>NC_133571.1:20012619-20637619 GCF_048773025.1 Camelus bactrianus
GATAGTCAGATAACCAGAAGAACATCCTAAAAATTAAGGGAAAAAATCACTAGTATGATTGCTGAAATGAATACACGCAAAGAGAAGAGATAAAACATTAAAAACTGAGAAAATTGCTCAGAATTTATTAGGAAAATCTATAAAGATAAAAATTTGGCAAGTAAAGAATAGGAATGTCAGTAATTGACAACGGAGATTCAACATCCAACCAATAGGAGACACAGGAGGGAGAAACAGTGGGAAAATGCATATCAACAAAGAAGGAGGAGGAACAACAGAGGGAGTGGAGGGGCGGGAGGAGGAGAAGACGACGTGGGGAAGAAGAAGGAAGAAGAGGAAGAGGAGGAAGAAACGCTCCAGATCCAATGAAGTTGTGTTCTCATCAGCAACTCCGAATGCTCACTAAATGCACTCAGAGCAACGTGGCAAACGACTTCAAACACCTGAGTGAAAATGATGGGCAAACTAAACTACCACAGCCAGAAAACATTCTAATCAAAAGGGATACAGGACTCTATGAACTCATCTACAAAACAGAAACAGACTCGCAGACGTAGTAAACAATCTTACAGTTACCGGGGAAAGAGGGTGGGAAGGGATAAATTTGAGAGTTTGAGATTTGCAAATGTTAGCTGCTATACATAAAAATAGATTAAAAACAAGCTGCTTCTGTATAGCACTGGGAACTATATTCAATATCTCATTATTACCTTTAATGAAAAAGAATATGAAAGTGAATACATGTGTGTACATGCATGACTGGGACATTGTGCTGTGCACCAGAAATGGACACATTGTAACTGACTATACTTCAATTTAAAAAATTGTAAAAGAGATACAAATATTTTCGAGACATCTGAGGATAAAGACTTTTTATCTTTCACAAGAGTACATTCTGAAAGTAATTATTTCAGGTTGGAGCAGAAGGATAGGTCTCTCTGGGTGAAAGTATACAGAAAAGAGGGGTAAATTAGATGAATATCAAGGTAAGAAAGCAACTGAACCACTATCCTGTACACCAGAAGCTAACACAACACTGTAAATCAACTCTACTTCAATACAAAATAGAAGTTTTGTTAAGCTGTTTTATAAAATTAAAAATAAAAAGCAACCGAGACTTCCTCTTCCACGAAAGGCAGACTGCAGAGATTCCAGTGAGAAAAACTAGAAAATCTAGAGGAAAGAATCTGAAGCATTGAGAAGTAACAAAGCATTGAAGAAGTGTGAAGCCAAAAATCCCTAAGAAGAAAGCCAAGAGAAGTGAGCTTTTAACTAGGGGGACATCTGTGGATTTAAGAAGCATAGCTGGGCAGAGTTTCAGGAGACTCAAACGACTTCAGAACAAATGCTGAAGTTCACGGTCTGCAAGTAGCGGGTCCTTGGTGAATACCATATGCTTTGGGTTAGGACATGGAGGAGCGATACCCTGGGATTAAGAGTAAATCCTAAATAAACCGGACCTTGCATGGACTGATGCCTAGGTTTTCATCATACACGTCTTTTGCTGGGTTCAGGTGATTTGGACTGCTCCTTTCTTAGTCACCTGTCAGAAAAAAATGTTCTCAGGTAGTATCATTCTAGGCTGCAAAAATCTCTGTAATTTTTAATGTACAACCTTCAGTATCCTTAACCCCAGCAACCACCAATCTGTTCATCATTTCTAAAATTTTATTATTTCACAAATGTTATGTAAATGGAATCATACAGTATATAACCTTTGGCTTTTTTTTTTCTCTCACCATAATCATCTGGGTATACATCACGTGGTTGTGTATGCCAATAGTTAGTTACTTTTTGTTTCTGAATAGCATTCCACGGAAGGTATGCATCACAGTTTAACCCCTCACTGGCTGAAGGACATCCCAGTTTTTGGTTATTCTCAATAAAGCTGGTGGAAACAGGCGTGCATAGGTTTTTGTCTGAGTATGTTTCCATTTCTCTGGAATAAATGCCCAAAAAGGCAATTACTGGGACACAGAGTAATTAAATGCTTAATTTTATAGGAAACTGCCAAACTTTTCTAGAGTGGCTGTACCATTTTACATTCCCACGAGCAACGTAGGAATGGTCCTGTTTCTCCACATCTTTGTCAGCATTTGGTGGTGTCACTCTTTTTGTTTAAACTATTCTGATCGGAGTATGGTGGTATCACGGTTTTTAATTTGCATTTCCCCGATGGCTAATATGTAGAGCATCTTTTCATGTGCTTATTTGCCCATTTTTAAATTTTTTTCACTGCAGAATTTTAAGAGTTCTTTATACGTTCTAGATACAAGTCCTTTGTTAGAGATTTGGCTTGCAAATTATTTTCTCTGAGTTTCTAGCTTGCCTTTTCATACTCCTGACGTGGGCTTTTGCAGAACAAATTTTTCATTTTGATGAGGTTCAATTTATCAGTTTTTCCAATGTCAAATCTGAGAACTCTTTATTTAGTCCTAGAACCGTAAATTGTTCTCTTATTTTTTTTTCTAAAATCTTCATAGTTTTACCTTTTACATTAAGTCTGTAATCCATTTTGAGTTAATTTTTGTATGAGAAGAACTGATCCTTTTTATTTTAGGTCCTCCTCTGTATAAATTCAATTGTAAAATATGGCAGTTTACATCTTTGATTTTCAAATGAACAAGTTCACATGTACATACGTTAAAAGAAAGGTAGTAAAAAGTGATAAAATATTTGATGCTATCATATTTTGTGCCTTTGTTTTTGCTATGCCAGTTGCTGGAAATACTTAATACTTTCCTTTCTACCATCTTCATTTTCTTTAAAATTTGGCTTCAAGTCTTGTTTTCTCCAGGAAGTCTTCCTTGATCACCTCTTCTAAATGGAGATCCTCCCTCCTTTCATGTTCTACGGCATTCATTTGTCCAGTGAGTGCTACATGCAACTTGACTCAAGCCTTGTTTCACTTCTCTTAATACACTGTGCCCTTCTCCTACCACAGGGCCTTTGCACATGCTGTTCTCTCAATTGTAATCCCTCCTGACCCTTCAGTACTCAGGTCAAATATTACTTTCCCAGAACTGATTAAGTACCCAGTCTTAAGCTTTCATGGAAGTACTTAGTACCCTTGCTAATTAGGATTTATTAGTTTGACTTTTGTCTTCTCCAGTGGACTGTAATCCCCATGAGGGAGGAACTCTTTGGTCACGCTTGTACACTACATACACAGCACAATGCCCAGCAAGTAATTGCTACTCAATAAATGTTTCTTGGGGAAAAAAAGAGTGAATGAATGAATTTTTGACTTGTAAATTTCTAAAAACGGGGCTGCGACTTAAAACTCATAGACTCTAAGGGCTAGAAAGATTTAATAGTTGGTTTCCAAGTCTAAGCTAAGGACTTAGTTTACCTATTCACAAAAGGTTTAGCAGAATGTCAGGATTCCCGGAGATAATTTTATTGCGGGCAGGAGGAAAGGTTGTACCTAAAACCTTTCGTGAAACACCCACATGATTAGAGTGAAGTAGCCATAATCATTTAAACAATCAGAGTCACTACTTATATTACTTAATTCATTTTGAATGTAGAATCATTACCTAACAAAGCCTCCTATTATTTTCTTCATGTAGTGAAATAAAATACATTAAGAAACGTGGAGATGGCCAGGCAAAGGAGGATATTAGTGGCCACATTTGTACCAGAGCACTTCATAAAGATTGAACATGATATTGCTGGCTTATTTATGAGTTAAAAATATACATTATTTTGTTTGGCTCATTTTCTGCTCTCCTGGGAACCCAGTTGAATCGTGGCTCATTTTTAACTCCCTCCCCTACTTCTGTATTTTCCATCTACCCAAGCAGATGGGAGGCAAAGTCACTTTGCTATTGTCAGCTGCACACGGAATCTCTCCCAGAAGCAGGGAAGGTAACAGCCTCGTGTAGAGGACTTTCCGTTCTTAGCTAAACCTCGCCGCGGTGGCCTGAGGGGCTAATCAAGTATTATAAACACTGATTAAATAAGGTAGGTCATTTCCATCACCATTTTCCAGCGGGGGAGATGGAGGCGCCTCACATGGGGATGTTATTTGCAAACTCAGGAAGATGATGCGTTCTTGCTTAATTCCTTTCCCCTCGCAGATGCCAGCAGAGAGCAGTGGAGGAGTTAGACGAGAGTTTGAACAGTGTTCAAACAAGTCACATTTGGGGGCTGAGGTGTCTCATTAAAAACTTCCTGTTTTATGGCTCTGTATCCATATGCTGAGTATCCAAATCCATGACAGCGGCCCTGCGCAGCTCCTGTCTTAGCATCTAACAGTCCTTGCCAGGCGGGATGAGAAAGTTGATTGCACGAAGCTTTGCCAATGTCTCTCGACAGGAAAGAGCAAAAAAAAAAAAAAAAAAAAAAAAAAAAAAAAAAAAAAAATCCTCCTGAACAAATGAAATGTCAGCCAAAGCCCAAGCATATTAAAGCAAGAGAAGTGATACTATTTTCTTAGATGAGAGGTGAACTGGTTTCTAATTAATTCCTAGGATGGGCAATAAGCCCGCATGGCTGGCTTTATGACTCAAGAACAGTCTTTAGTCCAGGTTTGTTTGCTTGTTTGTTTTTTGCTGTTTGTTGTTGTTTTTACTTGTCTGCTCACCTCCTCGTAAAGTTGATGTTATTGTGCAATTTGGAGAGCCACAGTTTGGGGAGCTGAAAGAAGGGTACAGCTCAGAATTTCTACTTTCTTTCTTAATGAGTTGTGGTCTATGAAGTGTTAGAACAGGCTGAGATTTGGAGGGAAAAACAAAACAAAACAAACCCAAGTTTGAACTGCTCACATCTCGTCAGTCCCCCACCCTCAGCCCTGCTCTGAGCTCTGGGTTGTCTCGCAGGGATGTTCCCTCTCCTAAAAAACAAATGGTTTGTGTGGCAGTGTGGGTGGGAGGCTGGAAAGAAAAAGATGATTTCAGAATGAAATAAGACTTTTGAAACGTGTTGCAACTTCACGGCAGGGAACATGGCGTTGGAACACACCGGCAGTGGTGCGGATTCGATGACATTCTCATAACTGCGCTCTCTCCAGTGGCTTTTCTTCTTGAAGTTTGGATGGGGGCCAGTCTCTGCATCTTCCATTTTTGGGGTCCACTGACTCATGGGCTCCTGATGGAGACACACCCCCTCACTCCCTGCTCTTACTGTGGGTCGCATTTACAAAACCACACCCCGGAGACAACATGCACAGAACTGGCCGCCAGACCATCCCTTCCTTAGTTCAGAGCTTTAGAGCAAAGTGCTACCTTATGGATTGTCTGCATCCTTGCTACTGAAGATGCAGCTGAGCATGGCTATTGCAGGAAGCCTGGAGAAACACAGAATTCCCACTCCAAACCTCCTGATTCAGATCACGCCTCTGACCAAGATCCCCAAGTGATGCAAATGCACATTACAGTCTGAGAAGCGCTGCTCTGGATCAAACCCCGCATCTTCTAGATTAGGACACAGTGGCCCTGATCTAGGGAGGTATTAGCTAGTGTCATCCAACCGCAGAGCAGCGCTCACCCTCCCGCTTTCTCCAGGTGTACTGCTCCCCCTCCGTGCGACACTGATTCTCCTGAACCTGGACTTCAGAGTTATTTGTATACTTGTGTTGACTAGTGAATAAGAAAATGGGTCCTTATTCATGGAAACATGAATTGTGCCTGGATTTTCCATTACGTCTGATACAACTTGGTGACACCTCCTGGCACCCTGCCTGTGTACGTAGGAGGCGCCCACGGACACTATTACCATATGCATAAGGTTATTTATGCTAATCACTAATTTTGTATGTGCAGTGAAGTAACAGAAAGTAGTGAAGCTTCCGTAGAGGTTGTCCGATCCACCCAACCAGCCAGCACACCAGGCTGGGAAATCCTCGAGGCTGGTTTGGCCCGTGTACTTCCACTTGGATTCCTGTCGGAGGCTAGGAAGCGGCTTGCTGGCGGATCATCTACCAGTGCCTCACGGCTCCTTGTGATCGTGAGAGGATTCCTAAGCCTGCTTCCTTGGTCAAGTAAAGAGAGGTGGAGACATTGCAGACACTACCAGGGCCTTCTGGGAGAATCTCTTCTGCTAATTGTGGGCTCAGTCTTTCCGCCTAACTGGGAGCCAGCTCACCTCCTGGCCAGCCGTCTCTCTTCTCTCGATTCTTTCTTCCTGTTCTTCTCTTCCTGTTTCCCCCCTCCTCATTTGTCGAGCGTCTGCCATATGCTAGATCCTGCAGTAAGATCAGCAAAATCAGTAGTGTTGAATTTCTTCCCTCCGAAAGATCTTATTGTAGCTCACAGGGGTCACCTGTGATGGGTTTCCTTTGTTCGCCCGCCCTGAAGTCCAAGAAAGGTTGTTAGAGTAAAAAGAAATTGAGTGCCCGCTTGATTACATTAAGAAGCCCGTCCATCTTCATGCATCCCTGGTGCTTTTTACTCATTGGATTGTAAGTTAGGAGCAATTTGGATGTGTGAACTAATCCCCTCCCCTAGATTCCTGACTCGGAGCTCCCTGCTCCCCTCCCTTTGTCTTACAGGCACGTCATAACTGGGCTCAGCACCGACAACTATAATGGCAAGTATAGGATTTCTTTGCTGGAAGTTGGATGTATTTGCTCTTTAAACAATTTCACTTCCTGGGCACGGAATGCCAGATCCAGGGTCTGGTGAGTGCATCAAGTGGCAGAAATGATAATGCCAGTTGTGGAAGACGTTAAAGCTATCTGCTTTAGGGTCAGACTTTTTTTCTTTTTTTTTGCACGAATGATGCATGACCAGGTGACAGTACGCATTTGATACATGCTATGCCTTTGGAGGACAGAACTAGGGCGGTCCTCTCTGGGCCGTGCCAGGGGCCTCCACACACAGACACGGATTACCACAACTCCACGAACTGCATATGCAGCAGAGTTTTACTTCAAAGGCTTGAACCACGATTCCATCTTGTTCTTAAATCAGAGGGTTTAAATAGCGGTGCCATGTTTAATTAGGGCCCATGTAAGACTTCAGCTTTGAGATAGAACAACCTCAGAAATGAATCCTTTCATGTCCGAGAGGTATGTAATAAAATAAAAGCCCTATGCATGTGTAATAAGCAAAGGTGGGGTCGATCAGAATGAGGGGGAGACCTGGATGACAGGGTTGGAGAAGGCACTTTCTAAGACTACACGGAAAAACTAACCAATATCTAATAAGACATTTCCAAGTGGAAGGCCTGCTGGGGCTGGTTTAATAAATAGCCAAGTTTTACATAGTAAATAGTTTTAAAAGAGATTAGAAAGTTTATACTTTAGATAGCATTAACCTACCTCCTTTAATTAAGTGATGGAGAGGCTATAGCATAACAGGCAGGCATGTAGTCCCTGAAAGCAGACAGTTGTGTTTCGAATTTTAATTCCTCTGTTTGCTAGCTATCTGCTTAACCATTCCAAATGCTCATTTCTCATTTTTAACGTAAGAGTAATAAAACCTATGTCTATAAGTCTGTTTCTGTTGTGTATTTATGTTTTGTTTTTTTTAGAATACAAACTTGTGGTTGCCAAGGGGGCATGGGGTGGGAAGGGACAGGCTGGGATTTTAAAATGTAGAATAGATAAACAAGATTATACTGTATAGCACAGGGAAATATATACAAGATCTTGTGGTAGCTCACAGCAAAAAAAAAAGTGTGACAATGAATATATGTATGTTCATGTATAACTGAAAAATTGTGCTCTACACTGAAATTTGGCACAACATTGTAAAATGACTGTAACTCAATAAAAAAATGTTAAAAAAAAAAAGGATAATATAACCCAACCAATTGGAGAGTCATATGGGTTAAATGAGATAATATATGTAAAATGCCTGTCCTATAAATGATACAGCAAAACCAAATCTTTGTGGGGGGGCATGCAGATCTGTGAATATTACCGTATTTACAGAGTATTATAACCACAGAATGCAGAACAGCTCCATCTCCCCGAAAGACTCCTTTGTTAACCTCTTTGTGCACCACCCCAGCCTCCTAACTCCTGGCAAATGCTGATATATCCTCCATCATTGTAGATTTGTCTTTTTGAGACTATCATATAAATGGAATTATGTACTATATAACCTTTTGAGACCGGCTTCTTTCATTCCACGTAATGCCTTTGAGATTCATCCAGGTGGTTGTGTGTATCCATAGTTTGTTCCTTCCCATTGCCGAGTGGCAGTCCAGTGCGTGGATGTATCACAACGTGTTTATCATTCACTCTTTGAAAGGCACTTGGATTGTTTCCAGGTTTGGCAACTGTGACTAAAGCTGCTATCAACATTTGATGTATTGCTTTTTGTGTGAATGTGAATTTTCAAGTCTCAATGGTAAAATGTGCCGGAGTAGGACTTCTGGGTCCTATGGTAAATATATGTTTAGCTTTAGAAAAACTGTTTCCTGAAGCGGCTGTACTACTGTGCAGTAAGGTGTGAGAGTTTCGGCTGCTCTGCATCCTGGCTAGCACTTGGTATTGTCAGTATGTTTTATTTTAGCCATTCTGGTAGGAGTGCGGATGGATCACGTGTGGTTTTAATCTGCATTTCCCCAATGGCTGTCTCTGGGTGCTATTGATCATCTTTCTGTGCTGGTGTGTTTTGTTTTACCCTATATATGTATCCTCTTAGGGGAAGTGTCTGTTTAAGTTTTTGCCCATTTTCAGTTGAGTTGTTTGTTTCTTACTATTGGAATTGTGTCATCTATAGATGAATTTGAAATTGATATTTTTACCTATTGTCTCCCAATACATGTGCACTGTGTGTCCCTGCATTTATTCGGTCTTCTTTGATTTCTTTCATCAACGTTTTACAGTGTTCAGCACAGAGATACAGTAGAGTGTGAATTGTGAGATTTATACCTAAGTCTTTAATGTTTTTTTAAAGCTATTATAAGCAGTGCTTTTTTTAAAAAAAAATTCTGTTTCCAACTGTTTATTGCCACTATGTATAAATACAGTTGATGTTTGTGTGTTACCTTATATCCCGTGACTTTGCTAAACTCATTATTTCTAGGGTTTTTTTTTCTTGCTTTCTTGAAGTTTCTACATAGAAAATTATGTCCCCTGTGAATAAGGATGGTTTTATTTCTTTTCCAGGTTCCTCCTGCTGGGCTTTCTACCCACAGGTCAGCCCCCACTTCGAGCTTTTATGCTACTGTAAGCCCACAGGAGAGGAGAGAGGAATTACGATATGAAACTTGCTGCCAATTTGGTGGTATTTGATTTTTCGTCTTCTTCGCCAACCCTCTTGCTACTATTTACTATTAAGAGCCCCCAAAAGGATGCTCTGTGCATTCTGTACGGGTGACAGAGCTGCATTCAACGGGAGGGACAGTGTGGTTGTGTTTTCTCCATCTTACCTCGAATGAAAACCAGAGACTGGATTTGAAGTATTTTCCTCCCAGTCACCAGAGTATATTTGTATTTCTCCGTTCATGCTCTCTTTTCTGTCCCTGCTCCTTAACTTCCTCTTCTGACCTTAACCCTAGACACACAGCCAGGGCTGAGGGCAAGAAGCACTGTCAGTGGAACACAGCACAAGCAAGCGTACATTGAGCTTTGGGTTCCTTTGCGCCACGCTCCAAGAAATTGAGTTAAATGGGTCTGGACACAGGGCAAGAGAGAACTTTAACTCGGCTCGTGTTCAGATTATTTCAAATTAGTGAGTTAATGAGCCCCGTAAGCCACCGAAATCATCTGGATCAATTTACAACACAGGAAATCAATGAAAAGCTTTCTTTGGTTAGCCGGTGTGGTTATTGGTAATTCTGCAATCTTTGCATTTTAAAATGTGAGTGTGTGCATGTGTTGCCTGTGTTGGGGTGGAACTGCCGTGACAGGCGGCTGGCGGCTCCAGTGAACGGAAAGAATTAAACAAAGGATGGGGTGACATGAAGCTCTTGAGAGCGTGATTTGACTGGTTTCACTGGTTTCATTGGGTTTTGTCTTTTTCTCTGGAGTCTTCAAGTAAACCTTGACTCTCCGTAAACATCTGTGCGTTCACAACCGATCTGGCTGGTGAGGTTAAACTGATCTAACCCCGTGGAATCTGCTTTGTAGCTTCCTGCTGTTTCAGAATAAACTTTGGGAGGAAAGTTACCCACCTTTAAGCTGCTGCTGTTCTTTGCACAGCATTTGGCTTCTCAGCTGGGGACACAGGCACCGACACCCTGCAGGGTTCCCTTTAATGCACCCTCCAACTCTCAGGCTTGCACTGCACCCGGAGGCTCTAAGCGCTGGTCTGTGACATCGCCATCTGGTGGCTCCAAAGCTACAAGGATGAGAGAGAGAGAGAGAGGAAAAAGAGGACTTGCTGTTTTCTAGGTTTTCTTCCAAGCCATTTCTTCTGCTGCTCTCAGTTGATTTAGGGGGAACTCATGACAGAATTGTGCATCAGTTTTGGCCTCTGACCAAGTCATTTGTCTCCCTGCATGTGCGTGCTCAGAGGTGGACGAGGTCAAGGAGAGAGAAAAAAGCAGAGGGACTGGGAACCCAACAGGGTTTCTGATAAGGAACCCTAAGAATTAGGTAGAGAAACTGGTGCTCCTGAAGTGCATCTGATCCAAGTGTAGTTGCATCGAATTTCCCTCTCTGCTTGGGTACTTTAAGGAGTTTTTAGTCTCCTTAGCACAGACAACATATTTGGATTGAGATTTTTTTATTTTATTTTATTTTATTTTTTACTATCATGGTTCTGGGTTTGGGTCATTGATGAAGACTGGCTTGTGCACCATGCTCCTCTTCCTAGGTGCCTGCAACTCCTCCCCCTGCCTTAGCCCCCAAAGGGGCTCTGCTGTTTCATGGGTTACATTTTGCTTGTTTCGCCTAAATAAATCTGGAGGGTTTTTCTGTTCCCTGAAATTCTTAGTATTCAAGGAGAAAATGCCAAAAGGAACACTGGCTGCTCCAGTAATCCTGATGGAAACATAAGCTCATCAGGAACAGGAATCTGTGCTGTGCTTTTATTTCACCACTGTTGGCATCTCATCCCTTTTCCCCAAATTGCTCACCTGAGGAATTTCTCTTCCATTTCTCTTTTCCAATTTCTCCTTTATGTGAAATGTATGTATGTGTGCCTACGTATGTGCATCTATTTCTCTGTGTGTGTGTATGTGTATGTGTGTGTGTTATATAAGAGAGACACAGTGAAGGTTAAAAGCCAAACTGTCTATATACTGAATGGCTAACTTCTGAGCAGTCAAGTATCAAAGTGATTTATTACATGTGAATTTAGAAACATTTAAGCACGGGTTCTAAAACTATTTCATATTATCTTTTAAAAATCTAAAAAACTTGGAAATTGAAGACTAATTCACTCTAAAATATTCATAGACACCAAGTGATTAGTTGGAACCCAACTGTAAATTAAAACTGGGGACTTCACTGTCAGACAAACTTGTGAAAAGACTAGAGTACCTGAATCACTGACAGATTCACCGGGGATACAGAAGGGAAAACAAAAGTTCCCTGACTATTCAGAATCGATGTGACAAAAGCTGTGTGCCAAAAATTAGGGTCTAATTCTTCACTTACAAGTGAATTCCTTATATCCACAGTCAGTCTATATAAATGACTATTACTACCGAAAGAATTATCTTAATAAAGTTGGCTGTATGATTTTTCAAAACCACATTAAAAAATGCAGAGTTTGACAGTGGAAGTTTCATTTTAGCCAAACAAAATGGGATGTGGGAAAGAGACACGGAAAGAGGGAGGTTGCGGTACAATAAAGCGTTTGTCTGGTCTTTGTCCCAGGTTCCTGGCATGGGGCTTCTAAACCCTTGACATTCCCTGGTGACAGAGTGTCTTTGTTACTCATCGGCCCCTTGGATCATATCTGAGTTTATGCTAATGAGGTGACTGGTGGTGGTAATGATGGTGGTGATGGTGGTGGTGGTGGTAGTGATGGTGGTGATGGTGGTGGTGGTGGTGGTGGTGGCCCCCTAGATAGGATGGAGTCTGACCACCAGAGAGACCGACCATGTGATTAGAGGGTTAGTCTTTGAGCCAGCTCAACCTCCAAGGAGGGGAGAGGCTAGAGACTGAGTGCAGTCACATGGCCAGTGAGTTAATAAATCAAGTCTATGCCCTAAAACCCCAGTAAAAATTCTGGACATTTGCTCAGTGAGCTTCCTGGTTGATGCAGCTTCTATGTGAGCACTGGCTGCTTCACCTGTCACTTCTATGTTATGGAGACAGCTTATTTCCTTAAACCTCATGTACCTACCCCTGGTAGCTTCAGACTTTTCTTCTGCAGGTTCCTCACTTCTCTTGGTTTCCATAGAATGGAAAAAAGTTAGGACTTTGCTCTGGATTAGGCTTTGGCTTAAGGGAGTGTTGTGGCTTTTTTGATCTTCTATCTAGACCACTAAAACTGTCACCGTATCAGCAATAATGCTGATTTCAATTTTTTTAACATTTGTGTATTCACTGTGGATGCACTTTTAATTTCCTTCAGGAAACTTTTCCTTTGCATTCACAACTTGGCTGCTTGGCACAAGCAGCCTAGCTTTCAGCCTAGCATGCCTTTCTTACTGAGCTTAATCATCACTAGCTTTTGATTTAAAGTGAGAGATATGTGATTTTTTTCCTTTCACTTGAACACCTGGCCTAATTTCAATATTATTTTGTCTCAGGGAACAGGAAGGCCCAGTGAGAGGAAGAAAGATCGGGGAATGGCTGGTCAGTGGAGTGGTCAGAACATGCACAACATTTATCCGTTAAGTTTGAAATCTTACCTGGGCATGGTTCGTGGCACCCCAAACAATTACAGTGGTAACATGAAAGTCACTGATCACCATCAGAAATGTAACAGTAAAGAAAAAGTCTGAAAGGAGAGAATTACCAGATGTGACACAGGGACATGAAGTAAGCAAACAGTGTTGGAAAAATGGTGCTTATATACTTGCTTGATGAAGCGTTGCACAGACTTCCCATTTGTAAAAAACAATGCAATATCTGTGAAGTGCAGGAAAGTGAGGTATGGCTGTCTACACCATTACAAGGAGTTGATGATCTTATGTGAAGCCATATTCCCTCGAAGGCAGGGTCCTTTATCTTTTGAGACTATCTGGAATAACTCTGTGATGGGTGATATAGACTCTTACCCCAGAAAAATTCATATACAAATGCAATTTTGCTTACAATTTCAGGTTCACAGACCCACTGAACCCTGTCCATGGTGCTCTGGTCCACTGAGTCAAGGTGCAGAGCCCAAGTGTTATGCGTCAGCATAGACTGATGAAAGCGAGAGGTACCTGAACTCAGAATAATAACCACATCACCTCTTTGCTATTTACACGAGTGTGTAACTAAGCCATATCTTCCAGGATTTTGGGGAAAATCATTTTTGACATAAAAGGAATATCTGATAAGTGGTAGCAGTTACATTTCTGAAAACCCATTTGCTAATAATATGCTTGTGTGTTTGAGGATTCATTTTCTTTCCTGTTTTTTTTTGAATATTGGTTTTCCTTCTTATTTACATATAGATATGCTCATTGCTAAATAAAATAAGGATACTAACTGCTATATATAAAACAGATAAACAAGTTTATAATGTAGAGCACAGGGAACTATATTCAATGTCTTGCAGTAACCTATAATGAAAAAGAATATGAAAACAAGTAAATGTACGTGTATATAAGACTGAAACATTATACTATACACCAGAAATTGACATAACATTGCAAATTGACTATACTTCAATAAAAATAGGTAATTAATAAAAAAAGAAGAAAATAAAAATCTCATAAAATTTCATCATCCAGAGAAGCCAGTGTCAGTTTCTTTAATCTGTTTTCAATCAACGAACAGACATTTCCTGTATCAATATTGATTGATATGACTATTTAAATGCATAATATTTTGCATAATATTCTATTCATGTAATTCCATAGTTTATGAAACCAATTTCCTATTGATGAATGCTATTTTCAAATGTTAATTATTATAAATAATGCTCTGATAAACTACCTAATACATATGCCTTTGAAAGCTATTGTTTCTTTTCTTAGAAAACATTTTTAGAAACATAATTGCTCAGGCAAAGGATGTGTGTGCTTTGTTTTTTGAAAAATATTGCCAAATACACCCTTGAAAACTTAAACCCAGTTGCCTTAGTACCAATAGGACACAGAGCTAGAAATATGACCAAATCCTAACAATACATATCTTGTAAACCTTTCCAATCTTTCCCAAACTAATAGATTAAAAAAATTAAAAAGCTCTTTATCTGTGTTGTTCTTTGATTAATTAGTATTTTTGTATCTTTAGCATTTACTGAATATTACCTGTTTCTATCTTTTGCTTTTTTTTTTTTGGAGGGAAATTTGTTTCTTCTGTTGCTCTTCTTCCCCAGAGATTATTATATATTAGGGTTAAAAAGTTTTTGTCTGGTATAAACCATTTTGTTTTCCAGTTTCCAGTTGCTTTTCAGATTTGTTTAGGTGATTTTTTTTTTTCACATGAAAGGTTAAAAAAAAAAAAAGATGTAGTCTATTTAATCAAACATTTAAATCCCAGTTTCTGTATTTTATATCATTCTTAGAAAATAATCTTATTTTTCAAGAGATCATTGTAGAATGTTAGTTTATAAAATAAAAAAAAACCACATAATTAACCTATTAACCCATTTATAAAAAAATCTATGTCTTGATAGGAGACACCCTTATAATGGAGGATACTTTTTAATATTAAAACTTTCCAAAACTTCCAAACTTTGGACCTGAATTTTTATAGAAAGTAGGTTAGAATCAAAGCAAGAGAACACATTATAAAATCAAAAGTCCTGCTTTGAAACAGTGTTTCACCACTTAGCAATTAGGCAGCCTGTGGAAAATCACCTCTCTGAACCTCACGTCTATTAAACTATGTCAAAGTGTTAAAATATATTGCCTAATCATAAATTGTTTTTTTTTCTGGAACATATTAGTTACTAAATAAGGACTTGTTTAAAATAACTTGCTGTTTTTGAAATTTTTACAGTCTGTGTAATTTCCTTCCTTCCTTTTCTATAATCATACTGCACTTCGTACAGATTGATTTTAAACAAAACTTGCTAAAATATTTAATTTATACAAAATGTTTTAATAAGTATACAGGCTTAAAAAGCAATCAACAACAACTGACATGTACAGTTAAATCGCCAGGGCTTTAGAGGCCTGGGTGCACTTCCTGATCCATCACCTGTGTCACCCCCTCCTCCACGCCCTCAAATAATTGTAACATTATATCCTGAAGTCTGTGTTACATTTCTTTGAATATCTTTACAACTAACCTCATGTACGTGCTGCTGAACTTGACGTAAGTAGTGTTACACTGAATGTACTCTTTTATACCTGTATTAAAAATAAATTTTAAAATTCATTGTTGCTGTATGTTCCTGAGATTCATCATATAGTTGGATTTCATTCATATTTATTTATAGTATCCGATTATATAAATGCACTGCAAGTCATTTATATATTTCCTTAAAAATGTCTGCCATTCTCATGGCGCACCCATACCAGAGCTCGCCTCGAATCGGACCTCCTGGAGCCTAGATAAGGCTAAACTGTGTTCCCATATCAGTGGACTCTGAGCGGGGTATTTCCATCATTTCCTATTCTTTTCAGCATTTCAAATGGTCAGACTTACTAATTTGGGGGGAATAAGATGCCATTGTATTGTGGCTTTCATTTGCATGTATTTCCTTATTAATAATGTTGAGCAAATTTTCTTCTGTTTGCAGCCAATCATTTTTCTCATCTGTGAAATGCTACTTCAAACCCTTTGCCAAATTTTAACTTGGTTATCTTTTATCATTATTTTTTTCTTTACGTATTCTCTATACTGCTAGGGTCCCTCTCCCCAAGCGCTCTCCTTGGTGCATCATTTTGTTCAGGACCACAAACAATGAAGTAAAAAAATCTCATCTGCAGTATGTTGGTTCAATTTTTCCTAAGATTACTCCTTTTCTAATTTTTCCCCCTCAAAACTTGATTACCTTACTAGTGCTGAGATTTCCTCAAATAGGTGTTTGTACTTTTTTTTTTTTTTTTTTGCTTTTCTAATTGTTCTTGGCAAGCATTTTGCCTGCCACAGGCTGTTTCATCGTATTTGAAGTTGGCTGTCCCCCACTTGTGTCCTAAATTTGGGGTTTATTTATTTATTTTTATCTCTATAATTAGATTTTTTTAAAAAAAACATCTACTTAGATGTTTTCAATGGTTTGTTTTCTTCCATATTAAGCATACTTATTACCTATTATTTTCTTTTTTATGGCATTTGCTTTACAGGTCTGATTCTGCTGTTAGCTGTTTCTGCTGTCTCTTGCTCATGGTTCTTTGTTTTCTTGAGGGTTTTGGCAGTTTTACTATGAGCTGATGCTCTTTGGAACTTTATCTTTGGAAAGTTTTTGTTGCCTGATTTGAAGGTGTGCTTGTTCAGAGAGGATTTTAATTTGCTTCCAACAGGGATCCTGGGAAACCGACAACCAGTGTGTCATGTTGCCGTCAAAACAGAGAGCCTCAAAGACGTCAAGATTCAGCACTTGTCCTCAGGCCAAAAGTTAACTTCAACAACCTCGATGAATTCTTTTTAGTCCCATTTGATATGTTTTAACCTTTTTATCATAAACTCAAAAACAGATACAGAATATCACACAAAAATATATAACAATGTATAAAGTAAACACCTTTATACCAATACTCAGATCAAGAATAGGACTTTACATCTGCTCTGTGTCAATCACATATCCTTCATTTCCAGTTTTTTTCATTATTATATTTGTTATGGTGGTCTGTGAGCAGGGATCTTTGATGTCACTATCACAAAAATGTCACTATTCACCAAAGTCTCATGATGGCTAGCATTTTTTAGCAATAACGCATTTTTACATTAAGGGATGTACATCGTGTTTTTAGACATAATGCTATTGCACACTTAATGGACTGCAGGATAGTGTAAACGTAAATTTACATGCAGTGAGAAACCAAGAAATTCATGTGACTCTCTTGATTGCGACAGTCGCTTTATTGCGGTGGTCTGGAACAGAATCCACAATATCTCTGAGATCTGCCTGTATCTTCAGTGAAGCAAAAATTGCTCCATCACTGGCTATTGAGAGCCCCTTCAAGGGCCTTGCTTTCAAAGTCCTTTTAACAGGACCCCAGGTGTTCCAGGATCATCTTCTACTTTTTCTGCCCAAGACTTAAAATTAGCTACTTTTCTAAGAAGTTCTGCTTTTAGTGGGAAATTATAGTTTAAAATCACAATCTGAGCATTATAGACACTCATTTATTTGGTTGTTCATTTTTTTTTATAAGCCTTCAAGGGATATTTAGTGTATATTTTATCCAGACTTTTTATTCTTTCCTGCAGGAGGGTCGTTCAGGTTATTTAGTCTGATACGTAAAACCATGAAGTCTATTGTTCCCTGTTTAACTTACAGTGTCATGCTCTATTCCTACTGCACAGATAGTAATCTAAAGTTTAACCTGCATGGCTAAATCAATTTTTAAAGTCAATCCTCTATTTGTGAACACTTAGTTTTTTTTTTTCTCCAAAATATTAGATTTGTATAAGTGGCATTTTTTAATAACTAAATCTTTGTATGTAATTCTAATGATTTTCATATTTCAAGTTTCTTTACGTGGAATTGCTGGCTCAAATTTTATGAGTATTCTAACGGTTTTGAAATAGATTTCAACCCTCTTTCTGTGTGTGTCTGTTTTCTGTTTTACTTAAGGGCAGAGAATAGAGAAGACAGGGACCATGCAACGTGAGTATTCTGGTATTTTTCACTGTAATTTAAGCAGCATCAGTAGAGTCTGGCTCATCAGTATACCTAACAGGAGCTTGGTCAGTATATTAGATGCCCCTAGACCCTAATTAGCAGGGAGCAAGCTGATAAAACTCACTTCCTGAACCTTTAACATGAGGAAGCAAGCCTTGGATCTGAGTTGATCCTGTTACATGAGGCTCAGCCTGAGCAGCAAGGGGATCCCCCAGCCGTGGCCATGGCTCACCTGGGCCAAGAGCAAATGAGACACATATGCTGAAACCGCCCGTTCAGCAGAGAGGCTGCAGACACTATCGGAGATCAAGCTCCACCCCCGTCCTCATCTGCTTCCCTGTCCACCACCCAGAGGCAGCCTAGACTCGGGGCATCACCGCCCCCCCACCCCCCCACAATTTGCAACCTTTTCTCACTAACCAATGAGCTACATTTTACTGAAGGCAAGTTCATGTGCCCCGCTCACTGTGAGTCCAACCAAATCTAAAGGTTGCATTTTGGAGCAGAGAAAGATTTATTGCAGGGCCGAGCAAAGAGGATGGGGTGGCTCATGCCCAAAAAAACCCCGAATTCCCCAAAGGGTTTCAGCAAAGCATATTTAAAGGCCAGGTAAGGGAGGTGGGTGTCGCAGGGTAGGTGATCAGCTGGTGCACAATTCTCTGATTGGCTGATGTTCAGGGAACAGGGCAGTCAACACTATTGCTCCCTCAGCACCAGAGGGTCTGGGGGCCACGTGCTCTCGATCATCAAGGAGTTCATTTCTTCCATTTGGTGGTGGTTTTTTGCATCTGAAAAACTCAGGAAATAAACATGAGATGCTATTATCTGGGTGCTTCAGAGAGGAGCTACTGCAAAGGATGCCTGGGGGCGGTGTCTGCCCTGGGAAGATCCCACAGGGTCCTTCTCGGTCACATGTCAGCAACACAGACTTCAAGCCCTTGGTTGCTTCTGTGCAAGCAGCAACTGGGATAAAATCCTTGTCCTTGGCATGGAGTCCCAACCCCGGACGTGAAGAAAGGCACGGTTTTCTTGGGAAGAGGAGGGGCATGGAGTCTCCCTCTGATGGCCATTTCACAAGGCGGACATCAGGAGGGAAGGGGGTCAGCATTAACACAGCTGGCAACCCACAGCGTTAAATTGTCTGTAAAAGCAGTTGTTAAAGCCAGGTTAAAAAAAAAAGAGAGACAGAGAAAAAAAGAAAAAGAAAATGCAACCTTCTGCAGATACTCCATGGCTGCTTATTCAGGAATTTCACAAAACCCCAGGGCTGGTAATGAGGCCTCTGGTCCTCCCTGGCGTGGGTCCGGCTTAGCGTGGTGCAGGCCACGTGACCCTTGCACAGGGGGCCCTAATTGATGAGGTTCTGATGCTTAAATGCAGCTCTGGTTACAGGAGTTTCAAGGAACTGCTGCCAGTAAGGGCTCCGAGGTGAGGGGAAATTTTTACACTTCGTTCCCAGAGCTCAGCTAATGACTGTTATGAAATGAAAACTCATTTAGGGAGAATGGAAGAGGGGAGGGGAGGAAGTCCCCCCGGCCACATTCTGTAATCTGATAGTCCCTTCGCAGGAGGAGGCAGGAGAACAAAACGCCCCTGGAACACCTTTTGCACCTTCAAAACTGAAGACTAGTCAGCTTATCGCAATTCAGTCTGCAAATGGGGCATCTGATTCTGGAAGGTGACATTAATCGGAAAAGCACACGCCTTAAAATGCTGGAGTCACCTCTCCATCAATTGTAAAATGCTTTCCCCTGTAGGGGAGAAGCAGACAGACTGGTTCACATCCTGGCTCAGCCACTGAATAGCTCTGGGCAAGCTTCTTCCTTCTCTAAGCTTCATTTTCATCTGCTATGAAATTTGGTGGGGAGCTGGTGCCTGGCAGCATTATTGTGAAGATTAGAGGAAATAATAACCTCATGCAAGTAGCCTGGCGCACAGCTGGGGGTTCGGGCCAGTTCACTGCTTCAGGACTGCTTCCTTTTTGCCGCAACTGGTGACAGGTGAGCTGGTTGTTGGGTCTGAATAACAACCGCCCCCACCAACACAAGTGACTTCTGTGCCTACCAGATGCCAGGCATTACCCTGGACACGAAGAGCCCCCGGTACCCTCTTAGCCTCTGGGACATCCAGCGGAGTATTCCCTTGTCCTTGGGCACTCCGCTTTTCACCACGCCCTCCTACTCTTGTCCCTCCCCTCCTTTCCTGGGTCCTACAAGGGTTGGAGCCTGCTCTAAACCTGGATTCTAGTTGCCAGGGTTGGTTGTGGGGTGGGCAGGCTGCCCATGGCTGCTGACATCCAAGCTCTAATGAAAGTGAGTCCCGAAGCAAGGGAAGGTCTGGAACGACAAGATGAACGTGTGAGAAGGTCCAGATCCAAGGCTAAAAAGTCTATAATACAGTCAGCCCTCTGTATCTGCAGGTTCCACATCAGAGCATCCAACCAACTCAGGATCGAAAATATTTGGGGAAAAAAAAAATTCAGCAAATTCCAAAGGGAAAGACTTGATTTTGCTGCCTTCAGGCAACTATTTACATAGCACTCAAGTTGTATTAGGTATTTTAAATCATCTAGAAATGATTTCAAGCATACGGGAGGGTGTGCATAGGTCACATGCAGATACATCCCACCTCATACACAGGACTTCAGCATTTGCAGATTCTGGTCTCCAAGAGGGTCCTAGAACGAGCCAGTCGCCTGTGGGTACTGAGGGACGAATGAACTCAATTGTCAAGGGTACCTCAAAGGAAACTCAGGGGGGAAGACCCTAGAAATACTCCAAACGCCAACCATGCCCGGGGCACAGGAGTATCTATGGTATTTCTATGTCAGAGCCTGTGGGAAGGAAGTCTCTGAGGTGTTTCTGACAAAGGCCAGCTCTCAGACTCCCTCCCCTGGTGGAATGTGAGTCTTCCTCCTGTGTTTTTGTTTTGTGTTGTTTTTGAGAAAACGCTCATTCACTACAGGCATGGGAGGTGGGTTTCTATGATCCTTCCTCTAGGATAAACCTTCCTAGCATGATGCTCATGGCCGACAGGAAGTCACCCAGACCCTCTGTACAGCACCCTGCTCTGCACCCTTACTTCCTCAGAAATAAAAATGTAAAAAGTAGCCACCAGTCACGTTGTCATTTATCAGCCATTACTCAGTCCAGGGCCACGTGAATTCTGCCCCTGTAACTGCTGTGCAGCTCTGCTGGCCAAGGTCCTTATGATCAATGGCTTATTAATTGCTAAAGCTAATGGTCACCTTTTCACCTGTGTTTTATATATTCTTGCCACGTTAGAGGCCACTGAAGAAATTCTATCCCTTGTTTTCCTTTCTGGCGGAACACTTTGCCAGTCCCCCACCCCCACCCCCACTGCCAGCCCCTCAGCTCACTTGCTGAAATGCCCCCGTCAGAATGCTTTGGATTTGTGAGGACCTGCCCTCCCATGACCTGGCTGTGTTCATCTGTATTCATACCTCCTCCACTGGGCCTCTGATTTCCTCATCTTTGCTTTCTTGTTTTCCATCTCCTTTTTAAAAAATCTTTGCTACATATTGTGTGATCTCCTCAATGCTGCCTTCCAAACCTCTCCATAGTTCCCCCTGTATCTTATATTATTATATTATTATTATTACAAAAAATAATTTCCAGGGCCTCCCAGTGTTCCTAAATTGGCATTCTGCTCCTGCTTTATGGCTGCAATTTTCCTTATTTGCAAGCAGGGAGATAAGAGGATATTTCTTGCATTGTCTCAGTTTTTTCTGGAGGGTGTTTATTGATATTTCTTTTGGTCTCTATATTTCATATGATAAACTATCCTCAGATGTTTGGCAATCCTTCATTCCCAGCTCTTATTTTCAGAGTCATTCTTACAAAGCTCATTGGAGGCTCTGAGCGTGTGGCTCTGGCTCGAGGACTTGGAAGGGCCTGGCTGGACCAGCCCACGGGGAAACCTTTTAGTTGCTGTGGATCTTTTCTCTTGGCTGGGTCGGATTCCCCAGAGAAGACTGCTAGTCTCTTGTCAGCGGTGAAGAGTTGCTTGCTAGCATTCTTGGAGGTGAACTGAAGAACAGGACAAGGTTGTCAGTGCCCAGTAGTCACACGTGCACTTGGGTCCCCTGTTTTTAGTACATGGACTCCTGCCCTGACTGTGACAGGCACCCACCAGTCCAGAGAGCTTCTCTTGTATTTGCTCAAAAGACGAATCTCCAGTTTTGCACGGAAGGGAAGGGGAAGGCTGTCAACAAGCCAGTCCAGGTTGGTGAGAGGATCTGATTTACTTCTCAAATCAATTTTCAATCAATCCTCATTAATTTAGCTCCTTTGCTTCAAACTGGTTTCCAGCGTGCCTGGCTTCCCCAGTTATTAAGTCTTTTGAAGATTCTGGTGTAAATTGCGTTTATTCCTGGCTTTTCTTCCTTCTCACTGGGGATTCAGTTTTCTCAAGCCTCAAAACGATTTTGCTCCTTGTCTATCTGATTTGCACCAATCAGAATTTTGTTACTGTTTTCTCCTCTCTTATCTTCCATATCTTTGGAGGGTTTGCTTTAAAATACCTTTGGAGTTGTTTCAGCGAGACTTCAGGAGGGAATAGAAGTAGCTGTAGGTGGCTGATATTTCCCCTGACCCCCACCCTCTGTGATTTTTAATTCCTCTTAACTAGTAGTGCAAGCTCATACTGCAGCACAATTTCTGAGACTCTTCATTTCTGAAGGTCCCTTTGTTTAGCTCTTGTGCTTGAATGATAATACGGCTGGGTAGAGCATCTTTTACTGTTGTTAAAAAATTATTTTTCCTCCTTCCTTTAGAGATAATGTCCAGCATCCTCATTACTTTAGAGATAATCTTCTTGTCTAAACAAGAGATGCCAGTGATAAATCTTATTTTCATCTTCTCATTCCTCCCGAGGTCAGCTTCTCAGAATCTCTATAAGCTGTTCTGATTCTCTATCTTTTAGTGCTCTGAAATTTCTCTACTTTCTCCTTCTTAATCTGCTGTTAAATATATGCTAAAAGATCTAAATCTGTCCCCCATGGCTGCTAACTTTTCCTGCCTTGGGGGAATAATTCCTCATTCAGATGCTCCATCTCACCAGTTGGCTTCACAGCTCCGTCCACTCTGCTCATTTCCCTAACATGTCGGCGTTGGCTCTTCTTTCAGGGACCTTTACTGGTACTTAATACATCACACCATGAAGCCTCTCTTATCATGCTGATGAAAAATATGAAATACATGAAAAATATCTCCATCTATCAATTTCTGAGGAAATGCCTCTCTTTCTCCTCAGATACTGATGTCTCATTGTGGAGTTACCTTTCTGCCTGCCTAAAAAGGTTGGTCTTCTGTGATGCTGGGAAGATTTTGCTACTGGGGAGATGCTCTAGTAGTCACTCTGGGAAGAGGCGATGCTCCTGTTCCCTCTTGTGTCTTCAGATGCGGGGTGCTGCTCCTCCTGTCCAGCCCCACCTTCACTGGTGCCCGAGATGGAGGCGGGTGGAGGGTGGAGGGAGGAGCCAAACTCCCTGGTGGGTCTTTTGGTTGTTCTCCAGCCAAGCACACCAAGAGGTCCCCTTGCCTCTTGCTTTTTGCATCCACCATCATAGAGCATCAGTTCTCCAGCTGCTCCCACCTGTCCATCTATCCTCCCCTGAACGAGTTTCAGGTTTGCTATTCTCCTTCAGTCCAATCCAATCTGCACTCCATTTTTGAGAGGTTCTTCATACCGTCTGATCTATTGATGACACCCCTTCTCATTTTCCAGTACTATTATAGAGTCTTTAAATAAATACTTTTAAATAAACACTTTATATAATTTCTAGGGACTTGGGTAGAAATATAACCTGTAGCTTGCTTGTTTCATGACAGCGTCTGTCACCCGTGTCAATATCTTTATTCAAAAATATCTTCCCCATGCACTCTTCTGCCTGCTTTAATTTAGCCCACATCTCATCACAGCAATCAAACCGCCTTTGCAAAGATTACCAATATCCTCCATTTTGAAAACTTCAATGGAAATTTTTACCTCTCATCTCATCAGACTCTGCAGTGGCTTTCACTTGACTAAATGCAGCCTCACTCTTTTCTCTTAGCTCTTGTGGCTTCATGGTGTCTTTATTCCATTGCTATTTCTCTGGTTGCTTCTTCTCAGTTTCTTCTGCCTGTCACTCTGCCCCAACAAGACCTGTGAATGTTGGAATTCTTCAGTGCTCTGATCTGAGACTTCTTTCCTCTCTCTCGATGACTTCATCTATTTAAATAGTTTTAAATCCCATCTAGTATCTGATGTGATTGCTCTGAAGGGAAAAAAAAACCAAAAACCTACATATATATAGCTGTCCCTCAGTATCTATGGGGGATTGGCTCCAGGACTTGCTTTGGGTACCAAGCTCTGCAGATGCTCAAGTCCCTCATGTAAAATGGTGCGGTATCCGCACATAACCGAAGCATGTTCTCTTCTATGCTTTAAATTGTCTCTAGATTACTTAGAATAACTAATACAATGTAAATTCTATGTAAATAGTTGTAAATACAATGTAAATGCAATGTAAATAGTTGTCTGCAAATGGAAAATTCAAGTTTTTTGGTTTTTTTGAAATTCCTGCAATTAAAAAAAAATTTTTTTTTTTCATCCATGGCTGGTTGCATCTGCAGATGCAGAGCCCATGGATATGGAAGGCCAAGAGTGTGGGGGTGTGTATGTATATTTACGTTTCCTATCTATCTATCTATCTATCTATCCATCTATGTATAAATAACATCTTGGATCTTTCTTCTGTGGTTCAGTGTTTTAACTCAAATATCCAAATGTCTATGTTTTTATATATATACATATGTGTGTGTGTATTTAGTTATATGCAAATGACCAAATATATGTTTCACATAAATCACAATTTCACAGACTGATACAAAGCATACATCCCAGAAATATTTGTCAAGCTAATCAGCACTTGAATAAAGACGTCTTAATGATTGTGAGCCCAGGGGATAGGTTAGCAGAGCAGTGGGCAGTATGATATTTCTCCCAAGATGGTTCATTTGTGCTTGAACAAACTGCATGGAGCAGACTGGACAAACCTCCTTGAAGCCAGATCCAGGCAGAGAATTCAGGGTCCCCCATGGGCAGCACATCATGGTGAAGAAAGACACTGGATTTTGAGCCCAAGGATCTGGTATCAATTCCTCCCTTCTCGTTTATTAGCAATGTGGTTTGGCAAGTGAGTTAACCTCCCTGGACCCTTGTAACCTGATCTGTAACAATATGGGCTAAAGCCTCTATACAATCAGATTACTGAATTTTTTTTTATCAAGCAAATGTCTGATTGTCCTCTGGAAAGTCCCACTCTGAACTCAACTTGAAATTGCAGATCCCTGCCTAATAATTTTATCTGACAGTCCTGGAGCCCTTTTCTCTCCAGCCAACCAGTCTGCCCAAGGCCACACACATCTCTGAATTCCAGCAAGACCCTTTAGCAGTAGAGAAGACCCTGGACCTGTCCTGGGGATGCAGGAAAAACAGATGTGGGGCCTGAGGAGGGCCGTGTCCCGGGCTTCAGTTGAGCCCCTGGGACGTGCCCTGCCAGGTGTGGGTCCTTGGCTTCATGCAGGAAAGAGTTCAAGAGTGAGCCACAGTTGAGTCAAGGTAGATTTATTCAGAGAGATACATCGAAAGGCAAGAGAAAGGCCACGAGGTGTGGGGGTTGGGTGCTCAGATTAAAAGTAGGTACACACTCCATAGACACAGAGAAAGAGAGAGAGAGAGAGAGAGGCGGCTGCCCTGAGGTGCTGTGTTGCCAGTTTTTATGGGCTTTGGTAGCTTCATATGCTAATAAGTGGAAGGACCAGTCTAACTACCCTGGGAAAGGGGCTGGGATTCCCAGGGAGTTGGCCATTTCCCACTCTGTGACCTTCTGTGGCCAGCCTTGGGAGTGCCACGGAGCCTGTGGGCATGTTATTCACCATGTTAATATATTACAATGGGTGCATAGTGAAGCTCAAGGTCTACTAGAGGTCAAATCTCCCACCATCTTGAGCCTCAAGGCGTCCTGGGGGTGGAATCTTTCACCATTTTGATGTTAATTGCTGTAGCATTCCTTGAATGGCTGGGCCCTGCCCCCTTCCTGTCTCACTGGGATGGCCTGACCCACCTCAGGGCCCAGGAGGAGCAGGCAAGAAATGTGTAGACCTCACTGTCACCAAGAACGCTCTGGAAGACTCTGGGTCTCATGGACACTTGAAGAGTCTCTTCGTCAAGGGCACCCCCGCAGCATCTATATGGAAACTAGGACGCCCTGGGGGACCCAGTAGAATTTGATTTTCTCCAACAATAAATGAAAGATGAGAAACTTAGAAATTCATATTACAGAAATGTTCATTGTTATTTTTCTTATTTAAAGAGTGCGTTTAAAAAAGAAATACAACACAGATTCCCAACTCAGCATGTAATTTCCCACGTGTGATGTGTACCATACGTAGACCATCGTTCCCTTAAATGGGAATTTCTGCTTTATCTTACAGATGGAGAAATAGAGGCACAAAAATCTGCTGTGCCTTGCCTAGTATCTCGATGTTTGCTGTGACGGAGATGATCTTAGCAAATTGAAAAGTCCCGTGCTGAGAGGCACACCTCCCTTTCCTTAGAAGTTTTCTCTTTCTTTGGGAAAAATCATCCTGAAATAACTTCAGTCCAGCAGCTTGCAAAACATGTTTTTTTGGCGGCATATTTTGAGTATCACATCAGATCACAATACTGGTAAAGGGAGAAGTTAAGGGGAAGTAAAAGTCTGCCCCTGATTGACTTGATGTTACTTGAGCAAGTGCATCGTGGGGTCCTCTGATCGCTCGCAAGTGCCATTGTCTGTGTTTGAGAGGGTCTGTGTCTAATGAAGGGACCATGTGCCGTGTGGCTGTGCCTGAGGTGGGGTTGCCTGTGTCTCTCCCGTTTCCCTGTAAACTATCTCTGTGTTGGCTCTGCGCCTGGCTCTGTCGAGCGTATGGTGGTGATGTGTGCATGGACACATGAACTATTTGTACCTGGAGGGGTGGGCTTCTGATTATGGACCAAGAACATGGCCGTGGTCACTAACCTTTAAAAACAGATTATAGAAAACTGGTAGCTCTAAGTCTGAGAACTTACTCTTTCTATCAATCTATCGATTGTCATCTGTCTCACACACACACACACACACACACACACACACACATGTAGATGCACACCATAGTTAGGACAGTAATCAGGGTTGGCATCCACAAAAGGGACATGATAATGTAGATGCTATTGTCCCTGGCTCATTGTAGGAGCTCAGGAGATGGGGTTACAAACCCCAGGCTAATAATACTGCCCAGAAAAGATACAATTATTAAACTGCAGTGTTTGGGAGAAGGGACCAGGAAAATAATCCTTCTATAAGAAAAAGAAAGCCACCCATAACCCTGATCAGGAGATAGTGACAGTATTAGCTTCAGAAAATGTCCTCAGAGATCAGGAAGGAAAGGTCTGAGATAAGCAGCAATTACAAAAACGAGAGTGCGCGCTCAGCGTGAGGCACCTGTGCGTCAGAGTTGTTGAGTAACATCTTCACCGCGTCTCTCTGGTACGCAAAGCCTAGAATTCCCAAATTAGTCCTTGAGGTTTCAAAGAGCTCTCCCCGACACCTTTATTTCCCATTATTAGTATGCCGGCTAGATCACTCTTTTGTGCTCTCCATTTTGTAGAAGGAAAACGCTTCCGTGTGTACCATGCGGCTAGGGGACCGGAGTGTTACATGAGATGACAGTGCCTGAGGTACGCTTCTGCCCCGCACGCACTAACCCTTCCTTGGCTGTTCCCTGTTGTCGTTTGTCATAGCACAGTCCACTCAGATCCAGCCGGTGGGGGGAGAGTGACAGGCAGAGAGCACGCCCTGCCTCTGCTTCCCACCCCACGTGGGGAAGCAGGGTTCTTCTTTTCAGTTAGGTTTAACACCGATAGCTCCCACCATCCTTAGCTGGCTGGGATTGAACATGACGGTGCTCCTTCAGTTTGGGCTTGCCGTTTACTTTTTTTTTTATCTTTGCTACTAGTTGCGTTGTCTCTTGGGAAGGGGTGCTCCTTACAGTCTCCAAAGAGACTGATACAAATGCAGTCTGATACTTTGTTCTTTTAAAGAAACTAAGGCATCCTTACAACAGCCACCACCTGCCATTATCCTCACTCTCCATCCTGCTAACCAAGATCCGTACTTTAAGGTGCCCTTCACGGCAGAGTCACATAGTATCTATTTGTGTATCTTATCTTTGGATGCCAGCACAGTCCCGGGCACATAGCAGACAGTCAGCAACAGTGTAGTTAATTTAATTAAACCAAAAGTATCCAGATCTCCCTTCTCTCTTCATCTGTCATTATTCCTACAGAGATTCCACACCATAGTAATCATGACCAGCCTGACACACCCATCCCTTTAGAAATGAGATAAGTGCGTTTTCTAAATTTCATATAGTTGGTTAATGGTGATGCTGGGACCGAAACTCAGGAGTTCTTCAGCTCCGGATCTGCATAGCTGGGGTCAAAGGCACTTATTTATTTACTAATTGAGAATATTTATTTTTACTGATTGGATATGCTCTGTAAAGGGCGATGCCTGAGTAGCCATTTGCCTAAAGAAGGAAAGGAAAACAAAGAAGACACTCTCGAAGCCGGCCTACTCATTTGAAGCATGGATTGAAACTAATTTATAGGGAAAACGGTGTCTCCAAATAATTCACAACACTGTCAGTTCCCAGCCAGTGTAAACAAACCAGGGCAGTCATGAATTCTTGGTGGTTACTGAAGTCAGCCTGCTGTGGAGAAGCAAAATGATTTGCTTTAGTGGATTTCTGATGTGTTGCCTGGCTGCCCAGAATTGAGGTCCAGTAGCCAGAGGGGTTCAGGGAACGGAGAACTAAGTCTTGGCTTTCCGTGGTCCATAAATGTCTCGTGCAAAGACAGGGTGGAACAATTTGCTGCCCCAGTGAGATGGTCTGAGATGAAGGTCTGCCAGGGTTGTGCCTGGATCCTACAAAATGAGGCTTGGCTACTAGAAACTGGTCATGGCCTCCCTTGTAGATGTCAGGGAAGTGGAGGAGGGAGAGGGCCACTGCTCCCACCACCCCATCGCTGACCATGCATGATGGCTGTGTTTCTGCTGAGACAGGCCACCTGTCTCAGGGCACCCTGACACCTGCAAGGGGTACTTAGGGGGCAGTTGGTCTCTTTCCTTATTCACTCATCTTCCTGAGAAATGAAGCAGCTCATGTGATTGGGAGACTGGGGGAAGGAATTGGGGTGTGGCCCTCAGCCCCTTCCTCTCTGTTTCTTCTGAGTGAATCTCAGTGCTGAATGTGCACCGTCACCACCTAGTGAATGTCTGAGACATGCTCACATCCTCACCCTCCGAGGTGAGACGTTGCTTTCGTTCACGTGAGGTGGAGCTCTGGGCACTGGTAGCTTTCACAATTCCCTAGTTGGTTCTAAGGTGCAGCCCGTACTGAAAGCAAGGAGCTAACCTGTCCCCGAAAGATACCTTCTCCACTCTTCAGTGTAGACACAGACTGACGTGGGAAGGGCTGTGACAGGCTGAAATTTGCCCCTTCAAGATTCATCTGTACCTAATCCCCAAGACCTCAGAATGTGACTGCATTTGGAGATGAAACCTTTAAACAGGTGATTAAGTTAAAATAAGGCCCCTTGGGTGGGCTGCAACCCGGTCCAACTGGCGCTCTTTGGAAGAGGCGACTGGGAAAGAGCACATGAGGACACAGTGAGAAGATGCAGCCTCAAGCCAAGGAGGGAGGCTTCAGAAGACTCCAGACCTTCTGACGGCTTGATCATGGACTTCTAGCCTCTGGGGTTGTAAGAAAATAAATGTCTGTTGTTTAACCCAACCAGATTGTGGTATTTTGTCATGACAGCCCTCGCAGGCTAATTCAAGGGCTATCTGTGATGTCTCACAGGAACAGAAGTGAGTCCATCATTTTAGGAAAGGTCTTGGCAAACGCGGTTGTGATGACACATTTAAGAAGGTTCTTACATATGTTTACTGGAAGGTTCTTAAATATGTTTTCTCTGTCTCTCTGACGAATATGCGCTATCTCGTAGGAATGTGAGAAATATGATCATCTTTCAGCTTACACCCCAGGACGAGAGCGTTACCATCTTGAGCCTCACTCCTTCGGTTGCTATTAGTTATTTTTGTGCTTGAAGCTACTTCACATCATGCCTGGGAAGGTCTGGAAAGACGCTCAGCCTTTGTGCCAAGAGCATTTCTTCCTCTTGTTTAAGATGCATCGTAAAAATGGAAGTCATTTCTGCACGTTTGTGTTCCCTTTATCCTCAAGTCTTTAAAACGGTGATACGTAGATATCCATGAAATATTTGTACACAAGGAGAGTGTGTTTCTCAGGATACATTGCAATCCAAGAGCACAGCAACGTTTGCTATAACGCTGAGCACTGCAGAGGGCGATCACGTGAAGCCCTTGTTCTGTAGAGATTTCAGGATCCGTTATAACCAATCAAAAGCCATCGTTGGTTTGAGGAAGGTGTCAATCCATCTTTGTGGGCGAGTCGATGAAGGCAGCCACGGTTTTAAACTCAGCTTGGAGAGCCCCGGTGGAGCAGAGAATGGGGATCACCTGGACCCTTTCCCTCACTCTTGAGTGGTGTAGAAAGTTCCAGTTTGCTGGGAGATGTTTTCAGCCTCCCAGCCCACACGGAAAACTGAGACTGTGTTCCCTGCGCCGGGAGACGGCTGCGCACGGCGCGCCAGCTCGTTGCGCCCGCGCCAGCCCCTGACTCCACGAGCGGCCGAGGATGCTTTAACCCGGCGGCGCAGCGCATGTGGCTCGTCTCCGCAGCTGCCGTGTTAATGGGCCGACTGCGTTACTGCACATGTGTCTGCAAGGAACAGCGGCGCCGGAATGAATTGCTCTGATTTGGAATCCGGATAGAAGGGCCAACCAGCACGAACCCATGTTGGCAACTGGCAGGCCGCACACGACCATGGGGCCTGGTGGTTATCTGGCTCCCCCCAGCTCCTGAACACCGTCAGATTCGGTGCAGGGATGTAAGTGAGCAGGAGAGAGGTTCGAAAGGGAGAAGGTGGTTGTACTTTTTCGAGGCGGGAAAGAGGTTCCAGCGAGCACTGATTCTGCTGCAGGACAAGCCGACAACCCGCAGCTGACGGTCAGCGAGTGCGGGTGGATCAGATCACCTGGTGGAAAAGTGAGACGGGATTTGGATTCAGAACTAAGGATTTGCTGCCGCTTCTTACTGGGAACTTAGGGTGTTGCCCTTGGCTCGTCTTCCACCTTTGAAGACAATGATCGTCTCTCTCATTAACTTCCAGAGAAAGACTACTTATGCTGAGAAATTAATGTTCTTTGTCAAAGCTCAGCAGAGGGTGAATGTCAGGTTTGTTCAACACCGTCACCTGCATACGTGGTCATTTCTGCAACTGCAGCAGCTGTTGGGGGGAGGGCAATGGGATGCAAATGCAGAGCCAAGATTCATCCCCGGGGTGGGGGTGGGGGCGGCGAGGAGGGGGGGCTGGGTTTGGTGACACTTTTCACTGCCCTCTCTCACTTTACCCCTTCCTCACATGCACGCACAATCTGTCACTCTTTTCCAGACAAAATTAGAAGACAGTAAACAATTGTCTAGGGAAGCCCTAAAAACAAAAATAAGTCACAGATGGCAGGATGCTGAGACGTATATATAAGAGGAGTGAGGGCTAAGCCATCTTCATTTCCTTAGCGACGGGAGTTAAATTTGACATCTTGAAGTATAAATATCAGAAGGAGGGCTGGACAGCACTGTCTCACTAATCTGACGCCTTCTCCCTATTCCTTGGGCCCCTGATGAGGAAGCATTCGGATCATTTGGGCATGCTCTGATAGTGCCCTGAGCTCCCTCTCCACAATAATTAGCAGAATTAACTTTTAAAATATTCATGTGGCCAGATATTCTTTCTGAAATATTGGCCAGCTTTGTTTTCCCTCCCACGCAGCTCTCTTCTCTTTTCTCTCCATTCAGGCATTGCCCCAAGAGAGCCATGGAAGGGCAGGAATAAAGGACTCTTCCTGGTTGTGGTTTTTCAAAAGATTAAGCCTGTCAGAAAACGAATGGTTAAAAAAGAGAAAAACAGTGTCCAAGGGTATTGGTAAGAATATTACTAAAAATACGGACCATGCCATCTGAGATGGGTAATAAAGAGGTAACCTAACATCAATAGAAAGAGAAGAAAACAGAGGGATGATGGAGTAAGTGAAAGTATATGGTTAACAGGCTGAAATTCTCAATTGTTTTGAACCATATAAACAGTAAGTGAAAGATGGGAGATGGTGAGACAGAGCAATTATGAATGATGACAGGGTCCAGAATGTAACTATGGGAATGAGTAGCATGAATAGAGTGGAAAATGTCATTGGAGATGATCTGCTCAAGAGACTGAAAGGTCAGGATGTTGAAGAGGCAGTCCAGACGGACATTCACGTCTCCTAGGATACGAGTGTTGCCTGTGGTGGATATGAAGACCATCAACCAGGTTCCTTCTTCCTCAACGACTGGGGTGGGGCAGGGGGGACAAGTAGGTTAGCGTGTGCTGTACCAGTGGGCCTAGCCTTTCTTTAAAAGATCTTGCCATTTAAAATTCTCTCCACCAGTTTTCATCCTTTGAAGTCTGCACACTATGTCTTCCTGCTTTCGTGATCTCAAGTGTATACACATGAATTTTCAGCAATAAGCTATAAAACCACGCCTGCTTTCTAGTAGTCTGGTTATGAACAAGAGCCCATCAATGCGGTAGGATGGGGCTCCCCAAAGTAGGGAACCATGGGTGGTGTCTCTGATTCGCTGAACTGTCCCCTCACACTTGAAGGTCAGAAACTTGAAGATGTGTCACGAAGATCAGGTACCAGGTAAGGAGATCCCTTCTTGCCATTTCTTTCCAACATTGAGCTGGAAGTTCCAGGTAATGCAATAAGGCAAGAAAAAGAAATTGAAAAAAAAAAATTGGGAAGGAAGACATAAAAATGTCAGTGTTCACAGATGGCCTGATTATATAGAAAATCCAAAAGAACTGACGAAACAAAAAACCAAATTAGAACAAATAACCAATTATAGCAAGGTCACAGGATTCAAGATTGATGTACAAAGACAATCACATTCCTGTGTACCAACAATGATCAAGTAGAATGAGGAATTTTTTTTTAAAAATCAAGAGACTTGTGGGTTTACTTGTTTTATATCTGCCCTTATGTATGTGATTGGTTTTGTCACACAAAACTAAAACTATCTGGAAAGGGTTACACTATGAAAATTCCCTTAGGAATGTTGTCTCCTGTCTTATTACCCTCAGCATTTAGATGAGTTTCCAGTTGTCTAGCTTAAAGATTTTATACTAACATTTAAGTATGTATCCTCTGACTTGCCCCGAATGGATACAAAGAAAATGATCGCAAAACCTGCTCATATACTCAAGCGTGATTCCTTTACAGACTTGAATTCTGCCACGGAAGGTGGTTTCAGAACGCAGAGCACACGCAAACCCACTTGAAGACTGCTCCCTTGCACGGCGTTCCCACCAAGGGTGCGTGTGCCGCCCCACACGTGCTTCCCAGTCACAGTCCCGCCCTGAGGACCCCTGCAACTTGATCACTCGCATTTTCTTTTACAAACAAAAGAAATCTTCTTCCTTCTTGGAAAGAAATCCGTCACTGTAATCACTAATGAGACCAGAAGACAAAGCTTTGCATTTTGTCCAACGCCTTTTGAGAGAGTCCCTTAGAGTTTTTGTCTGTCTGTTTGTTTTTTAAGGGTAGAGGACTGTCACTAAAAGGAATAAACCCTGGCAGGAGAAATAGATGAATATTTCAACCTGGCGCTATTTTGCTTTTGGCCCAGAAAGGCAAAACGCATTTTTGCTAATAGATTTTTTTTTCTCCTGTCACATGTACTGCAGGTTATAGAACACAAATTATGGTAAATCTTCTGCTCTTTGCATTAGACACAAATAAACAAAAATGCCAACCAAACAAAAGAATATGATTTATAATTCCCTGCAATTGCATCTCTTTCCAGCAATATATAATCATACTGCCTCTCTCACTTTACAGCTGAGGAGGGATGGGCGAAATCATGTTTTTTTACTTTTGCTGATAAAAAATAATAAGTAGAATAATAAAATTCATCCATTTTCCTGAGTGTGTTGTAGAGAAAGAGCAAAATTCTGGGGCTGTTTATTAATCAGTTGGATTTGTAAATGCAGAGCATTTGATTTGAACTCAATCTCCTCCAAAACAAATATCCCCACAGCATGTTATGTATTAAGCCATTTTTCTCAGATTAAAATCTTCCAAAGTGGAGCCTTCAGGACTGCAATCATGCGGGATCCTGCAGGCTTACTGGAGGCTTTTGTTCTGAGGGAAAGGGAATTCTCCCTCCTACTGCTTCCAACTGGGCATCTTCTGGCTGGGCTGCCTGAGGCTCATCGATGTCCAGAGCGCCCCTCTCTGTGCCTCCACTCTGAGCCCTGGAAAGGCAGTGTTGTGGTTTCAGTTGCCAAAGGGGCTAAGCTATCTGTAGAAAAGGATCAGTTGTAAACAGGATCAATTTTTCCATTTAACATTTTGTAGAATATCCATTTTTGTCCAATTTTATTCCAGGGCTTGATATGTTACCTACTTAATAGTGTGTTCAATCTACCAATATGTCATGATTCATTGCTTTAGCCCTTCAACCATCCATCCATTTGTTCATTCATTCATCCAGTCAATAACAATATTTATTGTCTACTTACTATATGAGAGGTTATGTGAACATACCAATGAAAGCAAGAGATAAGGTTCACCATCCTCTGAAGCTTCCCTTCCGATGGAGGAGACCAACAATTACACAAACACATGGATAAATAATATTTTGTTTATTTACAAATGTTGGTGATATTAGAAAAGCCATAAAGAGAGTGATGAGATAGAGATTAAAAGGAGAAAGCCATTTCGAATAAGACGGTCATCAATGGCCTTTGAGAGAATGTGCTATCCAAGCTGGCCTTCGAGGAAGAAGGAACCAGCACTGCAGAAAGCTTGAGGAAGAGTGCTTCAAGGATGACGTGCAGCAAATGGGAGTTTCCAGTGGTGGGAAAGGGTTTGGCACGCTCAGAAATTAAAGGTAGGCGGTGGAAGTGAAGCATAAGCTAGTGAAGAGAAGAAATCTGGGCTGAAGAGGAAAAAGAAGTAGGCTATGGAGTTGAGTTTGAATATTTTACGTACGTGCAGTGGGATCATGTTGAAAGGTTTTAATCCAAAGCACAGTGCAATTTGGTCTATAGCTCTAAGATCACCTTGGCTGCCGTGTAAAGAAATGTAACAACACACACGTAGGTTAAGGAGATGACTCGAAGTTTATCAGGAATGTGGAGAGGAAGAGTTGGTGGCTTGGACTAGAGTGATGATCATGAAGTTGGAGAGGATTGAGATGTATTTTGAAAATAAAAACAATTGGATTTGATGATGGAGGAAACGTGGAGACTGGGGCACAGTTTTAACGGAGGATGTAACAGTGGTTGGTACTTAGATTGATGCACCGTGATGCTAGTTTTTTTTAATGAGAAAACCAGGATAGGAGGCAGGAAAAAGATATTTGGATAGGGGTAGGTTATCAAAAACTCCATATTGGACAAATTCTGCTTAATATACCTGTTAAGATCTCCAAGTGAAAACGTGCAAATCTCATACTTAGAGGGGTCATGGTGGAGATAGAGTTATGGGACTCAGTATAGGCGTGGCATTTAAAGGCATCACACTCAGTGCCAAGGGAGAGAATGCAGGGAAGGGAAGAGGGTCCAGGGCTGAGGTCTAGTCATTTCAACACATAGGGGCCAGCTGAAGAAGTAGCAGAGGGGAACTGACAGCAGGCAGCCAGCAGGGTGGGAAGCAAACCAGAAGAGTGTGTGGTCATGGAATCCTGCAGAAGTAAGTGTTTCAAGAAGACAGAAGGGCTCAGCTATGTCAGATGACAAGCTATGGCAGCGAGGAAGTGCTTGATGCTTTCAAAAGAGTTGTTCTAATGGAGTTGGGAGGATTGAAAGTCAGATTGGAGTGGGCTTCAGAGTAAAATGGTGCAGACGGCAAGCGTAGACAACTTACGTAGAAGTTCAGGTCCTTTGCCTGAAGTGGCTAAGCCCTTATACTTTGTACTGAAACACATCTGCAGTCTAAATCTCATTCTCCTTATATCTAAAATATGGGTATTTGTGTCTCATGATAGAATTATTTTGAAGCTTAACTTAGGTAGTACATTCAGAACAATTATAACAGTGCCTGACACATAATAAGCATTCTGCAAATCATGCTGAATTAGGACTTTTGACGGAAGCACCGAGAAATGTCAAAGCGAGGTGCCTGTGCACTATGAGGTGGGTGCCAAGTAGGCTTCCTCTGCAAAGGTGGTATGACTCTTGAATTTCCCTCATCCGCAGAGCTGTTTGAAAGGAGGCAAGTCTTTGGGAGGTTTTGGTGAGGAGCATCTTTGAGAGGGCCACGCGAGTGCTCGGAAGCCTCCTGCCAGCCCGTACCCAGCAGCCTCCTTGAGAAGGCTCTGGTGTGTCTTCGGCAGTTACAGGATATGGTGGACCAATGCCCAGCTCACACTTAGACCATCCAGAGGACCAGAGAGGAGGGCTAGTGAGCTGCTTTGGATAAAAGAGAGACACAGCTGCTGCACTGGGGTCAGGAACCAGACTGTGGGCCCCACAGGTGGAGAGTCAGCCTGGAACTGGTTAAAACCCTTCCCTGGAGGACTCTGAAAGGGTTCAGATTCCAGCAGAAATGACCTGTGTGGAGTGGCGTGTGCACCTGGGCTCAGGAGGCGGCAGCAGCAGCTGGAGGGGAGGAAGCACTGCCAGCACCCTGGGGTCTGCAGCCGGGGGGCCCCACGGGAGAGGCTCTCAGGACCCACGAAAACATCCACGGGCTAAAAAATCAGCTTAAACATCTGCCATAAGAAGCTTTCCATGCTTGCGTGTTTGCAATTCCCCTCTTCCCCTTCCTCCCCTGCCTAACCCCTACATAGTCAGTAGGAGACTGAATAAAAGACAGAAGCAGTGGGCTACCCTGCCCTCCCAAATGGTAGGCAGATCACCTGGCTTACAGTCAGGGGAGGAAAGAGAGGTCTGACCTGGGCATGAAGACTGAAGTGTTGATGATCCTATTGGACTAGAGTTCAGTGAAGAAGCTAGCGGGTGTCTGCAGATGTCCGGGAGAGCCTGCAGTGAAGACGTCTTCCTCAGGGACCGTGGCATCTCCTGGAAGTCCTGGCTCTGCCAACTGTATGCTCTCTGGCTACCGGGGGCAAGGGCTGGAGTAGACTGCCTGGGTTAGGATCCCAGCTCCCCTACTTACCAACTATGTAACCTCAACCCGGTATCTAACCTCTCTGTGTCTCAGTTTTCTCATCAGTAAAATGGGGGATAATAATATTTCCTACCTCTTGGAAGTTTTGCCAAGATTAAACAAATTGATATATATGATAAGTTTGGAATAATGCTCATCAAAGAGTAAATAACTGATAAATACTATCTATTGTTACTACATTTGCTGACAGCGTTTGACAGAGTCCTGTTAATAAGCCATCCTGGCATTTCTAATCACAGTTCTAACCTAGGGAGGAGGAGACGGAGATTTCGATGAGTTAATGTCAGGCTGCTGGGTACCACAGTGTCAGGGGCTAGTCTAGGAGGAGACTGCATTTTCCAGGTGCCCGCAGTGGGCAGGTTGCGGGCAGATGGTGGCAGCTCCATGGCTTCTCCATCCCTGCCCACAGCACTCAGCACATCTCTGCCCTCCAACCCTCCTCTAAATCACACAGGTTAGTGCCAGTTTCCCTTTCCTCCAGGTTTTTCACATCTTTTCCTTCTCACATTCCTTCAGATTTTATTCTTCATTCATGAGCTCAGCCCCTGCTAGATGACAGTCTCCTTGAGGACAGAGAGCCCGGGCGGTGCCGGTTTACCAGCAGGCACCCCGGGCTGTGATTACAGGCATGTCTCCCGTTCACTGTGCTTGCTGACTCAGCATATGTTTTCCCTAAACACCTGAAGTTTCAGAAGAGAGGCCAAGGGCCAGAGCGGTGGTTTGGGGATTCAATTCCTCCTTCATCCCTGTAAATCGCTGCTTTAATTTGAGGCTGGGGCCCATTTCTGTGGGAAGCTGGCCCTCTCACTGCCTGGAAATCAAGGATGTCAATCTTTCCTCCTGTCAACCTTTAACCAGAGCGAGTTGCACAGGACGTCGCGTTGCCCGCTTCAGAGTCCTTGGGCTGTTTCCTTCCTGGGTCGTCTGGCCTTGGCTAAAAGTTCCAGATTCGCTTTCCAGGCAGCATTAAACGTCCGCTCCCATACCTATTCACGCTCACAACCCCTTAGAGTTTGACAAATTGTTTCAGTTCCCACCAAAGCCAGCTTAGCTCGGCAAATCCATCAGACCTGCCAGCATTCACAGAGTGACTCTAGAGAGGACGATATCTTGTCTCAACTGATAACTCCTTTATAGGCAAGATGCCCATAAATTTGTAATATTCCAAGTCACGACTGCCCAGCACATTGTAGGCACTAACAACGACAATAATTATTTTCTGTTTCAGGCTACCTCGCCTAGGAAACTCACTGGAATGCATTTCGGAGGCATTCCCCTTAGCGGTATTTTACACTAGGCCGTTGTACTTGTGATTCAGGCACCTTGTGTTTAATAGCTACTGACTGATATAAATACACTGGGTACAACAGTTCAACACATTCATTAGGTATTTAGGGACCCTGTTATGTGAAGACACTGCGCTAAACAGAGAGGGGGTACCGAGACGAGCAACACAAGGTTCTCATTCCGGAAAGCTCCCTCGTAACCCTGAGGCTGAGACACGTGTACGAGTGACTAGGAACAAGACGTGACGGGAAGTCACCAGAGCCACAGGTGTTTGGTTTTGTGAGCTCAGCAGAAGGGAGACATCACGGCTGCTCCCGGAACCAACGAGTCCTTTTTAAGCAGGTGACATCGATGCTAGATCTCAGAACACGGCAAGATCCTACCCTGAGACGGAGGAGAACATTGGGTGAAGGGACAGCCTTGCTAAATGGCCTTTAGGAAGACTTCCCTCCCTGAGGGAGAGAGGAGCAAGTTGGAGTGAGCTGACGGTGATGAGGAGAGAAGAAGCAGGGCGCCCTGGCCCGAGGGGGCGTAAACAGTTCTCAGCCACTAGCAGATCGTGTGTCCTCAGTGAGTCACCAAGTGCCCAAGCACCAGCCTCATCTACCAAATAAAAAGTTTGGGTTTCAGAATCTTGAAAGCCTCATGATTTTTTTTTTTTCTGACCAAGAAGCCAGTGTTCTTTGGGCTTTCAAGTTGTGAGATGTTTCTATACAGTGGTTACCAGAGCAGCTTCCTTAACCTAATAATAGGGAGTCCCCATCCCTTCTCCTTCAAACTGCAGTGCTTGTCTTCATGCTACGCCCTGGGCTTGAAAGGGCATTGGCATGGTAAGTTCAGCTTTAGCAATCCCGTCCAAAATTATACCCTCCAGTGAGAACTTCGTCTCAGAGCAGGTGAACTTCTCACTGGTTCCAGAAACTCTTCATGAGCCATTCCTCTCACCTACTTACCCGGCCTCATGCTCCTGTGATTCTCCATAATATCCACCTCACCCAGCTGCTCTGCCCCAATAAGAATTCTTCAAGCTGCAGCTTTAATTTCACCTTCTTTATGAATCCTCGCTGATCATGACTCGATCGGTCTCTGATATTGTAGAGAATCTATTTTCCATCCCAGAGCTGTGGGGACTGTCATCTTCATGTTTCATCTCAGGAGCACAAGTCTCATTGCTCAACAGCCTATGTGCTCCTCGGTGGGCCATACCCCACTCTGGCTTAGCATCAGCAGAGCCCTATTCAGCCCTGGAACACCACTTACTGATAGATTACTGCATCCTAGAAACCATAAGATTTCTCCAACTCTAAGTACAGATTTGATAAACAAGGAGACGCCTTTACATGCCCATGGTACTCTGGAGACTTGTCAGCCACTTTTTTTTTTTCCAGGGGAAAATTGAAATATTTGAATCTGTGGGAGGAGAGGGAGAAAAGAAGGAATCAGGCAGATCTCCTTAGGAAGTTCCTCCTGGTGTCCTAACGTCATGTGACTTTGCTACGTGGAGATAATTCCTCTCCATCTTTCTTTCCCAGGATGTATTTCTTCTGAAAGTTTAAGTCCATGAAGAGAAGCCATCAACACCCCAATACTCTTGCAGATTTTCAGTTAATGAGAATCAGCCTTGTCAGGTTCATTAAGTGAGTTGTGAATAAGAGGAAGGCAACAGACAATTAGACAAAGTGGTGGGAGATGTTAATGGAACATCGTATAAAACGATTCAGAGACACTGAACCGGGACGTTCCAGGGATCTTTCAGGAAAATGAACTTTCTCTTGGGTTCGTAAGGTAGGATGGCTGCTGAAAATCCCTGTGAGAGTTCTGTGCTTTGGGAACAACATAAATGAAGCCCTGAACACACCCACTGCTAAAAAATATCTTTTGAAAACAATTTGATACCTGTTTAAGAAAAGAATTAGCTTCCTTGAACGAGGCAGAGTAAGTGATAAAATTTAGCCATGGAATCTTGACCCTAATTTATGCTAAGTGGACAATGATTGATGTCAAATTGCAGAGGAATACCTAAGAAATTACCTACCTCAGTCACACAAGTATCAGAAGAATTTATCATAATTAATGGTATTGCTCTGAAAACCGAAGGAAGGGTGAAGCGTTTGCATTTCTTATGAAGTGCTGACTATATTATTTGCTTCAGGTAATAATTACAGCGCCCAGGCTTGCTAAATGGCAGCAGTGAACATGCGGAGGTTGTAAACGAGGCTCTGGGTATGCGGCTCAGTTTAATCTTCAGCTTGTGTGTGAGCTCCCGGTTCCTGTAACATATGATGTGTCAGTTAACACAGTCCTCCGCTGTCTTGGAAGACCGGGGTTAGCAGGAGCAAAAAAATGCAAATCCCTAATGCCAGCCCGATCACCGGCAGGGGCTGTTCTAAGGAAACCTCTGACTATCAGAATAAAGTCACACCTCAAATATTCACTTTGAATTTCTGGGTCTATCACCCAGGAGCTCAACGCTTTCCATATCTGGGGAGGTCAGACGTATTTTTCAGATGCAAACCGAACGATGGAAGGCCATTGGCATATTTTGATTGCAACTGCTTGTCACACCGGAAGTATTTTGCATTCATCCAAGCTCTTATTTAACCCTCACCGCCATCCTGTGGGGGTGAAACTGCAATTTCTGTTTTACAAATAAAGCCCTGGGGCAAGGGGATCTTCAGTGACCTTGCACTAGGTTACACGGTCAGCAAGTGGCAGAGCTAGGACCGGGTCCAAAGACTGTCTGGGTCTCGATCCCAGGATCTTCGCAGGTTTCCATTCTAGAGAGATCAGCTGATGGCCAAGGATGGGGCCACCGTTGCCTCACTCTTGGGCCACCCTCTTCGCCGGTGGTGTTTCTGCCCTGGCTTCTGATCTGTGACAGAGACTTGTGGAAGTCACTGCTATGCTACACGGCTCAGAGCTCTTCTTTGTAGAATGTGAAGAACAGCCTATTGCAGATATCAGAAGGTCATCAGAGTGGTTTGGCCGGGGCAGTAGGATTAATATTGCATTACTGCAGGGCGCTGTGGATCTAATATTTGCATGATATACACTCTGAGGTTGTACTTTTTTCAGGAGTGGTTGATTTGCACTGACCCATTCACACCTTCTCACCTTGTAGACACTGGCTGTCCTCCTCTGTGGCTGTGGGTGGCAGCACATAGTTTTCTACGTCTGTTGTGCTCCCAGGGACTGGAATGGGGAGCTGCACTGGCCCTCACCAACCTCACTAACCCTGCTTGGTCCTTGGAAGAGGGGCTGCTAGCCTGGGCTGAAGCCTATTTGGGACTTCTCCCTCCAGATGCTAAGGTCTGCTTACCTGGTGCTGGTCTGGGGTGGAATTCCTGGGTTGTTACATGGCTCTAACCACAAGAGATTGTGGAATTAGCCATAGCTCTTCCAGGATGTTGTTCATTACATTTTTCGTAGATGGGCTGGGCCAAACTTAGCAGCACACATCTGTGAGTGTAAATGACCTGGAAGGCTGGTGAGACCCATTGTCTCTTCACTGTACAGTTAATCCAGCCTCCAAGGATGCTCCCGTATCCTGGCGACGGCCAGAGCGCTGGGGCTGCTTCTCCAAGGCTGCCATCATGGTTCTTTCACCATTGGTCCACCGATGAGCTGTTCTGTTACCTTACTACCATTGCTGCCTTTCCATTAAACTGTGAGTTCCCTCCGAGTTACAGCATGACCCTTTTCCTCCTGTTTATTGCCTTGCACGTGGTCTGGCACCTAGTAAACGGCTGAGGGGTGAATGGGAAGGGACAAGGCATGGTTGACTGGACCTCCCTGGCATCAAACCCATGAGCCCGGCCTTGTTATCATCGTCCCTTAACTGTCAGGGCTAACCAGCCATGGCCAAGAGACATCAGTCTGATTCCCAAGAAGAGCAAGTTCCAAGAGCGACTCCGTCGCCGTCAGGAAATTGGCGTCCTGCACAGAGTTAGAATCCATTTACTGCAGCCTTGTGTTTCCTCCAAGTGCACTTTCGTGTGAATAATGAATGGAGTTAACTAAGTGAGAAAGCGACTTAACTTTTAAAGCTTTTCCCCCTAAGGATGTGGTTCTATTATTTTCAGAGCTGCCGCTACTGTCATCCAGGCTGTTGCTCTGTTTCCCTGGTAGATATCACACAGCTCTCTAATGGAGCGTGTGCTATGCAGCGACTTGATAGACCTAATGGCCAGGAAAGGCCCTGTTGGCTTTCCCGACTTTGGATTGACTTCCAGAGCCTAGAGCCTGAAGAAAGGCAGGCAGAGTTGAACTTTGTCTTCGCTGTAACTTTGCCAGGAGCTTCCCTAAAAGTTAGGAATGATGGTCAAGGGAGATGGTGACCTTCACAGGAGAGGACATCCTATCAGAAAGAAGTCTGGCATCCTGGGCTCCTCGAGCTTCCCTGTGGAGGTCTCCCCAAGAGAAATTGTGCTTGGTATTCTGTCATCTCACGGCAAGGACAGAAGTGGGAGCTTCTGATGTGGGAGCTTGAGCATTTTCTATGAGTTTGTATTCACTGTCTTATTTATTCTTACTGCAACCCAATGCCAAAAGTAACATTTCTCCACCTTACAAATGAGGAAACCGAAGCCTGGAGAGAGTCAATCATTTGCCTGAAGCCCTGCAGTAAGAAGTAGGATCAGAAATTGAAACCACAAAGTCTATCTAATCTTTTCACTATACTTCATAGGAAGTACTCACTAAATATTTCATTTCTGATACCTACCTATGGAGATGAACATGCAATTTCATATCCTTTATTCCTCGAAGAGTCTCCCATTTTTGTATGTGATGGGTTCTTATCAAACCTGACGAAGGAGGGGTCTCCTCCCTGAAACTTCCTTGGTCCTCCAAACTGAGTGTCTCTCCTTCCTCAGGTCTACATCCCAGCTTTGTGATCATACTTATATTGTTATAGGCATCACCATGTATTAAAATTACTTCTACATCTGCCTTAGTTATCATGTGTTCTTTAAAACAAGAACCTCTGGTCATAGTCATAAGGTAATTAGTGGGGGTTGGGTTATAAGTGATCTGAGTCATAAACAGGAGAAAACCTTGTACTCTGGTTGTTTAATTCAATACAGGACAATCTGGAGAAGTGCAACACTTTTGGTGGGAACTGACATGGTATATTGGAGGGAGCATATTGTAAAAGGGTGATATGCTGGTCAGGGCCAGGGCCAGTCAAATCAAAGGTGGCACTGCCATCAAACCAAAATGCTAGTGGACTGATGGCATTTTCACTGCTGAAGGGAGATATTTTTTCATATCAGGCCTCAGATTATTTTTTTTATGTACGCCACATTGGTATATGAAAAGATGTAATTTTTTAAATGCCCTTGAAAAATAACAGCAATAAGTATGGATAATTAAATGAGTCTAAGAAAGGAGTATGGAATGAGTTAAGTGGATTCCATCTGTAATTCAGTTGACGATGCTACGTGATGAGAAATAGGGGAGCCAGCTGGGGTCCCGTGGCTTTGTATGGAAGTATCATTGTTTTATGAAGAAATAAACACACCTGTGCTCAGAGTTTGCCAGCAAAGCCAATCTGTTTCACATTTTAAACTCAACTCAATTATAAAATCAGTGGGTCCCTGTGGAATAGAAGTGTGTCAGGACCACACCCCCTTCTCCAAATCCGTGTCAACCATCCAGCACCAATGCCCAGGCTAGAGGTTTTCCCAGTGCTTGTGGTTGCAAACCTCGCCAGCCTTGATGGCGGCACCAGGGTCTTTACCGAGGCCCCATCTCATCTCATTGACCAATATCTAGTCTTAGGAATCCAAAATCTGAAGCCAAACCAAAATGAATTAATAAAAAGCGCTAGGGGTTTTGAATAATGTTGCCTTTGAAAGGCTGGAAAAGCAAAGGCAGCAAAAATCATCATCGAAATGTTTTCTATAAATATAAAACAAAAGAGGAAAAACAGGCCCATCACGTCATTGTATTCTGGGCTTTTTTAAAAATGGAATTTGAAAAACCTGTTGTGTGTGTGTGTGTGTGTGTGTGTGTGTGTGTGTGTGTGTGTGTTTGAGGAAAACAGTGGGATTGAAGGTAGTGCTCCCTGGGCCCCAAACTGTGTACCAACACCATGTGTTCATTCCAGCTCTCCTTTAGTAGAAGCTCAGAATTTTTGAAATTAAGTTTTTCAATGAGTTTCATAAGGCAACTTAATACTGTTGACTTGTTTGTTTCCCCAACATAACTTGGCTTTTTCTAAGTTATGGTCTAAGACTAGTGTAGTGCTGTGTCCCTGTTGCTCCATACAGAGCCCAGAACATGATCCATCACCAACAAATAACTATTGAGCAAGTAAAAGTTGAAGGGGAGGGAAGAGAGAGAGAAAGAAGAAACATTGGTAACTAAAATCTTCTGATTAATTCCTAAGGTTTCTTGCTCTCTTAGGGACAGTTATCTTGTGAAAATGTATTCCCATACACCAGACCCAGGACAGAAGTTGACAGTGTACAGTGCTAGTGGTGGTGTTCAGACTAAGGTCCACTGGTGTATAGACTGGTGCCCTCCCAGCTGAGCCCTCTGAGGATAACCCGCCGCTGCACTCCCATCTCCTGGTTTGCAGGATTCAGAATGTGAATGAACCATCCTACTTCTCTTGCTCTGAACCTCCCAAATTTCCAGTGAGACTTCCTGCCCGTGACTGTCTTCCACATTTGGTACCACCTCCACCTGCAGATCATACAGTGACATGTTTCCTTCCTCACAAGGCATGTGCATTATTATTTGAAGAAAATGCCCCCATTCTTTATTGTGTAAACCAAAGAGGTGACTCCAGAGAGGACTATTTCAAGCTAGGTTGTAAAAAGACAGGATGAAGATTTACTCATAGAATTTAATACATCTGTAGTTATTGGCTTACCAGTTAAAGTGCAGTCAGATATTACTAGAAATGCCCACTCAGACTGTTTTTGGAAACAGAAAGTCAACGAGTAGGAGGCTGAAGCCAGCCTTCCTCATTAGCCAAGTTGTTCTGATGTTATCTTGAGTTGTCCAACAGTAACCACTAACCATATGTAGCTATTTAAATTTGAATGTAAATAAAGTTAAATGAAATAAAAAATTTAATTTTTTAGTCACATCAGCCAAATTTCAAGTACTGAATAGCCATGGGCGCCATATTGGAGATGGCACAGATGGGGATAAACTTCACATCTTCGTCACTACAGAAAGTTCTGTTCCATGGTGTAGAACTTATGTCCTTTGGAAAATTCAAAAGAGACAGTTACCTTTAGGGGCCACCCTAAAGTTTTTGTGTTTTTGTGTTTGTTTTTGTACTCGTAGTATCACTAGAGAAAGAACTATTTTGTTACTTGTAGGTAATGTTTTGTGATGTTAGAGACCGCTTCTTATGAATGGGGCTCCTTTTGGACTGGTCTGTAAATGATGGAACTGTCTAATCAAGGGATAGAGAACTGTGGTCACATAAAATCATACTTACTATTTTTTCTTTCCTTAGATCACTCTGCTATGCTTTTTAAAAAATTTCTGGGCCTTAAGATGGAAATTCCATAGACTATGGAGCTGGTCTTCCCTTCTTTGTCCACCATAATAGGTACAGAAACAGGCAAGGAGCTGGCATATACTGGGGCAAGTAGGACCTAGATCATAAATTGTTACTTCTCTTGTATGAGTAAAGATCTGGTGGGGCCATGTGACCCAAATCTTATTAAATGTATAGAGCCAAAATGCCTGAGCCATGCTTAGCTGTGTATCTGATCATGAGTAACCAAGAGTTGACATTTCTTCTTTTCTTTCCTGTTTCCTCTTTCTCCTTTTTTCCTCTTCCATCTATACCTTCCCCCTACCACCCCTAAACGCATGTTAGCTAAATGTCCATTGGACTAGGAGAAGGGATCAGTGAACAAAGACATCCCCTAGTCTCATGGGACTCACAGTCAAGGAAACAGACAACAAAAAGTACTTACAAATGTTATTGTTTAAGGATGTAAGTGGCATAAAAAGGGAACACAAGGTGGTCAACAAACAGAAAGCTCTAACAAGAAGGAGACTTTATGTGGCTGGGGAGGTAAGAGATTGAAGAATAATAAATACTTACATTCTGTTTATCTTTAAGTAATTAGTTCTTCCCACGTGGCAGGTAAAGAGCGTTGTGTAAACACACAGCATTGCTGACATTTCTTTCACGGTGACCAAGCTTCTCTGAGCCTCCTGGCCCGAATTTCAAGGCTAGTCTCATGACACTGTTCTCAGAGCAAGAGTTAAGAATTACTGCAGGTGGGAAGAATGGAAGACAGTTGGGGATGGATGAGGAGTGTGGGGGTGCTAGTGTGAGCAATTTTCAATAACACAAAAATAAATTTGTTCTACCGAGGGCTCGGGAGGGGAAAGGTGAGGGCACACACATATTTCTTTGTTGGCATTTATGTTTTCTTGGCAGTTTTGTTACTCTGGACCCATCAATGTCAACTCATTGATCCTGACTTAGCTTGTTGCCTCTCTCCACTGGCTTAAAAAAAAAAAAATGTGGCTAAATTATATCGGATTCCATGATAAAATATATTCAGCTGTCCCCACTGCTGCAAGCTTGCCCTGGCTTCTGTGGTTACACTATGAGCTGTGCTTTTTTCTCTACCCACCTCTTTTGTCTTTCTCTATTATTGCTCTTTTCATCACAGCATCTTTGCCTTCTATCTCTGTCCTGCTCAGATGCTGACAGACAATAAGGTATGGGTTGTTAATTGCTGATGCCTGTGAAATTCTGAGTGACTGCTTATTAAAGGGCTCGGGGTCTTCCTTTGATGACATTTAAGAAATATGATAATGTGTTAAAATATATGTAACATCTTTCTGATTGTGTGTGTGTGTGCGCATATGGTTAGTCTTCCCTCAAATGCGCTCATGCAGTGTTACTTTTGGAATGCAGTTGTCTCTTCAAAGTGGCTATCAAGGGAATTAGGACTCAAATTAAGGATTATTAAAAAGACATTCACACTGAAATATGTTATTACTGCAAACGCTGTTCTTGCATTAGCAAAATGAAGTTAGTGGAACAACTGGCATTTACAGCCGAGGCTCTAAATCAAAATTCTGCAAAGCCTGCCTGTTTTTCCACCCCAATAACATCCTTTCCTCCACAATTCTGTCACCATGAACTTTGGCAAGTACCTCATTTTATAGAACACCAGGCAGGCTTAGAAACCAGAGGAACGCTTAACTACTACTTTCTGCATTTTTTCCAAATGCTTGCCATTTTTTGGGGGGTTTTGGGGGAATCGGCTCAGTGGAAGCTTGAGAACCCAGATACCTGATTTGGGAATCTAGTTCTACTGCAATGTGTCCATTCAGCTATCTGATTCGCACTGTGTTTCATGTTGGATCTGCTGGATGGAAAAAGACACATACCTGGTCTTCAAGACCAAAACGCTTGCAGCTTTCCCTAAACTCAGCCTTCTTTCTGTGTTTTCTAGATCACTTGTTAGTTCAAAGACAACTGGCTCATTCTACTGGAAACCTGGGCCTGATCCTTGATTCCTCTCCTTTCCCACCTTCCCCTTGGAAGTTATATCACAAACCCACCAGATGTAACATGAAACCTCCTCAAGGTTTGTTGAGTCTCCTCCCTCCTTTGCTGCTCTTCTCCGTGGCTTTCCTTGGTCCGTGTCCCGCTGTCATTATTTCTTGCCTGTGTAACTGTGGTGGTGCCTTACCTGTCCTCACTGCCTTCAGTCTTAGCTTTCCCACCCTGCTTCTCCTTCTCTCAAAGAACCCAGCTACCACAACTCAGAAGTAGGATACAGACCTCATGATATGTCTTTTACCAAAATCCCATCTACAGTTTTACAGTGGACGTAGAATTAAGTTTGAACACATTAACCTGGCGTTCAGAGGCTTTCTGTATTATGACCTTTACTTACTGTTCAAAGCTTTATATCTGTTCATGCTACCTCTTAATTATATGCAGTTTTTCTGTAGAATATCCCACCACAACGTGATCTCTCTCTCCCTCTCTCTCTCCTCTCCTCTCCTCTCTTTCTTTATACTGTGCACTCACATGCACATGCATACACACACACACACACACTCTGGCTGGCCAGATGACTCCTTTAAAACTCAAGTATTGTTGCTAGGAGGAAGTCTGCACTGAAACCCTGGGTCTCCAGGCTGGATTGAGCACCTCTTATTCATGCTTTCATAAAACTGCATTCTCATAAAAATCAGATTCCCGAGGGTTTTTTTTAACAGCTTTTTTGAGATACAATTCATGTAACATAATTCGTCCATTTAAAGTGTGCAATACAGTGATTTTTAGTATTTCCACAGTTGTGCAACCATCACGACAATCAAATTGAGAACATTTTCATCAGTCCCCAAAAGGAAAACTTAGTCATCGTTAATAGTCACTTCTTGTTTCTCACCAAACTCCTGGCTCTAGGTGAATACTCGCTGTTCTGTTTCTCTTCCTCAATAGATTTGCCTATTCCAGACTTTACATCTAAATAGGCATACAATATATGGTCTTTTCTGACTGACTTACATTACTTAGCATGAGGTTTCAAGGTTCACCCATATTGTAGTATGTGCCACATCATCCCTTCTAATTCCTTTATGTTTAAAATCTTGAACTATAGTGATGTGCCATGTTTGATTTATCCGTCCATCAGCTGGTTGTTTGGATTGCCTTCACTTTTGGGATATTATGAATAATTCCTATATGAACATTCATGTATACGTTTTTGTGTGGACATGTTTTCAGCTCTCCTGGATATATACCTAGAAGTAGAATTACTGGGTCATATGGCAATTCTAAATTTAATCTTTTATTTTTTAAATTGAGGTAACATTGGTTTACAATATTATATATTTCATCTAAATAATATGAAAACACTAATTTGAAAAGAAATGTGCATCCTCATGTTCATTGCAGTATTACTTACAATAGTCAAAGTATAGAAACCACCTAAGTGCCCATCAACTAATGAATGATTAAGATGCAGTACATATATATTCTATTGTGTGTACATACATACATATATATATATGTATACACACAATGGAATACTACTCAGCAATAAAAAAGATGAAATCTTGCCATTGTAACAGCATGGATGGTCTTAATGGTATTTTGCTAAGTGAAATAAGTCAGATGGAGAAAGATAAATACTGTATGACTTCACTGTATATGGAATATAACAAATATGCATACAAATTTTTAAAAAATAAATGAAGGAACCAAACTGAATAAAAACAAACACAGAGATACAGAGGATAAAGCTGTGGTTACTAGAGGGGAGGGAGGGCAAAATGGGCAAAAGAGGTTAACCATATGGTGATGGATGGAAACTAAATCCTTCCTGGTGAGAATGCTGTAGGTATACAGAAATGGAAATATAATGTTTTACAAATGAAACTTACATAATGTGATAAATTTATGTTTAATATTTTGAGAACCTGCCAGACTGTTTTCCAAAGATTTACATTTCTACTGGGAGTATATAAGGGTTGCAATTTTTCCAAACCCTAACGACACTTTTTACTTACAGTCTGTCTTTCTGACTGTAAAAGAAGGGTACAGTGGTGTTTCATGATGGTTTTGATTTGCATTTCCCTGATGGTGAATTATGTTCACCATTTTTTTCACTTGTTTATTGGCTATTTTCATATCTTCCTTTTAAAAAAAAATCTATTCAGATCTTTGGCTCATTTTCAATTGAGTTACACTTTATTATTAAATTATAAGCATTCTTTGCGTATTCCGGCTACTAGGTCCTTATCTGAAATATGATTTGTAAATATTTTCTCCCATCTGTGGGTTGTTGTGCATTGTTTTGTTTCTAGTTGTTTAGAGTAAAGTCAGCTGAATTAAACGTTGGTGGAAAAATCTAATGCAGGAGGATGCCGCTACAGAAAGAAGGATTAAAAATAGTGTTAAGTTCTTCAGAAGGTCAGAAGGAATGAAAGAAGGCACACTTTGCAGAAATTTAGACAAGGTTTTCACTGTAATAGGAGAGGAAGCAAGGAAGGGTGCAGATGATGGAAGATTTTTATGTCTTGGAAGAGAAATAAGAAAGAGTTCCTGTCCGATGGCTTCTATTTTCTCTTTGAAACAAGAGTAGAAATACTTGAGGAGTGAGAGAAAGATTTGAAGAGAGAAAGAGTAGACTTGCAGTCAATGTAGTTAACTCATCATAGTTTGAAGACCTTGGAGTTGTAGTGGAACCAAGTTGTCTCCGTGTGTGTGTGTGTGCGCGCGTGCGTGTGCGCGCGTGCATGTACGCGCTGGTGCGTGTGTGTTTAATCTGTGCTCAGCAACTCAGGTGCAGGTATGGAGGACACATTTGTTTGGGTTCTTTCAGTATTGGGGGTTTGAAAGAGGGACGAGGCAAAACACTAAGGGTAAAATGAATTTAAGATTTATAGGCAGTGTTATTTAAATAATGGATTCTGGATTCCAAAGTTAAGAAGAATGGACTGGAGGTGACTATAAGGTTAAAGTAGGAATAATTTGATAAGCAAGATGGAAGATAAAAAGTTTTATTTAGAGAAGGGGATGATTGACTTCAGGATTTTGGAATGTGGAGCAGTCTACCATATAACCAAGTTCAAGGAATATACTTGAATGGATCAGAGAAGGTCATTTAGAGATAAAGAGGCTAAGGAAGTGAACCAAAATATTCAATAAATCATCCTTGTGGAATCTGAAGTAATGGAAGTTGATGTTAGAATTTTGACAAAGTTTCAGTTGGATATAAAGAGAATGAAATGGAATATGTAGTGAGTGAAAATTCATGGGACAGACTAATGACTCAAGAGGAATAAATTGAAGGTCCAGTAGATAATAGTATTTAGAGAATGGTATAGTCCAAGAGCAGAAACCTCAAAGGAGACAGTTTACTTTTACCAGGAGAAGCAGTAAGAAGCCATAGGGAACCAGAAGGATAGAACGTGTACTTCTTTATCTGGAGTTAAAACAGATGTGAGAAAACAATTATCTACCACTTCAGTTAAGCATAAGAACAAGTGCATAAATGATGCCAAAATGAACTAAACCCATGACGTCTACATTGCAGATAGATTTCAGAGTGAACGTTGTATAAATAAAAAACATATTATTTACATACGTATACCACACATACAGCAGGACTGGCAGTGCCGGGGGTAGAGCACAATGGTTTGAAAATTGGAGGCTGTGTAAGGACGAAGGGCATGTGATTATATGATGACAGGACAGCGGAGGACAGACGGCCAGAAAAGCATACACTAGGCATAGTAGATTTGGACTCACTGGTCACTTTAAAATAGGTGGCTATCAGGTCTACATCCAGTTAAATACCTATTCTATATCAAAACAATACTGAGACTTGTGGTTACCAGGGGGGTGGAGGGTGGGAAGGGATAGACTGGGATTTCAAAATTGTAGAATAGATAAACAAGATTACACTGTATAGCACAGGGAAATATACACAAAATGTTATGATAACTCACAGAGAAAAAAATGTGACAATGAGTGTGTATATGTCCATGAATGACTGAAAAATTGTGCTGAACACTGGAATTTGACACAACATTGTAAAATGATTATAAATCAATAAAAAATGTTAAAAAATAAAAAATAAAAATAAATAAAAAAACAATACTGAGACCTAGAAATCCTAAAAAAAAAAAAAAAAAAAATTTCTCCTACCTGTATAATCGTTTCAATCCTTGATTTCACCTCTGCCTTAATTTACAAGCACCATATCTCTTACTTGTAGATTTTACCATATTTTCCTAACTCATCTCCATGTCTCTACTCTTGACCCCTTTTAACCCAATCTCTGCAAAGCTGCCTGAACAATCTTTGTATAATATGACTTGATCATATAACTATTCTTCAAAATACCCATCAGTAGCTTTCCAACATAAGTTTCTGTTTCATAGGGTCCTGCTTGTCTCCTAAATCTTTTCTTTCTGTTCCCCACCCAGGAACATTATGCTCCATCAGTATGGAACCACGTTTTCTAGAATTTTCCAGGGTGCCTTTCAGTTCCAAGCCTTTGCTCACGTATGCTTTTTGCCCAGAGCTTCCCTCCCCCCTCTTGTGTCAGATGTTTTGTCTCCCACAGCCGAGTTTCTAACTCAAGCCTTTCCCTGGCTCTAGTTTTCTGGGAAGGGTTAATCAATCTCTCCTTTGTATCTTGTATATGTCTTTCCAAACTGCGTTGACAAATGTTTGCTGAGTTAATTTTTTTCCCTAGCAGTTTTCTCAAGTAAGACAGTGAACTTCTTGCATGATGATGATTCTATTATAGAAATTGCTTGATAAAGCCTGGCCCACGTGGAGTGGACTTCACGTACCTGCTCTTGTCGTAAGCACTTTGCTTTCAAGTCAGTTTTCTCTCTTTTCGCTCCACTCTTGAAAAACAAATTGACCTCTCTGAATTTTTCCTCTAATGCCCTTGTTGGGAAATGTTAATAACTGGTCAGTGACAGGCGTGATTAAGCCTTCCCTTCTCCTTTTATTTAGATTGGTGTCACTGCACTGGCTCCGAGAGAGCCGTAAAGAACATTAACACTGCATCCACCACGACAGAACAGACCGTCCCCTAGAAATTGATAAGGGCTTTTTTTTCTGGAAATAAATTTGGTTGTGGCAAAACAAATGGCTGTCTCAATTGCCATCCATCTCCCTTTCTTTAATAACTTTCATTTATTTCTCCACATCCCTTTCTCAGATAAATATAACAAATGCATTTACCTTTGAAAGACGGGGAACTGGCAGAATTGTCTAACACAGAGGAAAACTGAATGTCCCCTAACCAGGTCCTTAGACATGCCTTAAAATATGGTTGGTTTGGGAGTTTTGGTTAACGGTTCTGAATTCTGGGTCTTGTTTCTCTAACAGGAATCAATGATCCTGAAAAGAAATTTAAAAGCAATTTTTAATTCCTTGACTGGGATAAAATACTCAAACTGGTAGCATATTAAAAAGGCTTTCAAAATGATTTCATGTGAGAATTATTGGATAATATGATTATAGAATAAAATAAAATTTCCCTTCTGCTTTTGGAAGAAAAAGAAAACACAATGAGTTGGTACCTTAAACCATGAAGTAAGTAAATTTATAAAATGTATATCAGACAAGCCGGTGTGGACTAGTATGTGTTAGACAATGTGGATCTCTGGCTCCCTGAAATTTCACTTGCCAACAAGGAGTTAAAGAAAATAACATACATTTTGTGGGAGTGACACATTTATGCATTTCCCCCTTGGCTTTAAAATTTTCTGCTTCTATTTCTTTTTAAACCCTGCTGGTCAGTAAGCCTCAAACATTCCCTTTTCTCTAGAAAATGAGAAAATATGACTCAATAGGAAAAAAATGTTTAAAAAATATTGCTCAATTTACTTTAGATGCCTCTCAGACTATTAATTTTAAGATATATTGAATCAAGAACACACACCACAAAACAAAGGAGAAAAGCAAAGAAACAGTAAGAACAAAAATATCAATTCTTATCGTTCCCCTAAATTAACCCAACTCTTAAAATCTTCCATAGAATTTGTCAGTGGAATGACTGGTTTAGAATTTCTAGGTTCAGTGATAAAAGGGAGCACACAAGTTGTCTGGCTCACCTACTAGCTTTGATGATCAGCCATTTCAAGGAAGACATTTTCCATGTCTTATAATAATATTAGTTCACGTCTGGAGAATAGGGGTGCCCAAACAGTTCATTTTGCCCAGACGTCCTCCACTGTTCTTATGACATGCATTTTGATACGCATCCAGTAGGGACTCCCAATCCCGTTCTTGGGATAAGGAAGCTTATAATCAGTGAGGGGAGTTCTGCCCGAGGCCACACATTTTAACTAAAAACAAAGGCCAGGAGCAAGAATTTTCTGGTGAGTCATTTCACTGGACTCATATTTATATTTATGTAATAGGTAAGTCCTGTAGGCCTGTGCTGGCTAGTAAACAGAACACGGTGATGCCCTATTAATCCAGAACCAGGAGGGAATAAAATGAATAAAACGTTGTATGGAAATTTTTCAGATACTCGTAATACCTAACATGCATACAGTGTTTTTCCAAACCACACGGCTGTCACAGCCATTGTTTCATTTCATCCTCACAACTTAGGTCATTTTACAGCTATGAGAAAACGGAAACCAAGAAAATAGAGGTTAAGACTCTCTCCCATGTTTATAAAATTAGTCATCAGGGCTGGGATTTGAACCTTGGTATTTCAACTTACAGTCAAACGTTCTTACTTGAAGGAACTCTTAGAGATGAATTTTATTTCTGCAAGTCCCAAAATATGTTTTTAGTTTAAAGTTCTTCCACAAACCATTTTAAACATTATTAGGTTTTTCCTGGTATTCACAGAGAAAGGGTACTACATATAATTTAAACTTTTTTTTCCTCTTGAGCCAGGATGAGCATAACTATTTCCAATATTACACTTCACTGTAATGAATATAGGCTTATATCTACATTTTAGTGTTTCTTTCCTATTTCTTAATAGGAGTTTGTCAGATATCATGACCCCGATACGTGTACCCACCTCAAAAAGTCTTTTCTATTTCATTTTCTAAGGTTATGCTTCTAAGTCATTAATTTTATTAAACATGTTGAACATGATAATGGGCGCAGCAATCAGTGAGAGACTAAAATTCCCGGCGTGTATAAACACTGCTTGGAGAATGTATAATATACACATTTATGGGACCTACTGTCAGAGATTCTGACCCAGAATGGAGATCAGGAATTTTAACCAATCCCCTGTGTGTTTCTGAAGGAGGTTTTCTCTTGTCTGTGGTTTAACAACCCTCATATAAAAGCAAAATGCATGTTTCATGCATGAAGGACATGATGTCAATTCCATATCTTTTGAAATGTTTACTTCAGATTCTAGGAGAGGCAAAACGGTTCAGCAAATAGGATTTGGAGTCAGTCACACCTGGATTAAAATCCAGTTCCGTTACTGTCAAGTTAAGAGACCTTGGAAATACTTCTCAAACTCCCTCAGCCCACATCGTATCATCTGGAAAATATCCCATCACTTCATCTTACGTGGTTGCTGTTTCTGATACAATGAGATTGTGCCTGTGAAATATTTTCATAAATCATATGATTCCATACGGTTGTTTGGAATTTTACAGCTTGTGGGTGCCAGAGTTACAAACAGATCAATCAATTATTACTTTTCCGAAGCTCAATGGTTTTCCAATTGCTGAAGCCAAACTGCTGCTTTCCTACAGTTCACAACTGCACCAGCAACCGAGATGCAGCATTCAAGACTAGCAGACCCTGGCTTAGCAGCACTTCAGGACACATCAAGGGCCATGTTTGTTCACGAGCCTGCCAGAAAGTGGAAGAAAAAAAAAAAAAACAAAAAACACCCACATACATACAGGAAAGTGAAGAGGGAGCAGGGAGCTTCCTCCCAGGGAAGGAGAAATTGGAAGGTTTTATTGCAATAGATTCTTCCTCCAGGTTGAGCACCTGCTCAGTCACCCAACCCTCCCAATTTGAATAAGTGATTAAGAACTCATTAACAGATCATTAGCTAAATCAGCCCAGTGTAGTGAAGAGGACCCAGGTTCACTAATTCGCCTGGGTCACCAAATGCCCACCAAAAAAGGCAATTAAATATGTCTGCTAAAAATGCTAGTAATTATGCTATTTTTGTATCCGGGGCTGAGGGGAGTGATGTGGTTTGTGGAAAAGGGCCCTTCCCCTTGGCATCCTTGGTGCCTGTACCTGTCACCCTCCTGAGTACAATTCAGAGACAGCTGTACTCCCAACCCCCCTCCTCATCTCGGGGTTTTCCAAGCGGCTGGGTGGGGGCCTGATGACTGCTGGACCACTGGCTGTTTCGGCTTTCGGTCTCTCCTCTCGGCAGCTTCCTGTGCACGTGTCGGGTGTGGGTCTGGCTGCCCAATGACTGCTCCCTGCGCTTCATGTGAGAAATTTACTTTTTCCCCTTGATTACCGTCTGGCGCAAGGGGTGAACACGTGATACAAACTAAGCCAGGCAGACACTCCTTTCCTGGGCACAGTCTCTTGCGCAGAGATTCAAAAACACTGAAAATGATCGTCACTCCATTTTATTCCGGAAGGAAGTGGCTCAAATCAGTCACTTGTAGTTTCTGCCTCTAGTACCTCAGTTTCTACTTGTCTCCAAGCCTGGTTGGAGATTCTCCTTGATTCTGTGAGTCCCCAGGAGTTTTCCCCACTCATCACCTTTGCCTAAGCTGTCCTGGTCTGCTTCTGTTACTTTCCATTAAGGAAGTCTAACCAATAACGTGGACATTTTAGTTCCTCCTTTCAAACCAGAGGAGAGAGACTGAGTTAAGTCTTAAAATTGGAATCAGTGTTCTCACCTCTTCTATTTAGATGGTTTCCTGTCTGAAAGTCTTCTGCGTCTCAGAAATTGTCACTGCTCTCCACCCGTGGGCTCATGCCAGAGAACTGGAAGTCTTTGGTTCTTTTCTTGATCGCCCCCTACATTTAGCCATCAGCATATGGGACTGTTTTATCTCCAGATTATATATATATAGATAGATTCTCTTCATTTGTCTCAGTCTTCACTTCTACTTTTGTCTTTCCCCAAACATTTTCACACAGCAGCCACTGCCCCCCTCCCAGCACATTTTAACATAAATCGGATAATCTCACTAGATTATTTAAACATCTTCAAAGATTTTTTATTGTGATTAAAGAAGTCCTTACTAGATAGCCAATATTCAATACCTTGTAATAGCCGATGATGAAAAAGAATATGAAAAGGAATATATATGTGTATAACTGAATCACTGTGCCGTACACCAGAAATGAACACAACATTGTAAACTGATTACACTTCAGAAAAATTTAAAAATTAATAATAATAAACTCCCAAACAAAACAGCAGCACATGCAAGCCGTCTTGCCAGTGTAAGTTCTTCTTACCAGGAATAGTTTATACTCACTTAACCCCGGATTTCTCACTGTTTCCTCAACCATTTATAAATACATGTAGCCTGCTTTCAGAGGAGAGCTGCTGTCCTAATAAAATATGATTGGTTGCCCCTCTTTAACTTCCACTGTCTCAGTTCTCCATCCCCCACAGTCTCGTTGAAACGTAAATCACTGTATTTGTGTCCTCTGATCATCCCATTTTTTATCTCCGGTGCTGTGCCTTTTTCCTTCTGCTTGTTGAAAGGGACCCTGGAAAAGACTCTATCCTCAGCATCCCTTTCCTTTATTCTTTGAACAACAATGTGTGAAGCACTTTCTGTGCACTGGACCTTGTGCTGGATGCTACATCCATCTGTTACCTGACACTTTTTCCTTCTCCTTTGCCTCCATTTTTATTTTAGCTTTCACTGTTGCCTGAAAACCACTGTATGCACTTCTTAGCTCCCCATGGAAGCCCTTCTAACTGCTCATTTTTACACTTCCTCATCCTCAAACCTCAGGCTTGACTCCTACCTTCATCTCACTCAGCTTATGGCTACATTAGAAGCTTGAGAACATTACTTCTTCTGTCTCCTCCCTCCATGTCCTCTCACGGCCGTCACCCTAGAGCAGCTCCTGTTGTCCCCTTCCTGAGCTACTGCAGCCATCTAACCATTTCTCCTTCTTTCAGTGGCCTCTGGTCTCTGTTCCGCTCTGTTCTGTTCTGGTCTACTCCGTTCCGGTGTTTTGCTCCTTCCCTCCCCTCCCTTGCTTCCTCCTCTTTTTCATTGTCTTCTCTTTTCCTTCCTTCCTACCACTGCCATTAGGTAAATTTGGTTTTCAAAACCACAACATCTCTCAGAGGGTTTGTTCTTGGTTCACCAATGCAAGCCTAGAGATTCTGATTTAATTGGTCCAGGGTGGGGCCCAGAGTTATAAAACACCTACTCGGGTCACATAAGAAGCACTAAAAAACACTAATCATTACACAAAGCCTCCATTTCTTAATGTGGCATTTTAAAAGGTCCAAACTATAGTTCCAAGATTTCAAAACCCCCAATCCTCGGTACATCCTCATGTGGATGTGTCTCCAACCGAACTGCCTGCTACAATCGTACATGACTTGAGACCTCCTATATTTCTGCTCATAGAATTTCTGATATCTAAAATTTACAATTGTAGCAAACACGATATCACTGCTTCTTCCTAATTTTTCCGCTTGTCAAAATTCTACTTGATACATTCAGAACTCTTGCAAACTGTTAAGAAACACACTAAAATTCCAGCACTCAAAAATGTGGGCAAAGGGCGTGGACAGGTATTTATAACAAATGTAAATTGCTCATGGCTATTAAACATAAGAACATTTTACTGAATCAAATACAGATTTTTTTTTTACTTTTTTTATTGAGTTATAGTCATTTTACAATGTTGTGTCAAATTCCAGTGTAGAGCACAATTTTTCAGTTATACATGAACATACATATATTCATTGTCACTTTTTTTTTGCTGTGAGCTACCACAGGATCTTGTATATATTTCCCTGTGCTATGCAGTATAATCTTGTTTATCTATTCTACATTTTGAAATCCCAGTCTGTCCCTTCCCACCCCTGCCCCCTTGGCAACCACAAGTTTGTATTCTATATGTATGAGTCTGTTTCTGTTTTGTATTTATGTTCTTTTTTTTTTTAAATTCCACATATAAGCAATCTCATATGGTATTTTTCTTTCTCTTTCTGGCTTATTTCACTTAGAATGACATTCTCCAGGAACATCCAGGTTGCTGCAAATAGCATTATGTTGTTGGTTTTTATGGCTGAGTAGTATTCCATTGTATAAATATACCACAGCTTCGTTATCCAGTCATCTGTCGATGCACATTTAGGCTGTTTCCATGTCTTGGCTATTGTAAATAGTGTTGCTATGAACATTGGGGTGCAAGTGTCCAAATACAGATTTAAATGACAATAAGATACCTGCTTGTTTCAAACAAAATAATAGTGCTTTTAAAAGAATAATATTTAGTTCCAACCAGGAGCTCATGAGACCAGCAACTTTATTTACTGCTATTGAGAATGTAACACATTTTCTTCATATGTGGCAAAATGTAATGAGAATCATAAAATCAGTGTTTGATTTAGTAATCTCACTTATATAAATTTATTCTGATGAAATGATCAGAAATTCAGACAAAGATTTATATTTAAAGATATTTACCAAAGAGTTATTTATCATAGCAAAACACTGAAAAAATTAAATAGCCAGTAGTTGGGAAATAGCTACAGAAATAATCCCCAAGTTGGAATTTTTCCATTAGAAATAGTGCTTATGGAGGGGGGCGGGGTATAGCTCAGCAGTAGAGCACATGCTTAGCATGCACGAGGTCCTGGGTTCAATCCCCAGTGCCTCCATTAAAATAAATAAGTAAATAGATAAGCTTAGTGACCTCCCCTCCAAAACAAAAACAAAAAACAAACAAAAATAAATAAAATAAATTATTAAAAAATAAGTATTATTTATTAAAAAATAAATAATGCTTACAACGGACATCACATAAAAAAATGTGTAATGAAAGTGAAGATCTTCTAACAATGTCTATACATTGTTTTTGAGATGGGGCTTATCCCTCACTCCTGATGTTCCCTTCTTTGGGCTACTTCTTGTCTCTTTGCTCCCTCCCGTGATCCGCCCCCTGAAAGGAGTAACTTGATAGATGGGTGGATTTGAACCCTCAGCTTTTCTTCTGTTTTTCAATTTTCATGTCCTTTTGGCTCAGAGAACTCACATTCTGGATTTTCCTATATGGAAAAGTTTTATAAGTTCAGCCCCTAAAATAGGGAAAACCACAAATATCCAATATTGCTTATGTGGGTAAATCTACCAAATCTTATGTTTAAATTTGCTTGGTGATTTACATATATCATCTCATTTAATTCTCAAAAAAGTATAGCAAGTTATCATTACCATTTTACAGATGGGAAAATTGAGGTTAATACTTTTATTTACTTAGGACTCCCCAGTTACAGGCATACCTTATTTTATTGTGCTTTATTTCATGACTCTTTTCAGATATTGCTTTTTTTTTTTTTTTTAAACAGCAACCATGCATTGAGCAAGTCTTTTGGAGCCATTTTTCCAACAGCATTTGCTCACTTCATATCTCCATGTCACATTTTAATAATTCTCATAGTATTTTTCATTATGACTATATGTGTTACGGTGATCTGTGATCATCCTCTTCCCTGAGACACAACGCTATTGAAATTAGACCAGTTAATAACCCGACAACCCCATGTAAGTGTTCATGTGAAAGGAAGCGTCAATCAGTGCAGCAAACTTCATTGTTGTCTTATTTTAAGAAACTGCCACAGTGACCCTAACTTTCAGCAGCCATCACCCCGATCAGTCAGCAGTCATTGACATCCAGGAAAGAAACTCCACGCGCAAAAAGATTAGGGCTCTCTGAAGGCTCAGATGGTGGTTTGCATTTTTTAACAAAGAGTATTTTTTTAAGTAAGGTGTATGTACATTGTTTTTTTAAGACATACAGATGCTTTTACATACTTAATAGACTGCAGTGTAGTGTAAACATAACTTTTATATGCATTGAGAAACCAAAAAAATTGGCTCTACTGTGGTGGTCTGGAACCGAACCAGCAACATCTCAGAGGTCTGCCTGGAGAAAGCTGACGGAGACAATAATTAGACCTTAGGTGTGACTGACCACAGGACCTTTGCTTCTAATGATTAATATCACTGCTTTCTTGGAAGAAGAGTCTGCTTCCCATTTAAAAATAAAAATTAAAAAAAAAAAAACTGAAGCAAAATAGAGCTCGAATTTGGCATGCAGGAAAATAAATGAGTTCCAAACGCTTTTGTTTTAGAATTTCTAGGAACCTCTAGGTATAAGTTGAAGGGTCAAAAATTACACAATAAGCATCCAATTTTCAGGCGGTAGTTCGAGGGAGTGAGAAGCCTGAGGTGAGAAAAGGACTGTGCAAATCACTGCCCTTTGCACCCTCTCCCCCGCGCCGAGAGTGCGCCTGCCTGAGAAGAACCACCCGCAGGACCTCCTTCGGCATCTCGCGTTCTGTGAGATGCTCTCTCCTAGCGCGTGCTGCCTTCGCAACTCCAGTAATTGCTTGTAAATCCTACTAAGCTCTGGAAGCTTTCGGTTCATTTGTTCAGCTGTGATGTGCTAGGAGCTAATAAACCAGAACGAGAAATTGTTCCTGGAATCATCTCTCGGGAATTAAACACCCCAGGAAAACTCCAAGTTCCTTGCCCTCAGACATGATGGTTTAAAGCAAAGATCCATTTTAAGGGGGACTGACGTGCAAATGCGTGCACAGGATGCCTTGTTTTAGGAGGTGGCAAGAAGCATCTGGAGACCCCCTCGGTCATGACGCCAGCGGGGGTCAGCAGAGCACAGATCAGATGCTAATTCCAGGGACAATCACACATCTCGTCCCTGCCAAGAGGCATTTGAAAAGTGCTTGCATAACTACAGCACTGAACTGAACACAGGACCTCAATACTCGATAACATACTTAGCATCTTAGAGTTTGCAGTGAGTATTTCTAATATGTTTTCATCTTCCCATTGAGAAGACAGAGGGAAAGCTCCTGGGGGAAACAGAAGCAGCACGCCCCGGTCCCTTGGTCTCTCTTCACGTCGGACACCATGAGCTGATCAACACTGATCCGCACTCTCACCAGCTTACATCTCCCGCTTGACACCCACCACGTACCCAGGTCCCATTCTAGATGCAAAGTCTTGCAGAAGGGGCTTCCTGACTCTTTCTAGCCCTCTCTATTCATCCCCTAGACTTGTAAGCTAAACTCTATATAACCCCCAAAATATTTCAGAAACAGTCATTCTATCAAGCAACTCTACTTCTTAGCTACCGAACACTCATTCTTCAGTTATCTGCAATGTTCAGACGCGTCAACCTAGCATGCAAGCCTGAAAAATCATCTCTGGGTGTACTTTATAGCCGATCCCTCATCCCCTACTGTTGTCCATTTCCGATTATTGTTCAACACATAGTCTGCCAGCAAGGCTAGATTTTTCACAATCTCCCAAGCGTACCAAGCTGTGTTGTCTCTTAATGGCTATATTTACAATTTCATCAACCTAGATTCTCTTCTCCCATCCCTCTCTGCCCATCCAAATTCCATCCTGCTTGCTACCTCACACCTGAGTAGGAAAAACTGTCTCATGGGGTATAACAAGTATGAAGATTTTTCTGGGTATGGCAACGTTAAGTCTTTGGGAAGAAATTTCCTGTCCTTCACAGCACGGTTTAAATCATATACAATATGGTGTCTTTCAACATCTTCCAAAAGGAAGAGAAGAATTATAATAGTCAATTACTTTCTTCTTCGGGAGAGCCAGATGCCTGAAAGGAAAGACAGATATGCAAGGAGACCCAGAAATAGAATGTTTTCCAAAACACACCAAGCACATTGACTTGTACTTTTCTGCTGGCTAATGATGTCATCAGAGCCAAGCTGATATGACGATGTGATGATTTTTGAAGTTCTGGATATAAGATTAAAAACGAAAACAGTAGGAATAACAAGTTTTGCTCTTCCAACTCCGTTTCCAATTGGAGGCTGTAAGTTGGCAGGGAAAGTAAGATCTGAGTAGGGAACAGCTGGCTGTGTAGATGGTGTCAAAGCAGAATTTGTTTTCCTGGACCATGGCTTTCCTGAACAAAGAGTTCCTGGCAAGAGACGGTGTTCATCTCACAGGGAACGTGGGAGGAGAGTTGCTGACCTGACCAAAGAGCTTAAAAATGAGATTTGTAGAAGAAAGTGAAAAATGCCTAAATAAAACTGCAAAACTGGACGCCCCCGAGGGTAACAGTGACACAGAAAGAAGCAACGCGATGCAGGCTCTGTTCTGTTATTTTCAGGAGAAGATAAGAAAGCAGAGGATCAAGATGCTCGGGCCCCAGATGTCTCTTTTCCAGTGTAGGTCAGCCCCTGCCCTGCTCCCCGGGTGTGCTTTCTGCCGGGATCCCTGCACCTCTACTTGCTGGTGTGTTTTGCCTGCAGATCCAGGCTCTCTGGGCTTCTGATTCAATCGAGATTAGGGTGGAGGGCAAGTAATTTGCCTGAGACGTCTCAGGCTTGAATCAAATGCGGGCTGTGCCTGGTGGGCCTGCTGCCACTGACAGGATTCCAAGTGTCTCTGCTCCAAGTTTTCTGTGCAGCAGATCAGGCTGAGCTCCCAAGTGCCACGTGGCACGTTTTGGGCATCTGCATAGATCTCAGCTCTGCCTGCGCTGACCTGCTTCTTTGAACTGAGTTTCCCCTTTGGTTTCCTTCTTTTGAACATCGTTGGTTGATGCGCCTAATGCTTCAGGCTTATTATCAGCAGGGACATGTTCTGAACTCTAGAAAGTGACTAAACCAGTAGAGCGCAGGTATTAAGATTAAGGGACTGAGGGTCAGACAAACTGGGATGGAATCCCATGCCTTCCACTTACTAACCTCTGGGTCAATATCCTTATTTGTAAAATGTGAATTGTTGTCATATTGAAAGTCTTAGCGAGGTCAGAACGTGTAATAACTTGGTTCAGTGGTGAACTCATCATAATGACCCAAAATGTGTCGGCTCTTATGCATTCCATTATAATTTTCATCATTAGTGTTACCAACCCAAGGCTCTGCTTGGTGTCTTTCTTCAGGGCTGATTGGATGCTTCAATCCTGACCTTTATGTGTGGATATCTTGTTACTTCTTAAAGCCCCACCCACTGGGACATTAACCTGACACTTGGAATTTGTTCAGGAGGCGCCATATTGGACATTCAGCACTGCCATTCATCAGATCCATTCTTATTTTAACACAGTGCAGAGGGCTGCAGCCCAGCTTTCCAATTAGGTAGGAGCCACACAGCCTTTCCCTGCACCTCCTGAGCAGGTTTCTACCTACAGCCAGCATCTTCCTCTACTCTGCTGGCCTCATTATGTCACCTCATAAGCATGGGGAAAAAGCAAAATCAATGGATGTTTTCCCACAAGACAAAGGATCCTACTTCATATTCATCCCTGAGGTTTTAATTGGGTGATATTAATGACTGGAATGTGGCAGGAAAAAGAAATAGTCATTTGAAAAGGGGAAAAAAAAAAAGAGATCATGTTAAAAGTAGCAGAGATTTATCATCAAATACTTGAAGACTTGTTCTGGAGACTTAGTAGTGTATTTACTGTGTGTTATTTCAGCCAGCAGATCTAGGACCAATGAGTCGAAATTATAGGGAGGCTAATGTCGACTAATTAAAGATGAACTTTTCAACAATTAGAGTTGGTGAAGAATAGAATGAAATTGCTCGAACACTTTTGCCTTTCTTCAGGATTCAAGAATCAATAACAACTACATTAAATAAATGTAAATAATAATTAATTGCTCCCCCTTGAGTTTAGGGTTAATTTAACAGCATGATCTCCATTTTCTGTCTCCTATACCCAACCCTGGCTAAAAATAAACTTATTGCTAATTCTGAGGCACTCTGAGTGCAAATGAAAGCTACAGACACAAAAATAAAAGTAAATTCCAACAGAGGCCCTTAACACAGAGTCCAAAAACTTATCACAGTATCCCAAACCCCTAACAGAAATGAATAAATTTCTTCAAAACACCCAAAAATATCCTTACCACCCTTACTACTTTGTGTGCTGAATTCCTTTACTCTGCCTAATTTCAGGGCATGACTGAGATTGGTCTAGTTCAAGGATTAGTTGACAGGTGTTTGGAGACCTAAAGCCAGATCCACCCGCTTGGTGAGCCAGCTGTTGGGGGCCGAAGGTCAGTTCAGCACACGGAGCATGGCACCCTAATGTGAGACTGAGCAGAGCTGTCTTCTGGCTCAGGTCACTGGTGACAAGCCCTGCACGGGGCCGGGTTGCCAGGGAGGCTCAGGACAGCGTAGGAGTGCGCCTCCGCCAACAGTAATGAGACCCTGAAATGGGCAGCGCTGAGGAGTCGTGGCGGGTAAACAGCTGTTAGCAGGCACTCCTCTCCTCTGTGTCTCCACTCCAGCCTGTGGTTTAAGGGAGGAACTCAGTCCCTGGAAAAAGAGACGGAAATAAATCAAAATAAGGACTTGGACCCACAAGGACAGGGTAATCAGGAAGATGACACAAGATCTGATATAGTGCCAAAAAGGCAGTGAAACAATTGCCTTTATAACTAGACGTAAGTTGTAGGATAAGGGGTGGGGAGGGTTTGGGTTTGAAGCAAAACAAAGTAGAATCTCAGTTTCCAGAATCCAGAGCTGACCTCTGACATCATGCATTTCCCCAAGTCTCAGTCACTCCCTGTCTCATCTCCCAGTCATGATCATGGGACTCATGAAAAACCCCAGCCAATAATACCTCCATCCCACATAAGCTGGGGTATTAGGTAAAAGCTGAGAGCACAGAATCTGGAGCTGGACTGCCTGGTTCAAATCCTGACTCTGCAGTTCACTCCCTGGGAGGCTGGGGTCTCCAGGAAGCTGCAATACCTCACCGTGGCCCGTCTTCCTTACAGGAAATGGTAATAATCCTAGTGCTTATGCCATGAGGTTGTTTGAGGGGCAACATGAGTAAAACCCTGCGAATGGTGTCTGACACTTAAATTACAAGTGTCATCTAACAAATGCAACAAGAAGGGTAGAGGCTTCTCTTCGAGAGCAGTTATAGTGCAAATGCTGTGTCCTAAATGTGGTGATGATGAAGATGGGGACTGTTTACAAACACTTTCCCGTTAGCCGCTGACCCTCTGAAGTCCACCTCCTCTCCGGATCTTCTTCATTTCCTCTGGGTGGTTGATCACTGCCCCTTCTTTGCAATTTTACTTAATCAAGGGAAGCTTGACGAAGGTGTCTTAAGAGGTTCTCAGGCAAGTAGCATTCCACCCTGAAGGAGGCCGGGTAGGTGAGAGCCGCGAGTGAACGGCTGGAAGGGGTGTGGCGCGGAGGACAGCTCAAGCTCTTGACTGTGCAAGCGGGGTGCCATCCCCTCCAATCACCCTTGATGCTGATTAAGGCAGAGCAGGAATATGAATATGTTTCCCTTCTTCGTGCTTTCACGGTCCTCATGTTACAGTCCTCCAGAGAAACAGAAGCAATCGGAGACCCATATCTATGTCTGTGTCTCTGTCTATCTAGCTAGAAAGGATTTACTGTAAGGTGTTGGCCAACATAGTTATGAAGGCTGAGATGTCCCTCGGTCTGCCACTTGCAGGCTGGAGACCCAGGAAAGCTGGTGATGGGATATTAAGGGCTGAGAGCCGGCAGGGCTGATGGTGTAGATTCCAGCTCAAGTCTAAAGGTCCGAGAACCAGGAATGCCAAGGGCAGAAGATCCGAATCCCAGCTCAACATTCGGGCAGAGTGAACTCAACCTTCCTCTACCTTTTTATTCTATCCAGTCCCTGAATGGATTGAGTGAAGCCCACCCGCACCAGGGAGTGCCATCTGCTTTATCAGTCCACCGATGCCAACGCTAACCTCTTCCAGAAGCACACTCACTGCACATCCAGAATAACAGCTCACCAAACATTTAGGCATCCCTTGGCCCAGTCAGGTTGACACATACCATTAACCATCACGGTCCTCCATGGCCATGACTGAGCCACGGTGGTGTAGCAGAAAGAGTATGGGCCCAGCTCAAACCCTGAGCCGACCCCCAGTGGGTATCCTTGGGCCATTTACCTCATCTTTTTGAGTCTCGATGTCTTTATCTAGTAAGTGAACTTAGCATTATCTGTTTTCTAGAGCTGTGACTATTAAATTATATCAAGTAAATAGGGCTGATAGTAAAGTGCCTCCTTACAGACAATCTTCCACGTCCTTATCCTATTTAATTATCATAGAAAAAGAGAGAAGCACATATGCAATTCTTCCAAGTGTTCTGACTCCATCCTTCCCTATTCCAGGTGTTAACAAAAAAGCCCCGAAGAGGGGCATGATTGATTAAATAGAGGGGGCGGATGTCTGGGATGTTCAGTGACGGTGTGCATTGTTATTTCCTCTGGGTGTTCAGGCATTTTCTGAAATGGAACTGACTACAATCAGAAAAGGGCCACTTCAGTGATCAAGGAGTTGGGAAGATTGACAATGAGAAGAAATTTGCTATACATTAAGGGTACAGAAATTGGTTTATGAGCACTGTTGGCAAGGCTTTCCTGCAGAAGAACGAGGGGCCCCCCTCTGAAGAAATGAAGAGGCAATTTAGTGTCATACAAAGAAAATTCAATGTGCAGTGGGAAGCCAGAATCCATTCCCACCAAAGGTGAAACAGATTGAAAATATTAAAAGTTCATCCACAGGGAGATCGACTCATTGATTGGTTATGGAGGGAAATGAGGTTTAGAGGGTTCACATTTAATCACATGATGCTGTTCCTGCCGGACAAAATACTGTTGGTGGGTCCCAGGACTGACCCAGGTCATTGGCATAGAAAGGGCAAGTATGTCCATGAGTTTCTGGGCCACACCCAGCGCTCTTTGATCCAGGGCAGCCATCAGCATAGAAGCCCGGAGGAAGCAATGCCTAAGAATGGCAGTTCTGGAGTCTGATTGGACACATTTGTATCCGTGCTCTGACTCTTATTCCAAATGTGACCTTGGGAAAGTTTCTAACCTCCTTGCTTCAGTTTTCCCAAATGTAAAAAAAAGGACGGTAAAGGTACTTACCTCACAGTTTTGTCGTGAAGATTCAATAAGCTGTCTGTGTAAAGGCTCTCACAGCTTCTGTTTGGCATAAGCATCCCATCAAGTCAGCAGCTGCCACTGTTGTGGGGGCACAGGTAAGACTGGGTCAGGTCCTAGAAGTCGGGGCTAAGTCAGGACAAGAGGGATGCAAATGTTGCCCCTCAGAGCAGTTTCCAGCATTCCCTCCAGAATCACCACCTGTCTTGTTAGAATCACTCTTAAGTCCTCCATAGCATGTGGAAGCTGCCAGAGAGAGGGTGAGTACCGTGTCTTGCCCACAGAAATGCACGGCAGAACTGAAATTATAACCCAGGTCCGTCTAACTTCACATTCATTTCTCTTATCTCCCGCCCCCAGTACTTAATTCCTTCCTTCCTTCCTTCCTTCCTTTCTTTCTTCCTTTCTTCCTTTCATGGGAACACCATACCTCTTACAAAACTGCAAGTATGCAATAATCTATTTTTAGTAGTAGTTACTGAGTTGTACACGAGATCCCCAGAACTCAGCCATCTGACATAACTGAAACTCTATCTTTGACCAATGTCTCTGCCTGTATCTCTAATATGTGCTCTGAACTGTCTTTCAGTCTTCCACTCTTCAAGGCTATGTTTTAAATTCCTTCCGAGGGGTACCATGCCTACTTTCTAGATTTGCAGACTTAAATAAGACAACATACTTAAGACATGAAGCACAGTAGCCTCCATGCAGTCAAAATGCAATAAATGCTGGCTATCGTTATTGAAATGACCTAACTGTTGATGGAGGGTGCTATGAATCAGAGGAAAGTTCCCTGTAATATTATCAGCCTCTGTTCCTGACTATGGCTGCTCCTTCCATGACCAGTGATCAATCACTACAACTAGATTCTAGGATGCTGCCCAGCTGTCTCTGCCTGTGGCTCTTCAATTAGCTACACTAAATGGAGAGACCAGAGGAAAAATGTGGGCTTCATTTCTGTTAGGCATTATGGTGACCCTGTTCGTTGACTGATGCTGCCTTTCTAATCTCCTTCTCCCTTCCCGCCTCCAATACAGAGACAGCATAAATTAAATACAGTTCTCCCCTGACTCCCTTGCAGCTAGAGGTGGCAGAGTCCTTCAACACAGTTCCCACCTAGAAATACAAGTGAAAGTCTCCTGGGAGTGCCGGGAAAGCTTGTAGTTCTCCTGCGAAAGGGCGGTCCCAGCCACCACCTCTGCTCTCAGCCTGCTTGGACGCCGACACTATAGTTGAAGATGCAACCCCAGTCTTGCTCCCTGGAGGAAAGCTCAAGGGAATCAGAGACAATAGCCGTGACTGATGGAGCCACTAATTAACACCAGCGAAACTCTCTTCCAGATTATTATGGGAGAAAAATGAAGTCTCTGTTTGCTTAAGATATTAAATCAAGGTCTCTGCATTCATAACAGATATATGCCTTTGCTTAGGGCAGGAAGGCAGTAGGTTGGGAAGTATGTCTATATATGTGCATATATATATATGGGATGAATTTCTTTCCTGTGAATGATGAGGCAGAGGATGGACAAGGAGGGCTTCAACTGTTTTTAAGCTTCTGGCGAACACACAGTGATTTTATCACTGTGGCCTCATTTACTCCTCAACAACCCTCTAGTGTTATCTTCTCCCTTTTATAGATGAGAAAAGTGAGGTACAGTGAGATTGCATAACTTGCTTAAAATCACGCGACTAGTACGTGGGAGAGCCGGCATCAGAACTGAGAGTTAATAACGGTGGACTTGTGCACAAAGCATGCTTTCCCAGTAAATAAACGCCTTAAACCTAGCAGAGATGAAAAAATTAGATCTCTCAAATATCTGGACCTAAAGGACTACCTTTATCAGGAATAGGGGATGAGAGAACTCTCTCCTCTCAGGCACACATTTTTGCTCCCCATTTTGCTCCAATAAACTGTGAAATCTGATGATCTGTGTCCATCTGAGCAGAAGGGAGTAGTTTTCAGGTTGTGTTGTGGTCCAGTCCTCAGAACTACTTTGCAAACCATTCCTGTCCTAAGTTCTGACTCAGAAAGCATGCTTTTCCTGGTCCTTCACAGCAGGTCTGCTCTTCTTTGATGAACAGAACCCAACAAACTTGGAGTCTTCATACCCAGGTTCCCCAACAACCTCAAGGAAATGATTGTGACAGCTGAGTGATGTCAACCAACTGAGAAATGTAAAACAGAACACAGAGGAAAACCCCAAGGGATTCTGTGCCTGGAGGATCGCATCAGTTTTATTAAACCTTGGCGAGCATCTCAGGAAGATGAGCATGGGCTGGAATGAAGATAACTCATGTGGCTTCTCCTGGGAGGCCTCCTGGGCAGCAGGTTCTCAGGAGAAAGAGGTTAACCTTAACCTGAGTTCCTACTGTGTGGGTGGTGGGGAACATTCATTACTGCTTGACAGAATCACCGTGGGTGTACGCTGCTGGATCTTGGTAGGGGGTGGATTGGAGGTGGTGGACACTGGTGGGTGGAGCTTCCCTTCATGAGCCAAAATCGAAGCAGACTCTGCACCGAGCAGTCTGCCAGATTCTAACTGGAGGCTGACAGCTTTCTAATGTCACCCCAAGCCCACGGTCAGCTCTGCACTTGGACTTGCCGTGAAGCCAGAGTGTGCCCTTGAGAAAGGCAGCCGGCCACCAGCTCTGCTTCCCCTCCTTCTTCAGTCCCTGGATTCAGCATGAGGCCTCTCCCACGTCTCATCTCTGGGGGACAGTGGCACTTTGGCTCTGCTCCCATCTGGCGCCACCTCATTTCCCACGGACCAGACTTGGTGGGACCCCAGCTTGGCTCTGGGATCATGGCTCAGTCCTGTAGTCCCAAGACTCATCTCCAATAAGTGATTATGGGAAATGCAAACGACTGAGTGGGACTGAGTGTGAAAGCTTCAACATCATAAAGCATTTTGAAGGGGAGCTCAAAGGTTCCTCTTGTGACAACCCAATGGTGTCTCCCCGGTGACTCCATAAATGCACGTGGACGAATGTCTAACTCAGCTTCCTGCATTCCACTGAGAGCCCAGCACCCAGCTGTCACCTCTGTAACACTCTGAGGTTTTGTCCTGGTGTGAAAGCCATCGTCTTAACTGGGAGAGACCCAGAAACCATGTCTTCTCTAATCTGAGAAACAATGCTCACAATACGATCCCCAGCTGGAGCAGGAACACTTCCAGTGATGAGGGATCTTCAAGAAGGGCTGGAAGAATGCTGGACAGTGGTAATAATAAGCATTGGGGTGGGGGCACAGCTGTCACAGTAATGTCCTTTTATTTTTTTCATGTAACGATACGGAGAAATGCATTAGGCATTAGGAATAAGAGCAGGCATATCGACTTGGTTATAGACCTTATATGGGTACATGTATTTAAAAAAAAAAAAAGATGTCAGAGGACTTGCAAAAGGTATAAGAGAAACTGAACATTTTCCCTGCATCCTGCACTTGGTACTTTACTGCCCGCACCACTCGGAGCTAACATTCTTCCTACTCAGCCTCAAGCATGGACCTCCGTGACAACTGTTTGGAGATTCTCGCTTTAGAGAGTGGGGACATTTAAAAGATAAAAACAAACAAATAAAGAACAAAAAAAACAACAACAAATGACAAAGCAGTGAAGGAAAGAGTCTAGAAAACATCAGCAGAGGAAGAGAAGGAAGGAGGGGAATCTTTTCCAGAGGGCTGCATCTCAAGGGTTGTCCCTAGGCCAGCAGCGACAGCATCACTGGAGAACTCGTTAGACCTGCAAATTTTCAGACACTGCCCCACCCCAGAATTTCTGAATCTAAAATTCTAGCAGGGGCACAGCAGAAAGTTTGAGAACTTCTCTAATGCCTTTGGTGAGAAGCAGCTCTCCGTTTCCCAAGGCAGTGAATCCTATCTTTGTAGCAATCCCTCTGATGGTAACTTTTTTCTCCTTTTAACAAGTTGAATGCCATCTATTTCTCTGGGACTCCTAGCTCCCCCTTTCCTCTGTTGGGTCAATCTGAATTTAGGCTTTATTTTAGCCACTGCCTTTGGCTCATTTATCTTCACAATGCCTTGATTAGTCCCATTTTAAAGATGTCGAAGACCAAGGTTCAGATTCATGTGGGCAGCACCCACTAACTCAGAGCTCTCTGCAGTAAATGATCAGAATTTCTTGTAACGCTAGCTGAAGCTGACAGTCCTTACAGGATGAAAATACCTAGCAAATAAAAATCTTAAAGGGAGAAACAAATGCTAACGGAAGAAAATATTCCTGGCAGATATGATGCAAATAAAACTGACGCTTGGTGAGTGTTACTGAAAGAAAATATTAGTTGCATAAAAATGCTAACTATAGACACAAATGTTAACAGCTGAGCATTGCTGGGAATGCACAGCAAATAATATTGCTGAAAGAAAATTTATTAACTGCAGGAGAAAGGAAAGGAGCCCGAGTCATTTATAACAGACAAACACCTCGAGGAGAGGATGCTTCCTATGGTAATAGATTGTTGTTGCATTCATAGCTCCAGTGTCAAAACATCTCAGCCTGACTTGGCAGCTTCTTTTTTTTTATTATTTGGTACTTTTGCAAGATGGCTTTCTATTCCAGCCACCAACAGCATGTACTCATTTATAAAAAAAATCGCTCCCCACGCTGCCCTGGATGGTTTGCCAAATTGCTCTCCTGGACCTTGTGCACCTGGCCTCCCACACGTCCACGCACCACTTCCCCTCCCCTCCACTGCCAGTGGGATGGAACTGCAGGCACTGAGGTCACCGGGTGTGGCGTGGTGAGGTGGCCTTTCTAAGAGAAAGCCGAGATGAAACCAGGTCCCCATATTCTGCAGACAACTTTCTTGATCGTTCTGCTCGAAGGAAACTTAAGAAAGGAAAGAAGTGTGTTGCCAGCGCTGTCTGTAAGAGGTAATTGTTTTGACACTTTAGCTTAATTACATGAATGAAGCAAGGATTCGCTGCAACCCACCATGGCAAATCAGAGGAGCCCCTTTCCGCATGTCTACACAAATTAACTTCGCGGTGCTTTGTGGGAAGTGTCAACCGATGTGGATGAGTTGGGGTTTTTCTTGTTGTTGTTTTGTTTGTTATCATTTTATTTATTTATATCTTTTTTTTTTGAAGCAAGGCTGAGATTTTGCATGTCAGTTGCAGATACAGCCTTTCTTCCGAGTACTGCCTTTGTGTCATCAATCTGATTTCCAGACTTTCTCGGGGCTTTGCCAGGACTTTAAAGGCTCAAATCCGTGGATGATACATTATAACAGGACACTGCAGCAGTCTGACTTACGAGGTAGCCAACCCCTATGCCAACCTTTGACAAGTAGCAGGCAGACACATAGTAGGCAGATGATAAATATTTATGGAATAAATGAATGAAATCTGTGTCTAGAGCTGGGTATCTTTCGCTCACTTTAATAGTTACCCCCAGCCTGTCAAAATACTGGAGGCAAGCAGATTTCACCCTTCAGTGACTCGATTGTGAGCTGTGGGACACAGAGGGTAACCCAGCCAACGGAAGGGTGGTTTAATGAACCTTCCTCTGCTCCCCACCCAGTTTGGCCACAGGGTCCGAAGGGGTTACTGCCTGCAGAGTGCTTGGGGAATGGCTAGTGCTGTGTGAACAGCAGAGTAAATGATCGCTGCTCTGCTTTTCTGAGACAGCGTCTAGTCCGAGGGAAGGAGCAGGAAGCCTCAGTGTGCGTCTGCCAAGGCTGACGAACTCAGTCCAGGAGCAGGTGAGAGCGAGCTCGGGCACGTGGCCACGCTGCAGCCACACGTGCTGTCCCAGAGGACCGGGATCCCGGTGGGGAGATGGTCCCTGTGGGGTGTTCTGGATGGGAAGCAGTAGAGATCAGCCATTAGCCGCCCTAAGGTTAACCCCTTAGCTTTATCTCAAATGCAGTGAAGCAGGGGGCAGGACTGCAGTGGCACAGTTTACAGCTTGAGAACCTTAATATTTTGATTTTACGTTTTCATAGATTAAGAACTTGCCTGTGGCAATAACATATTGGGATGCTGAGAATCTACCCAGCATCCAAGGCTCTGCTCTGCCAGATTCTCCCTATCTTGTCTCCACTTCTCCAACCTAGGCTGTTTCCCATCCTTTGGCTCAGATAGCCTTACGGACTGATGCTGGGTTGGGTTGGGTCTGACCCAGGCACGTTGTGCCCTGGATAAGAGAGTGCTGGTCCCAGCACTCAAGGTCCTGATTCTTCCACTAACTTGGCAGGTGGTCCAGTGGGAGATTTTTCTTCTCCAGGCTTTGTCTCCTTGACCTTAACATAAGGTACAAGGACTGGTGCCTTTACGACCCAAAAGGGCTGTTGTGAATATGAAATTAAATAATAATTGGGAAATCTCTTTGAAAGCTATGAACTACATATATACATATAAAGTACAGCTTTTAGCAACTGTGATTCTGTGATTTTACATAATCCTGGGAAGAAATGGGAGGTAAAATGGAGGGGCGGCCCGAGGCGGGGCAGGCAGCCTCCCTGCGAGGCTGAGGAGGTGAGAAGTGGGGCGGGCTGCAGGTCAGGCTGCAGTGCTAGGACCTGGGGAGAGAGAGGGGAGTTGGGGGGTTAAATTGAAAGTCAGCGTCACAGCTGTGCCGGGACGAGCCAGCGTCCTTAAACCTGAAAGGGAAGGGAGGTATTGTGATAAAACAGAAGCAAGATGGGGCCGGGTCCCCAAGGCCTGACACCGTGATCCCTGCTGTGATCCCTGCTGTGATCCCTGGACAGGTCCCCTTCTCTGAGTGCCAGTCTCCTCATCTACGGGGCGGGGGCGATTTGAGAACCTGCCCCATAGCGTCATCGGAAGGGGCAGCTGCAGTCATTGTGTGAAATTCTAGTGCACTTAGCCTTTCGGTGAGCGTTGGCTCAGGGACCCACTTGGCCATTCATTTATTTCCTCGTTGAATCAGAGCATCTCACAGTCTTGGGTTAGGTCTCTGTCCCAGGAGGTCATTAGCATTTAGGGACTTTTTTTAATGTTAGCTGGAGCTGTCATAAACACCATCCCCAGCAGGAGTTAAGAAAAATGAGAACACATCACTGCATCTTTTCCTGCCCATCAGCTTTATTCCTGATTCATCCCAGAGGACCAGAGGGTTTGGGCTCCTCTTCTGGCTCAGTACCCTCTTTCTTTTGCTGCCTGGGTGTAGAAAGGGCTCCTCTGAGCCAGGCTCACCAAATGGAAGGAAAAGCAGTAGACTGGCTGTCTTTTCCTCTGTGAAAAGGCTCCCAGAGGTACCATATAATCAGAGCAGGGCTGTGACAGCCAGCCTGTCTCCGCTCTCCCTGTATCCCCGCCGTAATACAACATTAGAAGCAATTAGAGCTTGTTCTAAGTTGTTTGTAAGATGATTATTACAGCCATTGCAGGGACATTTCAAAACAGTGGAGTTAAGGATTACAGCGTGGCGCCCATTTCCGAAGATGCTAATGGTGGGTGGCGCTGAGAGGCCTGGGGAGCAGAGACAGAGCCTGGCCCGTCACCCTGCCGACGAGGCCCTGGGCCAGGACGTGCGTCTCCGATGCGGGGCCCTGAGGGCCGATGGCGGCGTCACCTCCCTTGCAGAGCTGCCTAGCAGTGGAGGCTCAGCCCCGCAAGGACGGGCTGGGCGGCAGGCTGGACCACTTTATTCTGCTGCTTCCCCAGGCCCGCGAGCAGCGCCTTGGTCTCGGACGTCCAGCACCTAACAAGGGCATCTCTGGCCACTGTCCCTTCCCTCTGCTTCATCTGACCACACGCACAAATACTTCACCAGACTGGAACTGGAAGATCTTTAACCCCAATCTTTCACGATTGTTGTTAAGCCCACTTTTGTTCAGAGGAAGCAGAAAACAGCTGGTCAGCTTGCTGTCTGCATTTGTTCATCTGCTTTCCTCTTTAAGGCTCAGCAGACGCCTTTCTTCTAGCTCCTCGGGCACAGGATTCCGGGCTGCTTTGTACTGCTTGTCTTTTCATGCCAAGGCCTGTTTAATGTACCCCTAACAGACGCCAAGCAATGTTCTGTGTGCTACGATTGTATCAGTGGACAAAACAAAGATCTCTGCTCTCATGAAACTTGAATTATAAATAAAAAGTGAATAATGGGATAATTATTAAAGAGAAAAAAAAATTGAGCAGTTAGGACAGGCGTCACTGAGGGACTCGTCAATGCTGTCTTGGGCTGACAGTGGTCCCCTGACTGGCATTTCCCGTCTCCTCCCAAAGCCCCGCCCTGCTGCCATCCCTGCCCTGAGCGGAAGTTCTATGGCAAATATACAAACAGCTCATACACCTTAATATCAAAGAAACAGGCAACCCAAACCAAAAAATGGATAGAAGACAGAAATAGATGTCTCTCCAAAGAAGACAGATGGCCAACAAGCACATGAAAGGCTGATTAGCACCACTAACTGTTAGAGAAGTGCGGATCCAAACTGCAGTGGGACTCACCTCACACCAGTCACAACGGCCACCATTAAAAAGGTGACAAGCAACACATGCTGGAAAGGGTGTGGAGAAAAAGGAACCCTCTTACACTGCTGGTGGCAATGTAAATTGGTGAAGACACCATGGAGGGCAGTATGGAGGTTCCTTAAAACCCTAAAAATAGACTTACCCTATGATCCAGCAATCCCACTCCTGGGCATGTATCCAGAGAAAACTCTTAATTCAAAAAGACACCTGCGCCCCAATGTTCATAGCAGCACTATTTACAATAGTCAAGACATGGAAACAATCCAAATGTCCACCTACAGATGACTGGATAAAGAAGATGTTATATAGATAGATAGATATAGATATAGATATAGATATAGATATAGATATAGATATAGATATAGATACTACTCAGCCATAAAAGAGAATAAAATGATGCCATTTGCAGCAACATGGATGGACCTGGAGATCATCATTTTAAGAGAAGGAAGCCAGAAATGGCAAGAAAAATACCACATGATATTGCTTATACATAGAGTCTAAAAAAAGGATGCAAATGAACTTATCTACAAAAGAGAAACAGACTCACAGACGTAGAGAACAAACTTATAGTTCCCAGGGGTTAAAGGGGATGGGAAGGGATAAATTGGAAATTTTAAAATTGCATCTCTTGGGGAGTGATGGCAACGTCAGCTGTCTTGATAGTGGTGGTGGTTTCGTGGGTGTACACAGCTATTAAAAAAAAAAGTTTTATGACCTCTCCATGACCTTCACAGCCAGGTCCCAACCCTTAGCCTGGCATTCCAGGCCCTGCATGTGTCTTCCAGATGGTTTTTACTGGACTTCACAACCTTTGTGTCCAGCCAGATTTAACTCACCCTTATTCTCTAATATCTCCTGCCTTTTCTTGCCTTATGGGATCGTATTTGTGGGAAAAGGAAGCTAATGTTTACTGAGCTTTGCTGACAGACAGAACGCTGTACACCTTTTACATCTTCTCCTTTAGATTGCGTAGCAATTCTGTGATGTGTAAGGTGAGGGAACGGAAGCTGACTTGTCTGAAGTCGTGCAGTAGAAGGTGCTGGAGCCGAGATTCGGATCCCCCTCCGTCTGAGCCCAAACCTGACGCTCTTCCTCCCAGACCACACAACGTGTGGTGGTCGCTCCCCGATTCCACAGCAAAACTACTAGAAGAGCCGTGACTATTCACCTGTGTGTCACCTGCAGGCACAAAACCTCACACAAACTAAGCGGGAAAAAAAAAAAAAACAGTATCTAAATTAAATTTCTTTGACTATAACTGAATTAAGTTGAACATGCTTTTTTATAAGGCCATTCATTAAATGATGTATTAAAAGCTTGTGCAGATTTTCATCTACTCGTTCTGTTTGTGAACCCTTTAGTGATCTCATTTTTTTCCCTCCTGACTTCTCCTGCGTTCTCTGAAACTCTCCGTGGATAAAGCTGGACCTAACATAGAGCCTTTTCAAGGTCGATAATGGTAGATTTCTTTATTTACGTCTTTCAGTGGTCTTGTCTTCACCGTCTTCCACCTGCCTCATTTTCCCACTGGAGATCACCTTGTGGACAACCATTCCCCTGCCCAGATCTCATTCTTACCATCACACCCACTAAGCCAGGCCTCCGGGGTCTTGATCTGGCTCATTCTCTGTTCTTCCTAGACCACGGTGTTGGGTTGGGCGTCAGGAAAACCACAACTTCTCTGGGTCTTGGTTTCCTTGTAGAGAACTCAACATAGGGTTTTAAAATTCCTCCCAGATCTACTGTGTGCCGTCCCCATAAATAGTAAGTAAATGTTTTTAGAGGCTGTTCATGGGCAGGCACCTAGACGGCGGCTCTCTCCAGAGTGTTCTTCCTGAGCAGCGCCTGGTCAGGGAGCTTGCTTTATAAGTGCCCAAAGCAACTTTGCTTTCCTCCTTAGGTCCCTCATGATCAGCAGGCATCTCGAGAGAGGAGACTAGATTTCCTGGGTGGAGAAGAGGAGGAGATGGCAGCCTTCTAAATGAAGACCTTGGGAGTGAGAGGGAGGCTGAAGTCGAGCCACTCGGGCATTTCTCACGGCCCGTCTGCCTCTTGATGTAAAGGGCCTCTGGGCTCGCTCTGCCACAGACCTCGGGTCATCCTGAAATGCCAGCTCTGTGATTTTTACATCTTCAAACATCCACCGGGTGCATCTGACCACTTCCCACACTCCCTCTCCCTGTCGCTGCTGAACCACAAAAAGCCACCGGTGGCATGTGGCCCCAATTTCAACCCCACAGACAGAACTTTTGGTAAAAAGGGACGAATTGCTAAATAAATAGGATGCTTTGTAAGTGTTGATGGATTTTCTGTTCTGTCCTGGCATTGTGCTCAGTGGAGGATTACTGCTGTGTGTGTTTAAATGTGACAGCTGTTTCATTCACTCCCTGGTGTGTTGGAGAAGCCGTGATAAAGCCAGCGATGCGCCTTCAGAATCCTTAAAGTGAAATCCTCTAGAAAAAAAGAAATCCCCTCCCAGCGCTCTCTGTCCCCATCTCCCTGCTCACTCCTCACACACATTTCCATTTATAGGATTTTATCTTTGGTTTTTAACGTTCTGGAAGAGAACTACCTCTAGAAGACCTTCCACCTCTGACTGCCAGCATCCCTGAAGCAGTCGGCTTCGTCTGATACCCTGGGTGCCGAGGGGAGGCAGAGCATTTAGAAACCTTAATTAAGGAACATTTAGAAAGATAGGCTGATGAGAGGCAAGATTAGCAATGGATTGCACTGTTGCCTGCCTACGACTTTCTGTTTAATTATTACAAGGGGAGATGCCAGCAATGCAGCAGCTGAAAGCTTGATAGTAAACTGCACTGACCTGCATTTCTGTTTCATTAGATTTCATTTAATTCAGGCAAAGGAGGCAATTTCTTAGACCCAAGGATAGTTGAGTGTTAACCTCCAGGCCACGAGAAGGAGGAGAATGGAACGCGTTTTATCCTGAGCTCCACCAACTTCCAGACATGTAATCCTGCCTGGATCCCAAGGGATCTTTGGGAAGAAAGAATGGGAATCTGTTGTGTCTGGTTGAGGGTTTAAATGAGCTGAATAATTGGCTCAACAGTGTCCTCTGTGCTCTGAAGAGGGCCAGAGAAAGTCCTCCCCACTGGATTTAAAGTTGAGAGGATCTTCCTCTTTTAATATCCTTCTTTTTTTTTTTTTTTTTTTTTTCTGAAATAACCCCGAAGGATGACTCAACGTGCTCAGCTTGTGACCGAGAAGAGCTGCGGTCATGCTGACGGGCATGGCAGGAAATCAGGGTGAGAAACGGGTAGGAAGGAACGGCTGCCCAGGGATGCCATGGGGGCCACAGCTAAACCACCGTGACCACCTCTGTGCTTCCCGGCTTTGACCCTGCCACCTCTTCTCTATCCTACGCCGATGGCCAACGTTGGCTGAGGGGTTCTGGGAATGCAAGGAAGAATACCAGACCTAAAATAAGAGAATTTGGGTTCTGCCACTTGTCTGTGCCTTGAGCATCAGTTCCTCTCTCTCAGGTGGTAAAGGTGTAATTTTTTTTTCCTGCTCCCTCCTCTCTGAAGGGGTATGGCTTGTCCTCACTGTGAAATGCTAAGGGTCCCACAGAGGCGCTCCTACATCACCTGTAGTTTCATGCAAATATTTGCATAGCTGTACAGATGAATGTTTCTGGGGAGATACCTCAGAGTTTTAAGTAGAAGATTAAAAGTTACTGTGACTTACTGCTTATCCCTCAGGAACAATTACCAAGGGAAAGAAAGAGGGAAGGAAAGAAGGAAGGAAGGAAGGAAAGAAGGAAGGCAGGCAGGCAGGCAGCAAGGAAGGATGGGCTATGACCCATTATTCTGGAAGAAAAGATAAAGTGAGAGTTGTTATAATGAGTTTGTCCCCGGGGATGGGCATGGGAAGGCACTGGTTTGAAGTCAGTCCTTGGGCGTCATGAAGTTACCTTCATCAGCTGTTCATTCTTATTGAAGGGAATGATCCTTCGCATGCAGGCTCATTGCCGTGGACCACACGATGGTGTCACTGTCTCTGATTCCCAAGCTCCTAGCCGGGAAAGGGAGTGAGACTGGCATAAATTCTCCCTGATTCAGGGCACTTTGAGGCTCCTTGCACAGGCAGTGCCTGCAGGGGTTTGCAGTGGAAGCAGGGAAGGGAGGTCACCAAATGCAGGTGGAGAGCAGGCCGCCAAGCGCAGCTTAATGGAATTTGTGGTGTTGATCCAAGTGGCAAATGCACAGCATTGCACCGCGATTGAAAGCTTTGTGCTGGGCGCTAGCTCGGGAAAGGCCACAGCTGCAAATTTTCGAAAAATATCAGGGTCTCAGAGCTACTGGAGGGGGGGTTCTTTGGAAGAGAAATCACTAGGAGCCCCTTTAGTCACCGCACCGCTCTCCCACGCCTCGTGAGGTCTTTCTGTCCCCGAATGGGCCCTGACAACACACCCCGGCCAGTGATGTTGTGTCACAAGCTTCCAGACAGGACTACCACTCTGTGCTTCTCACACCGAGAATAATGGGTCCATTTGCGATGCTAATGGTGATGGCAGCCGAGCCAGAAGCCCAGCACCAGCGGGCCAGCTGTGCCCCTCTCAGGCCTGGAAGCCTGGGTCAATCTGGACAAAGCATTGCTGACGCTGGGCTGGGCCCCTGCCATCCCTGGCCGCAGAGGCTCGATTTGTGTTAACGACACGCTGAGGAACGTTCTCGTCTCACGCAGACGCCGCCGCACAGACGAAGGGAGTGCTGTCTCCACGGAGCCGTGAGAGCTCAGTATTCACAGACATTTGCAGACACTGACTTGCACACTCAAATGCGACCTACTTCCTGCTGGACCCTAGGCCCCCGATGTCAAAGGCGTTGGTCCCGACATCCTTGATGCCGCTTTTATTGCTAAATCAGCCATCCTGACGAGAGATGCCTCTGTCTGATACAGTCCTCGCAGGGCCACCAGGACTCCTTGCTCTCTCACCGTGCGTCTGTCACTGCCGGCCCGAACAGATACTCCTACAGTGAGCAGTTAATACGTGGGGCACCAAGGAACGAGTGACCGTGCTGGGCAGCTAACAATTCACGTGAACAAAGGAGCCCGGAAATCATGCTCGTGGCCTCGGGGTCCTAGACCTGGAAGCAGAGGGTTTGGTTAAACAACAAGGAGAATGGAAGATGTAGCATCCGGTAATAAAATAAAAACTTCACAGATATATCCTAGCGGCTGGGAGTGATGGACGCAAGGCTGAGGGATCATGGCAAAAAGTAAGGGACAAAAATTTCAGAAAACACTGGCTGTTTGTAAGGATAGCAGGGATTGTTAAAAATGCCAAGCCACACACACCTGGAAAGGCAAGAAATTGAGGATGGAAACCTCACAGACATGAGAGTGTAAGAGTAAGAATAAAGGGAGAATGAAACAGAAGGGGATCTTTGTGGGCTGAGACTACAAACAAGCAGTGGATGGTGCGTTTCTCAACTGGTAACTTAAACCAGCACAGAAACAGGGTGCCCTGGCAAGAGGAAACTGCGAATATGTGGACATTTCCAGGATGTCTCAGTAGGTAAATCAAAGGATCTAACCAAAAACACCACTTACGTTTCTGGTAATTTTCTGTAGAACACAGGAACCAGCAAACGGTGTGGGCAGCAGACAGCAGACGTCAGCGAGAACATGCTAGTCACGCGGGACTGATGGAGATTTGGGAGAAATTTGGGAGTTGTCGTCTTGGGGTTCCTAATGTCCAGAGAACAAAACAGTGGGCTGAGTCAGAAGAGCATTTTAGTTTTTAAGAAGGAAGCTATCAAAACATTTAGATTAACCATAGATTCAAGCAGGAGACACAAGATGAAATTATAAGCAAATCTGTTAAAGTGAAAAAAAAAAAGGGCACTTGTTTTTTTCAACGTTGCAGCACAAGGAGCTCTCTGAATAAACGATGGAAATAAAGAAAATAGCTAATGCTGAATAGAAAGGGTTGGCATACCTCAATATTCAACAGGCTAAATTGCAACATGAACTGGGGCTAATGCCATCTTTTTGGAGACAAAAAGGATTGAAGCTGGACAGGCTCACTGATCGGCCCTGAGATGCTGTTGTGCCCAACACAGATGGAACTTATAATTATCACACAGCTCTTTCAATGATCAGATTTTTCTCTTCTCCATCAAAAAAGAACGAGCTGTCTGGAAAATGGCAGGCCCAGTCATTTCAAGAACGTCTGTACCGACCTTGTGTCCTAAGCAAAGGAGAGATGCATAGACAGGAGGTCCTGGCTCAGCGACCAGGACGGCGAATCTCCAGGGAGTCCCAGGGAACAGGAGGGAGGCTGGAAAACAGGCAGTTACACAGTTTGCAATTTTCAAAACTGTGAAATCTTCTTTCGTGAGTATGGAAATGCCATTGACCGTGCATCTGGAATGTTGTATGCTCTGTCTCAACTCAAACAGGAGAAAGGCTTTAGAGAGTATTAAAGGGTCTTATCCTGTTAAATATTTTATCAGTGACTTGGATAAACATCGAATCTGTAGACACTTCACATTAGAAAGTTACATGATGTGTTGAACGGATAAAACTGGGATCCAAAGAGATTTAGATAAGTGATATTGTGGTGTCAGTTCTAAGATAACATTTAATAGACGGTGAGCTTTAAGTCCCTAAATTCAGTACGAAAATCTAATCTCACTTATTCGTGATGGATGAGATAAAGTTTAATAGGAACATGGGAAACAAATAAATAACAGGGAGGGGAAACCCAGAGGCGTCTGGTATCAAAAGTGCAATATGAGTAAAAAGGCTGGCGTGTCTGCCAAAAAACTCTGACAGAATCCTAGGAAAAGGGAGATGACAGCTCCGTTCCGTACTGATCAGACCATGTCTCAAATGTCATTTTTTCTTTTATGGGGGGTAGGTCATGTCTTAAGTGATACACCAGGAAATTTAAAGAAAAATAATGGTTATGTTAGAGATGGTGTTCCAACTGAAACCATGCATTGCTTTATGAGTGAGAAAGTTATGGAAATCGGGGACTTTTATGTCAGAAAAAAGTGGGAGCTCCTCCTTAAGATTTTGTAAAGCTGATTTGGGAATTTTTTTTTTATTCTGTGTGTTCTCAAAAGGAAAGACTTAGACTACTATGAAAAAGTAATAAAGAAATAGATTTGGGGTAATGATTTATTAACGGTCAGATATCTCCAAGGAGAGAAGAGGTCCTTTTAAGTGTTTCAAGTTCCCGCCTTGTTGGAAGCGTTCATAGACTTACTGACTGTCTGGCATGGAGGTTGTGAAAGGCATTCAAAGAACGGATGAATATTGATACATATGAGTGTTTTTCCCCAGTTCACAATCCAAGAACTTCCTAGCCACGTTTTAGCTGCTGCCAACTTTCTTTCCCCCACGTTTCACTCCTCAAATAGGTGACGCTCTCTTCTTTCTTCCCATCCTTCTCAGCACCTCCTCTTCTTCAGACCCAGGATTTCCAGGAGGCACTTCAGATATTTTCCTAGTACATATGACAGTGGTTCTTAAACGTTTTGGTCTCGGAATCCCTTTATTTTCATTAAAAAATATTTGGATATTGAAGAGATTTTGTTTACGCGGTTAATATATATCTATATTCCTAGTAACAGAATATTTTAAAAACAGAATTCAAAAAAATGTATCTTCGACTTACTTCAAAATAATAGTACTAAATGAGATACATATAAACATAAATCTCTATAAAAATGATCTTATGTGTTCAACACAAGGAATAGTGAGAAGAGGGGCTTTTTACATTTCTGCAAATCCCTTTAACCCCAGGCTTAACAGAACACAGTAGCATTTTCCTATCTGCTTTCACACTAAATCACAAAGTGTGTAGTTGGAAAAGGGAGGTGTATTTTAATAGCTTTTTGTATAATTGTGTGTCTTTTTCTTTGAGGTAACACCGAAATTCAGAGTGTTAGTTTCTTAAAGCGGAGTTGCAACGGGGGATCTGAAACCATATCAATGAATATTTTATAATCTGTTACACTCAAATCCATGGGTCTGTCTTGCATTTTGAATATTTTTTTCACGCATGCCTGATTTTATAACATTATGCACTGCTCATTCAGAAAATGTCAATTTACTGACTCATGTAGGCCTTACAAATGTTGACGTAGTTCATTATGAGACATCAAAAGAGTTACATTCATTAGTCTTGGGCATGTGTCAAGGTCCTGGTGAGTTTTCCAAAGTTCTGTTTTCTTTGGAATGCTCCAGTTTTATCATTGGCAGCACATCCTCTCAGTCGCTTTCCTTGAAATGACAAGCTCACTTTATTCCTTAAAAAAAAATCTGCCAGAATATCCAAATTTAAACAACCATAATTTGTCTGCCCATCATGCTTTCAAGAAAAAAATGGTATTTCATGAAAAAAAAAAAAGCTGTTAGTTCAGCTTGCAACTCAGACAATTGTACAATCGCATTTCCTGAAAAAAAAATCAGTCTGCAGTAACGCAGCAGGAATTCTCTGTGTGTTCTTCCCCTTTGATCACATACAACATTAAAAAGACACGGAATTCACCTCACACCAGTCAGAATGGCCATAATTAAAAAGACTACAAAAAATAAATGCTGGAGAGGACGTGGAGAAAAGGGAACCCTCCTGCACTGCTGGTGGGAATGCGAATTGGTGCAGCCACTATGGAGGACAGTATGAAGGTTCCTTAAAAAACTAAAAATAGACTTACCATATGATCCAGCAATCCCACTCCTGGGCATATATCTAGAGGGAACTCTAATTCGAAAAGACACACGGACCCAAATGTTCATAGCAACACTATTTAAAATAGCCGAGACCTGGAAACAATCTAAATGTCTGTTGACAGATGACTGGATAAAGAAATTGTGGTGTATTTATACAATGTAATGCTACTCATGAGTGAAAAAGAATAAAATAATGCCATTTGCAGCAGCATGGATGGGCCTGGAGACTGTCATTCTAAGTGAAGTAAGCCAGAAAGAGAAAGAAAAATACTGTATGATATCACTTATATGTGGAATCTAAAAGAACAGACAAATGAACTTATTTACAAAGCAGAAACAGACTCAGAGATGTGGAAAACAAACTTATGGTTACTGGGGGGAAGAGGGTAGGAAGGGATAAATTGGGAGTTCGAGATATGCAGATACTAACTACTATCTATAAAATAGAAAAACAACATTTATACTGTACAGCACAGGGAACTATATTCAATAGCTTGTAGTAACTCGTGGTGAAAAAGAATATGAAAATAAATGTATGTAGGTATATGTATGACTGCTGTACACCAGAAATTGACACAACATTGTACACTGATGTATATTTCATGAAAAAATCCAAAAGAATTAATAATTTTTACTACTTCTTAGGCATTCTCATTGTGAATCTGGCATTTTTTTTTTCACTAACTTTCACTTACGGCGACCAACCACTGACACAGTTTAATACCAGTGCTTGAATGCTTGTTCAGGTGCCAGCATTGCTCTTGGCCTCATGGTGCAAATGTCAGCGCAGTGAGTAAGGCAAATCATGTCTTGGTACTTTTGTAAAACTAGTTTTGATCTCATGAACTCCTGAGAAGGTCTTGGGCACCCCCAGGGGTCTACAGACCACGCTTTGAGAATTGTTGTTATGGTACAAAATGGCTTGGAAATCTTGTATCCGATCATTTTTAAAAGAGTTTCCAGCCTTGTTATTCTGTGTTTCTGGGGCTGTCTCCCCTTAACCTTTCCATATACCCCTTACACTGGTCGTGTGATTTACACCTTTTATTTTGGGACAAATGTTCCAATTTCCAGTTCTACCCATGTCCTGAGAAGTGTAACCCACTTGTCACTTTGATTTGAGGAAGAAAGAAGAGAAGGATTGGGGAAGCATGGTTTGCATCTGCTCAGAAGTAGAGACAACAATGAGCTCAGATACAGTAGGTGGGCAGAGCAAGGCCGGCTGTCCGCTCCGGGACCTGGGGGAGCAAGGCTCTTTCCCTAGGGCAACATGGGACATCATTATCCCACAAGGAGTAAGGAGGGCTGTGCATCAGGAGCTCCAAAAGACTTTTAAAAAATGCGTATTTCTGGGATGGACATTTGGAGTTTCTGAGTTAGTATGTCTGTCGGGGTGAGGGATGGGGGATCAGGCATGGGTGATCTGCAAAAACTCAGGTGATTTTGATGTGCATCTTTGTTAAAAATCGATGCTCTGAGAGGTAAGATGAGCAAGTGTGTAACTAGGTCTTCACAGATGAGCCTGGAGATGTTGGGTCTGTCTCTTTAGATGTTGTTAAGTCAAGGATGGGTGGTTCCTCTTCTGTGGTTTAGGAAGAAGAGACAGGGCTTGGAGACAGTCCTGAGAGTGGTCAAAGGAGTACACTCAAGAATACGGTTTTGAAGTGAATAACAACTAAGAATCTTAAGAAGAAGAATCTTAAGAAGAAGGAGGAGAAGGAGGAGGAGGAGAAGGGGAAGAGGAAGATGAAGAAGAAGAAGAAGAAGAGGAAGAGGAAGAGGAAGAAGAAAAGAGGAAGAGGAAGAAGAAGAAGAAAGAGGGAAAGAAAGAAAGAGAAATGGCCTGAAGACCAATAGCTGTCCAGGAGAACATATCTAGGTAGTAACTGTTACTCTCCTTTCATCAGTTTAACTTGCAGTCGTTCAAGTAAGATCACTTGGAGGGAAAACCTATTAATCCTGAGGCTCAGGACTGGCTGGAAGCACAAACTGTGCAGAGTGAGGTATCAGAGATCCCTGTTTTCTGTGCTCTAACGCTTAAGCTGCTAAAGACATTGCAAAGAAACCAGAAAAGCTTTTCATCTGACTTTTACAAGCGACACCAAATACCCTGTTCCTGGCAGGTACATGGCCCTGCTTATTTTAGAAGGACTTAAGATGATGGACTTCAGCGGGTGCATCCTGACAGGTCAGGACGCGGAAGAGCTGGGCCAATGGCAACGTTAGATGCGCCTGATTCATGACCAGCCTCTTCAGATTGTTAAAAGAGGCCCAGAAAATGGTGCACCGAGTTTTTCTGTTTCTTGTAGAATTACGCAGTTTGGACGATGGCCATTTGGGTTTATACAGAAGTGTCATCCCACGATTTTCCGTGGTTTCAACCGCAAAGATGGTGCCTCTTCCAGAAAGCTGCAGTTTAGCCACGCTGCCACCAGGGAGTGACAATGTGCAACTTCTATGTGGTCCAAGCTCTTCGCTGCGTTATTTCTCCTAAAATAGAAGACGGCTGCTCTAGTCCAACACTTATTTATATTAAAGTATCTATTTTTACAGATTACTTAAACATCTTGTTAAAAGTGAAATCAAACAAATGTCAAGATAGACAATATTTTGTGAATACCATGACCTAAACTCTGAACTAATGGTCACTAACCCACTTCTTGCCTGGTATCAGTTGCAAAGCACTTTCCAAATGGTGGCTCATTCAAAGATCTCAATAACCCTAGGAGGCAGGCACTATTAATACTATTATGATGTTTGGGTAAAGAAACCAAGGCACATACACATGAAATAATATGAGTAAGCTACAAAGTCAGCAAGAGATAGAATTAGGTTTCATATTTCAGGCATTCTGGCTTTAGAGCTGCAAATATAAATGAAGTTCTCCCACCTCTGCTTGACTTCTGTTACTCTGATGGTTATTATTGCTAACAGTACAAATGTTAGTCTTTTATGCTAACCCAATTAAAACACTTTCCTTCAGGTCTGTTTACTCCCTGACCTCCCTGTGATGACAAGCTTCGTGGGGTATACAAGTAGCATGTTACCTCTAGCAAGGACCCTGGAACATCTGAAAGGTGAGAACAGTACTTCGCATACAAAGTTACACAGAGAAGTTGAATTAAGAGAAAATAGTAGACGATGTATGTGTTGAATGTTGTTATCGGTATTCTGTTACACTGGCTCTCTATTGTAGGAGAACTTGGCAGTGGCTGTGGCTGGGTCATACAGACACCGAGAAGACACCTTTTTTTCACGGTGGGCACGGGAAACGGATGATGCACGTACTTTTGGCCTCAGGTTCCCAACTTCCATGGGTCTCCATGAAATACAGCATTGTAGCAGGGACAAGCGTCTCTCTCCTTGCTCTTTGCAGGGGACCCACCATCCCCCTGCTAGGACTGGCCTCTCCACTCGGATTTCTCAGGCTGCAGTCCTCTTGCTTTCTGTTCTGTGGGAAGCTGTAGGCTGCCCACTCGCTTTTGTCTGCTTTAAAGCCCTTTATCAAAGGCACAAATCACCAAAACACTCCTGGCCGTCTCTAGAAGGAAAAAAATGATAATAATACATAATTTTTTAGTCTTTGGCTGGTGGTCCCCACTTTGTTTGTTTCTGTGTGTAATCTCTTTGCTTACTTAGCCCATTCATTTTGAGACCCCTGGGACCTTTCTGACCACACAATCCTTCGGCTCCCTGGAGCCATATCCCTTTATTCCAGAATCGATTTAGAATGCCATCTTTGTATCTTACCCTGTAGCTTATCCTGAATCCCAACTACCCCCGACTGACCTGGCGGGGCAGCAAAGTCTCACAGAGCGGTGTGCCCTCAGGCCCAGGTGCAGGTGTGGCAGCCTTGGGAAACCCTCCTGGGGCTGTTCTAAAGTCATTGTGACATAATGTGGTCACGGTGACCCTTGCCTCCTGGGGCGTATGCTCTGGGACGCTCCCCTCCCACACTGAAGAGGGCTGGCCTCTTCACCCAGGAGATTGCGCCGAACCCTCACTGTGTGACTTCCAAGGCCAAGGCTTTGCTCTCTCTGGACCACGCACTCAGGAGTAACGAGGACACCGGAGCAGCCCGCTGGGAAGAGCCACATGGTGAGGAGTGGGGCTTCCCGTCAACCCCCTACACCAGTCACGTGAGTGAGCCCCCTTGCAAACAAACCCTGCAGCCCCATCAAGCATGCAGGGAACCCCAGCCTCACGAGAGGCGCTCAATCAGAACTGCCCTTCAAAGCTGCTTCCGAATTCCTGATTTGGAAACTGTGATGCACAGATTTTATGGTAGCTGTTCATGCAGCAATAATGAGTAATGTACACATCTGATGGAGAGGTCTCCATCACCAGTTGGGTTTTTCCTGCCAAAAGCTGTTTGGCAATGCCGACGATTAATTGCTGCAATCGCAGAATTTTCTCTGACTTCTTCCTCTGGAAAAGAGGTTGAGTTGTCTTTATCCATCCCAAATCCACCTCTCAGGTTTGCAGCTACTGGACTGCTTTTCATAGGATACGGGGTTTACCTACCTAACAAGGTTTACTAAGTTGTCCCTAGCAACAGCTTTGGATGCTGGCTTATTTTAGGCAGTGTAGAGTGACCATATGCCTTGAAAAAACACAGGTAGTAAGAATCTCTGCTACGTAGTGAGAAGAATGTGCATAGGTCTGGAGCCAGGCATGTCTGGTTTTGAATTCATTGGCCACCTTGTGATACTAACTGTATTTTTTAATTAAAATATAGTTGATTTATAATTTTTGTATCCTAGTGATTCAATATTTTTATAGATTATACTGTCTTTAAAGTTATTTTAAAATAATGTCTATATTTCCCTGTGCTGTACGATATATCCTTGTTGCTTATCTATTTTATACATTGTGGTTTGCAGTAACACTAAATATTAAACAATGTGTCCAAGGACTCAAAAATTGCCTCAAACAAATTACATAACATCTCTGAGCTTCAGCTCTTCATCTGCAAAATGGGGGTACTATTTATCTTGCAGGGCTGCGTGAAGATGAAATGATAGACCTTTAAAAATAAATCTCAAAAAATACAGTGCCAAACAGATAATAGGAATTTAATAAAAGATAGCCACTATTAATATTAAAAGAAGACCTTGAACAACAGATAAAAGTTGGAAAACTAACTCATTTGAGGTCATATTTGATTCAGAAACATTTCAGTGTCTTTGGTGCTGAGGCGGCGTGAGCCTGACTCACGCGGGGGGTGGAGGGGGGTGGGGGAAGGAGGGCTCCCTTCCCCTTGAGACAGGGCTTGAGGAATGGCTGGTAAATCAGCAGTAGAGGTGAGGTGGGATGGCATTTTGGGTCTAGGGAACAGAATGAGCAAAGTGAGAGAGGTGGGAAAGGACGGCATGTTTGGGGTTGAAGCAGGGATGGAATGTAGTTCAGATGGACTTGACGTTGAGCAACACAGAGAAAGCAGTAGGCGGTACTGGTTGGGGCTGGGGAGGGCTGGAAAAGCCAGTCGTGGTCACTCTGTCGAGGTCTCTCCTTCTCGGCACTACTGACATTCTGGGCTGGAAACATCACTGCTGTTGGGGGCTGCCCTGGGCACTGTCGGATGCTTCCCAGCATCCCTGGCCTCTAGGCACCACTGGACACCCAGTCCCCACCAGTCCTGATGATCAAAAATATCTCCAGACATTGGGGGCAACATCGCTCGTGGCGGAGGACCACTGCCTTACTTCAACATTCTCACCTTTGCTGAGAATGGAGCCCAGAGAGGGTGCGTGCCTGAGCCCAGGACACACAGCCTAAGGCCGCAGAGCCCAGCCTAGATCCTTGCAGCACTTTATCCTTATCCAGACACTTGAAAGGCAGCTAGATGGTCTTGGCCACATTAAGTGGAAGAAATAAGAAAAGTATCATTAGAGAGACTTAGGTGTAAAGGAGAAACAACGTATCATTAGGCTGGGTCTCCGACAGGGGGAGTCACCACTGCCAGCTTATCTGGGAAGCATCCGTGTGAGTATTAAACCTGTTAACACAAGACAGTGTCCAGCACAGAGCAGGGTGCCCAGAAAGTGATCTGAAGTGGTGAGTTTCCTTCTTTTTCTGTTAATAGTTTGGGCTTGACTCAGTGGGCCATGGGGGAACCACAGGGTCCTTTTTATAGGTCAGTGACATTATCGTAGTGGGAAAGTGCCATTCTAAAGCTCACGTCTCTTGCTTTATCCTGGAAGGTGCCCTGGCTCCGGGGGACATATGCCCCCTGGGGCTGGCATGACGCCTGCTCGCTAAGTGTCCTCAATTACCATTTCCACCCACCATGGAGGCTACTCTCTCCAGAGAAGATGGGACATAATGAGCCCAATGCCAGGAGTGATTAAAACAAATGACAGTGCAGCTCCAGAGGCGGCAGGGCAGGGGGTAGGCGGCTGAAATGACTGGCTCCCCTACACGCAGCCCGGGTTTGAGTAATACGGCTGCTTCCCCAGTCGCTGCCTGAACGCTAACCCTTGGCAAGCTGGTCACCCTCCAGTGCCCCCGGGATGGGGTCACCAAGGGCTGGAACACACTTTCTGAATTGAAGCAGTGGACTGTGAAATAGGAATTACTGACAGCTCTTAAGTATATCAAGAGAACAGCCCTATTCCTTAATACAGAGCCACTAAGAGACATCTAGGAACCTATAAAACAGACAATTCCTCTATATCATCCTAGTTAAATCAATGTAGTTATATTACCCTCATCATTTTCCCTTTAACGTTTATTACATTTTGCCACAGTAATTTATTTTTTCATATCCATCAGCCGATTAAAGACTTTATTCGGAAGATACACACATCCCTGTGACCTAGTTGAAACTGACCTAAACCGTTCAGTAAAGCAGCTCAGCGGGGAAAGTTACTCCCTCTCCCTCTTTCTTTCCTTCTCTCTGCGTGTCTCGATTTCTCCAACACTTCTCTCACCGTGGGGGGGGGGGGGTTCGCGTTCCAGTATTTATAAATAATAATGTAAGCTTACGTTTTTTGCGCCCTTCCTTCCTGGACGCTGAGACAACTTCTTAGTCCCCCTGAACCAGTCTCTTCGTCAGTGGCTCTCTTGCTTCCCCTTCTCCTTCCTTCCCTCACCTCTCTAACCCTGTCCCTTCTTCCTCTTCCTGGATGGCATGTGAGTCCCCGGTCAGATAGATACTTAAGGCTTCCAGGACACACTGGCAGCGGCAGGGTCCAGGGGCCCCTCACCTGGAGCACATCCTACACCTGCTGCAGCAAGACGCCTCAGCGCCCCTCTGTCCTTGGAGCCCGGGCTCACCTGTTGCCGACAGAGGATGCGACTGCTTGAAACCCATCATTTAAACCACAGAACTTCGTGGCGCTGCTAATGCCATGCCTCCCACTTCTTTGAGGTGAAACTGACTGTGAGCTAAACAGGAGGACGTGCTCCCCTGGCGGGGTCAGCACAGAGCGGTGGCCATCCATAAGCCCATAGTGGATGATCAAGTCTGAGGAAAGAGCAGAAAACTCATGAGTCAGAGAGCTCTTTCCTGATGGAGTGAGGCTGTGATGTACACCCGTGAAATTAGTTGACGTCGGGGTGTCAGAGAGGTCCTGGGACGTCAAGGAGGATGCTGAGGACGCTGACCTGGACAGAAGCCGAGAAAAGGACGACTCACGTGCAGGCAGATGGCTGATGTCTCTGTGAAGGCAAGGTTCTCCTGAACACAGTGCTGTGGTTCTCAGACTTCCTTTGGCCACGTAACTCTCTTTGGATTAGCCCCTCCCAGGGGTGACTGGCATGCAATGAGAGTAAGCTGGAGTTTCTCTGATTGGGGAAGAAGAGGAACATTTGTAAAAATCCTAAGCTGAAAACCTCAAAAACCTTCTGAAGCCCTGGTTACTCTCCTCCATGTCTCATATGGAAAGGTTTCTGTTAAAATCTTAACCTCCTTGACCAGAGAGAGAACTCACATAAACGCAGAAGCACCAGGATGTGTGACCTCAGCCTGTGAGTCACTGAGCTTGGCTGGCTGAGGTTTTTTTTCACCCCCACATCCTCAGTGAGGCAAACTCTGATTTATCCTGCAAATTCAATGCAAGCATCACCTCCAGAAACCTTGCTCCCAATCCAGAGTCTCGTTTAAACAGGTGCGTTTCCCGTTTGCTCTCATGGCACCTTGGTGTATGCTTTCACCAGAACACCTGTGACACCCAGCCGTGATCATGGTTTCCTGTGTCTGTCTCCACCCTGGACCGAGGGCTTCTTAAAATGAAGGACAATAAACTTGGTGTTTTCTGGCACATAGCACACTGCTTGGGTTGTCACTGCTTCTCAGTGAAGTTTTGCTGAGAAAATGAACAAATGAACCAGTTTGCCAACTGCATTTCATTCTACCATTTTCGATTGACAGACCCTAGCAAGCAGCCCCGTCCTCCAGCTCCTAGACTCTGCATACCACTCTTTTTTTAAATGACACTCTCTCTGCCTGCGGGCTGAACCACCCCCATCCCCCTGCAGGACTCACCGCTCCTGCACTCCCAGAGTAAACGCTCCGCCTTGCGACATTTGTCATCAATTTTCTCTGGCATTCACCTGCGTTCCCACTAGGGCGTGGGTGAGTGTAAACACCCCCTTGGCGTATACCTTTCTTGGGGGCAGTCCTTTGCAACCATTTATAAACTGTGATGAGTTCGTGCCAGAGCTTTGCTGAGGTGAGACGGGTGTCCTTAGTCCCTCCTTTGCACGTGGGAAGCGAGAGAGATGAAATGATTTAAAAGGAACCATGTCTTAGATCAGCGTTCAGGATGGCTAAAGGGATTTAGTGCTTCCAAGATGTACACGTTAGCCCCCAGGTCCTGGTGCCTCAGATAAATTATGTGTTTGTTCGGGGAAACCACATTCACGACAGTTTGCTTACACAGAAATCCTCACTATAGTCAAAGCTTCTCAGGCAACCTAGATTCTGCCACCCGTGTCCTCACTCCTCAAAAGTAACGTTTCTCAGAGTCCTCTGGCTCTCTTGCCCCGGATTTATACCCCATAGAGGTACATAATTAAGTACCTAACTGGGTCTTGTTGACATTCTTTGTATGATCGTAACAGTAAGAAAATTAAGTGACTGTAACAGAAAACACACGCACAGACCCACATGGTCCGTTTCTCAGTGTACACTGAAACCAAAGTCAATCTCTGACACTAACCCTAACGGGAATCCAAAGAATGCAAAATGTCATAAAATTAGCTAGATACAGTAAGTTAGTACTTTTATTAACACCATCAATTGAATGGCTTTAAGATTAGCCAGTTAACAACATTAAAAGCTTGACGTTCACCTCGGGTGTACCTCTCTCTTTAGATACACAAACTTGTAGTTATTTTCAAGTCTATGTTTGTATATTGATATTCATGTCAGCCGTGACAGATATGGGTACTTGAGGAAAGCAGTTAATAACCAGCTGGCTTAAATCATTTCCTATAAAGAAGCACGGATAAATACGCATTCCTTAGCCCTGGCTTCCAGACACCGCACAAGATCTCCCACTATTTCAATGGAGGGTTAAAAAGTCCGCCCTTGGATTCATAACAACGAACACTGACTGAGTGTGTCTCCACGTGTCAGGCAGTGCGTCACGGCACGCACAGAAATGCTTGTGTTCCCTTTGTCAACACGAGGAGACGACGAGGCAGAGGCGGGGAGCTTGCCCAAGGTCACACTGATGGTAAGTGGAAGATCTTGGATTTGAACCCAGACAGTCTAGCTACGGAGCGTACGTGTCGGCACAACTGACAGTAGTGGTAGTGAGTCGTCTCTCCGCTGGAACCTGGGGTTGGCGGACTCTGGGGAGCTTGCTCAGGCTGGCAGGGCAACGCCATCAGATCACCTGAGAGCTTGTTAGAGATGCAGCCTCTCGGTCCGTCCCCGGACCTCCTGATTCCTGCTCTCCCTTGTGCCAGAGTTCCCCACGAGATCTGTAGGCAGTTAGCGCCTGAGAAATCGTTGTCGGTTTCCTTTAGCTGCGCAACCTCGTAGACACGCTAAGGAGTCACGGGGGCCCAGGGATGTTTGGAGGGACCTTTTAAAAACTACCAGCCATGTATGATCACAGTGTCTTCCACGTATAAACTTTCACGCTTCAGCAAGAGGAATCTTATGAATGACCCTAAAGCATGTCACGTGAGCAGACGGCCTTGAGGCAAAATATCTTACACACACACATTCAGTTTCTGAGCTTCTGTATATATATATATTTTGCGTCTGTGTCATTCATTAGCAAGAACAAGAATTGCCTGAGGATTGGACTTGCTGTTGACACCAGTGTCTACTATTTAACAATATCTGGCAAAGCGTATCCACTTGATGAGATTGGAGAGCATGTGGGGACCGAGTTGAGGCAATCCAAGCCTGCCACTCTGGTATGAATTCTGCCTGGGTCTTGGCTACGCTGGACAGCCCGGAGTCAGCGGCCACTGACTTAGCCAGCGGCAATTAAAGCTGGACTAGCTGAGGTTTCCCTGCTAACGTGTGGGTGAACAAGTGAATGCTCCTGAATCTGTTTTGAAGATTGCCCTTATATTACTAAATTATCTTTCTCTTTAGATGTGAACTCTTTAAATAGGGAGAATCCTTGGAGATCATCATCCCTCTTCCAAGGTGGCAGGGGGACAAGGGAGGCCAAGTTTACCTGCCTCCACACCCCGTGTTCTTTTCTCTGTGCCTTTCGACCATGTATGAGAGAATTACATTTTTTTTCCCTGTGAAATTGCTGTTTATACCTCTTGGACCTCAGGCAAGGGCAACCAGAATGCACACAGCACAACAGAACAGAGCTGAGAGTAGGTTGGGGTGAAAAATGAGGAAAAAGAAACAGACACACTGCTATTTCTCTCTCCTTAGACTTAGAGATGGGGTTGAGTTTCTATTAAAATTTTTTGACATCTCTGAGTGTAATCATTGAATTTGCTGAAGGTGGATGAGACCTTTCTGATCACATATTCTAAATGAACACTCTTATAATTTTAGAAATGGGCCTCCAAGAAGATCGAATGACTTACTGAATGGGTTTGTGGCAGAACCAAGCCCAGAACTCAAATCTTCTCATGCCCCAACAGAAAACTCTCCATTAATCTGCACTGCCTTTTCTCCTCCAAGAAAAATCACAAGTCACTTCTCCAGGGGCCCAGCGCACTGGACAGAAGACCAGTAACCCTTACATTTACAATCATCTGCTGAGCACAAGAGTCACCCTGAGGGACTGTGCATGAGGACAGATTTCCCTGCAGCTAACTTCCTGCCCGACCGCCCACCACCTTTGAGCTCAAGACAATTTTCAGGGTTCCACTGCATTCGTTAGTGTTAGAAAGGGGGTCATCAGTCCAAGGATTTTCGAGCTGCATGCTTCAGAGGCTGAGCTTCCAAAGGAAATGCTTTAGAAGAGGCTTTTCTCAGGGATGTGGCCGAGTCAGTCACCCACTTCACCCAGAACATCTTCACTTTCATCAGTATTTCTCACTGTGGTTCCACATAAGATACTGCTTAAACCCTGTCCTAGCGCTTTAAAAAGTGAGATATTGTGACCGGTAGACAGCCCCTTTTTCACTTCCCTGATATTTTTCAGATAAGAAATTTTGAGGCCCAGCTATTTAAAAAAAAAAAAAAAAAAAAAAAAAAAAAAAAAAAAAACTCATGCAAGTTTCCCCAGTTCAGTTTCACTATGGATGTGATGAGAAGCAATCACAGAAAACATATTTTCTGAACCACAAAATCAGGACACAGGATCTGACAAGTCTAAATACACTTATGGGGACAGCAGGACGGAATCTTTGAAATTGAGACTGTCCCAGAAAGCCCATAGTAGAGGGCCTCTGCAAGAATAAGGCAAGAACTTTTCCCGACTCCCAGACTCGCTTGAGCGGCAGGTGAATGAACCACGGTGTAAAGTCACAGAAGGTGACCGCTACTTCTATCCTGTGTTCTGCATCCTTTGATATATGATAGGACCTGCCAAATCCTATTGCTTTCAGTGATGCCTTCTGTATTAAGATTTATGCCCTAATGGCGCCTTTGGACTTCTTGGGTTGGCCGGAGTCTCAGCTTCTGGGATGCTTTGGGAAGTGGAGGCTGAGAGGAAATGATTCAATAACTAACCTAACTTCTGATAAATCCAGTAAAAGAAAGTCCTGTGGTGTGGCAGTAACTGGAGTGTTATTGCCAACCGCTGTGAGCAGCTATATATAATATACGTGTCCCTTAAATTTTGTAAAGCTTCTAGCTGTCACAGCACAAGGAACTCAAGCAATGCATTCTGTAAAATAAGTGAAAAAATACAATAAAGAGAAAGTGTGGTCCTGGCATCCTATTCCATCAGCCTGGATGACTCCACTCAAAATACAGCACTGCTGTGCATTAAAGATAATGCTTACGTAATAATACACAGCATCCTTAAAGCCCAAATCTCAGCAAATGTGATGATTGTCAAAGGCAACGAGTCTGTGCTGTGAGACGGCCTCAGGAGTCTGGTGCCCAGGCCAGCTTAGGCAGCCATGAGCATCAATGTTATTCTGCAGAGTCCAGAGCGGTGAATCTTTCTTGCCAGAAGGGAATTGCATTTTTCCTTTCTTTGAGTGATTTTTGTTTGTTTGTCTGTTTTGTTTTTGTTCTTTTATTTTCCTGCCCGCAAAGGAAAAAATGTGTTTAGGGGACTGTTACACTGATGCTCAAGTCAACACCAGCACTTCAGAAGCGTGGCTTCCTCTGGCTGGTAGGAAGGAGCCCGCCCAGTTCTTCCCAGTTTACCATTTGGCCAAGCCCTGCTTCTTGCAACTTAAGGATGCAAATGAAATCACTAACAAAATTACGGAGATTGAATTAAAAAAAAAAAAAGGAACCAAAACTTCATAATTAAAAATCATGTCCTTGGAGAAGTTAAGCCCATAGGGTAAATTTGGGATGATGGAATCAGAAAACCCGAGCTGGCTTCGTGTGTGCGGAACCTTGTTCGGTTTAATGCTCTACTGTTGCTATTTTGAAATTCTAAATAATTTATGATCGAGAGACCCTGCCTTTTCATTTCACACTGGGCCATGTAAATTAAGTATCCAGTCCTGCACAGAGAAACTTGGGCGTCTTCAGAACGTTCCTGGTTACATTCTATTATATTTTATCACTGGAATCAGACACTCTGTCTACCACTTATTAGTTGCTTAATTTAAAGGGAGTTACTACTTCTTTGGGTGCCCTAGTTTCTCAGTCTTTATAATGGGTATAATAATATGATCCATCATATCACTTTGGAGAATTAACGTAATTTTGTACCTACAGCACTTAGCCACTGTCAAGAGTGTGATCTCAGTAAATATTTGTTGAATAAATGAATGAGGATAAAAAAAATCTCACAGGGTCCTGGGTCCTGGGATTTCTACAGAACTATTATTGTCTGAAATCAAGAACCTTGCAATCTCAGGGGATTAAACTAGATTTCTTCCATCCAATCATCTGCCTTCTCCTACTTTATATTTTTTGATCCCCAGGGGCCTCACTGAAAAGTCCAGGATTCAGCAGGCTTGACTTTTAAAGATGAACAATGTGGGAGCCAAAAATGTAGATCAGAACTGACCAATGAAGAACTCTTACAACCAGTCAGAGCCACCACTCTTTCTGAGATGTCCCAGTGAAGACTGCACATCGGCTCCTGCAGTGATGGGGGCAGCTGGCTTAACTTCCAGATCTGTGTACCACTGATCACATGATGGAGACTGGTATTTCCAAAATCTATTATTTAATCGTGTGTGTTAGCATGTAAAGATTTGTCATAGGTGCCAATCTCAGACCAGCCAGAGAAGTCATTATGAAACAATTCCAGACCTTTAGAAGGGATGTGCAGGCTGCGGCCATGCCTGTAAGCACTCGGGGACAGACAGGCCACAGCAGCACCTCCGAGAGCCCCTCTTCTCCTCCATCGGCTCCCGTCATCCCCTGCAGCCTCACGTAGACGTCTCCTCCTCATCTCGGCCTGCGCCCTTCATTCTCCCATCCCTCCTTCTCTCCTGGTTCTGCACTGGAAAAGCCCAAGCGTTACCCTGACAGAGCACGGTGCTTTTTTTGAAGACTAGGAAATTTAAAAAAAAAAAAAAATGAGAGGGAACTTGATTCAGAGGACAGTGGAGGGAAAGGTCAATGATATGCTAAATTTTTTTGCCCTGCCCCCTGTAACTACAGTGACGTTTCTCATCATGGTTCACCTACTGTGCGGCAGACACTAAAAGTATATTTTACAAATCTCAGCCCACTGAGCTTCACAACCATTCTTACAAAGTAGGTATGATTGGGTTACAGAGCTGTTTACCAGCAGAGATGACAGTCAATGCAAACCCGAGACAGGCTGATTTCAAAGTCTAAGATGTGTTCTTTCACCTTTCAGCAGTCACTCGGAAACCATGACCCGTGTGCCTAATACACGTGGGCTTTTTGAATGGGCTCTGCGACGCTTCACAGAGCTAAGTCAGATGTGGGCCCTGACTTCCAAGAATGTAAAAATCAAGTGTAAAAGATTAGGCATGAACCAAAACTTCTGCAGTCTAAGAAGACTGTGGTAAGTGCCACTCGGGTGGCGCAGACCACACAGGACACACCGCGATGCTCTTCTACGGGCGACATCTGAGGAGGCCATTTGGAAAGCCTTTCTCAGAATTAGGCAGGACAGAGCTGCTTCCTCTCCTGGACTGAGGAGATGTCAGTTGCCAATATGATGAAACGTTTTATATATCAATGTCATATCATATCAAAAATAATTAGTCCATTTTTTTTTTCGGCCCTGCTCATATCTTCCTATATTACACAATGAAAGACATTTCATCAAATCTTCTTCTTCAGGCAAATAGAACTCCTTCCAATTTTTGGATCTAGTATAAGGCTGGCTCATTTCATGGTTTACACCTCTGGAAATACCTGGAAGGAGTTGGGAAAACAACAGATTAAGCGTTTGCTAGTTTGCAATACCCTGTAGCCCAAGATTGCATCAAGTTAATGTTGGAGCTTGTGCTTTGCTGGAGTGGGACCTACACTCGGCATGTTCTGTCCTTTCCACATTGTCTTGATTAATCACAGCCTGGCAGGGGGGACTAGCCAAGCTTTTGGAAGACTTTAAATTTAAGTCGAGCTTTGAAGGATGATGGTGCGGACTTAGATACAGGAGGGAGGTAAGAAGTAGCGTTTAGGGAAAGACACAGCTTCAGGAAAGGGCAAATGGGAGGTTCCCAGCATGTTCACAAAGCAGTGAATCATGGATTTATAGAATGGATGAATATAATATTGAGATAAAAATTAGAAAGTTAGATTGACAATATCTTTAGAAAATTTAAATAATAAATAAGGAATTTTGCATTGATTATTTTGTAGGTATGGGGAAATATTAATTTTTAAAGTAGGGGACTGATAAGATTTATGTTTCAGGGAGATAATCACAACAGGGTAGTGCTGAATGAAGTTGGGACAATGCCAGGGGCAAAGGCTGGGGTTGACTAGCTAAGAGTCTTCTATAAAGTCCAGGTAAGTGATATGCCTGTCTTGTCTGCATCCGTGGTTCCTGCTAATGTAAAAAGAACACCAAGTCTGGTGCTCGCTGTCATTAAATTTAGTGCGACGTGCTGGGACCTCAGAAGCGCGGGCTGACTCGGGAGGCATTAATATAAAAGGGGTCTACAGCAATCTCGTCTTATGTGTGGTTTCGGTTACCCAAGATCAGCGCTGGTCAGAAAATATTAAGTGAAAAATCCCAGAAATAAACAATTCATAAATTTTAAATTGCATGTTGTTCCGTGTAGGTGATGAACCCTTGAGCTGTTCCACTCCATCCCTCGTGGGACGTGAATTATCCCTTTGTTCAGCATCCGCCACCCATTAGTCACCTAGGAGCCCTTTCCCTTGTGAGACAGGCTTTCCCAGGGTAGCAGTGCCTGCGTTCAAGTAACCCTTATTTTACTTCATGATGGCCCCAAAGTGCATGAACAGTGATGCTGGCAATCCTCCACGCCAAGGAGAAGCTGTAAAGTACTTCCTTCAAGTGAAAAGGTGAAAGTTCCCAACTTAATAAGGAAAGAAGGAAAGTTGTATGCTGAAGTGGCTAAGATCTATAGTAAGAACATGGCCTCTGTCTGTGAAATTGTGAAGAAGGAGAAAGAAATGGGTACTAATTTTGCTGTTGCACCTAAAACTACAAAAGTTAGGGCCACTGTGTGTGATAAGTGCTTAGTTAAGATGGAGAAGACATTAAATTTATACGAGAAGATATTTTGAGAGAGCAAGACATCGGATTCACATAACTTTTATGGCAGTGAATTGTTACACTTGTTTTATCTTATTATTTGTTATTGTTGTTACTCTCTTACTGTGCCTAATTTATAAATTAAACAGTATCATAGGTACATACAGTAGGGAAAAAAAACATAGTGTGTGTACAGGGTTTGGTACTGTCTGTGGTTTCAGACATCTGCTGGGGGCCGTGGAACATACTCCCCATGGATAAGGAGAACTGATCAGAGTGATTTGTTACTTTTTGTAGGTACTGTAGCTTGTTAGGTAAAGTACAGCTCAAGGAGTTCAGGTGGCAATAATAGTAACACTAACTACGACGTTGCTAATAGCTGGAATATATTGTGTGTGCCCCACAGTGTGCTTCGGTTACTGCTCTGAGTGTTTTATCTGGAGTGGCCCATGTATACTTCAATCAAGTTTATAAATCAAGTGCTGTGTTCTCTGTTTTAGACAGGAAAGCCGAGGCTTGAAGTAGATTTCACCCAAGTCCACACAGCTGGACAATGACAGAGCAGGGCTCCAAAGCCAGGTGCCCTGAGGGATGAGCTCATCCACCACCAAGGTGATGCTCGCTCTTCAACAGCTTCAGGGGCCTCTTGGTTCCATCAGACTATGTGGTGGTAACACCATTCCTTTCAACATTACTGGCTGTGATACTTTGGCAGAATTATTAAACGACATTAAGCCTCAGTGTCTCCATCTATAAAATGGGAGTATTTAGTGATTGTTAGTGATTTTGTACGGACATTTTGAACGTTAAACTTGATAAGGTGTGTAAAATGCCGGGCAAGATAAATCTTTCAGTCAGTCGGATGAGGATGAGCTTTTGAGGTTCCAGGCGGTAAGCAACACCCAAATCCCGGCAGCGTTATCTTAGCTGCTGAGTTCCTTCATCGCCGTCCTCCAACAAGGCGCTGAGACGTGGGGGAAACGGGGCAGTGCTGTGCCCGGGGGCGTGAGGGAGGAGGCCGTTTGGGGAAATCCAGGTGTCGTCCCATCCGCTTACTTGGCTGCGAGGACAAGGAGGGGTCCAGTCACAGAACTCTCTCTGTGGAAGCTCAGTCCTGTAGATGAACGCAGCATCAGAGGAGGGAAGGCTTTGTAAACACGCCTGCATGTGGGTACCCGAGGCGAGGCTTGCCCTAGTCACAGCAGACGCCCGATGTTTATGTTGGCAAGATTAATTGCAGATTCCACCAGCCACTGACTGCGGTGCACCGCTTGCCTTGCAGGCAGGAATCGGGGAAGGTTTGTTATTATGAAGGCATTGCTGAAGTCTGGAAAGAGTGATCAAAACAGTTGAATGAAGGACAGCTTTAAGAAACTATGGCCAGAGGCAGAGACTTCAGGGCATTTGAGAAAAAGGGGAGAGAGATTTGTCTAGTTTATGAGGCCAGGAATAAGGTATATCCTCAAAGTCCCTGCTCTCAGGCCCCACAGAGCACTGATTTAGCAAGTGTCCCCATTTTCAGAAACACATCTCCACCACCACACACACACGTATACACGGACACACACAGAAGAATGCACACACACACTTAACAATGTACAGCTATGCTTCAGAGAATTAGAATTGGCTCAGGCACCTGAGAACTGATGCTGCAGAAGGAAAAGAATAGAAACCGTAGTGAAATATGACAGGTGTGTTTCATCATGGATCCACTTGGACCGATGCCTGGACACTGGCCGACAGGAGGCTTCTGAGCCCTCAGCTTAGAGGACTTATCTACCTATTTGTCTGTTTATGTCTCTTTTTTCCAATAGAAGGTAAGTTTCATAAAGACAGGGCGTCTTCTGTCTTTCCGCTGCTGGATCTCATCTCCAGTAAACAGCACATAGCTGGTGCCCAGTAACCACTGAATGAATGAGTGAAACCGTTCTTGGGGATATTTAGGTCATTGTTTTCTTTTATTTCAGAGTAGTGATAATAAACAAAGGTTCAAAGTTATAAAAATGAAAACCTGAAGTTGGGGTTGGCCCCATCTTTTCTCAGTTCCTCCACCTCCCACTTGAAATCTAAAGAACTGTTTTGCCACGAGCCCCGCCACTAAGGTGAGAATTTATTCTATAGGCAAAGGGAGATTTTGGAGGCTTTCAAACAGGGGAGTGACATGGCAAATGGATTTCTATTTCGGAAAGATAACTTTGGAGACAGCATGCAACATAGATTAGAAGCAAAACAGACTGCAAGCACAGAGTCCGTTCAGCAAGCTAGCCGCACGCGCTAACCATGCAAATGAGTAGATCCTGGGACAGGTTAGTGTTGGTAGAATGCTGTGGGGAGCTGCACATCCGTGTGCACTTAATAAAAATAATGATAACATTACTTCTAATGGTAACAGTAACAGCATTAAACAATAAACAATAATGAACGTTTATTAAGTGTTTATTCTCTACCGGGGACTCTTCAGAGAAGTTGAGGAGACAGTGAGTGGTCCAAGTTTGCATGGCTAATTGTCAGTGGAAAATCGGAATTCATCCCCAAGTCTTTTGACGGGACCCCTTCTCCCTGTACTAACAACCAAATTCTTCAAGTACCATATCTGTAATTTATAAATGCGAAGACGTATGATGTGTGTAGATACACTTTGCTTTTAGGTTGTAAGCTTTTTTAGATTGGAAACTTCTGGAAGACACAGGCAATGTCTTTTTGTTGCTTGGTTTTTCCTAGCCCATGTATACACACACGTATATACGTTTACACACAGACGTGTACATATATGTAGTGGGCCTGCGTGTACACGTGCACATATGTTTGTGTTTCTCCAGCCAATCCCACAGGGCTCTGCACATAACAGGGAGCCATGGAGACAGACATTTCACCCCAGAGCCATGGCCCGCTGATGGCTGAGCTCCCTGGCCGGGCACAGGAGAATTCTTTTGAGAGTTAGGGGAGCCTTTCTTCATCCCTCAAATAGCAGGTTGACATCCACACTCTGAGTCCTCAAGCCTCTTCCCTGAACACCATTCTCTGCCCTTGGGCGGGGTGGAGGTTTGAGGCACTGAGGAGGACCCCGGGCGCTAGGCGGGGTGTTGATGATGCTCTGCGGATTCTTTAACATGTCCTCAAAGCTAATTGTCCCCACACTCTTCTCTCTTGACTTGCTGCGTTCTTCACACAGCAGTGGTTTTTCTCCTGACGCTGCGTGAGGCCGCAGGTATCAAGGAACTTAGAGACGAAGCAGGGGTTTGTACAGGCCTTTCCGTCAGGAGGGAGCGGATCCAGATGGGGAGACAGTCTCCTTCGTGGGCTGTGCCCGCAGAAGCCCTTGCTTGGGCCGGGCTCACAGCGGCAGGGCTCACCCCCCACCCCTTCTCACCCCTCACCTGATCCTAAGCGGCCTTCCTACTGGACACACAGGGACGAACCCAAGCAAAACCTGGTGTGGGGATTTGCAGGGGTGGGTCCGGGAGGCCTCAGGACCGTTCTGTTTGCCTGGAGGGTGTAGTGCGGTCCCGCCTGGCGGAGGAGAGGGCTGGGAGCGTGCAGACAGCGCCTGGGGCTGGTGGGTTCCTAGTGCTTTGCCCACGGTGTTCATTTTCAGCAGATATTCAGGTTGGGACTTGCCTCAGGGAAGGGTGTGACAGGGCCCTTCGCAGGGAACAGCCTGTGAATCTCTCAACTTCAGTGTTTCCAAACGCCCACACCATGAAGCAGAGTCTCCTAGGGCCTGGGAAGCAGAAACATCTCCTTTGAGTGAGAACACTCCCTTCTTTGAGGGAACGATCTGGAATCATTTAAGAGAGAAAAGGGTCCCTTCCCCATCTGTCCCAAAGCAAAAGCGAAGGGCCCCCTGGGGCAGGGTAAGAAGACAGACACAGGAGAAAAGATGAGAAAGGGATTTGGGAGAGGCCGGGAGGAGAGGACCGAGTGGAGGCAGCGGGCTCAGGAGTCCCTGTCTGAAGACAACCCTGCAGGCCAGTCACTCTGTGCAGAGGCTGCTCAGCCCGGTACCACTGCTGGCACCTGCCAGGGACAGAGTGCGTCTTCCGTGCAACTGTGAGCAGCCCCCGTCACAGGGACTCGGCTTGACCCCCGGCCATTCACCCCGTGTGGAAAACTCCCACCTGTCAATGGTATAAGGCACCTGAAAGCCGCAAGAGACGATGGCCACGGTCTCCTGGCAGAATTGTGGGAGAAAGCATGTGCTCTCGAAGAAGCAGGGTGTCATGCTGCAGAATCTGTTCACTTGTCACCCCAAGTCCCTCTTGTAGCAACAGACCAAGGGCTACGGTCACCATGTTTTCCAATGTTCAAATTAGGGCACAGGATTTGTTACATGATTTGACTACAGGAGGGAAGTTTTAGACTAGGACCTTCTCAGTCACCCAGCACTCATGGTTTGGCCTGTTGCCCTGAGGCACAGGTTATTTTTGGACAGCATGTAGAAGAAATTCTGTGGATTTCTAAACTGTTCCAGTGAAAATGCATGTATTCTCCCCCCGCCCTCCATTAACATCTACCATCCCCCAGAAGCTGCCTGGAGAGGATTTCTTCTCCGGGCTCCAGTAACAAATCAGCTTTTCTATGTGCATGTGGACTTAAGGTAGGAGTCAGGCAGGTGTGGTTCACAGTGAGGATTTGTCCTGCAGAACTGTCTCATTCTGGGCTGCTCCACCCAGAGAAGTCACTGTTGACATTAAACAATCAAGAGAAGACACGCAGGGAACTACAGTCAATATCTTATAGTAACCTATGATGGAAAAGAATATGGAAAAGAATGTGTGTGCGTGTGTGTGTGTAATTGAATCACCATGCTGTACACCTAACATTGGAAATCAATTATTCTTTAATAAAAAAAAAAAAGGACACACAAATATCCGAAATTTTGCTTCTTTGGGATTACAGGAAGAGCTAGCAATATTGAACCACATCCTCATGTTCTGCTTCCTTGAGCTCTGACTGCTCTCAGGCTCACTGATGCCCTCCAGTCCCCATGGCGTCCTGGACACCGAGGCAGGGCTAGGTGGCATCTGACCCTGGAATCACGCTCCATGCTTCTTTGTTTCTCTCACTCTCAACTAGCTCTTCTTCATCATGTCACCATCAAGGTCCTTGAAAATGTTGTGACCTTGTCTTAGGGCAGGAGCCTCTGCTCTGGGCCCGTAGCAAATGTTTGGGTTTGGGCCTGAGTGCATGGCCATGAACCCCATGGGATGGTCCATCTCCTCACCTGGAAAACATCTGCAAGCCTTTGCTTGTGGAAATGATACCTCAGATTGCGTCTGAGTTATTTTCATCTAACACTCCCAGTTGTTCTCTCTAGTTCTCAAAGGTGGGGCTGCAGGGCTGAGACGCATCAGCTCTGTAACCTAAAGCTTTTCACCCACCTGGGAGAGTTCCCCAGCCGCGATTTTAAATCGTGCTGCGCCTCCCAGACAGATTAACTGTGAGCTCTGCTGATGGTTCCGCACGCCACCCACTCAGAGCTGCCTTAAGTTTTCTTTATTCTCCCCCCTCCCCATGCACGCGGCCGCATGGTTTCTTGCAGATTACTCAGCTCTAAAGCACGGAGATTTGTCTGAGCGTGTCTACCTTTAGAAACGAGCATTCTGTGGCTTGGAGTTACGCCAAATGTCTTGGATAATTAATTGTGTGACTTTAGACAAGTAACTTGTCCTGCCAATGCTTCAGTTTCCTTTTATAAAGTAAGACTAGACCTAGACGGACCTCTCCTTATTCACGCAAGTGATTCATTTGAGGAATAGGTAGCAAACACCTCTGATGCCACAGACACTGCCCTAGGGACCGAGTGTGTGAAAGATGGAGAAACACAGCGACACCACTCGTGGGCATCTTCAAGTCTGGAAGTAGAGATCTATGTCTTTATATCTATTTACCTGCTTATTATCTATCATAATTTATTATAAGGATCTATATACATGTAGTAAAGAAAATATATCCATACTATTTACAAAGCAGTGTGAAAAGGGCAAGAATAAATATGCACAGAAGAGTGTGCAGCCCTTGAGTGGGAGCTCTTGCAGGGGGCAGGGAAGTTTTCAAAGTTAAAGGTGAGTTTTGTGTGGGTCTTGAAGTATGAATAGAAACCCAGTGGGATTCCAGGCTAACAGGATCTCATGTGTGAAGCCCCAAATACATAAAGTCAAGGTGTTTGGGGATGTAGGACCTTTGAAATGGCTGGAGTGAGGCAGGAGGGATGGAAAAACAGGGCTGAAGATGCCACCAGGGAAGGGTTTAGTAGAGCTGCGTGTTCCACGCTAAGCCTTTTAGGACGTCCTTCCTTTGGAGGTCTTAACACATAAACATTTATGCATAAATTCTCATATTTCTCTGGAACATTTTGATGTTGTTCTATTAACACCTGGAGATCACGTATCCTCTTAAGGTCCATTTCAGGACCAACATTTTTCAAACAGCTGAGCTAACATGTGAAGCTCTGGTGGGCAGCAACGTATAAACAATAGCTGGGTAGTGTTGCCATAAATGTTCGGGTTGTGAAAAATAACTACACTCTTCAGAAACAGGGGCGCCTACCTTGCTCCTGACTGGGGAGGAACACCACCCAAGCCAACACAGCAGGAAAGACAGCAGTGACCTCTGCCTAGTGAGGCCACTGACCGCCGAGCGCGCCTTCGCACTGAATGACCCCTTATGGCTTTGGGACCGTGCGCGTTGACAATGCCTCTCCCTTCCTGGGTGGATTTTACACCCAGTACGTCCTCCCACGTCGTCGTTCCAAGGTGAGAAAAAGAGACATAAACTGTTTCTTTCTTTCCAGTTTCATCAAACCAGATTCCTGGATCTGCCAGAGCCAGAAGCTGCCTGGTCGTCTGTCTTTCCTTCGTGGACTCTGTTCAGCGCTGAAGACGTGAGGCAAACAGTTCAGTTCTGCTCTCCCTGCTGGCCAGACGTCCGCTCACAACAGCAAAGGGTGGCTGTTCCAGGGGCTCCTTCAGCCAGACTCCAGACTTCTTCTTACAATGTCTTGGCAATGCAATATTGGCGTTAAAAAAAAAAAAAAGGCTACTTGAAATCCAGCATCTCTTCCTCTAGCAGATTATAATCATTTGAAAACACCGCAGATTAAATCTGGGGCCTCCACTGGGTCCCCGGCCTTGGTATTAATTAATAAAGCTTGAAACGAGCTGTGATTAATTGCAAGTCCAGGAGCGCAACGCAGCTTGATGGATATGTTCAGATTTCAGGGAGAGAAATGTTCAGACCATCGCTTGAAGCAGAGGCCTTGGTGAATATAACCAGTTTGGTTTCAGAAACGTGTCTTTGCCACACAAATTGCAGAGTGTGTCGTCCCTGGAGTGAAGTCGGCTGGTGACAGAGCAGACGGGCACGTCGGGAGCCAGTCCGCTCAGCACACACCTTCTAGGGCTTCTTTCAGTCTTTTCTTTCTATTTCTCCCTTCTTTCCCTGCTCTCTCTGTCTCTCTTTCCCTCCCCCTTTCTGTTTCCCTTCATTTTCTTCCATTTCCCTTTTTCAAATGATCAGACTTGAAGAATAGACTAAAGGTAAGAGGAAGCAGTGGATATGAGATGCAGGATTTGAAAAGAATGGAAGATACACTGGCCATTTTAAAATACAGAGAAATCCGTTCACGAGACATTTGTTTCTTCATTGTAGAGAGAGTTGTCCACCAGAGCTCAAGGATCCAGCCAGTAAAGATGACAGAATCTTGGAGAGGCAAGAAAGGCTGCGATGATTATCTACCCTAACCCCTGGGTCTGTATTAGGGGAAACTGGGATGTATGCCGGTTCAACAGTGTATGTGCAACATCACAGAGATGGCTGGAGGCAGACCAGGGAAGGAATCCTGACACAGCCAGAGGGCCCTGAGAGAGATGGGCTTGGACTTCAAAGATTTGAATTTGAGTCCTGGCTCTGCCTTCACGTAGGAGCAGGGCTGGCTTCACGAGTGCACGACGTGTGCATCACACAGCCCTACACTTTGATGGACTCCACCTTTGGTTTGATGATCTGCTGATGTCTGATGAACATATATAAATGTATTTTTTTAAACAAGGGACTCTGAATTTGTATTTTGCCCTGCAAATTATGTACCGGGTCTCTCCTAGCAGTATAGGACCTTAAGTACATCATTGGCTGCCTCAGCTTTCTTATCCATAAAGGGATTATAGTCTTACCCACAGTGGATGGAATAATTAAGTGGGGTCATGGGGGGAAACATTTGGTAAATGATAAAGTACTATGCAAACACAGGGCAACATTGTTCTATTAGCTCTCCTGAGCTGCTGCAGGTCTGACATAGCCGTATCTTTCATGTGTTTTTCCTGGAAATTTATGGGCTGTTTTTATGCTTTACTCAAGGTGGTGGTGTCCCTGACTGAACTTCACGCTGTCTCATACTGAGCCTCTCCCCGCTCAGACGTAGGGTCTCTCTCTTATCCAGAAGCACAGCTCTCAAGGAGAAAAGAGGAAGCGGAGACAGCGATGGCCAGAGGACGCGTAAGATACAAGGAATTATTACAGCTTAGGGTGAGGGCTGCAGGAGAAGGCCACACTGAGAATGATTTAAGGGTAGTAGTCAATAGCAGTTTTTCTGCCAGGTACTCAGGCATGAAGGTCAAAAAAGCAAAACTTCCGGCTGTAGCTTTTATTTATTCAAGCATATTTGGAGAGTTAGAAGGTGGCCTTTGATTAAAAAAAAAAAAATAAGCTTGTCTTGAATGCCTCTGGTCTTTCTTTTTCTTTTCCCACCACAGTGGGGTCCTGCTGCTCGATGGTGAGACAGAACAAGTCGGGGTGCTCTGGGTGGGAGACCCTAGAACAGTAAATATTTTGGAAACAATGGGCCAGCCTCCTGGGGCCTGTGGAGGGTCTCTGGGATACTCATGAGGCTGGGACGGGGGGGTGCTGTGAAGGAGAAGGGGGGTGAGCGATGGAGGGGAGTTTGAGGAGGACCAGGCAGGGGCTCTGTTTATTACACGTCTCAGCGCCCCAGGTCAGCATGAAGTGGAAACATCACTGAACGTGGTCCCTGGGAATCTGCTACTATCACTGCTGGCTAGAGACATAGGTCTGTAATAAGAAAAAGAGACATATTACAAGATTTATTTTTTCAAAACTGTGTGCTCATCGAGGTCATTGTGAGCGACCGTTAAACTATTTCTGATTAGTTGCCCGCCCTGCACCTGGACACACGCCTACACGGTAACTGTCACGCACCTCCTGACTAGGTAGACAGTTCAATTCTGGATTTTATTTATCGTGATACTGAATTTAGTGCACTTTTAATCTTTGAGGATCAGTGTTGCCTGGTTCTCTATTTAGGATTCACCAAAAACCGGGAAGGAGAGGAGAGACAATGTGGGGAGGACACTGGCGAGTCTGTTAGAAAATCCAAAATATGACGGAGAAAGAAGCAGGAACAGAGCGAGGAGGATCCGGGTAGGCTGGGCAGGTAAGTCTAGTAAGAAGAGGTTTGAAAAAAAGGAAAATTGAAAGCCGTGAAGTACAGGAAAGGAAATGGTTAGTGATCTCAGATAAGCACACCTTTTTTTTTTAAGTGTGGCTACATTCAGCCCCATTAGTGTTGCCAAAGTGAGCAGGCATCAGAGAGGAAGAGAGATGCCGGCTCTCAGATACGGAGGCTACGGCGAAACGCCTCACCCAGACCTGCGTGTGTCTTGCTCCCTTGCATTAGTGGCCCCAGCGACGGGCCTGTCATTTCCCAGCACACTTAGCACACCCCGCCCAGCACAGGGAGCGATGAAAGGGGTCCGGGTCCTAGGGGAGCCTGATCTTCAGAAATACCTAGCGACAAACAGTCCCAGGAGGATGGCCACGGGGAAACGGCAGAGAAGACTGAATTATTCTGATTTACCTTCTCCTACTAATTGGGTCCCTTTGCACCCCAGGAGACTTCCAGGGGGGAAAAAATCAGCTTGTTTCTCTCCTTTCATATGGAGTGTAGCTTTTTGAGATCTCACTCGATATTCCTTACATCCTTAAAGAAATACTCTTCAGATAAGACCGGTTTCTGGAAGGGGTGGGGCTCAGAGACCTTCTAGCATTTGGGCTAGAAGGAGGAGTGAATTCTTCCCTGACCTGAGACAGAAAATGCCTCCCAAATTCTCTTCTGTCTCTTATGAAGAGGTCTGAAGTCCAGAAGCCTCACCACCTTCGCTTCTTTTCTTGATCTCGATCTTTTTCATCCGAGTCTGTCTCCACCGGTGAAGATGCTGCAGACCTGGGCTTCCACAGACTCTCCCTTCAAAACCTAGGGGATTTCAGGCTTGGCCCTAAATCAGAGAGGTAACTCAGTGACCGGAAATAACTCTACTGTCATAGTTGGGGATCTGGTAATTCCAGAGGTTGCCGAGTTAGCTGCTTCTGGAAAATAAATGACCCGGGATTCTTGGATAAGGGCATTCTATTGGCCCTGTTTCTTCATGCAGTTGCGTTCCTGAGTCTTTTGCAGGAGGATTATTCAGCTCTCACTCCTGGGCTTGCTTCAGGCATGCATTTGAGCCACACCCTCTTCTGAATTTTCGCTTGTTTTAAATTGCTGTTGTTGTTTTCCAGGCTTTTGTCTCTGAATCTTTTGCAACCGAGGTTTGATGACTATTTGGGAGAGTGAAAAAAAAAAAAAAAGAGAGAGAGAGAGAGAAAGAGACAAACAGGAAATGAGTCCCAACCTAGAGGCTCATGAAGGTAACTGGAAAGTCCAGGAGCTAATTTTACTGTTTCAAACATGAGAACCAAATCTTTATTTGGGGAACGGTGTAATAGATTCAGTAAAATGTTTTGAATCTTTCCTTTCTCTGGGAATTAGATCAGCCCACTGGGGGGATTCTGGTTATCTGAAGCTGAGCAGAAGCTGTGATTGGCTTTGACGCCACTGTCTTTATTTATTTATTTTTTCCACTGTGTGTCTTCTAATATATAATATTATTTACTTATTCATGATGTTTGTTGTATTTTGTTAGTCTCCCCCAACTAGAACATGAGCTCCGTGAGGTCAGAGAAGTTTTAATTTTCTGTCCCCTATTATAACCTAAGCATCCAGAACAGCGCAAGGAAGGCATGACGTATTGTGCAAAGCAAATGAACGAACGAGTATTTACAGGAAGTTTCAATCCAGGTCAATAATTTGCTACAGAGTTCCTACTCTGTTCTACACCCTGTTCTAGTCACAGAATGGATGCACAGACTATCAAGGGTTCTTCACATCTGCTTACCTATCTAGGTCAACTGTACTGGATGACACTACCTTTTAAAGGAAGCCTTTAACGAAGGCAGCATAATATTCCGGAAGGCGTCTGAGCTGGGTGTTTGCAGTTCACTGACCACCTGGGCACCTATCCCAGGTAAGGTGCATCTCTGTCCTGGAACTTAGTTTCTGCATCTATAATGGATGATCATAAAACCAACTTCACTGGGTCTTTGAGAGACTAAAATGAGATAATGCATGCACCAAGCACCTAGTTTGTTGTTTGTCTTATAATATGCATTCGACAAATCTTAATTCCTCTCTTCTTAACTTTGACAGGCAGTAAAGCCAAGGGGAGAACAGGCGATAAAGTGATGCATTTTCACAGCAACAGCTCGCAGGGGGTAAGGATTATTTAGTTTATGAATTCTTGACAGCTTCTTACTTCTGAGCACTTAAAGAAAATATATCATCACTAAAAATTGCTTTTCAGGCCGTTAACCTATCTTACTGGGGCAACTAAAAATATCATTTGATTCTTGAATTACTCCAGCTATTTCTTATATGTGTGTATGGTACCCACCCCCTTTCAGCGAGATGATAAAATCTACCTTTGTCTCCCATAAGGTCTTATCAATTTTGTAAGGAGTGTTCAATGCATTTTGCTCATAAGATGTTCAGTGAAAGTTCCCCCCATTTTGTTAAACCTCCCATGCTGCGCTTTTAGCAGAGAAACCCCCCTTAGTCCTGCCCACTCAGCCCATCAGACTTATCTCTGTCTCCCCTCGTGGGAATTCCCAATGCAGTTTCCACAGTGAGACAGAACTGGCTTCTCCCATGTGCCTCTGGGGCGCCGGGGTCTCTGGATTTACTGCTGCCGTATTTCTGAGGGTGCTTGCTGGGGGCTGGTGCCAAAGGGCTGCCAGTGGACCTCGGCATCCTCCCAAATTTCACACACAACTGGGAAAACATTAGGCTCTTCTGGGGATACAATTGACTAGGTGGCATTAAGCAAACTGCCTGAGCGTTGATGATTAAACGAGGCCTTGGGGTTCCAGCAGGAGCATAAAAAAAAAAAAAAAGAATTCAGGAAGGTAACAGCCTAGACACTTATCCAGTTTTTCTCAAGTTGTCTGAGCCCTATTTTCAAAAGAATCACCCAGAAAACTTTTAAAAGAGAGATTCACAGGGCCAGCTCTAGACCTTCTAAGTCAGAAAGTCTGTATTTAAACAAAACAAAAACAACAAAAAACTTCCCGGAAGATCTTGGTGTGACCAACCCCAACCACTCACAGCAGAGCCACTAATTGCCCCACCCTTTTTGCTGGCCAGAGATGTAAATGCACCAGCGCGTTCTGCACTGTTGTTTCCTCCAGGTAAAGCTCATACCCTTCGTTAGCTGGAAACCCGTGCCGTAGCGCATCTCTGCCCCCCTTTCTGGGCAGCCTCTCCGCTCTCCATCTGGTGGACTCTTGTCTGTTACCACCGGGCTCTACTCATCTCTGATCTCCTGTGTGAAGCCTTTCCCAGCTGACCTGGGGCGAACAAATGTCTCCCTGACCATGTTTTCATTTGTATTTCTCTCCATCTCCGCGCTTCTCAAAATATTTGAAATTATCTGTTTGCCTACGTCTTTTCCCAACAAACAGTCAGCTCTTCCAGGGGAGGGATAATGGCATTTTCATTCTTATGTCTCCTCTAGGATCTAACATATTTAAAACATTATTTAAATGAATGCATTGATGAATAAATAAATTCTTGGATGAATGTTTAATTAATTAGGAAAATAATGACTTTTCCCCAGAGGAAAAGGCTCCAGGAAAAACACCGGGGCTGGTTATTTCACGCGGTGGCCTTCTCGCCGCCTTCCCTGTCTTCGCCCACCCCCTCACAGGCAGGGCACCCCGCTGGAGGCAAAGGCGACAACAGGGCCAAGGGAAGTTATGCCAACCCCAAATCAGAAAATTTGCCTCTCTCTGTGAGCTAGAGCTTGTTACCTGGGGAACCAGATTTATCTCTGTGTCCTCAATACAGTACGTCTCAATGAGGGCACTTTTTAATAACCAACTGATGTGTAATTGCCTGTATAAATTATGTATCTCTTGTCCAGCTCCAGCTCTGACGCACTGAGTGAATGATGGGGAGAAACTCCTCTCCGGGTTATTATGTGGCTGGCATGATAGGAGTGCAGGGCCCTTCAGAGAGTTTGTTAAGTGGACGCCATTCACTTATTTTGGGTTTTGCCGACATTCTTTGAAGAGAAGATGGGAAATGAAAAACAGTCGTTGGAATCTGCAAACTCATGCGGCAACCGGAGAAGCAGAAATATAGAATTACTGAAATTTTAGACCTAAAGGACCTCAAGATCACAGGGGTCAACTTCCTAATGGTTTAATCTCCTGAATAAAAGACATGGGAAGAGGGTGTTTGGCCTCAGCTTGAATAACTTCAGTGGCGCGAAGTGGGTGGCTTGCGGGAAGAGCAAAGCGTTGGTAGTTAGACAAAGCAGCTCAATCCGCGAGTGACCGAGTCAAGAGACCTAAGTCTCCCTGGGCCTCAATTTCTCTGTGAAATGGGAGTGAGAGTGCTTATCTCACTGAGTTTCTATGACAACTAAATGAAAATGTCTACAATGAGAATAATACTTTGAAAATATGAAATTTATAAACGTTTCATTCTCTCGACCCTCCCCATCACAAGCCATGCTCCCTTACAGCCATTCCATGGTTAGAATCGTTGAGAATGAGGAGATGGCAGCCACCTCTCAAGGAAGATGTCACATAGGGATGTCATCTCCATCAAGGATGGGGAGGAAAAAAAGGTCCTTCTAGTTCCCAGGGAGCATGGGAGAGGTGGGAGAGGCAGATGTGTGGGAAGCCTGGTTTTCAGTATTTGTATCCCCAATTTTGGGAAAATCCTGGGGAGAGGGTGGAGCTGGAAGCTTTGAGGGGAGGGCTGAAGATGAAGGAGTAAATATTCTTTCCTTATACACAGTCTAGGAGGAGAACACTGCACAGAGTTGTCTCCTGGCAACAGTGGGCATCAGTAGAATAGAAATGGTTAGGGTTAGGGCAGGAGCACATTTGGGCAGAGAGATGGCATGCGTTGGCCTTTGTGGGTCTCTGTCAGCTCCCATGGAAGGGATCTGTGAGTCTCTCAGTGACCTTCAGGACAAGCAGAAGTAGCCCATTGCAGAGACTTGGGCCTGCCGTGGAGATGCCAAGTCGAGCAGAGAGATGTCCCCATTGCCTCTCCACTGCAGGGTGTTTGGCCTAAACCCCAGGCAAGATGAGGAATGTGGCCAAGACCCAAGGAGCCTTTCGTATCAGGAGATGAAGTGGGCCTGGTCAGCAAGAGTGGTCCGGAAGGGCCTGACCAGGCCAAGAGAACAAAGTGTAAAAGTGCCCGCCCGACTCTGTTTATAAATGAGAATGCCAGGGCTTGGGTTGGTTAAATAACTCTCTCAGGATTACACACATACTAAGTGGTGAAGCCAGAACTCAGTGCTAGGTCTAGATGGCTATCGAGCCTCGGGGAGATCTTCTGAGACAGCTACTCAATGAGTTAAAAGCCATCTATTTGTTTAAATTCTCCGACTTGCTCAGAGGGACGTCAGTGAAAAAGCAGGCACTCTGTGTCCCCTGGACACCAGGCGGGTTCTCTGGGCTGCTTTCCTTCTCCCTGAGAGGGGAAATCGAGCAGAAAATAGAGTGAAGGTGCAACCTTCTGGCCAGAAAACATGTTTTATTTACCTCTTCGTGTGTGCTGGATGGTACACAAGTCATGTTTCTTAAATACAATCTGTGTTCTCTAAGAACTCGGAAAAAAATAGCCAGTGTCACAGACACTTATGGGTACAGACCAGGTGTGGATTGAAGACACCCTTGTATTACAGGACAGTGCATTTGCCAAATAAACTGTCACGTGTGATACGCGGGAGGGTGAATGCCTACCAGGGAGCTGGATGAAGGGAGTCTGACTGCAAAGGAGCAGGATAGTGTAGAGGAGAATCCCGGGGACAAAGTTTGATCTTGGGGAACTTACTTCACCCTACTAGCCTCAGTTTTCTCATCTATAAATAGGATCACTTCAAAGCCTCATACGTCTTTTTTAAAGATTACATGACAGAGTGTACATAAAATACGTCGTGCGAGTCCTGGGAGCTGCTGAGCGTTGCTCTTGTTCCGACCATTGCGATTTCTTAGCACAGACTTGTGAGGACCCTGGAAAGACCATCAGCCTTCCCTAGATCCGTGGGGAGGAGGAAGTTCCAAGGGAGCCGATGTTTTCTTCCCGCTTCTCCAGGGAAGAACAGACGTAGAGACACCCTACAGACTTCATGCTGGCGCTCACTTGCCAGGCATTTAGTCAGAAGCCCAGTGGCCCCAAGTGGACACGCCCTAATCACAGCCCCGCCGTGGCCCCACGGGAGGTTTTTAACCTTGTGAGTGGGGCGGGGCTGCCCAGCTCTCCCGGAGAAGCAGAGTTCCTTCCGTGCACATCCCCGGCTCCCCAGAAATGAAGACCATTAATTTTACTCTGTGTGATGTCTTGCTTTGTTTGAAATAATCTTGAAATAATTTTCTCTCTTACTTTTAATCCTTTTAAACAAGGCTTCTAATGAAGAACTCAAAGAACTAGCAACAAGGGATAATTTATTATGCCATGTTTCGATACATTAATAAGATCATTTTATACCTGGTTAAACTGAGAGCAAACTGAATTCAGTCTCATCTTAATTACAGTCCTTCTGACTCTCTGATGTCCACGTCTTACCCTACTCACCGGGTTTTCTAATGTGAATACACAGGTAATTCCATGGGCTCGCCTCCACCTTCACAGCTCAGGTAGAAAATGCCTTTCTTCTTCAATGGCCCTAAAAGGTGAACCGCTGTCTGAGGAATTCACTTTTTATTTTCTTGGTAACTTGCTCTGACCTTGGCTCTTAACCTTGGTGGCCTAGACGCAATGAGAATCACCAGGAATCGTAAAGTGAGTTGAGCCAGGTGCGTAAGAGGTGCTAAGTGCCTGGGGTGGGGGGGGTGCCTATGCAACTGAATTCAGAGCAGAGTGGATCGGGGTGGGTGAATCACTTAAGATGATAAAAGAGCTGATCGGAGACTTGGAGGCCCTGTCTCTTTGAATTAATTAATTACACTCCTGTGCCATTTCCTGGCAACTGAGGTCTTTAAAGGACTTGGTGTTGAAATCTAGTATTACCACTGAGGCTAGCTGGGTTTTTTTAATTCCTCCGCCCTGATACCTTCTGAACGGATGATTATGAATACTAACAGCTTCTATTAATTGAATGTCTATTATTTGCAGTAATTTTGCATATATTATCCTTGATTCTTCTAAAAATTCTTTAAAGTGGATTTAAAGTCCTGTTTTTGTAGGCAAAAACCCAAAACCATAAGCATTAATACAAATATCCTATGATTTTATGTCTCGTGAGCCATAGAGTTGGAATTCATGCCCAGAAGCCCGGACCCTCCCTTACTTCTCAACTTGGCCCGAATCTCCATAAAGCAGCATCCTCAGGGGAAGGCAGTTTGCAGGGCTCAGAGAGGCCCTGGTTCCCAGCAGCTCCAGTGGCAGCTGCAGGTGCAGTGGACCAGGAGATGGAGGCTGCAGGCTGTTTTCAGAGCCAGCCCCAGTCCCAGGTGATGATGGCTCATGTCCCTGCAAACCACCTGAACCCAGACAGGACCTGCCTCAGGCAGCCGAGCCAAGGGGGAGCCACTCCGCACAGCAGTCTTCTGAAGGCAGAGGGCAGCTTGGCCTTGGAAAGGGCAGGATACAGCGTTTTAGAGCAGAGTCGGCCAACTTTCTATAAAAGGCCAGGGAGCAAATATTTTAGCCTGGCGGGCCATATGTCCTCTGTCACAACTGCTCAAGTTGTCCTTGTAGAGAAGGCAGACAGACGCAATGGGCCAACAATTGGGTGTTACAATAAAACTTTATTTGTAGACACTGAAATTTGAATTTCATATAATTTTCATGTATCACAACATATTATTCTTTTGATTCCCCCCCCCCATTTTAAATGTGAGAATTATGCTTAGTTTATCACTATTCTTAACAGGTGGTGGACCAGATTTGGCCTCCAGTCTGTAGTTGGCTGACAGCTGTTTTAGAGATTCACAGGATTTTTAATTTGCGATTTACAATAACAGCTAATAATTTTTGAGTGGGCATTGTAGATCAGGGATTGTGCTGTGCACTTCGCCTCACCTAAGACCCAGGTTAACCCTTTATTTTAAGTTATAAAATAATTCCTACGTATGAAATTATATATATATATATATATATGTATGTATGTATGTTTTATATATATATAAAACAGGAAAAATCTGTAAGTAATAATATTAGCACGAACAAATATGTAACCAACACCTTAAAAAGTATAAATTGCTAATCCCTTTGAACTACTGGTCTTTCCCCTATACTAAACCCTCTCTATCCTAACAAGAGGTAAATTTCTCGTGACTAGGGAATTAAGCACTTTTTCCTGTATTTATTAGTCATTTGGATTTCTGCTTTTGTGAAGTGTCTGTTCACATCATTGGCTTACTTCACTTTGTATTTTTTCTTTATTCTGTGTCCATGCTCTTTGCCGCTTGCAAAAATTACAAAGGTATTCTCTTTGTATATTGTTCTTTGACTTTATGCTGCCCTTTGATGAACAGAAGTCTTTGACATAATGCAACTCATCACCAATGCTCTTTCTCTTTTAATAAAAAAATGCTTTACTATCTTGAAGTCAGTGAAGATATTCTTCTATGTTATCATGTAGGATATCTGTAATTTTTATTTTTGGATTTTTAAAATCCTCCCCCCGGGGACTGATTTTTAATCTTATTTTTGTATGTGAAATAGGGTTTCAGTTTCTTTCTTCCTTCTTCTCTTTTTCCCTTCCTTTTTTTTTTTTTAAGGGTAGAGATATCCAATTATTTCAGGAATATTGTATAAAGGGCATCCTTTCCTAGTGAACCAAAATGCCAGCTCTGTCAGAAGTAGCCATCTTTATACACCTGGACCAGTTTCTGGGATTTATGTCCTATTTCATGGGTCCCTATGTCTACTTTTATTCCAACATTATGCTGTCTTAGTATAGCTTTATAATAAACCTTGATATTTAATAGAGCTATGAGTTCTATATTGGGAAAAGAGAGAAATGGGATTGATGACAGAAGACTGGAAAACTTGGTCCCTTTCAAATACTGATCTGTGAACAAGGCACATTTCTTTACCTCCAGTCAGTGTTGAATAGAAGTGGTAATAGTGGTAATTTAACTTTTTTTCTGATATTAAGGGTAAAGCTTTCTGAAGTAGGCAGACTTCTAAGATGGCTGGAATGATGTCTGCATCCTTGAATTCACATCTTTCAACATTAAGTATGATATTAACTTTATTTTTTTCACAGATGCCTTCAATCAACTTGAGGAAGATAATTTTTTCCATTTAGAGTTCTTTGAACATTTTAATCATGAATGAGTATTGGGTTTCTCAAATGCTTTTTCTGCATCTATTGAGATGATCACTTGGCTTTTGTTCATTATTACTGTGGTATATATCATATTAATTGATTCTGGGATGTTAAACAGACCTTGCATTCCTAGGATAAATTTAACTTTGTCTAACTGTATGATCCTTTTTATATGTTGCTGGATTTGATTTGCTAGTGTTTCTTGCTTTTTCGTTTTTGTCATATGTACCAGAGACATTGATCTATATTTTTTAATGATGTCTTTGATTTGGCATCAGGAGAGAAATGGTCTCAGAATAAATTGAGGTGTGTTCCTTCCTACTCTATTACATTGGAAAATTTGCCTAAGAATTAGTAATATATATATATGTACATATATATATTAATATTTGGTAGCATTTACCAGTGAAGTCATCTGGGCCTAAGAGCATAGACATTTATAATTGTTAATATTCCTAATGGACTTACCCTTTTAAAATCATTAAATGTCCCATTTTATGTCTACATTTTTGTCTGATAATATTACTATCACTTCATCTATTTTATGTTGCTGTTTGCATAGAACATCTGTTCTCATCCTTTAACTTTCAGTCTGTTGGCATCGTGGAGCCTGCAGTGTCTCCTATCTAAGGTTGGATCTTTATTTTCTTCCTAATTGAGTGTGATTAGTTTTTGATTAAATTGTTTAATCCATTCACATTTAACTTTGGTTTTGATATGGTTGGATTCATTTCCCTTTTTTACTGTATGTTTTATATCTTCTTTGTTCCTCGGTTCCTCCTTTATTGCTTTATTTTGTGTTAATTGGATATTTTGTAGTGTTATACTTTAATTCCTCTGGTAACTTTAAAATAATTTTTGAGCTATTTCCTTAGTGATTCTTCTGAGATTTACAAAATACATCTTAATTTATCATAACCTATTTCAGATTCAAACTTAGTTTGAATCATACTGAATATCACTCAGTTTCAGTGATATCTAAAACTCTATTTCTGCGTAGCTCCAATCCTTCCCCCACCTTTTTTGTGCCGTTATTGTTATCCGTATAAGTCTATATATGTTACAAATATAACACTATTTTTTATAATTATTACTTCATAGAATCTTATGTCTTTTTAACAGGCTGAGCAAAGAAAAAAGAGCAAGCATAAATTTACATAATTTGTTATATTAACTTTTTTATTCTTTCTGATTCTCTTTATTTTGTAATCCCTTCAGTAATGACTGAGAGTTCCTGTTTCTCTGCATCCTTGCCAGCATTTGATGTTGTCAGTATTTTGGATTTTAGTCATTTTAGTAGGTGTGTAGTGGCAGCTCATTGCTTTAATTTGCAATCCTTTTCTATACATGATGTTGAAAATCTTTTCATGTGCCTATTTGCCATCTGTATATATTCTTCAGTGAGGTATCTGTTTATATATTTTACCCATTTTTAATGGAGTTGTTCATTTTCTTATTGCTGAGTTTTAAGAGTCCTTTGTATATTTTAGACGTCAGTCCTTTATCATATATGTGTTTTACAAATATTTTCTTCCAGTCTTATTCTCTTGATATGCCTTTCACAGAGCAGAAGTTTCTAATTTTCATTGAAGTTTCTAATTTTAATTAAGTGCAACTTATCAATTATTTCTTTAACGGACCACGCTTTTGGTACTGCATCTAACAAGTTATTTCCAAACCAAAGGTGATCTAAATTTTTTCCTATGTTATCTTCTGGTAACTTTATATGTTTGAATTTTACATTTAGTTCTATGATCCTTGAGTTAATTTTTGTAAAGGATGCAGGGTCTTTGTGTAGACTCTTTTTTCGCAAGTGGGTGTCCAGTTGTTTCACCACGATTTGTTGCTCCAAGATCAAAAATCAGTTGACTGTATCTGTATGGGTCTATTTTTGAATTCTCCATTCTGTTTCATTGATCAGTCTGGTCCTTCACTGGTACCACATTGTCTTGATTACTGTAGTTTTACAGTTAGTCTTGAATTCAGTCTTCCAAATTTGTTCTTTTTCTTCAATTTTGTTCTTTTTCTTCATTGTGTTGATTATTCTGCATCTTTTAATCCTCCATACAAACTCTAGAGTCAGTTTGTCGATTGCTACAAATTTTGCGGGGATCGTATTTAATCTATAGATTGAATTGGGAAGAAATAGTATTTTAATAATCTTAAGTATTCCTAGCCAGAAACTTGTAACATCTCTCTAATTATTTAATTATTTGATTTTTGTAACCAGAGTTCTTTTCATTTTTTTGAATTTTTTTTCTCTCTGTTTTACAGATTGCATCGTCTCTATTGATCTATATGCAAGTTCACTGATTCTTTTTTCTGTCACCCCAATCTACTCTTGAACCTCTTAATTGTCTCATTCTGGTTATTACCCGTTCAAACCCATAATTTCCATCTTTTAAAATAATTTCTACCTCCTTATTTATGTTTTCTATAGATGACCCATTGTCACTGTACCTTCCCTTAATTCTATATGCATTGCTTTCCTTACTTTTTTGAACATATTTACAATAGATGCTTGAAAATCTTTGTCTGCTAAGTCGCAGCAATCCACAGCAATTCATTTTCACAGCAAGACACACCTAAGAAAACACAATACCTTTACCCTTAATGCTTTCTTATTCCCTCCCCACAGTCCTCCCATGCTTAAAAAATAACTTCTGTTTTGACTTCTAACCACATTAATTTTTATTTTTAATTTAATTTTTAAGATGGTTTTAATTTTTATAGATTCCAATACTATATTTAAATTCTCTACCTTTTTTATATCTATTTGACCATTTCTCTGTTTTCTTACATAGATTTTTTATAGTTAGCTGGAAGTGTTTTATGCTAACTTCAGTATCCGGCCACCTTTGGTACTTGCTTCTATTTTATCTTTTTTTTTTTTTGCTCTGACATGTATTAATTACCTGGCCCTGTCTACTCACATGCTTAGCAATTTCATTTTAAATGCTAGATACGGTGTTTTAAAATTATAGATGATCCAGAAAATACCATTTTCATGAAGAGACGGTTTACCTTTTCTTCTGCTGCATATTTAGAGGGGAACATAAGGACTTTAATTCAATCAAGGACTACGTTTGGACAAAGCTGGCTCACAGCTTTAGTAATATTCAGTCTAGTTCTGGTCCTAAAGCTTTCTGGTTTCCAAAGCTTTCTAGCTCTTTTAATTGCAAGCTTGGGTGAGTCTCTGTCTTCCCCACTTTGGATAAGGGAATACACATTCCTATCACTGGTAACAATGCCACTTATAAAGAATGACTCTAAAGCTGTGCCCTTGTCCCAGGTGCTGTGGGGTTAGGTCCAAGTCTTAGAATCCGAAATACTCCCTCTACCTTAGCTCATATGCTGAGGGGAGAGTTTTTGGTTTTACTGAAAACCAAAGTGACATTTTGAATTCCTTTTAAGCTAGTGAGATTTATTGCTTTATTTGCAGAGGGATGGTTGTTAAATAGGAATGCTTATAAGCATCAACAAACCTGAGTTCCAGCTTTTTGTGGCTTTATGAGACTGACAGGTACTGCTGTCTTGCCACTGCGGTGTGGTTCCCGATGCTCTGGTACCCAAAAGGCAGCCAAGAAGTTATTCCAAGGGTGAGCCTCTGACGACGAGAGCACATGTATATTTATAGTTTCTGACACCAGCAATACCAATATTTTCTTCTCTAAGTTAGCTTTATGCTTTCAGAAAAATAGAAGACTGGCCCTCAAAATGGCTTTTAATCACAGTGGCCACATCAAGCATATCGAGCATATGAAACCTCCAATTGCTAGGCAAAGAGGTAATGATGCAGTCAGCTATTGGCTAAATTTCAGGCAGCACATCAACTCTGGGATTGAGTGTTGCTATAGTTACCTTGACTGGTGTAATCATCCCACATGGGAGGCGGGATTAAAATACCCAAGAATAGAAGTATCTAGGGGGAAAAAATCACCTCTATTTTTCATTTTTGCTGGGAAATTCCCTAATATCTTTTTGAACTGAAACCAGGTCCATTTTCCTTGTTATAAAGGCTGAGTGGGTATGCCATTTTGAGTTTATAATGGCAGAATGGAAAAATTGTATCTTTGTGTACTTGTTTGCGTTTGTGTGGGGGGAGTGTGTTTAGCTTTTTAAGCAGGTTCTGCAGACCGTTTTATACATGTCAATATATATGTCAAGGCCAGGAAAATCCTTTAGTCTTCAGCCATTCTGGTCTGTAGAAAAGTGATTGTGATTATTATTCATTAAAAAAAAGTAGGTTTGTGAGAAAACACAACGCAGAAGCTGGGAAGCCCAGCCCTCTTACTAAAGTCGTCAAGCTCTGTTGTCGGCCACCTCACCAGATAAGTGTGTGCAACCATGGGTGTGCACACACACACACACACACACACAATGTGCACACTCACAAAGCACACCTCCCTAATCTCTGATACTTTCCATCTGTCAGTGAGAATGCATCTTTCCAATCATCTTCAAAACCATTCTGTTTTTGTGAAGCTCTGGGCTTGTACCCCGTGCAAGCTTGGCAGGCAGCATACGCTTCCTACTCAAGTTCCCGAACGTGACAGCTGGGCTTCTCTCACACGACTTGAGAAAATGTTCCCAGTCTTCGTCAACTGGCACGAGGCAGCAGAGCGGCTAAATACAGCTCATGTCACAGAGCATCTACAAACGTGTCACCTTCTCCCTTCTAGGTCCTCTACCAGGTGCCCTGTCTTTTTTTTTTTAATCAGCCCCTGTTTTTTCAGTCTGTGCCACTTTTCTTTTTGGGATTGTGCCTATTCTTACAAAAGATACTTCAGTGTCTTGTCTTCTTGGCTAGATAACAACTCACAGGAAGTTAAGAAAAATTAATGTCCACTTTTTTCATATTATCTATATTAAAATTAAGATGTGAAAAAAAACACCTTGCTTTCATTCTGGAGTACCTCACAAATTCTGTGCAGTGTCGGCACAAAATAGACCAACGGACAATAATGGAAACAATTGCAGCTGAATTTTAACAATTGCTCACTAAATGCCAGACACTATCCTGTGCGCTCTGTGTCCCTTATGACATCAGTCATTGTATGTGTTATCCTCACCATTAAATTAGATTATTAACTTAAATTGTTAAGTGGGTATTCTTATCTCTACAGATGAGAAAACTGAGGCTTACTGAGGTTAGGGGACTTGCCTTGGTCGCACATTTCTTGAATGCTGGCTTTACCATGATACGCTATTTTCATCTTTGGTATCAGAACTTGTACTAACTCTGCACAGAGAGAATTTCCTGGCCAATTAGTGCTGTGTTTGGAGCTGTAGCTTGACCACTGAACAGGACAAATGGGTGGTGACAATATTTGACCCTCTTCCAACCACAAACCTGATCCCTTTTCTTCCCTTTGGTGGAGCAGGGCTTGCAGCAAGACATCCGAGTTGATCTGAATCCTGCTCCTCCTGATGCCGACCTCTGCGCTCTTCGGGAAACATTGAACATTTGTTTCTTTGTATAGAAAGATGGGATTAAAACATCTGCCTTGCATAGTTTCTCTAAAGCTTAAATGAGATAATGGATGTGGAAATGCGAGTCTCATTTTCTACATACAACACACATATATGCACATTCAATATGCATAAATATACATTTGCATACACAAACAGAGCTGTGTAAGCATATTTAAGGAGAGGCTGATCAGATTTGAAGCTCTAAACTGTTTTTGCAGATAGAAGATGGGTCCGTGAGAGTTTGGAAACCATGCTGGACTTGCTAACACTCTCAGCTGATGACAAAGGGGTCTTCCAGGTGAGGAGACCTTGGTGACTTAGAAAAATCGTGGTTCATTACAGTGTTTAACCTGTGTTGCTTAATGTTCATCCTCATTATACTCATCATCATAAGAACAGTGAAGATTCATTTGAGAATATCTTCTGTTCTTTTGCTACTTAAGTGCTTTCCTCCAAAGACAATTTTATTGTTACGTGGCTCTCATCATATATACAGTTCTGCTCTTACTATAAATTTGGCTTTGACTATTAAAAGTCCTTATGTGCACTTTTTCTTTTTTTTTTGCTTTTATCTAACGATGGTACCTTAGACTGTTAGTGATTGCAGGATTCTTCATTACAAAACAGGCGTGTGGAGTCATAGATGTTCCTGTTCCTGTTTCTTTACAAATATTATCCAAGACTCTTGCATGTCTTTACCAATAAACAAAGCCAATTCTGTAACTGGTAATGTTTTAAAGTTAGACTATTTCCCTCCATATACCCCCATTGGATATTTATAATTTGTGTGATTTAAATATGTATATGACCTGTTGATTACAGTCCAAGTCAAGGTCTCAGACCATAGCATCACTGAGCCAGTCTTGTGAAAACCCTGACGTCAGTGATTCTGGCTGTAACGTCACAAGATCAAGGTGATGAAATTTGAGCAGAAACATCCCTAAGCTCCAAGTGAAGCATCTTATCTTTTTTCATTATGTTCTCCCTATGTCATTACCTGATGTGGCTATTAGGATATTGAAAGGAGATTTTTAAAATACGAGGAAATTGTGAAATAATGTGGTGGAAATAGATACTCTACTATTACATGGCATGTTCAGAACACTTGCTTTGGAGTTAAGTTGGAGGAATCCACAGACCTAACTTCCATGATGGCCAGGGAGACACACACACACACACAAAAGTATATTTTATCCAAACTGATCTCTTCTTCATTTAAGTTAATCCAAGTCCCAAAGGGGTAACACCCGTGCAGGTGACAGCTTTCCTGCAGAGGATTCTGTGGTTGTAGACGGGCTCTGCCCTCTCAAGGGCTGAGGTCTGCCTGCAGCTCAGAAGCCAGGTACATCCCTGATTCTGCCCCACCGCCTTTTGTCTTGGCCACTCTGCTCTGGTGATGTGGACTTCGTACTGCCAGGGAGTCCAGGACCAGTCACAAATGGGGAAGTAAATAAATGGGGTGAACTAGCGGTCCTCATCTTGTGGAATCAAGCCTTTCCCCTCTTGGCCTTGGACAGCTGCCAAATGAGAGGTACAAATTACTGCTGGTGTAGCTGTACAGCAGTAATTAAATATTTACTGAGCATCTATAGTCACTCTCCATCAGGCACTTTGCTAGGCAGCACAGAGCACTAAGCTGACCGGCAAGGTGACAGATGGAAGTGCTGTACACATATAATGGGCACAGATTGCTGATTTCAAGGCAAAACTGTACTGGTTGTAGAAAGACCTTTTCCCTCTTGGGTTAAGCTAGAAGGTCACTATGCAAGATGGGACTATTTGAGATGCACTACACCACTAGGCAATTATTCCAAAGAAACTACCATTTTCACTGAGTGTGAGGTGGACGGGGATGAAATTGCCTGCTTTCACTCATTACGCTATGGTCCTTTATGGAGGAAGATAAATTTGTGTTTTAATGAGATTAATCTTTAAAAATAATAATGCAATAAAAAGTAGAAACGTTAGCTTGGCAAATTTCCTTAGAATCATTAAAGCATGTTCTCTCAGTTTAAAATTTCTTCAGTCTGGGTTTTATGTAAGCAAGGTTATGCCAGCACATACTCAATCATTTTAAAACTCCTTTCTTATACGCAATACTTTCAGTTCATCAAACTTGTGGATAGAGGAAATCGGTGGGGGAAGGGGGTGAGGTGAGTATACCATTTAGTGGAATGTTTATAGGGGCATTAACTCATTATAACTTAAATCTTGAGCATAATTCTAACTCTATAATTTCCCTTTGCTGAGAGTATTAAAATGACTCAGCCCTTCCATCTCAGCAGAATGCTTCATCAGTCTGGAATCCTAGGATGTCCTCCTTTGCTCATCCAATTATGAGGTGGGGAGGTGACATAATTTTTGAAGCTTTTTCTCGATTTCAGAAGATCACCAATACAAGCTTATGCTAAAAATTGATTTTAACCCTCAGCCATTCAGCATTCAGCCAAATTTTATTTTCAGATTGCCTCTGCTTTTTAAGGCTTTTATGAACAACAACAAAAAAATTGCTTGGGGAGCTTAAAGTCTTGGATCCAATGGAATCCTAGGGGGTCACTCGGTTTAAAACTCCAGCCAGGGTAGGAATGCTCTGGACTGAGTGTGAGGTAGGAGAATTAACATGTCCTCTGATGAAGGTTTCTTTATGTCATGCAACATCGTTTCATTCTGGAAAGTTCTATTTGCTACGATGACTTCCATGTGCAAAGCTGTGTTTGTCTCCCTATAATTTTCACCCATGACTCCATCATTCTGCCCGTTGGATCTCAGCAACTACATATACTCACTCTTACTACTACAAATGTTTGAAACAATATAGGCCTTTTTTTAAATGACACTAACATCACATTGTTGAAAAAAATTCTGTTAAGCCACTAGTTCAAAATCTAGCATCGATTATATTTCCAATAAATTGTAGCCATTATTATTTCATAGGCTTCCTTTAGGATATGAGTAAATGACGCTCTAAAATGGCAGACTGTCTTTTTGCCCGTATGAACCACGTCTTTTATGTCCTCAGTTCTAATACTTCAACACCTGTGGCCTCTGCAGGGTCTGTCCCACTCAGTGCTAGCTCAGTTTTAGAGACGGAAGACAGGCTGTGAGCAAGCCTTTCATGTGCAAACCAGCCTGTCCAGAGCCTGCACCCTCAGCCGCCTTCCTTACTGGTCTCTCACTTTGCAGGCCACCGTCTGCCTGTTCTGATCGCCCTAGAGCCGGGTACCAGACAACCAGGGACAGCCTCTAGGCCCCCGAGTCCACTGACATTATTCAAACCACCCAGTCCCGGGCTTGCTTCCGCCGTCTTGCCAGTTCCTGCCTGCAGAAACCACAGGGAAGGCTCCTGCCCACCTTTTCCCCCTCCCTCTGCCTCCTGACCTCCCCTGGGGCTTCTGCACACACACACCCCCTGTCCCATGGTGTGCCCCCTTCTCTTGGGATCAACCATCTTTTCAGTGGCAGTTGTCTCTTGATCTGTTGGTCTCACCACACCTGAATAATAATAAAACATCTGTCTTAAAACAGGTTCCATCATCTGGGGTACTTGTAGTCAGGTACCCCAGGTACCTCAATTACTTAATTGTCTCCCGATTATGGAAAATAAGGAAAGGTATTGCCAAGGAATCCACTTGCACGGCCAAACCTCACAGTAAGGATTCTCCAGTTGGCACTGCTGGTCTGGGGTCAGCTCGCACTGCGTAGGGATTATGTCCTCGCCAGTCGTGTGAGGCTTGCTCCAGGCATTATAACACGTGTTTCTGGAAAGGGCCAAGGTTTCACATATCTAGCAGAGACACTTACCTGCAAAGTGTGATTAAAGAGTCACTGTTGCCCGTAAGAGGATGGCCCGATGGTTATCTCATGACAGCGTCTCCCTCAGCAGAGAAGGTCATCACAGAAGCTGGACCTTTTCCTTAGGCAGTAAGCGTACCGTCTCTGCACAAGTCTGTTAGAAATCCCTGACATCTGTGATAAAGGGGGAAACCTTGCATTCATTGTGAACATTTATTCATTTACTTTATTTAATATTTATTTATTGGGCCCATACTGGGTACCAAAAACCATGATAGGTTTAGGGACACATATATTTAAATGATTCCTAATCTTATTGATAATCAAGGAAAGCCAAATTAAAACCACAATCAGATACCATTTTACACCACGTTGATAAATCTTTAAAAGTTTAGTGGTCTTAACTGTTGATGAGGAGGTCCCCAACTGCCTACCAAAGTAGCCAGAAATTTCTAAGCTACCTTTCAAAGGCCTTTATAATGATTTCAACTAAACATCCCTCTAGGAAATTACCAGTAGCATACGTATCAGTCAGAATGGTAGTTTGGTGTTCTCCAAGAAAATCCTGCATTTCAAGAAGTTGGACCTTTTTCTCACTCTCTGACAATCAGAATCCAGCTCACTGTTTAAAACCTATTCATTGTCATAATGTCAATCAAGTCTTTTTTGAGGTTCGAAACATCCCATTATTAGCAGTGTAACGATGCTGGCAACTGACCTAGAATGAACATTTTCTAGGCAGCAGGTACCATGCAGCTTTATCTCATTAATACCCATGAAATGCCAGTGAGGTGGTGCTACCTTTCCTATTTAAGCGAGAAAAGAAACAACACAGGGAGGTCAGTGGCGTGGCAGGGCTCACAGGGCTCTGTGGCGGCAGCGCATCGTGAACAAGCATATTCTAAGTCCCATTTTATTGACAGCCCATTGCAGCTCCGTTTTACAGAAAAGAACCTGAGGCTCAGGGAAATAAAATTCTTGCCCACCGTACTTTTCTGATGCCCAAATTCTCATGCTCAAATTCCCCCTTCCCTATGAATGTCATGAGATGCCTATACGTCTCCTAAAAATTACCCCTCCCTCTGCTGCCAATAAGGCTATTTGCATCATGACCACATCTCTACTAGACAGTGGTAAGGTCTTTGGCTTCTGGACTGTATTTAACTCAGAAGGTTTAACTCACAATCTTCCTGTATTAGATGCTCAATGAATATTTGGCGGCTAAAACTGGATAGTCTTTTAACAAATCCGAGCCTCTACTGTCTCACTTGATAAAGAAAATAAGAATTGCCTTTCTGTTTTGAAGGGCTGTCAAAGGACCCAGTGAAATTATTCTCATGAGTGTGTTACGAGAAACGCATTGTACCATATAAATGTAAAACATTATTACAGAAGTAACTGTGAGAGACGGAATTTGCATCCCCTTCAAGTAATCTTGGCCAAATACACCTGACAGTGTGAATTTCAAAGCTCTCAATGAGGATTTTTGTATCCTAGACTTTGTAAGTCTGGAGAAGTTGGTGGCATTGAAAGTGTTGCTTGGGGGTTAAATATTAAAGTAACCCATGAGATCCGATGATGAACTGAACTCAATTACATACAGCTGTAGGAGACCTGCCTCCTACATCTGTGTGAATTAACAGCTACTCGGAAACTAATTGTGAGTCCTACTTATTTTTAGTTCTTGCAAAATAAATTTTTCTAAAGGGAGAAAGAATTCTTCCTTAAGAGTTGATGAACATTTCAAAAAAAAAATCAGGACAAAGATAGAGGGAAAAAGGAAAAATGCAGTGGAAATGCTATCAGCCAATTTCCGTGAGTATAAACCAAAGGCCAGTCTCTTTGCTAATCTCTAACTTGGGTGCTTGCAAACGTCACCTCCTCCGTTTCAAGTCAGCTACTGAACTCAACAGTGTAATACTGAGAGACGGAGTCAACATGTGTGAAGGACATCCTAAAAGGGACCCGCTGTGAGGAAGACATACCACACTCCTCCTGCAGAGCACTTCCCGGAAAGAGTTGAGGAGCCGTGTCATCTGTACATGGAAATGGAAACAAAACAAACAAAACAAAACAAAAAAACCCTAGCAAATAATGTGCTTTAAAAATTACTCATAATGGAAAAGATTGGTACAGTTTACACCAATAAAAATTAAAAACTTCAGAATGGAAACAACTTTCGTAAACAAACAACACTCAAAAACTGTACGCAGCGCACATGACAGAGGAAATTTCCAGAATTTTAACTGTGTAAGGTTACAATAAGTAGGAAAATGCTGGACGAACCAAAGAAAATTAGGCAAAGGACATGAACAGGAAATGAACAGGAAAGTAAGTGAAAAACAGAAATAGTAAATAAATTTATGGAAAGAGGACCATTTTAAAAATTTCTTTTATATATGTCCCTCCCTTGCATCCCAGTGAATTTCTCTTTCTCTTTCTCTCTCTCTTTCTACTTCTCCCTCGCTCATGTTCCAAATATATATATTAATTCATAGCCAGTGAACTTACATCCTCTCCGTGTAATTTTAACATTGCCACCAATACAATGAAGGGGGTCACAATTTCCCTCCATACCATTCCAGCTTCTAACTTTCTGTCTAAGTTCCCAGTCCCGTCCTCTCACAGATAACCTCCCATGTATCACGTATTTTAAGCCCATGAGGTCATTACCTGTAGGGACAAAACTATTCAGTTAAGAGAGACCGGAGTGATGGTTTTCTAAAAAGAGACAGTATTGGAAAAGCCGGTGGGGGTAGTTTTGTGCCAGTGACGCAAGTGGTGTTGCAGTGAGAATCATGAGGGACTCTCGCAAGCACACATCGTGACCTTGATTTCAGTCCTGAGATCAAATTTAAGTGCAGCGCATCTCCCTCACTGCGCTCCTGAGAATGTTTTGTAAATATCGTTTAACAAAAACAGAGGGGGGGGTCAGTTCTTTGGGGACAATGGGAAGGACCATCTACATAATTCTATTTCTATAGTGACACCAAAAAAAAAAAAAAAAAAAAAAAAAAGGAAGGCGATCCAACAACATCAGGAAAGACTTCTGCCAGAGCTGCTATGTCAGGGCCAAATTTACATTTTCACATTTTCCTCAAATAATCCTTTTGCTTCATCCTGGAGATGGTCTATGTCATTTTCACAAGGCCAGCCGGGATTAATCCTAAGCGGACTTTGTCCCCCAGCTGCCTCCCTCGCAGGGAAGCCAGAGAAGAGTGCTGGTTCCTGCTAGACAATCAGAGGGAACAGCGCCTATAAAATTAGTGTCAGAGTGGGCCTGGGCACCATTAAAATTTAGAACAAGGCAACAGCGGACTGTGTCATTTTCCCAGTTATGAGCTCTCGGTTTGAGCTGATCAATTCCATACAAAAAAGAGAGTGTCAGAAAGTTAAGCCTCAAATTCAGCTCTTAGTGCAATTTTCTTTCACTGAAGTTAATACTGGATGTATTGTGACCGAGAACAAATTTACATTCGCTTTGTCCGTTAAATGGAAGGGCGAAGTTTCCGCTGTGGCCAAAGCAGTGAACCCACAGCACAATCAAGGGCTTTAGAGTTCTCAGCCCTTGGACTTTGCCTGCTTTGACACTTGAGGATTTTCCCTTCACTCTTTTATTTCTAGTTTGGAAAGAAAAGGTTAAAAGAACAAAAATCTCTTGAACCTTCAGATTTAACTTTCTGGGCATCAAAAGAAGTTAAACAATTAAGATTTCCATTATAATTAAAATTAGAAGCTCACAATACGTCATTTTTCCTTGAGGTTGCAAGGCTGATTTGGGTGGAGTAATTTAAGACAAGAACAATTTTTACTGCTTTTATTAAATTTTCAATAGATATGAAAAAGCATTTAATATGTAAGCACACAATAAATAATGTAAACAAAATTAACACTAGAGCACCTGCCGCTCCGTCTAAAACATAGAAAAATACCAACACCTTTGGAATCCCATGCCCCATGGTTTCTAAACCCTTTTCTCTTAGAGGGGAACGTAGTGATAACCACTTTCCTGAAATCTGGGTTTATTATTCTCTTATTTTAAATATACGTATATATTTAATGTACGTAAATATATCCCTAATGAGAAAATGGTTTGACAGTATGTTTTTAAGTGGCGTAAATGGAGGGAAATCTATTCTGTGATACTTCAGTGATTTGCTCTTTTCATGCAACTTAATGTGGCTGCCGTTTATCTATGTTCACCCACGTGACTGTAACTCAGGCATCTTCCTTACTCTGTAGTGCTCCCACAGGATAATCATACAGTGACTCACTCATCTGTTCTCTTGCTGATGGACATTCGGCTTGTTCACAGATTTTTGTTACTTCACCCACCGCCATCGCCTGTGCGTGGTATCTGAGGTTTCTCACCAACTTCACCTTGTTTAATCTGTCAGCCTGTTTTCCGAGGCTTACCAACTACTCTCACGACTGTGAGCCAAGCACTGTTTCACCTCCTTGTTTCCGAACATGCAACTCTTCTTGCTCCCGAAAGCCTTCACCCAACAAGTCAGTCTTGTAAATTCCTCTGTATTGATTCTGACCGCCTGGCTAGGTGCTCCCTTTGGACCCTGACCTGAGCCCTGCTGCGGCTCTTATCACATTGTAAGTGATGGCTACCGCGTAGAAGATGAGCTTCTGGGAGGGAGAAGCTACATGCTTTAACCCACGGACACAAGAAAAGACTGAATATGCAACATCCCCGACGCCATGCTATTTCCTCCCCACCTTTTAACTTTATGCCTTTAAGAACTATCTTTTTATAACATACCCCCTCTATTGCTACACCCCTCATATATTCCATTATGCCCTTTAAATAGGGATTTCCAATTTGCAGTCCACGGAACACTTACTCTGCCTGCTCTCCCCTGCTACTTCAAAAAAAATGCCAGCAGAATTAATGGGCATTACAGCACTGCTCTCAATAGCACACTCGTTAATTCACACTATCAGTACGGGCACGGGTAAACACACCTTCTAGGTAATAGTCAAAGCTTGTCAGGGATATCCAGGTCATACTTTGCAAAAATTTATTTGCAATGGACTCAAAATTTAGCATGGTCCTTCACAGAAGGCTTGCACGTTGCAATGGCTTTTGTTCCCTCACGTGTTAACAGGGAAGTTTTGTCGTTTCTTTTTGTTGGGAGTTTCCCATTTTATAAACTTAGTGTTAGGTATAAAATAACAATGACCTATTTTTAAACTTTTTATTAATAATCTAGGTTTCGTTTTGAGGTTAATGTGTTATGACTGCTATACCTGCCTGAAAATTTTTTTAAGAAAAAATTTCATTCCATTTACAGAATTATTTTTAATGACAACAGAATGATAAACTGAAGTTAAGGACAGATTGTCAATGCTGAGGCATTTTTTCTTAGCTGCCGTATTGATGAGGACTGACCGAATCCTCCGCCTTTGCACTATAAATTAATTGAAACATTCTGACCTCGCACAGCCCTAGGAGTGCCTGAAAAGGGGGAGTGGTCATGGAACTTACCCATCTTCATGCCCCTAAGTCTAGGATGCAGAGGTCGTGCTATTGGGCAAACAAACCCCCAGACTCCAAAATTCGTAAGATGCGCATCATGAGCAAGACAGGCAGACATTCAGCGCTCGTGCCTTCATCGGTGGGTCTCTTTGTGCCTATGCTCAGAGACCAGGACTCTCAGTGTTCAGCCTGTAGGGACGGGGGTGGGAGTAAGGGCAGGCCGTGCTAGCTGCATATTGGAATCTTTTATCATTTAACGTAAAGGATGCAAAGCAAGGACAGAGGTAGAAATAATCTAAAGAGCAGTGCGTGCTGGGAGGATTGGCTTTGTATTTTTTGCTCGGCGCAGAGATCACAGGAAGCATTTGACTTTCTTTCCTAGAAGACATGGTAGCAGTAACAGAAGCAGTGGTAGTCTCCCATCAAACAAAGTGTGCAAAGCATCGTAATTTTTGAAGGGGTTATGAATGTCCTTCTCATTTACATCTGATAGGAATTTGATACTAGCATTTCAGAGGCCACTGGGAAGAGCTAAGGGCATCATTTCCGATCACCCCCCAATATTCTGGCATATGCAAACCTGCAGAGAAATTTCACCTACCTAGGGTGAATCAACATAAAAAAGTAGAAGTAGCCTGGGACTTTGGAAAACGTGTTACAACATAAGAGAAACGGCTGCCCAGTCTGGAAAACCCAAAGTAAGCGTGTGTCTCAGAAAAGCAGTTTCTAAACAGAGTAACATCAATGAAAAAAATAAGACCCCTACTTGATACCCGTAGAAAAATAGACTGGACCCTTATGAATGAGGAAGAAAATTACAGCAGAAGAATATGCTAAGATGAAATCAGAGATTAAAATAAGCTGACTGTGGAACAAAAAGATTGCAAAAGAAATAAAAAAATAGTAGGAATGGACTTCTGACAATCGCATTGGATGTGCAAAAGGCAGACTGGTGATTCCCTCCAAAAACGCGGAGTAAAAGAACAAAGAGATGAAAGCAATAGCAGAAGATTATAAATATAGTAGCAGGAAAGAGGAGATGCAATTTAAAGATTAAAAGTATTCGTGAAAAAAGAAAACCAGAAAAATTGGAAGAGAGGCCATAATTAAAGAAAAGAGGAAAAGAAATCCCAAACTTAAGAGAAGGATCAAGCTACAACTAGAAAGGAATTGCTCAGTTTGTTTTAAATTAATAAAAGAGGCCCTTGCCCAGATTATCTTATTATTATTATTATTTTAATTGAAGTATAGTCACTTACAATATGTCAATTTCTGGTGCACAGCACAATGCATATATATATGTATATATACATATATATTTTTATATATATGTATATATATATAAAATATATATATACATATATTCATTTTTATATTCTTTTTCATTAAACGTTATTACAAGATATTGAATATAGTTCCCTGTGCTATATAGAAGGGATTTGTTTTTTATCTGTTTTTATATATAGTGATTATCATTTGCAAATCTCAAACTCCCAAATTTATCTCTTCCCACTCCTTTTCCCCTAGTAACCATAAGATTGTTTACTATGTCTGCAAGTCTATTTCTGTTTTGTAGATGAGTTCATTATTGTCCTCTTTTTTCTTTTTCTTTTTGTTTCTTTTTTTAGATTCCACATATGAGTGATATCATATGGTATTTTTCCTTCTCTTTCTGGCTTACTTCACTTAGAATGACCATCTCCAAGTCCATCCATGTTACTGCAAATGGCATTTTATTGTCTTTTATGGCTGAGTAGTACTCCATTGTATAAATATACCACAACTTTTTTATCCAGTCATCTGTCAGTGGACATGTAGGTTGCTTTCATGTCTTGGCTGTTGTATATATTGCTGCTGTGAACATTGGGGTGCATGTATCTTTTTAAATTAGAGTTCCCTCTGAATATATGCCCAAGAGTTAGATTGCTGGATCATATGGTAAGTCTGTTTTTAGTTTTTTGAGGAATCGTCATACTGTTCTCTAGAGTGACTGCACCAAATCACATTCCCACCAGCAGTGTAGGAGGGTTCCCTTTTCTCCTCACCCTCTCCAGCATTTATTGTTTGTGGACTTTTTAATGATGCCCAATCTGACTGGTGTGAGATGATACCTCACTGTAGTTTTGATTTGCATTTCTCTGATAATGGCTGATATTTAGCATTTTTTCATGTGCCTGTTGGTCATTCATATGTCTTCATTAGAGAATTGCTTGTTTAGGTCTTCTACCCATTTTTGGATTTGGCTGTTTGTTTTTGTTTGTTTTTTTTTGTTGTTGTTGTTATTAAGTTGTATGTGTTGTTTATATATTCTGGAAATGACACCTTTGTCACCTGCATCATTTGCAAATATGTTCCTCCATTCCATAGGTTGTCATTTTGTTTTGCTTATTGTTTCCTTTGCTGTGCAAAACTTGTAAGTTTAATTAGGTCCCAATTTTTTTTTTTATTTCTATTGCCTAGGTAGACTGCCCTCCTTACCTAGATTATTTTAAATGTTCTTTTTCAATTGCAATGAAGGAAAATTTAGAAGGTTGCATGGAATACCATTAAAAGTACAAAAAACAAAACAAAATACACTACAGACCTATAATGCTAAGATGCCCCAAGATGCACATCAGTCTCTCAAAATCATCAAGATAAACTGGTTGATAACCTGGAAATTACATACTCAGCCAAGCTCTTCATGGTGGACTAAGGCAACAGGCAAATATGCACATTTTCTACAGAAATTTCTTGAATATTTACTCCCTCTGAATGAGAACAGTTCACATATAAAATGCTAAGTATAAATAACCACTGAACATGTGATTGAAAGACTGAGTATATAATCAAGGTCTACTCTTGGATATAAAAGTAAATAGTGAAATATGTTACATTCAGTAAGTGGCTCAGACTTTAATTTATACATAATGAAAATCTGAATGAAGGAAAAAACAAAGATGAGGTGTTACAGGATATGAAGTTATTCATTTATTTATCATAACATGGGAAAAGCTATTGTTTTGAGAGTTTTTTTGCTGATCATTGAGAAGTATGTTATTAAATGTTATTTGATGTTTTAATTTACCTCAGAAGTCATAAAGGAAATAAACAATAAACTTGACTTCATAATACCTAAAACAAACAAGATTTAAAAATCTTACGTTTGGCAAAAATATCAAAAACTAAGTTTAGAGACCAACAGCAATGAGGTAAAATCTGCACATCTATGTAAAATCTATGAAAGACGGTAGCTAATTTCTTTAATTTGTAAGAAATTCATCTATTCAAGAGGGAAAATACTAACAGCAGGAGAGGAAAATGAAAGCCACAGACAGGGGGTTCATCAAAAAAGGGAGGAAATGATAGAATTTTTAAGCTACAAGGCAATTTTGTAAGGGAAAGAATATTCACCAGTTGTTTCATTAATTAAAACAATGTGCTACTGATTTAGGGATTAACAGAGTTGCCACAGCAGAGAGAGCCAAGACAGAGTTGTGTGTACAAGAAAATCTGATTCAATTATTCATCAGCAGGGGGAGAGGGTATAAGCAGGGCTGGGCCAATGAATTATCTGTATGAAAGAAACAAATAAACAGATACGCTCCCTACCTCATATTTACCCCCGAACATAATTCAGGTGGATTGAGGGTGTATATATCAGAAGGAAACCTTGAAACATTTAGAAGAAAATTTAGCCTAATAACTTTCAGCCTTTGAGGTAGAGGAGGATTTCTCCAACAACATGCAAAAAAGGACACATCTTAATAAAACATATTGTGTAATGTGCATATATAAAACTTTAAAATTCTGTGCAGAAAAGATACCCTAAGCAAACAAAAAAGCCAAGTCACTGTCTAGAACACATTCGAAATGTATATAACCAATGAAGAATTCATAGTAAGAATACATAATATATAAATCACACAGAGAATGTCAAAGCCTGTGTACAAGCCACTCACCGAGAAAGGAATCTTAAATGGCCAATAAAAAAACTAGAAAACTAGCTAAAAGTATGAAAAGAATAAAATTCTCTTCACTTATAGTATTAAGTGAAAATACGACGTATTTAAGAATAAACTTAATTGTTTATTATTATAGTTAAGCAATGGTTAGTTAATGAACTACATAATTTTAATGTCTGAAACATAGAATTAGAAAAAACATTGTATAAAAATTTAAAAAATGAATTTCTAGAAATTGAACAAATGCAAAAAAAACACAATCTAATATCACAATTTTACCTATGAAATTGGGAAAAAATATAAATATAACACTGTTGGTGAAGTTGCAGTTATTCAAACTCTCTCGTACATCTGAAAGATACATGTTCTTGTATTCAGGCAATTCACATTCTAATCTTGTCACTAAGTCATTGAATGATCCTAATCCTAATATTTCATGATTCTTTATCTATATCTGTATTAGTGCATATAATATGTATTTATAGAATTCAAAACACACATATAATATGAAAATTTCTGTACACTTTAATAAGCTCCTGAGGATAAATTAGATTGGCTTCTTTAAGAAAGCATTCAAGTAAGAAGGAAGTTTGTTTTTAACAAACTCTAGAAGTTAAATAGAATAGAAGTAATTCTATTTTTAAAATGTTGCTCTATGTGAATTCTAAAGGGATTTGGTGTGGGGAGAGAATGACTGACACTCTGGTTACTAAGGTAACTAAAGTCAATTTCCCCTGACTGGGAAAGGGAGAGTCATGAGCAATATCCTTCCATTTATTCTTTTTTTTAAAGTTATAAGAAGAATGCCATGTTATGTGGGCGATAGCTCTGAGGGCTGAACATCCATAGAGAGAGGTGGTCTTCTGATCTAGTAGGCATAGAACTCAGGGTCAGGACTCATGGGAGGTGCAGAAATAAAGAAACTGGGAGTCACTGGGAAATGAATGGATTTGAGAGAAAGTTCAATGTCATGAATCTTGGCTGCAAAATTAGAAGCAAATTAATGGTGATGGTGGTGAGGGATAAAGGCAAAAAATGATAATTACAATTTTCAACAAAAAATTCATAGTTCAGTTTCCACAGGGATTAGAGACACTGGTTTAGCGACAACTACGTTGTTTGTTTGAAAGGCACGTAAGAGGCCGTTCACAGAGCGTTTCACGACTTGTTTTCTGGGGTGGATCAGGATAAGGTTAGGGTGTTTAAGATTTTACTGTGTGTGTGTACGTGTTGTTACTTCTCCTCCTTATTCATCTTCATCTCCATCTTCAATAACTTTCCTTCTTCTTCTAAGATTTGGTACTTCAAGCTTGCGAAGTACCTAATCAAGCTTTTGAAGCTTCCCTAGCTCTAGGGAAGGAAGGAACACACACTTTGAGAGGTGTATCCAGACAGTGTGGTTCTTGAGGCAGATTAAAATGGCATATCCTGTGCTTCAGGGGGAAGCGTGTAAACAGTGTGGCCTGAACAGGGAAATAAACACACTGCCACGTCTTCCACTCTAATGTGAGAAAGGAGCGGAGTGTGTGTGATGGAAGGGACACGTGCAGCTGTGGTCACTGAGGCTTTCGGTTTGGACTTGGGGAATTATGTACACTCAGTGATTGTTACAGGCAGAGCAGAGTATGTTCTATAACACAGTTCATCCTTCTCCTTCCCATGACCTTCCCTCTTCCTCCCCGTGTTCCTCTTCTTTCTCCTTCTCTGCCTTCTGGATGCTAGGTATCAGGTAAAGGCCTTCATTCTCTATTTCTGACCCTCCTGGGAATACCAGGAAAGGTATGCCTGTGTCTGTGGTGGGGAGGGATCAACTGATTTACTGGGGCCATTTGTGTAACATGCATGGACACAAATGTAACAGGAGTAAAACACAAACATTAATTAATTATGTATTTTGCTGACAATGTATGACATGTAAGCTACTGTCATAGTGGGCCGAAGGGCACAGAAATACGGAAGATTTTTTTATCCTTGCCTTTAGGAAGTGTAGAAACTAATGAAAATGAAAATAATGCACAAATATGATACGCACAGTAAACATCCTTCTACACAGCAATTAAGCCGATGCTATAAAGAGCAGATGTCAGTGACGGTAATTGGCATTGTTCTCGCACAAACAAATGTACGTTTTATAGCTTAAGAAAACTTGTCTTGTATAAGTCAGCATCCATATCCAGCATTTTTTCAGATGCTAGCTACATATGGAGTAATTCTCTCATTGCACTCTAGAATATCTACACAGATTCCTCATCCGTATACAACAAAGACCCTGGATCTAAGACCTCCCTGTGGCCTGTGTATCCACCACCCGTACAACCATGGGCTATAGCAAAAGATTCCTGGATTCCTTTGGTGGACCCCCGTTTGGCTGGCGTGGTCTTGAGGAACACATTCAGCTACCTCTCTTTATCATGCCTGTAGCATCTTGGGTTTTGTGGCACTGAGGTTTCAAAGCTGCTTCCATTTGTGCTGGAAGTGATAATGTGATCTCCACCCACAGAAAGCTGGAAGAAGGAGCGGGGCAAGGGGCAGACAAAATTAGAACGGGCTTTGCATGACTAACATTTGTGAATTTTGTGGCAGAGTAAAGGGAAGAATAAGTTATGGTCACCGGAAGAGTGGAAAGAGACAGAAGGAAGAAATGTACAGAGGAAATTTAGCAAAAGGTAGTTCAGCTGATGTTCTGTAAGAAGACACTGGAACACCCAGATAGGAGTGAGCATGGCTATATTATTTTTTTTCTTTTCCACTCATTCTTTACCGCCGCACGAAAAGACTTTTTAATGTATGCCTAGACTGTCTGCAAATGTAAAATATTAATTTACGATTTTAGGGTTAAAATCAATTCCATCCAGATCTTCATGGCCTGCTGGTGCATGAAGCTGCATTAAGGAAATGATTTTAAATTCTATTTCCAATTTCTATAATTAAGGCAAAAAGCTTAAAATGCAAATACCTACAAGAGGGATTTATACTGGCAAGATATTCAATGTACGTGTAATAAAAAATAGTCTGTCCTGTTTACAGAAGCTTCTACAGAAGGGGAGGCTCTACCTCTGAAGCAGGGGTTGAGTCAGTCCAAGGAAGACAGAGAAGAGACTGGGGGCCACTGAAGACAGGAGATGCTTCGCAGATTTTCCTTAAGGCAGCACAGGAGAGGAGCTGCCGCAGTGAGGAGGCAGGAAGAGCTGCTTTGCAGTTGAACCATGAAAGGAACCAGGACACAAGAGGTGTTTTCTCATCAGAGCATGAAGAGAAGCCTGGAATGGATCTGTGATCACAAAAGCCCAAGATACTGGAAGACATGATCCTAGTTAAAGTCAAATAAACAAGCTAATGGGAAGACTTCAAGCCTGAAATGCCAGGACAAGCCAGGAACAAACTTCTCAAGCAACAGATTTTCTAAAAATGAGAGCAGCACCCAAACAAGTGGAACCTCGAAGCGCTCTAACTCTAGATCAGAGAGAGAGAGGGGAGGAGTATTCTCAAGGTATCTGGGGATAACTCCAAACGTGTATCAAGATCAATTTTAATATTTAAGTTTAGCAAGACTATTTGTACAGAATTCTGTTTAAACAGAGTCCTACCTATATTGCATTTATTTTGTTATATGTTTTAATTATAATCTTAACTTTTAACTGGTGGGCAATGCTGTATTTCCTTGATTCCAAGACATGATCAAATTTAAAGTGCACGACCATTTTCATCACAGATTGTGGGCGGTGGGGAGCAAAAAGATCCCGCTACATTAAATGTGCACATAGATGCGTGCATGTAGCAAAAATATGAAATGTGTTTTAGTGAAGTTACTGATCGGCCTTGGTGGTGAGAGCCTCCCTCTCTCTGTCATCTGTGTTCATCCGCACTGCCACACAGAGCCCTGGGGTCACCAAGTGGCACTTCCCAGAGCTACAGGCAAATAAGCCAGGAGGACTTTGTAGGAGTTTTGGGGTCAGCCTTGCATTTTCAAACCTATTCAACAATGACAGACTTTCCTGCTGCCCAAGCAGAGCCCATCAGGAAATTCCCACCCAGGAGAGGAGTTTCCCTGCAGATTATTAAACCCAAAAGTGGAGGTATTTCACACTAAGCTAATGAGGACGTGTGGTCCTTCTCCACTGCAGCCCTGGCTAGAAACCCGTGTGACTCAGGAACATTCTCTATTCCCTGTACACGGAAGCACATTATATGGTGGCCCTTTCCAAGGCCAAAAGGGGTTGCTTGCAAGGCCTGCTTCTGTCAACACAGAACTATCTGCCCACACACAGATGGAATGTAGCTCAGCCCGAAAATGCCTGGGCGTGCCGTGTGGGAAAGCACACCTATGTTTCAAGATTAATTTAGAATCTCAAACACTTTGTTAAAGCTTTACCATTAATCCTTAAGAACTGTAGGGATTTGCTGCCTGCAGTCAGGCTGTGATACTTTTTTTTTCCTCCCCCGATTCTCAATGCTGCGGTGATCAAAATGGTGAAGGCCCTTAGGGATGGGGCAGGAGTACTTCCTTGGTCTAACGCTGGGGAGCAGCTTTACATTTCAAGGACAGAAATTTCCAGAGGGACTAGTTAGCTGACTTTCCCGTTAAGGGTCATTTCATCTTGTAAATTGCTGCCTCGATTTCAGTCCAGGGTTTTCACCTTCAATTTCCAAGTGAAAGTAATGGCTCAGTGGCTCCTCTTTAGTACCTGCTTCCCAGGAGCCGTGGACGGCGGGGGCTGTAAGGGCTGAAACGTGGCGGGTCACGCGAGGTGCGTGAGGAAATTCTAAAAGCAGCTGAGAAAATGTCCCAACTGTGCCTTTGACTTTCTGTGTTTCGCCACTGGGTGTGCAAATTTTAAATACAGTGCCTAACTCATCTCTCACCGAGGTGGCGAAGAGCATCCAAAATGGTTCCCATGTTGAAAAATATCGTGGATTTAGAGAGTAATACGCTTACAAGAAGTATAGTTTGGAACGCTTCTGGTTGTGACGATTCTCAGGATGGCCTTCGTCTCTCCCGTGCCTCTGAGTTGTGGGTGTGCGATCCTGTCTCAAGGCTGGGGGTTAGACTTGGCAGCTGTTTTACATCTTTGCTCCTCTGAGATTCATTACCTGTGACCCGTGTTGGGATTTCAAACACTTGGGTAGGACACCGCAAGTAATGCAGCCCTTAAAATAGTAATGAAGGGTGGAGATCTTTGTGGACCGGGACCAAAAAGCAAATCCAAAGGAACCAGAAATTCTCCACTGTCTGAGACGTGCAGGGCAGAGGACACTCTGACCAGCATGAAAAACAGCACTGTCAGTTGCAGACCCAACCCTGGGCGAGGCTGGCCAGTCCTCCCCTAACAGGCAGAAGAAAGAGCCTCCTTATGCTGAGAGGGGAAGGGACAATTTACTCTCTGGCAAACAAGTTTCTTCATCAGTGTGTCAGGGAGCAGCGTTCTCACCAGGAAACCAGATGTAGAATTTCTTTCTTAAACCAAGAAAGACGATGACGATGTATTAGACCAAGGATCACCGTGCTTTTGTCACAATCCCTCGTGCGCATACACACCCACACTCCTGAGGCTGGGGTTTCACAATTGAAGAGTCTGTGCACACACTTAGCTACTTGGTGGTTAGCATTGCATCCATGAGCTTCTCAGGCTCCAAACGCTAACCTGATCCGTTCCTTGACCCCACCTCTCATGTATAGAGTATAGCTCATTTTATTTTATTCAATATTCCTTAACCTATTTCTTGATTAATTTATCCATTCACTACTGATTCATTGAGCATCTATTATTCACCAGTCAAGCTGCTGGTTGATGGATGTTCAGTTATATCGTCCCTGTATTCACGAATGTATCACCTTGAATAGAAAATATGATACGTGTACATGTTATGAAGGGGAAAACGTTGTTACTTACAAGAAGTAAAGTGAGGATCCCAGGGAAGCGCTGAGAATTAAAAAAAGAGGAAGGTTCTTGTAGTGGATGTGAAACTAAAACAAAAAATGAGATTTATTGTCAGATTCTGAAGGGGTGGAAGAAAACACTGTACTTAGAGGACAGTTCCAGAAAGCATACATTCATATGAAACTTGGGTCATTATTAAGGTGATTAATGGTAGGAGGGAAAAAAAATCACAGACAAAAAAGTTGGGGTTGTTTGGTGCTGGTATTGGTCTCTCAGGCTTTCCTGAAAGCAAATAAAAATAGTGTCAAATATACTGCATTTTAATTTTTTAAGTTTTTTGGAAATCAATATAGGGGAATGCACTGAGAAGATGTTTATTATATGTATTTTTAAACCTGCTTTTCTGGTTCATTCAGGAGAATACTGAGCGAGCATCTTCTGTGAGCAATCACAACAATCATTCTTTTATCCTGATTGACAGACTCACCCTAAATTCTAACACCTCACATTAAATAATCTGTGACATGGCTCTCAGGGTGTTTAAATTAATTTATTTATTCATTTTTTTCCAACAAGTTTTTAATGAGCACTTATTATGTGCTTAGTACTATCCCAGGCTCTGGGGATTCAGTGGTAAGAAAGAGAGAGAAGAGTCTCTTTCCCAAAGGAATTTTTTAATTTAAAAAATCGATATAAATGCATTATAATATAATTTCAGACAATGAGTATGATAAAGAAAAGTTTAGGAGGGTAAAGGGTTATGTAAGGACCATTTTGGACAGGGAGAACATTGAGGTCCTCTCTGAATAAGTAAAACTGAGGTGTGCTCTCAATGAAGTGAGGGAGAAGCCACGTGAAGACTTGGGAACCCAAGAGTGGGATTTCATGCACAGAAACTGGCAAGCGCACAAGATCACATCGGACCTGGAAAGCCATGATTTTTTGGAGTTTGGATTATAGTCTAAGTGTAAAGGAAAGCTCTTGGAGGATTTGTTGCTAGAGACCACTCTGGTCTTCATGTGGAGACGAAACTGCAGCAGGACAAAAGCAGAAATATTAGGAAATCCTTACAGTATCCAGGTGGGAGGTGATGGTGGTGGAGGATCTGAACGATATTCTAGTTCTATTCAGGTAGTTTCTTGAAGCTTGAATCACCACGACTTGCACACGGGTTGGAGCATGGGGCATGAGAAAAATTCCATTTTATTTGAGCAAGTAGGAGAACGGCTGAAGCATTTATAGGAAAAGAGGACTCTCAGGGTGAAATCAATTCCAGGGTGGTTAAGAGGGTTGTTTTGAAAATTAAGTTTCAATAAGAAGGAGCTCCACGGAGATGCTGAAGATAAAGACACTTATTTTGGACTGTCTGAGATTACTTAGAAAAGTTAGCATAGGAAAAGGGGCCAAGGAATAAACTTGAGTAACACCAACATCCTTAGACATTGGTAAGAAAGGGCAGGGCCAGCAAAGAACACGGGGAGCGACCAGTGAGGTTAGGTGAAAACCTTTTCAAATTGGAATTCCCTCCAGATACATGCTCAGGACTGGGATTGCTGGATCATAAGGCAAGTCTCTTTTTAGTTTTTTGAGGACTCTCCATACTGTTTTCCATAATGGCTACATTCCATATCTTGCAGTAACCTATAATGAAAAGGAATATATGTACATATATGACCGAAGCATGCTGCTGTGCACCAGAAATTGACACATTGTAAACTGACTATACTTCAATTAAAAAAAAAAAAAAATAGAAAAGAAAACCTGGGGTGGAGACACCCAGGGGCCAAGTGAAGAAAGTGTTAACAGAAGGAAGAGCTGCTGTGTCTGACGGTGCTCAGAAGCCAAAGAAGAGGAGAAGGGGAAATTGGTCCTTGGGTTTGGTAATCCAGATGAGGTTGGTGACCTCGACAAGAGTTAGAATTATATGGTCAGAGTGACAGGGAGAAAGGTGGGGTAGGTCTAAAAAGGCATTTGAAGTGAAGAAGTGAAAGGAGTGAGTATGAGGTTTGATACCAGGAATGCAGTATTCGGTGGTAACCGGAGCGCTGGTCGTGGCGTTTCAGGCGGACTGCGTCACTGCACAGAGCGCTGCGCTGGTGGGCTCCCGGGAGCGACCACTCGCACCCTAGGGAGGGTAAACGTGATGATGCACGAGACAGGGGATAACCACGGCAGCTACGTCCTTGAGAAGTCTCAAGGAGCTGGGATGCGTCGTTCAGCTGTGGACCTGGCTTCTGTCAGCAGCTGAGAGGGTGCCGTTATCGTAACGGGAAGGGAAGCAGAACACGGGTACAGACTGAAGGTGGGCTGGGGATTGAGTGGCGGGGAAATGAGGTCCTTCTCGTCTTATCAAACGTTTACTTGAGGGAGACACTGAGACATGTACTCTAGAGAGCGCCGAGGAAGGAGATGAGCACCAGCAACGGGGTCAGGAAAACGCTCCCAGGCACGCAGCCGCCCGGTGCGAAGCCCGGTACCCAGTTCCCGGAAAACGGGGGGGAGCGGATTGGAGCAGCGCGACAGGCACTCCCCAGAGCGGGAGATGGAAGGGCCCCAGGGGAGCTCTTCTTAAGTAAAGGCTGCCTTTGAGCCTGAGGCTGATTCACCATCTGCCAAAAGCCTCTGTGGTGACCAACCAAAGGGCAATCTTTCCAAGTCTGTGGAAGGCAAGATGCCATCCCCGGGAGGGGCGTACGTGTGTGCACGTGCACGCAGCTCAGACACACTAACCCACGCGCCCGGGGAGGCTTCGTGGTGACGGCGGAGGGGCTGTGTCGTCATGGAAAGGGACGGGCACAGAGACTCAACGCCTAATCCCCTCTCTTTTCCCCATCTTGTGTGTGATTTTTGGACAAAAACAAAATAAAAGCTCTCTGAATTTCTGATTGGTCAGCTGCTAAAAAAATGCTAAAAGGGGTGATCTTCTGTTAAGATGTCAAGTGTTCTTGCTACACACACACACAGAGATGCACACAAACACATCATCATAATAATAATAATAATAATAATAATAATAATAATAATAATAATAATAATAATAATAATAATAATAATAATAATATAGGGAGCGGGAAGACTTAGGTAGATGATGGTTCATGAACTGGTGACGGCGATGGGTTCAGGGGTGTGTATATATCCCAAGCTCAGCGAGCTGTGTGCATTAAATGTGTACAGTTTCGTTTTCATGTGAATCCCACTTCAATAAAGTAGTTTTAAAAAAATAAGAGGATGTACAGATGCAGTGACTCTCCCATAAAACCTGCAAGATGAGCCTTCAGTCATGCCCAGTGGGGCCCCTGCTTCCCAGCGAACAGCCTGAGCTTCTGGCTCTCCCTCCCGGCCAGTCCCCGGGGCAGGGAGTTTTAGGAAACGGGGTGGGCTGCTGAGCATGGAGAGATCAACTGAACCAGAGCACACACGATAGCAATGAGAGGAGGAACCGTGACCGTGGCAGCCGAGGAGTCGCAGCTCCATGTTCCAGAAGCAGCTCCTTGGAATCAGGTCAACCCTGAACACGCGCCCACAATAGGTTAGCAGTAAGGGTCTTCCTCACCACAGAAGGCTGAAAGCCAGTCTGAGTGCTCCAAAAGAAATGGCTGAAATGGGCTTCTAGCACGTTCCTTGGTGATGATGGATGACATGTGCCAGAAAGCAAGTTGGCATCCATTTCTTTCAAAACCACGGACAAGCTGGTCCTCTTTAATGGACTTGTCTCTTGCTAGCATCCTATTCTTTTTCTGTTGCAAATTGTCTCAATTACCTGAGAGAGGAGGGGAAAAAAGCCAAAAATGCAGAGAACTGGCCTTTGAAGGTCTCTTCAGTCAGAAAATAATTTGGCTTGTTTAAAACTCTACTGTGTATCTGGCATTAATTTGTTGACATTTGTGTTGAGCCAGAACTAATCGTCTTCATTTCTATAATAAGAAGTGCAATTCCATGGGGTTCAAGAACTTTCAGGTACTTCTAGGTACTTAAAAGCTAAACTGGAACCAAGACAGATAAAACAACAACAACAAAAACATGTAGTTTTAAGTTTCTCCAGCCAGAATACTGAGTTTTCTCTGTAAGAAAATATATAGAATTTAATTTTCCTCAACTGTTAAGGATTTTTACCACTTGCTTTATTTTATTTTTAGTTTTTTTTTCACTCTGTCATAAATTTCTTTTGATTCCAAGTGAAGTGTTGAAGAATGATCAATAATTTTGAGCTTACAGCAATTTATTGATCTTTTTTTCTCATTTTAAATTTTTATTTGTCCAAAGGCGGGGGGTGGGGTGGGGGGACATAAAAAATAGGCTAAAAAGGGGAAGTCATGATTTTTCTTTACTGGTCTCTTTATTTCTTTCTAAAGTGTAGTTCAAATAAAAACTTTCCTGCCAAAGCAGTTAGTGATGGTGCAAATCAAAGGGTTCTTCTTGCCTTGTTGGTGAAAGCAGGCATCTGACTGTTGGGTCTGGAGAACTGGCTTTCATTACAGAGGAGACCAGTGCTTTGTTAACTTCAGAGCACGTTCAGACTGAAGGGAATTTCAACTTGGACTCTTTCCTATTTTCTGTACCCTTTCACGTTCAAACACCAGAATCTCTTGGAGGGGTTAGGAGGCAATTAATGTCTTATTAAGGAGGAGTGTGTGGTCTTCCTTGGAGATGCTTAACAAAAGAATGGAACTACTGAAAGAATTTTGGTGTGACGTATGTAGCGTTTATGAAGTCTTCTATATACACACACAAAAAAAGGACCAAAAATATTTCACTTCTTCTAATGGTAACAAAATCCTTGTAAGGTAGAGAACCCCGTGGTCGTGTTACTAGTGACATTACTAAGGCTCACAGGTTAGAAAAATCTAGGCTGTCTCTGCTTTGGTCTGGATCTCTGTTTTGTAGACCCCTGCCCTCCTTACCCAACTTCCACCTCACCTTCAGCCTCTGCTTTCACTTCAGATGTGCCCCCGTGATTTGCTTCAGGAGTAGGCAGGCTAGACCTAAACTCTGGAACCCCCAGTACCATGCGTTCCTGATGGGAGGCACCGGGAGGCGGGCTGCCCGGCTGGTGGGCAGACATGCACCTGTGTGCTGATGCTCACCGACCACCAGAGCGGCTGTCTCCAGAGCTACACATCTTCACGGTTCTCCCTCTTTCTCCCCTTAAAAATGTGCTGGGGGCCGGTTTGTTCCATTTCATAAGTCCAATATTTCTTGAAGGATTATTGGAGTAACACCTTAAACAAAAGCTAAGATACAGCACAGGTGTAGAAAATACTTACCTGTGAAGGATACAGGTACAAAGGGAGCAAATGTCCGTGGATGTTGGTTTCAGAGCTGGGCTGGAAGCTAAGCACAGATATTCTATGGTTGCTTTTGGGGGTCATTCACTGGCCCTGGACTCTGGGTTGTTGAGAGACTCAGAACATGCTTCTTTGCTCTATCTCCATGTAGCCTCATTTGACCATCTTCATTATTGTTCTGATCTTCACTTCCTGGAGGAAAAAAGACAATTTCCCTCTGAGTTCCTGAAACTTGGTAAAATCCAGAAGAAACTCTGTTGATCTCATTTCCTTTCCTCTGTCCCTGTTCCGTGTGTGTCCCGTGGGAGTTCTACCCTTATTTTAGTGCCACCAATCTCTCCCTCAAGGTTTCTCTAGGACCTGTTTCTGGCTTTCTGTTAAAGCTTGCTGCTCCCTCTGGCACAGCTCAGCTTTTTCACCTGTAGTTCTAACTCAGTATCTGAAACCAAATTCTCTAGTGATGATGAGCACTTAGACGGCAGGCACATTTTAACTAGACTTTTCCCTCACAGTCAAGACAGATATCCTTCATCTCTCAGTTGCAGTACAATATAGCCGTGAAGAGCTCACGTTCTGGAACGAAAGCTCTGGAGTTCAAACCCTCGTCCTCCTGTTTGGAAACAGAAGAGAAGAACTGACGACCTCAATGTTCTCATCGGCAATAGTGGGGTGAAAGTATGGCACGGTGGTTGGCAAACTTTTTCCTTAAAGGATTAGACAATAGTTATTTCAGGCTTTGCAGACCAAAAGGTAGTGGACAATATCATGTAGACACTTATATACCACTCAAAATGTAACTTTTTAAAAACATAAAAACTGTCCCCAGCTCACAGGTCATAATAAAATAGGCAGCTGTCTAGATTCGTGGGTCATAGTTTGCTGACCTCTGAGATTGCTCAATTTATCAGATTGTTGTGAAAATTAAATTTGTTAGTGTATGTAAACTTATAATTCCTGACATGTAGCGAGCATTAAGCAAGTGTTTTTTTCCCCTTCTTTCTTCTCTTGTAAAGAAAAGCAGTCAATTTTTGAAGAGGAAGGAAAGCATGTGGTCCTCTCTGGCCCACGATCTAAGCTTCTTTCCTTGTCTTTGTGCCCCATCACACTACTCAATTTTAATAGCTTTATCATGGATTCCTGGTAGAACTGTCTCTTTTTTCTTTCCCTCTCACTTGCAATGAATTTCTTTCTCCTTCCACTCCTTTTAAAAAATCTTAACCATTATGACTTATGTTATGTGTCTATTGGCTTCCTTAAATCCACTCTTCATTGTAATAGACAGGTGTGGCCATCCAGAATATCTAACACTAGCTCGTAAAATATTCTTTCTTACATACTCAATAAACTTAACGGACACTCCTATAAATACCTGAATTGCAAACCCCCGCTTGATCTTTGCCATTGTGAGTTGGTCATTACAGCAGAAAAATGACTCTGGCTTCTTGATCAGGGAAACACAACATAAATAGAACAGATGTATTAACTGAAGAACAAAGATGCACTGGTTCCTTAAATCTTATTTACCTTGTGATCTTGAATGTCTAGTTTCTATACTTTTCTGTGATGACAGTGAGTGTGACAAAGGCAATGGTCAAGCTCATCTTTTATTACAGCCACAATCTTCACCAGATAGATCTAGGTAGAAAAAATTGCATCACATTATTGGACTCACCAATGAGTCATCACAGGGTCTATTTCAAGTTATAGATATTGACCCTAAAAGACAGGAATGGCAGTCCTAGGGACAGTAATCCATGTGCCATTTCCTTTCAGGGCACCAGACTTTCAGTTTTCATTCCCAGCTGCAAGAACATGGTGGAGCTCAGAGTTCCTGTGTCTTCTGCCACATTTCAGCTTTAGTTTTCACAAGCAACGGCAGTGGTCTTCAAGCAGAGACATGATTTTTGTAAGTGGGGAAATCATGCTCATGGATATAAAGTCACTTAACTGAAAATGCCACAAATGGACAGAGTTGGGATTTAAATGCAATTGTGTCCGGAAATGAAGCCCCAGCCCCAAAATTCCCCCACTATACGCTCCAGTTTCCTTTTAAAAACACTCACTAGGGACAAAAACTGAGCCTCAGGTAATCTTTTCCATAAATCATTCTCCTGCTGGTTAGGGGTTGGCCTGAACAGTGACATTGGTGGGTCTTAAGCCATCGGTGGGTCTGAGTCTGAATGGACAATGACTGAGACTGAGCAAAGTTAAAAGTAGGGTAAAAGTGTAGGTTGTGTCACAGAGGATCATAGGTCTGGCTGGATGCGGTGAGACTTCTGGCTGGGCAGTATAGTGAGGAAAGCTTGGGATCTGAGCTTCGCTAGCCAGACAGACCTACATTTACACCTCAGCTTGGTCACTTCAAAGCATCTTTAGCTAAACCAGTTCATATCTCTGATCTTCAATTTCTCCATCTCTAAAATGGTAACACTGGTGTCTACTTCACAATTTTATCATACCAATTCGTAATAACTTATGTAAAATATTTTATACAATTCGTAGAACCAAGTAAATGTTCAAAAACGGTATTAATATCGTTAGCTTATCAATGTCCTATATTCCATTGATGTTCACATTAATTGATGTTTTATTCTCTGGGCTGGGGCTTGCATGATGAATTGGATCTTCCATGTTTTGGATGAATTTTATTCATAGGTTCACTCCCTGGACCACCCACTCTCTGGGTATGATGACTAAAAAGCTATATTTTAGTGAAGTGTTTTTAGCCAAAGCAAGATCTTGAAGGCTAAAGAGAAGTTTCATGTGAAACATTCTTAAAAACAATCAGTTGAGACAGAAAAGAAACTGTCACCATAAAATGACAACAAGTTTTCAGGTTAGTCCATCACTTTGAATCTTTTCAAAGAGGTACCTTTTTAAAGAGATACCCTTCTAATAGCCTCCCTAAGTATTCAGATGGTATATGATTATAAATGAATTATTTCCACCTACATATTTTTGTCTTCGTTTTTGACATCTCTGTCTTATTTCTGAGTTCTTTCCCAAATTCTCTGAATTTTTTTAAAGGGGCTTTGTTATTTAACGTTTTTGGATTTAAAAAATGTATGCATACTTGTAAGACTGCCTGAGTAGAGAAGCTTGTTTTCAACTTGACCCTATATCTGCACTCTTGTCAGTTATAACCATGAACACAGGATCCATTCATTAAACACTTACTTAGTGAACATTTATATGTGCCAGTTACCACCCACAGAGCTGGGGATACAAGTAACGGTTAACAAGAAAAACAGATCCTGCCCTATGATACATATTTTTGAGTATATAGATCCAGCTTATATTTATTTTTCTAAACAGCTAATGGAAAGACATAAGAATATCTCCTATTTCCATTCAAAATTATTTTTTCCATATTAAGCATTATGATGGATTAAGATAAAATAATATTAACTCAGTGCTTAACTATGCACGAGGCACTTAGGTAACACAGTTATAAAATGTAGCCCTTAACTATAACTAGGATACCTTATAGTTGGGCAGAACAAACATAAACGCAGGGGTAAAAAAAATACCGCATTCAAGTAATAAATTAAACAATGCCCAAAAAAGTTGTCATGGGGCTTGGGCACTCTCAGAGGCTCATTACCATGAGACTTTCTGTGAATTCACAGAGTGAATAAGGAGCAGAAAAGGCAATTTTTGTTTCTGCTTCTTTTTTCTTTCCCTGTAAGAGCAGAAAAAAAAGAATCTCGAAAGAAAGGCACCCCTCCTCTTTTCTTTGTAAAAACCTGTAATGACCTCTCTTCCAATCATGATAAGGTTTCCCTTGGCAACCATATCACTCATCCTTCTTCCAGAAATGGCTCTGTAAACAAAAATTATTTTGAAGAGACCAACTAAAAATTACTCTTTAACAAACTATCTGTTTTGTCTCATTCCAAATTAGATGTTGACACGGAGTCTTATTTAAAGGAAATATATTTCTTATCCATGATAAACATTTGGAGAAATAGTTTGAATAATTTAAAAACATATTTACAGAAGAATTACTGATGCCCTTTAATACGGTAACTTGAAGCCCTCGAAGACACCTGCCTTTTACTTTCAATCCTCTCTGTTGGAGTCATCAGGCACACCCTCCTTCAGGCTGTAGATGTAATTAAGGATGAACGATGAAATCAAGCAGATCAGCATGGCCTGCTAAGTCACGTACATATAATTAAAATGTATGTAAACAGTGCACAAAACAGGTCAGAAGTGAGAAATAAAATATTTTCTTCAAATCCAAGTAACCTTTTTATGCAGAAACATTGTGAGAGTGACATTATCATAGGAATATTCTTGAATCAGGTCTAATTTATATTAAAAAATACAAGTCAGTTGCACCATATGGTTGCACGCTAATGATTTTAGGGACACACTGTTTTACTTGTGACATCATGAGCCACTTATCTCACACCAGTGGGCTGCAGAATTATGTTTAGTAGCCACTACCTTGGACTGTTTTATAGAACTCATGAGTAGAGGAAAGAACACTGAGTCAGTAAGCTCTCTCCTCTCGTCTTCAGAAGAAATCTGGCTGGATGAGGTCTGATGAGCTCTGATGCCCCCTAAAACGCCGCTGTGTTTTCCTTCTTCTCCCGACAAAAGAAGAAGTGGAAGAGCAAGTGTGTTAAGAAAATGTGCACAACTTCTTTCATTTCTGCAGCCCTCTTACTTTCCATTCATTCAGAGCTACACCATGATGAACAGGTGCCTCACTTCCTGAAAGCTGAATAGGTAATACTTATTATATGTAACAAAAATATAAAAAGTTACCTAAAAAATAAATCTTGCTCAACACTGAAATGTTTGAGGCATTTAAAAATGAGTGGGATTTTTTTTATGCATCTGTTGAAATGACTTTGCTTGTGATGGAAACAAAGTTAAGACGTCATGTCTCTCTCTGCCCAAGGCCTCCTTCCTTTTCAGAGAGGCTCACTGTGGGCCAGTCACGGCCCTGGATTTCCCTCAAGTGCTCCCTTTCCTTGCTAACCCTCACCAAGGTATTAGGCAAAACACAATGCTAGTCACTTAAAATAGGAACTTTTTTTTTTTTTTCCTATTCTATCCTTGCTTTTAATGCCTTGGTTACAAAGTCAGATTGCTTTTACCAAGCTGTCAGGTCTGCCTTCCTTACTGCCAGGAATCTCAGAAGCCCAGGACCAATTTATACTTCCAAATTAAAAGAAAAAACAAGTTTACAAATGGCGTTATTTACCAAAATCTTTTGTAACTAGTCTTCTTTACCAGTCTTCTCAAATCTAGTCTTCAGTGGTCAGCCACCAAAGTACCACCATGCGAGAAGCAGAGGCACAGAGGAAAGCAAACAGGCCGGGCAGTGGGACACGCACGGAGGGTGAGCCCGGGCTGCGCTGCCGCCATAGCCTGATCTCCCCAGGCGCGCTGCGCGATGGTGTTTCGTGCTCTTTCTTTTGAAGCCCTATTTTACAAAGGGACGTTCACTCGTCCTGATGCAGGCAATCATCCCTCCCACCTGAAAAATAAAGTCATATTAGAAAGAAAAACCATGCAGGCAAATTAGCAGCTGTCCCCATTTTTAGATGCTATTACAAAGCCTTCTTCGGGACTGCAGGGGCAGGAGGTCAAGGAATTGAGTCCCATTTCCTCTTTCCTTGTTGCAGTTGAAACAAATCTAGAAAGCAGAAGATGACAGTCTTGTTGCCAACGCTTTATAATTCCCAAGGGAATTACTTTGGACCCTTCTACCAAATATACTTCACCACATCGTAATAGGTCTAAAGGAGCTCCATGCTTTCTTGGGTTTCTGCGATCAGATCCATGTTTTGTGCTCTCATGAGGGTTTTGTATTTACTTACTTATTCAGCGCACATTGAGCTCCTGTTATGCTTCAGGCACAGGGCAAGGAGCTGGGGTTATCACGATAACCAATGCAGGTACAGGCTGCTCTCACAGAAGTTAGATGTAATGAGAGTAAGAGACAGTAATAAATTTGTGTGTATAATGAAGAGAAACACCATAATGGTGGACTAAGGGCATCTGAACATCCTCACTTCCATAAAAGCAGCAAGTACAGTGGCAAAAATGATCAAACTCAACCGAAAAATAACCAAAGGCTTGCAGCAATCTGAGTAGTGTTTATTCAAGAAAAACTGGTCAGTCTCAATGAGAACAACGAGCTTTGTGCTGCTTTAACGTGTCTGGCTCCCACCTCCTTTTTCCAGCTCTGCAGTAGCCTTGAAAATCAACAGCCTGTGACCATGGTAGCTGTGAAAATCAGCAGCCTAGCAGCTACAGGAGGGAGCAGAATGTATGTGGAGCTGTCCAAAGTCAAAATTCAGGGGATTAATATTACTATTTGATCTGACCTCTCTGGAAGCTCCATGAAAAGTTCTATTCACAGCAACTCATTTACTTGGCCTCATTCAGAGATTATTCTGGGTGAAAAGCTCTACCTTCGAGTGTTTGACAAGAACAATCAGTAGTAATTGTTTAATATTGCAGCTACCTGAGGCTGTAATACAAGTTTGGGATAACAAAAGGCTGAATAAAATCTTAAAAGAAAAACCTAGAGGAAAAGTTGCCAATAGGGGTCTTTGAAAAGCTCTGAAATGTTCCTAAGAAACTAGAAGGTGATGTGTATATGCAATAGTGTGCCTATGCCTAGGAAAGACCTGAAAAAAATCTTAATCTCTCACTTCTGGCTAACCTTGAGGCTCTGCACAAGTAGGCAGTTAAGGTTAAGGGAGAACTGAAAATTGCCTACTGACACATTGAAGGTGTGTTCCAACACACACAAAGCCCCGCGACAAGAGCTGGCCACTTACTGGTTCAAGAAACTTATGGAAGTATCTGCCCAAATATTAGTGAAACAGCAAGCCAAGTGAACAGAGACTTCTGTGACTGGGGACATGACACAGAACACACGCTCTGCAAAGTTATTCCAGGAAAGTCACTCAACGAACAGGAGAAATAATAAATGGCAATGCCGCTAAACCCTGAGAGAAGGAAACAGAATTTTTTCTTTCCAGAGTTACAGGTAGATTATTTAAAATTTCCAGTTTTCCACAAAAACATCTGACTTCACATCTGAAACTATGGAGGTCAGAAGGCAGCAAGATGACATACCCGAACTACAGGGACTAAACAAACAAACAACGACAAAAACCCGTCGATCAAAATCAGGCATCCAACAAAATTATCCTTCAGAAATGAAGGAAAAAACAATACATTACCAGCTAAACAAAAGCTGAGAGAGTTCACTGTTAATCAACCTCCCCTAGAACAACTGCTAAAAGTATCTTTCAGGAGAGGAAACTAGACGTAGCTCAAATCTGCATGAAGAAATGAAAGCACCAGTAAAGAAAGCTACATGTGTAATCGTGGAAAGCAGTATAAATGTGTATTTGTTTATAATTCTTTTTATTTCTATATGACTTAAAAGACCACTGGGTAAAATAATAATTTAAAACCTGTGTTATATTGGTTTATAATATATATAAATTATATATAATATAACATATAATAATATAAAAATAATATATATTAGATATAATCTATAATATATATAATAACCAAAAGCATATAATTGTATGAAAATAACAGCACAGAGAAGAGGTGAGGCGACAGAGCTATACTGGAGCACGTTTCTTTATAGATCACTGAAATTAAGCTGGTGTTAACTTGAACTAGGTTGTTTCTACATTAATATGGTAATTGTACTCACTAGGGCAGCCACTAAGAAAATAACAAAAAAAAGTTGTTAAAAAATAACAAGGGAACTTATATTATATACTAGACATATATATTTTACACAAAAGAAGACAGTAGGAATAAAGGAACAAAAAACAGACATAAGACATACAGGAAATGAGCAGGAAAATAGTAGATATAAATCCCACCTTATCAGTAAAACCATTAGATTTAAATTGATAAACACTCTAATCAAAAGATAGAAGTTGGCACAATCTGATAAAAAATAACCCAACTATATGCTGTCCACAAGAGACAGACTTTATATTCAAGGACAAAAATAGGATGAAAATTAAAAGAATGGGAAAAGATACACTAAGAAACAATTATCAAAAGAAAACTGGATTGGCTGTACTCATATCAAACAAAATAGACTTTAAGACACAAAAAATTTCTAAAGACAAAGAAGAATATTTTGTAGTAACAAAAGTACCAATCTATCTGGAAGACATTGCAATGATAAATGGATAAGCTTCTGTCAAGACAGTCCCCAAATACAGAAAACTAGAAATGATAGAAATGCAAGGAGAAACAATTTAATAATAACATTGAGAAATGTCCATCCTCCTTTCACAATAATAGAACAGATAGGAAGGTAACGAGGAAGTAGAAGACTTGAGAAATACCACAAGGAAGTTAATTTCTATAGAACATCCCACTCAACAGTAGCAAGAGACAGTTTTCTTAAGTCCATATGGAACATCCTTCAGGACAGACTATTTTCAAAATAAAACTTAATATATTTAAAAGGATGAAATTTATCAAGTGTAAACGGACTAAGAAGAAAGATAGAAAGCTCAAATTACTACAGTCAGGAATGGTTGTGGGAAATTAGAACCCCCATATATTGCCGGCAAGATTGTAAAAATTATGCAGCCACTTTGGAAGACACTTTGGCAGACCCTCAGAAAGTTAAACAGAGCACTATCACATGATATAACACTTTCATTCCTGTGTACATTTTCAAAAGAAATAAAAACATATGTCCATCAAGAACTTGCACATGAATATCCATAGCATTTTTTATAATATCCAAAAATGAAAACAACTCAGTATCGATGACTGGGAATGAAAGAATAGTGTTGAGCAGGTTGGTTTGAGCAGAGGCTGGAGAAAGAAAGTAGTGTTCGTGCTTTCATTGAGCGCAGATTTATAAATCTGGACCCTCAAATATGACAATCTCCGTGAGAACACTGGTGGGGTCATTCTTATGTCTCTGGTCTTCCTTTGTGTCGGGGACAGTGCCTGGCATTTTGGAGGCACAGAATAGATGCCTGGGGACTCTGCAGTAAGTCTCATATTTTGGTTTCTGGCTTGTGGTTCAATAATGTGCAAATGATTGTTCCACTGTTTCCAGCTTCCAGGCTTCTCTTTCGTTTTTCCTCCTTTGCCTGTTACCTGTCAGCTGGAGAGACTAGACTGAGCTTCACAGAGCTGAGAGGAGCCCAGACGGGCACTTCTCAAAAGCAAGGGCACCAAAGGGATGACTGCGCTCTCAAAGGAGGCAAGTGACAACCAGCGCTAAGAGTTTCTGGCTTTTAATTAAGTAACTTATGTCTGAAACTGGCAACAGCTTATCCATTCCCGAAGCTCCCTTACATTAATGTACGTCTGCCTCTCCCCTGCCTTTTGCTGCCCGTCAGGATGGCAGTACCTTGTGTCATCAGGAGGCCAAAAGCAGCTCCTGGGTAGCAGGCTGAGCAGATCCACACGTCAGTGGAAACATAAGAGAGACGGACAGGAAGAAACACGTAGGAAGACGGAGGTGAACAGAGGGAGGCAAAGGAACTGAGCCTGGAGAAAAGAAGGAAAGAAAGAAAGAAATTCTAGGAAATACACAGCACAGGGTGAAGGAGGCCAAGGAAAATGTCACCAGCAGTAGAAAAGCTACAAAAACACCCAGGAAGGAGGAGATGTACACAGGGACTCTCTCTCCCTCGTCAGCAGAGCGCCCCAGGGTTTGCCCCTGCTGAGCTTCAGATGCAGGCAGTCCAGTCACTAACATGCTGTTGGTGAATTCCCCAGGCTCTCCTGGAAATTGCTGAAGAGCCCAACGTCAGAGCAGCCAAACAAAAAGCACTCTCTTCCCCCCTTAAAACTGCGCTCAGCGCTGCTTTCTTCTCCCCTGCCCAATTATCCCATTTGCACTCAAAAGGAAAGTTGGACTTGAAGGCGTATTAGAAAATATTTATTTAGAATGCTATTTACCACATTGTGTCAAGGTGACAAGGCTAGGTAATAAGTAGGGGACACTTTCTTTAGAAAAAGGAAAAAAAGAAAAGAAAATTTAAATGGTAGCATCAAAGGCTGCACTTCTGTTTCAAAACACAAGAAAATAACCTTATAATGAGGAGTCATGGAGAGAACTGAAAACCACTGCTGTTACGACATACCCATCTTCAAAACCCTATTGTTCTAGTTGAAAGGGAGAGCACCGAGATGGAAAGAGTCAGTAAATTAGAAGAAAGGAGAACGTATAAATAAGTTATGCTCCCTTAAAGGCACATAGGCGAGATGAAATTCATATTTTAAAAAAGGATCTTTCTGCTGTTATTAAAACTTAAAGAACTTCGCAAAGCAGCTAAATTACTTTGTACCATTTATTCTGTTAGCTTACTTTCTCCATTTCAAATTGTAGCACGAGATCCGAGGAGAGGAGGGGTCAGATTTCCTTTGATTTGTGTCACTTGACTTACCAAGTTTGCTGTTTACCCTTCTGCATTGGCAGCTACACCCACACATTCTCTTTAGAGAGAAATTCCATTTTCTTAATGCCCTAGTTATGGCAAAATCAAAACAAAATACACAATAACTCCTTTAAAGAAGAACCAACAAGAACCAACCAACAGCCTCTGGTCGTTTCTTCCCCTTCCCCACACCCACACACATTTGTGAGAACCTGCTGTATACCAGCCACCATACTTGGCACTTTTATACTACATCTGTATACTACGTTCATGGTTCTTCACCCGTGGAAGGCGGCAAAGCCCTTTATCACTCAGGACTTTTTTTTACCCCCTCATCATGGACTTTTACTGAAGGAAACGAATCATCTCCTCACCCTTGCACGCCCCTGCCACCATCTCTTTATCAATTCTGGAAAGACCTTAGGCAGACTCTTTTTTTCTTTTCTTTTCTTTACAGCAGTTATTTTCAATTTGATCCTCAGAGTAGCCACATTCCAGCAACTACTAGGAACTTGTTAGAAATGCATCTTATACCTACTTACACCTAATGAATCAAAACTCTGGGGGTGAGGCCTCGTGATCTGTGACTCTTAGTCACGCTTAAATTAGAAACATTGGTTCTGCAGCAGGAAAGGCAAGCCACCAACCCAAGTTCTAGTGATGGTTTTTCCTTAATATAGAACTGGGATGAACTAGATTCCAGTAAGTTCAGAAAGTAGGTGCACTGAGAAAGGAGACATAGAAGATGGAATAGGATGTCTTCAAATAGATCTGCTCACTTGAAGAAAATTTAATCAAGGATCCATTAGGAATCTCAAAGAAACCGACCCATTTAATGTATTTCTGTGAAACAGCTTGAATTCTTTGAGAGCTTGGACCTTCCCTAGAATGACTGAGTAAAAGGTAGGTGTGTGGACTTCATGATCCGTAAAGTTCCATGGTTTTCACTGGCTAAATATTACTCAGTTCCGTACACTCTCACTTTCAAGCCTTCCAGAGCCTTTCCGTCTTCTCCTTCCTCAGTTATGATGCAGAATCCCTGTCTTTGTAGCTGCTTCGGTCTTTGGTAGAATGCTAGATCCTGAGTTTACACTGCATACCATGGTTAGACTATATAGAATTGTTGGTCATTTAAAATAAATATATCTCATTAATCTTTACTTGGACTTTAACTGATTTTACCTTATGAAAGAATATCATTTTATTTGTATGAAATAACTGGATATGGTTTCCCAGATAATCAATGACAGCAGATATGATGCTTTCCCACAACTGGAGTAACAAAAATGGAGCTATGGAAAGGAAAGCAATGAACTTTATTGAGCAATACGGACTGTTACCTACACTTAGGGTGCTAACATCTTTGGCTTGTTATATGCCTACTGTCTGATGTGCTATTATTCCTGCTTCTCAGTGCTTTGCTTCTAGGGAAGAATCAAGTACATATAAATAGTAAGAGGATATTGGAATATTAGACGGGATCCATTAATGCTATCACATGGCTCAGGCAGGCCTCTTTTGCTGACTGTCTTCGGAGACCAGGAACTGGAATGAAGTCATAGACCTGGGAGGTGGGGGGAAGGGAGGCTGCATCCTAGACTTTGACCGCGTTGCTTCAGAGCCGTGCAGCAGGAAGAGAGCTGACAGTAGGTCCCCCCTCTGTCTCCTCTGTTCCCACAATGACTCTGTCTTACAAATATTTCCTCACCTGGTATGGATTGAAAGATGCCATGAATAGTTTAGCTGCAAATTTGAATCTTAGTGATGATCTACCTGTGAACTCAATTATTTTTTGAATGGCAGTGAATTTGGACAACCCAAGGGATGCAGGTGTTTCTTTGCTAATTGATGAGCTGTCGGCCTTTACATTTCCCGGTGGCTTCCCTTTCTTATTCCTTTCCCAGAGGTTTCTCTACCCTATTAAATAAAGTGTGAGAGTTTTAGAGAGAAAAGACTGTTAAAGAAATTCTGTTAGTATAGGAATGATAGGTTGGGTTTTCTGGGAAGCAGAGTGCAAGTCAGAAATTAGCATACAGGACTTTAATTAGGGAGCACTCTTGAGATCAACACCTGTGGAAGGTAGGCAAGGATGTAGGATGGGGTAGGGAGAAGAGTTGAGCTGTGATGCAGTCCCAGTTTCTCTCCCAACAGACCCATCAGCAGCTCTTGCATCTTGGAAGCCCAGTTGGGACAAGGGAAGGTGAGCTTTGTGTTCACTGATTAGTCGTTGAGCTTGGGATGTCTGAAAGGAGGTGTGACTCTGGACAAGGAAGTTCTCTTTAGTCACACTGAGGCAGTCAAACAAGAGAGCTGACAGGTGAGGGCCCTTCTGCATGCATTCTTAGCAAATAGGAGAATAAATTATTCATGATGGAGGGGTCTGAGTGGCTCACTATAGCATGTACAACCGTGGGTGAGGAAGTCCTCTCAGAAAGGCACCTGAGCTATAGTCCACATTTTAGAGTCCGTAACACCTTGAAAGAGATTCCTATAGGAAGGACACATTGCTACATGGTTCAGCTACAGCCTAAGACTTGCAGAGAATGTGATCAAGGGGCTATGAGCTGATCAGATATGGTAAATGTGAGACGTCTTTTCTTTAAAGTCCAATTGAAGTTGGTGATCAAGAGAACAAAATCCAAAATGGCTGAAGAACACTGAACTTGTGGAATTATGTGAATTTGCTTCAGATCTTTTGAAATCTTGTTTGTGCGATTATTCCCTTAGCAATGATCTCCCCTCCATGGAAATGCAATCAACTCTGGCTGGCTTCATTCAGTGAGGTTCTTAATAAGAATCATTTGATTCTTTTCATAGCTCGGAAACTTAGACTTCTCGCATACTCTGTGAACACCAACTGCCGTTAGGAGGGGTGAAGAAATGTAGTTCTCACACCAACAAGAAAATTTGATACTTGGTATAATTGTTTTAGTAAAATACAAGCAGGATTCTTATCAACAAGTCTGTCTTTGTATACATGGTGGCTCTATGGGAGCCAATAGGGACAAAAAGCATGTGCTACTTAATTTACCAAGGGCATCATAGTAGCATATAAGAAAATAATAATGTAATTCTAAATAGGTTTAGCTACTCCAAGATCTTGATGGGTGATGATTCTACTATATACAGGCATAAAGGGATATGACTCGAGGCAGTATCTACAAGATGAAGAGCATCAGTTTGTCATTAGGAGGACCTGGTTTTGAAGTGTTAGCTCTGCTTTTTATTATAGTGGTTTTAGATGACTCCTTCTCGCTTCAGTTTCCTCATCTGTAAAACAGATATTAAAGTTTCACAAACTGTATCAAGAATTAAATATAATAATCATCCAGGCTTTCATACAGTACATAGTAATAATTCAGTACACATTAGCTGTTATTTTTACTATCACTGAAGAATTTTGGATTCCAGTAAACAACTAAATACTGCAGACCAGCAAGCATGACTGAAGAACTAAGAAAGGTGGATGTGGAGGTTCCTATTGAGTCCTGGACCTCTGGGCCTTTCCGAGGTTCTCAAGAAGTTCTAAACTTCAGTTATTTTGGAGTTTAAACCATTATTTTGAATAGTTCTAATTACCATTAGCTATTTGGAAGACTAGAGCTGTTTCTTTTGGGAAGATGACCTACTTACACTTATCTCAAGCCACTCATTTTTGTCTATTTTCTTTTATCACATTACTGAAAGAGAGCTCATGGGATAAGCCGCCTTAAGCTTCATTACCAATGAAATTTCATCAGTGAAAACCACCTGGAATGGTTATGCCTATTGACTTTTTTACTCCTACGTTTATTCTTTTCTTTCTTGCCTCCAAAAACAAAGAATAAAATTTCAAAAGTGGCTCCTATTTAAATATCTGTGCTTAATACAGTGGACAATGGTCTTCTATCTTGACCATGTATAAGTTAATGATATGTCAGGACAGACTGCAGAAAGATCAGATATTTTGGCCTAACTAAACATTGCATTCATTCAGGCAAGGCGAAATCCCCAAGCATCTAATTCAGTGTCAGATTTCTTGAGAAGGCGGTCAGCAGAGACTTGATAACTAATTTGGACGAATAGATGAAGCTGAATAAGTCACATTACTGAAACTTCATTCCAATTTCTTGAATCATAATATTTAATGTTATTTATAAAGTATATGTAAATCATCAGAATCTTTCCATTTTCAAGATTCCATTTCATAGATTATTTATGAATATCTTATTACAGAATCCCATTTATACCCCCATTAGATTTCTAGCTAGGCAATTACACAGTTCATACTACTTTACGTCTTACAGAATTTCACTGTGTATAAGTAAATGCACCCCCCTTTCCCAGGTGTCTATTTAAAGTAGTTTCTGGTTGGAAGAAGTGCCTGTCACCATAGGGGATAGAAGGCAGTGGGAGAAACAGGAGACAGGAAGAAGCTGTAAGTATTTTTGTCTGAGGAAGTCATAAATGGCAAAAAAAAAAAAAAAAAAAAAAAAAAAAGCAGTATCTAGGAAAAATAACAATTCCGTAGTTCTGAACGACTTCCCTACTACGGCTGAGGCTCCGCTGAGGTACCAGAGATGGAATGACAAACGTCGCAGACATAGTGCTAGCCTTGTCGTGTTGGATGCATCTATGCCCGAGGCCTGATCACTGTCATGTTGTAATTTCTAAGAGGTTTATATCTCATACTCTTATGCATTCGATGACAGCATGTGGTTTTCTATGTGTGGCCTGTGTTTACATCTGTGTGAGGTATACACGTGGCTCTTACCTGCTTGACTTAGTGTAAGATTTCTGGCCTAGAGAGCAAAAGGGGGATGTGAACTCCTATGAGATGTGACTAGCCTAACAGTAATGAGGCTGACTTTTTTTCACATGGTTCTTGTCTTGTCTTCAAGGCAGAGACTAATGAGAAGGGCCAAGGATTGTCTGAGCAATGTCGGTGCCTATGAATAACTACATGACAAGAATCTGAGGGCCTTGGAGGATAAGAGCCTTCTCAGCGTGTAAGTTCAAAAGAATGTACCCAGAAGTGTGTTATGTGATTTGTTAGTGAGACCTGTTTAACCAGAAAATCATGCCTAGTTTGCAGGGGAGTTCCACTTCTGTTCATGAGGTAACCAGCAGAACAGAACTCCTGATTCCACAATGCATGCCTTCAATGGAAGAACACGTACACATACATGTAAACCTTGGTTAATTTGCATCATATTTATACTTCATATAATCCATCCCATCTACTGTAGTCTGTGGGTGCCTATCGACAGCTGTTAATATGGATTAATTACATTGCATTTTCATGAGTAAGACTGTTTGCAGTCCCTCAAGCCACCTCAGAGACACGGCCAATTTAGGATGCTGTCTCCCCTGGGACAGACTGCACACAATCTTATTTCAATTTTGAGGCTGTAGTTTTCAGTGAATTCCCAGTGAGGCCTTACTCATTCCCTGACTAATGATGGTGATGGGAAGTGACCCAGTTCTGAAGCTCTGAACATCATTCCCTTGAGAATGCAGGCTCCGATCCAGAGTTCAGATGGAAAAATGATACCAAGATGGAGAGTTAACTTAGAGTTAGCTCCTCCGGATCTTCCTCTGTCACAGAAAATAATTTGTATTAAAGTCAGATTATTGCTTTTCAGGGTCAGAGCTGATCCTAGTCTTTATCCCTAAGGCATGAGATTAGAGCATATTCCTCTTTCACTGAGACGCTCATCCACGGGCACTGACGGACATCAAACCACAGTACAGTGCCCAAGTCTACAACTGACTACTTTATTGTGGTACAATGCAAGTCATCTGAGAGACTTCAACATACAGGAGGCTAGGTTTCAACTATTTTCAACAGACTATGTTAAATCTTTTGGGAGTGGCGTGATAAACAAGGTCAGCCTTTACCTTACAGTTTCAAGGAGGATGTGGATACTATGCATTCAGATAATCGTAATGACAGGCTGACCATGGTAAGTGTTAGGATGTGGTAGAGGTGTAAATGCATTTTTGTACGTTAATTTCCTCCTTTCTGTTGCCATTATCATTCTCCTGTTTTGTAGACGCCCTCCCTCTCTTCTCTGGACTCCCTCCCAACTCATTTGCTTGCTTCCAGTCTCACTATAAACCACCTTTCACATAGTCACTGGAGTATTTGTCCTCTTAAAATACACAGATACAGCCCTGTTGCCTCCCTGCTTAGGACTTCTCAATGGCTCCTCATTGCTTGTAGGATAAAAACCTAAACTTCCTTACATGGCTTGCCAGATCCTTTCTGATTTGTCACCTGCCTACCCATTCAGCCATTTCTCCCTCCCTTTTTCCAGTGATTTGCATCCTCCGGCCATGTTGATCGGCTTGTCTTCTCACATTGCGCCATTACACAAGCTGTGTCCTCTGCCCAGATTGCCTTTGTTGCCCTTCTTTGTCATGTGAGTTTTTTAACATTCTTTAAGTTCATTTCCAACAGCACTTGCTCATATTCCATGGCCTGAGTTGGATGGGTGTGGACCCCTATGCCTATCTCTACTAAATCCCTCAGCATTCTGCATTGTAGTCAGTGGTCTGTGAGTGGAACTATGTTTAGACTCTGGCACTAAGATCCTCGAGAAGATGAACCTGTCTCGTTTATTTTCATGTGCCTCTGATTTAGCACCGTGCTTTGTGCACAGTAGGTACTCAGAGAAGTTTGCTGAGCAAATGAGCAATACAAAGTGCAGTGGAAAGAGTGGTTCCCATGGACTGAGATCTTCAGGGAGGGCCAAAATACTTGGGCTGGTCCCTGAGAAGAAAGGATTTCAACAAACACAGTTGAGAGAAGGAAATTCCTAGAAGGACATATGCCTTAGAGAAAGGACCCTAGTTTATGCTCTGCAAAATCTTGGAAGGAACTTTTGGAGCCTGGTGGTAGGTTGATTCATGAAAGGGCTTTTTGTTTTGTTTTGTTTTGTTTTGTCTTTTGACTGACCAAATCGATGGTGATTGCTTAGGTTCTTCAGGCAGCACTGACTCAAGGAACCTCCAGTGTGACTCAGGAAAACCTGGCGAAGAGCGGACTGTCTGGGCTACTTCAAATGCTGCTACTGAAGCAGCATGCGTTGCCCTCCCTGCCTGCAAAATCCCACTCCTTAGATGGAGCTGCAGTCCTGTTTTAGCTTCTATTCCCTTTCATCACTACTGTCCTCGGACTTTCTATCTAAAAGATACAGCTTTTTTTCATCAAACAATTTTGTTTCCAGTTGGATCTAAAATTATGATTAGATGGGTGAAAACAGCTGCTTAAACTGACTGTTGGCTACAGAATTAGAGCTGATGCTGGAGAGAAGCCTTGTCATTAACTTCCTTTAAAAAAGAGAAAGATACAACACGGTTGTCGACTTCACACTTTCCCTGTAGGGAGTTGGCTGCTTTGGAATTTGGATTCTCAAGAGTCATCTCGAAGCATTTGCTTACAGAAGTCAGCCTGGAAATGTTGTGCTGTGGTTTCAGAAGCTGAGCAGTGACAGCTTTGATAATCCAAATAATGACTTGAGCAGTGTCTATTCAGATGGAATAACGCAGGAGGCCGAAATACTACCTCGGTTAATTCAACTCGTGTGGTAGACTATCAGATGTTCTAGAATCCAAATTGTTTTTCCAGTCAATTTACAGGTTTATTTCCTGAAAGATCTAGAAAATTGCTTCTATTCTGAAATTCATAATAGCCAAAGTCATGAAAATACAATTTTGCTAATGATGTAATTTGAGACTAACTACAGATTTAGATGATAGCTATGGAAGGTAAGCTTTTCTTCCTTTAAAATATTAAGTCAGTGGCACAGCATATAGCATTTTGGATACCATCAGCTGTGGTGCTGAGAAATCACATGGCCAGGGGAAAGAAAGGAAAGAGAACAGAAAGAGAGAAAGAGAGGGAGGGAGGAAGGGAGGGAGGAAGAAAAGAAAGAGAGAAAGAGAGAAAGAGAGAAAGAGAGAAAGTAAGAAAGAAAGAAAGAAAGAAAGAAAGAAAGAAAGAAAGAAAGAAAGAAAGAAAGAAAGAAAGAAAGAAAGGAAAGAAAGTAAGAAAGAAAGGAAAGAAAGTAAGAAAGAAAGAAAGAAAGAAAGAAAGAAAGAGAGGGAGGGAGAGAGGGAGGGAGAGAGGGAGGGAGAGAGGGAGGGAGGGAGGGAGGGATGGAGGGAGGAAGGGCAGAGAAACGGACAGTTTTATAGCTCTTCTTTACAGATGACTTTCGCTACCCCTAGAATGTCTTTATACTGGTCTATGTTCATTCTTGCCATCAAGATACGGCACATTAATTCAGGCACCAAAATACATTGAAGGCCTAAATTAGACATGGAGGACTCAGATCGTTCATTCACACATTCATTCAGTCACCAGCTTTATTGTTCATCTGCCACGAACAGATATGGTTCCTGCTAACAGGAAAACTATAGCATGTAACAGAGAGAAAGAAGAAAGCCAGATTTACCAACTGGGGGATCCAGATAGCGTGCCAGGAATCTGATTTTATATGGTGACTCACAGGGGAGGATGCACATGCCTGTAACCATGTTGTTGAGGAAGGAATGGATGTCGAGAGGGGCTTCTGTAGGAAGCACCTGCAAATTGCCCACCCTGTTGAGAAACTCCACATAGATCTTGATCAGTGTTGTATTATTTGGAATATATTAGCTTGCCCTTGCTGCTTGCATTATTCCCATACTACAGCTAAAGAGATAAAAGTGCAAACTTGTTCTTTCTAATTTTCTAATTTACTTGTTACGTGGTATATGACTTAGATTGAAAATGCCTCAGGGGTGGGGTCTATCTTTTTTTTCTTTCTGCTTTTTCACTTTTGAGGTCCCATAGGGCCCAGTAAGATTTTAGATTCAAAATAATTTCTCCAAATTATTTATTGAATAAACTTTTGCATATATATACTTCCTTAGCTTCAATCTCAGTTTTCTGAAAAATTGTTCCTATTTGCCACCTCATGGAAAAGTTGTTGAAGGTGAACTCAGTAAGGCTTGACAGCTACTTTCTGATACCCAGTCTTTCTGTCTCTAGGAATGCATCTTTCCCTGATGATTGGGGAAAAAAAAAAACCAGCAACATTATCTAGTTCACTGGTACTTAGCCTCACCCCATGGGGAATGTACACAAAATTGTGCAAACACATTCGCAAAGCTGAGACACTCACTCTCCCTTCTGCCCCTGGGCCAGTATTTTATGGTCTCTCCTGATATAAGGTAAAAAAAAAAAATTGTATTGGAAATCAAGAAATGAGGGTTCAAGTCTCATTTTTGCCATTAACTAGTTGTCTGTCATTAGGTGTCACATAATAGCATTGCACTTACTTTCCTTTTCGCTGTAAATTGAGTGATAATAGTCCCCACCTCCTAGAGTTGTTGTAGATTAAACTGAGATAAAGTATGAGTGGATTCTTTGAGGAATAAAAAGCACTAAATGTGTGTATTATTATTAGACATACTAATAACAATAAAAATGAAGAATGATTTATGATATTACTGCAAAGTAGTTTGTTTAAAAAGGGGGCAGTCTGGTTGGAAATCTTCCCAGAAGAGCCACAGAAAATATGTTAGGGTCAGAAAAAAGACTGCCCCTGATTTCAATTAATGAAACCACTAAGCTTTTAAGAAATTTGAAATGGAATCTGATTGACTTATTTTTAAACATTATTGAATTACAAAAATATATACTCTTCGGGTGTTCTTAGAGGTAAATCATCAGAGTCCCAGGAAGTCAAATTCTTAGCATTTTTTTTTTTTAAATAGCATAGGTCTTTTCAAGGTTTAACACGTCTGCTTAGAAACATTCTAACAGCGGATGTCAAAGCAAAGATTGACCATATTGCTTACAGATTTTCTTTTCTCCTAATTTTCAATGCCAAATTGCTGCTGAAGATTGACAGATCCGGGAACTTAGTGGGTAGCTGCGATCCCCTGAGATTGTTTGACAATCACCCCAAGAGGCAGTTCCTCCCAGAGACATCAGTAAGCAGTCCGCTCTTCCTACCCAGCAATGTACAGGACTAAAGGATTCAGAAATTTTCAAATGGAAGCGACTTGTGTATTTACCCTTTAAATAGAAAGCATTCTCTAATTAGGTGTCTGTCGTCTGCAAAATCTCCAAACCAGAAAATAACGGACATGTGCATCTTCTTCTGTTTTTTTAGCTCCTTCCTTGTCTTCTTATTACCTCCCTCCTATTTAAGCTGAGCTTTGATCTATGATCTGTGATAAACCTCCCTGAGCACTTGGTGGTGTACCTGCTCTAAAAGAAAAGAGAATAACTCAGATTGAATGAGAATCCAGTGCAGCCCGGAATCCTTCTGGGCAAGAGAAATCCAATTGTATGTCATTTCTAAATTCTGACTCGTTGCAGTAGCCCCAGAACAACAACAGAAATCGATAGGCAGATGCAGTGAGTTGAGAGATAAATCGCACAGATAAGGATGCAGGCATGCAGTAACCACGTCCACTGATGTGAAGTCTCTCCATGTGAGCAGCTGCCCGAGTTGGTTGGACATGGAGGCCCAGCTGTTGCAAGATAGAATTTCAGTAGGTAGAAAGGAGGTAATTGTATGCAGTAGGTAAAGGGACTGACTTGGTCATTTATCCAAGTGTGTAGTCCCCATTGGCATCTCAGAGAATAAATGCCCAGAGACTCGGCTCTAGTCTGTATGCCCCATCCATATACCTGTAATGAGATCTATGAATCATGTTTCTCTTGAAAGACAACCTGATCTGTCACCGCGCTTGACAGCTGTCGGTCACAGCAGCCGAGAGGAGCCCACGTTTGGCACTGCTCTTCTGATATTTAGCAAATCCGATTCAACAACGAACTCTCCGTGAAAGTGCAGATGCAGATTGCAACTGCGCAATTGTATTAGAGTCCCACACAATTTGTTTTCCATTATTGCTCTGGTGAAGCTTTATTCCATTAAGAGGCATCAGAGTGGACTATTTTTAACCCTGAGAATTGACACTGCATACTAAGAGGTAATGAGCTTGGCTCAAACCGCAGTCTTTCTCCGTGGAACTCATAGTGTTATCACTCCTCATTCCATACAGAAGGCAGGCCTCCAATGCTTCTGCCACAGTGTGTAATGGGAAAACCAAAAACCCTAGGGGTGTTGAGGCTGCCAAGAAATTGAAAATGGATCAAATACCATTACCTTGTCAAGAAGATAGTTTTAAATTTATGTGGAGTAATAATATCTTTTTTTAGTGTCTTTCCTCTAGCAGAATCTCAGAGTATTTTATGAGCTGCATACAGCGTATGGGGAAATCACTTTGCCTGGCCAGGACATGCAGCCATCTCTAGAAGAGTGCATGGAAGGTGACAGGGGAAAGTCCAGGAGAAGTAATACAATGTCCCCAAAGTGCTATGTCATGGGAAGATGTCCCTGGAATGGCCATAGCCCAAGGTTTTATTTTCATTTTCCATATGCTGGTTGTGCCACTAAAAAATTTATTCTGATACCTGCAGAGGATTTGGGATTTCTTTCTAGGGACAATAGGCCTCTCCTCATCTTTTATGCGCCTCTTCAAAATCCCCTTTCGTATATGGGGCTTAGTGACAGGGACAGGCTAGAGGAGATATCAAGATGTGGCCAGCTTCAGTGAGAAGACTTTATTTTTCCTTACAGGAAACACAGCGATCCTGTGGGAGAGAGTGGGTAGAGCATTCTCCTTATTTTACACTTCTGGACGCTACAGAACAGATATGTTCATCGGTCTCCTTTGGGGGACAAATGGCAGAGCTGGAACTTAAACACAGATTGCCTGACTTTGAATCCTGTCCTCTGTCTGATTTAGTACATTGCTTCCTAAGATATGCAAAGCTTGTAATTCCCAAAGTCTCTAAAATCTCTGGAGTCCAGTCCTTCCCCCATATGCAGCTCCCTTTCTGGAAACACATCCCCTCTGCCTCTGCTCGGTCGGTACGAAGGCCGCCCAGGATCCTCAGCCACTGACACAGGCAGCCGTGACGGACGCTCGGTAGTCGCTGCCCTGCGCAGCCGGCCAGGCTCTCGGCACTTCCACCTGCAGGATTTTCCTTGCCGCTCGATTAATTCGTCTTCTGCCCTTGGTCGCTGAGTCCCGCTTTCAGCTCTTTATTGTTCAACATCCCCAACTATTTCTTTTCTTTTGAGCACTTCAAGTTAGCAACACATGCCAAAATAGCTTTTTTTTTCTTTCCGTCCAGAATGGACAGAACCTGATATTATCTTTACAGTCAAGCAGTGTTCGAGAACCCACAGGAGGATGGATGTCAGGGCCACAGGGCGTGAGCCCCTCCTCGCGGGCTGACACTGCGCAGCACAGGTTGTGTCTCTTCAGTGCAGGACAAGCAGGTGCACGTCACAAGATCCCTTCAAAATGTGGAGAAGTTACAGTCTGTCCTTTGGGAAACTATTTATGAGGAAATAGCTGGGCAGACAGACTAATACACAGGTAGCTGTGAAATACGCCCCTCTCCCAACCCCTGCTCTTATTTCTAAGAATTGTTTCTTCTACTCTAACTAGGAGGTTTAAATGAGACCTGCAGTGTCCACTGGCCACAGTCTGGCATAGGGGTCCTTCTAGATTTATGCAGTTGGTCTGAGATCTGACATACACTTGAGCAATTACAGCCATTCTACAGGATTTTGAACCTAAGATCAGAAAAATGTGTTTTTCGGCCGTGAGTGTATGAGCGTGTGTGTGCGTGTGTGTGTCTGTTGACTCTGAAGCAGTAGACCCGACAGTTATTGACGACCCCTAGGATATGAGCTCCACAGCGCAGGGATCTTTGTTTTATTCACTAATGTATCCTCAGTGCCCAGTACAATGCCTGCCATGTTGCTGAAAGAATAAATGAAGGAAGGACTGCTTCCTGCCACGTGGAGAAAACTGACATGAAAGAATGAAGTTGATGTGGAGAGGCAGGAATAGAGACGGCAAAGGGCTCTTCAGTGTTCGCCTGCCTACCTCTCTGCCTTCCCATCTCTGCTGCTGTCCTTCTCAGGGTCGAGAAAGCCAAGGGCTTCTTTTGATCTAAGCTGCTTTGAATTTGATTTCTATCACTTGCAACCAAAAGTGTCCTGGATCGCATGTCTATATACTCTTACATGCAATTTAATCTAAATGCCAAAGATACGTATGTACGTATGTATTTATGTACGTACGTATCTATCTATCCACGCGTCTATCTACCTACCCATCTATGTACTTACTGTGGGGAAAGCTAGATGTGTTATTGGAAGCTTTGCATGACTGGATTGCTGTGAATGTCAACGTGATCTTGAAGGAAGGTTTATGAGTGACTGAAGGGAAGGATTTTAGCAAAAGTCTAAGGAGCATATTCCATCTGAGAGGGCAGCCTTTGGAGGGGAGCTAGATTTGAGACAGGAGGGAACGCTCTTGGTCAAAGCTGGGAGAGAAGACAGAGGAGGGCTATGAGAGAATGCCTGAGTGATGGGAAGGCAACTGGGGATGGAGAACGAAGCTGCGTCTAGAATCAAGATTTCATACCACTGGGTTTGCTTCCCTCACCTCACCTCTTATTCCTGTTTCTCTCAATGGGATAAAGAGTTTCTTGACAGAACAAGATGTCTACAGGAAAATGTCTGACATAAGAAACGAAATGCATGTTCCACACTACTCCCTCGTGCCCAAAGCCACCTGACCACGTTTGTATTTGCTGCCAGTTATTAGAGATTTCTGCTCTTCTGATGATGGATTAAATCCAAGAAGCGGCTTCTGGGCCAGATGATCCGTACGAATTGCTGTCTCAGGTCTTGAGAAGGAGCCACGTTTCATAGATGGGGCCTGAACAGAGAGTATCTGGACTGTGTTGTGCCCACAGAGGCTCTTGGTAGCTGTGAACCCTACCTCCTCCACCTGATGAACACTACTGAACGTTCCTCTCATTCACATTCCAGAACGCTACGCAGCAGAGAACCTGGAATGTGCACGTCTTAAAAGCTAAGGGCATTATGAGATGTGTGTGTGTTTTAGCCAGTTCTAATGACACTACCCGGGCGTAATGAGTCCTTAACAAAGAATTCAAAACAGCAAGCAATTTAAATCCCCATTGGAATGTGCACCAGAACCAGAAAAAAGGAAAGGAAGTGAAGGAGGGAGGGAGAGAGAAGCGCACCAGTCAAGTGCAACATTCCCGCGATCGCTTTAACGTAGTTGTTGCAATACTATACATTGCAGATCATTTAGCCCAGAAAGTTTCCCCCAGTCCGTCACCTCTTAGGTAATTACTGCTTCATTAGGCTGAGTTTATAATGCCCTGTTTACAGTGGAATAAATCAGCCCAGAACCACAGAGAGCCGCAGCAGAGGCTGACTGTAGTGGCACCTCCTCCCGTCACCCAGTCTCGGGGAGGGTTCCCCGTGGTACCGAGCGGGACTGGAGAGCTGTCACCTTCAGGGGGGTCTCCCTGCTGGGGTGCTTACTGTCCCCTGGTTGCAGATACGGGAAAGCAGCTGGTGGCTGTATTTGTGTGGATGCTAGTAGAAGGCACTTGGTCACTGTATGGGGACTTCCCCTAGAAGTCCTTCAGGCCATCCTCCTAACCTTGACATTCTAGGAGGCTTTGGAAACTCTTAGCCCCACGTCACCCGGTATGTTTCTGGATTACAGGTGACTCCCAATGAGCCACTCTTCTTCCTCAGCAACACTGTGAGGATTTTTTAATAAGATAATGGGAAGTGGGTATTGATTACTAAATACACTTGTGTGTTTAAGGCAAACCAACAATTCAGCACATCCAGGGTTGCCCAGCAGTCTCTTGCCTAAGAATGAGTGTGTTTTTAATAATCAATTGCTGTTTATTTGACACATGGCTGTCTGGGCAAATTTAAATGATGTGTATTTAGGAACCTTGATGTAAACCACTACCTTAGAAACATAGTCATTTATCAGGGACTAAGTTGTTGTTAATAACCTTCCCCAGGGGAATTGCAGGCAAATGGTTATGTATTTGGTGATATTGGGCCTTCAGTCAGACACGCTGAGAAACTTAATCTTCCATTTCAGAAGAATAATAGGATGCTATGTGCTAGAACAGTGACAGGGCCTGCAAAATAGACTGCATTATTCTCACAGAGTATTAGGACAGGCGGGGCTGGGGTGCATATGAATTTCATTCAAAATATGCTCAGTTTTGCACTAGAGGAATCCTTATAAAATGAGGTGAGAGCTCTCTGACAGAAAGAGCCATAGATTGTTTCAGCTGCAGGCGAATTTGAAGATCATCTAGTCTGATCTTAGAGTCTATAGTCGAACCTTTATTTTACTGATGAGGAAATGGGGCATAGAGTGGAGTGGGTGGGGATGTCCCATTCAAGGTCCCAGGGTAAGAAATGGAAGAACTCAGGTTGAAGTAACACCAAGACTCCATTCTTCATGGTGTTTTTCAACCCAGCTATGCTATAACCAAGCAGGACCCTATTGTCATCCTTGGCGGCCATCTGATATCTGTAATGGTGTTTGGAACTGCTTAACTGTATGACGGCTTAAAGGGTTTTTCTCATGGTCTTGGTGACCAAGGTTGGACTGGAGAGAAGGGAGGCTTTGGTGGTCTGTCCAACCCCCTCATGGTGCTGTGTGCAGGAGCATGCTCAGTGCTCTTGCCCCCAGTGCCCTCCTCTTGACTCCTTGTGGTTTCCTTGTATCCTGTTGTTCGAGCTGCAGGCTTCAGCTTGCAACAGGAGATTCCAGGCCTCAGGCTGCTTAAAAGGCTAAAAGCATTTATCAATCTAACTTTAAACTGCATAAGTTTCTCTCTAGAGCTCTTTTCCAGGAAGCCCCTTCCAGTGCATCCTTTGTTCTAGGAACAAGACTATTAAGAGAGTCCCAAAGCCAGAGGTGAACTTCATACCCAGCAGAGGGAAGGGAACACCTGCATCTGCAAAAACAAGAACAACTTTGCAACAATTTGTTACCCTGTATACGATCTCTATGGAAACTAGCTCTGCTCCTTGAACTCTTGAATTTTAATATAAAAACCCCTGCCTTCTCTCCCCAGGGGGCTCACAGTCTTAGAGGCATTAGCCCACTGTGACTTCCTTTACCTGGCAAAGAAACAAAGCTGCCTTTTCTGCTTCATCCAGAACTCTGTCCTTGAGTCTCAATTCAGTAAGTGGGGTACAGAGGCCATGTTTCATCAACACTAGCGATGGCATAGATATTAAACAGTGGCGAAGCAGTGCCACGTGTATGATCAAGTGATTTGCTGGGTGATACCATCAAGAACTGAAGAGATCCCCTGGGGGTGGGACAAACAAAGGATGCCTCATGGAAAATGTTAAGGACTGGAAGTGACCTGGCATGAGAATGATACTTACATTGTCAGTGATGGAACCCCAGGGCAATATGGACATAGGAAACATTGGCACAAACTTGGAATCTGGCCCAAGGGCAGCGTATTTAGTGTGCGCTGCCCTGGGCAAGAATGAAAGGAAGTATGGGTAGCAGGGAATGGAAAGAGGGGACAGTCAGGAGAGGCCCTGGCACTCTGCCACATTAGTACCAGGGTGAAGAGGAAGAAAACTTCTGCCCTCTTAAAAACTTTAAGATTCTAGAAATGTATGAAATTTGTGGCTGTGTCTGTCTAGACAAAGAGACAAAGTAAGAGCCAATAATTATAAATCTTTCTAGATTAAGACTTTCATAATTTTATCCTCAATGCGAGTATTTTTAAAAAAAACTTACCTCCTCTAATAAAACTGTTCTAAAATACCTTATGCTTAAATAGTTTGCTAAAATATCAACTTAGACATTTTTTCTAAGTTTTCCTTTTGTGTCTGCCTCCTCTGGTCCTCTTTGTTGTTTGGACTGATATCATATCTGAAAAATATATCCAACACAATTTTCAATTAAAAAATAAGTGCTCAAAATATATTAAGGGAATAAATACATGAACATTAATGAGTATTATGTACACAGTACTTTCTAGCTATCTAAATGCTTTCACATCAATTATCTCCTTTAATTCTTGCAGTTATCTTAAGAAACAGCTCTAATTATTATTCACATTTTAAAAATAATAAAACTTGCTCGGAGAGGTTAATTATCCAAGATCATGCATCACGCAACTAGGAAGGGACAGAGATAGGAAGTCTTATAACTTCAAAGTCCTATGTTTTGTTTTCTTTTTTTTCTTCTTTGCATGGAAAGAAATTAAAAATACTGAAGTATCTCAGGTAATTGCCTTAAAATTCAAACTCACTTTGCTCATGCAGACCCAACTGATATACCAGAATGCAACTAATAACTAAATAATTAATTTCATAATGACACTCACTAGCTACTCAGCTGCCTACATTTAAACCATCCATCAGTCATGCTTAAAGCTGTACCCCAATGGAAGCAAAGCCTGGAGGTAAGTGAAACAACTGAATTATGAATACAGGGCCTTGGAACCACAGAAAAGGGAACTATCAGTTCTGAGGGAGGAAATCTCAGAAGTTTTCACTGAGAGAGCACTTGGTGTTAGACCAGAGCCTTGGAAGGTCAGTAGAAACTTGAAACACTAAAAAGAGAAGGACGTTTTTTTCCCAACTGGGTGAAATGATTTGATTCTAAAATCAAGACAGTGTGACTATGTGAAAATATGAGGACCTGCCAAGGGTCCAGGTGTTGGAATGAGAGGTGGGTGGGGGGCGACAGGTGAGATGCCTGAGCCTTGACAGGTAGGTGATCACAAAGAGCGACACACATCATGCCCTGGAATTTAGACTTAAGAGTGTAGGCGAGATAGCTTTTGCAGTGTTTCAAGCTGAAAAATGACGGGGCCAGGCATGCATTTCAGAAAGATTTTTCTACTGACTTGGGGGAGAGGGTGGACAAGCCCCAGTACAGATAAATATTGGAGACGTGATTGTAATGGTCTAGGTCAGCGCTCCTTAAATTTTTAGTAGCTTATGAATTACCTGGGGATATTGTTGAAATGCAGCTTCTGATTTAGGGGTTCTGGGTGGGACCCAATAATTTGCATTTCAAACAAGCGTTCAAGTGGTGAGCAGCAAGGGGCTGGGTGATGGATAAGAAGAGCTCACAGGAAAGCCATAGCAATAAAAATGGAGAGACGGGGAGGCATTTCTGAGGTCCCAGAAAAACCAAAGTCTACCTCTCTTTTGTTGTCTAGCCGAGTTCTGGCAGGTGATCCCTGCTCTCTCTTGCCCACAGGTCTTGTGCCATGAGTTCTTTGCACATCCAAGCAGCTTTTTCAAAACAGAAATTTATTATATGTGTACGTATTTCCTGGCTGTCATGTGAAATCAAAATTCCCTAAATGTTACAGGTTATATCATAATTTCCCTGCTACGCTCCAGTAAAAATACAGTACTTGGTAATAATAAATACTTGTTAGACTCAGTGTGCTCCTGAAAAACATAAGAATATTGGCATTTTTGTTGTTGTTAATTTTATATTTTTGGTGCTGGGGATGAAAATGTAAAGCTGATCTCTACACAAACACGTTATACTCAAGAATCCTTTCGAAGTATAAGAGCTTATTAAACGTATTTAATGAAATGGGATGTTCATTAATAAATGTCGTTTTCCCATAAGCTCGCTTTAGAAAGGTGTACCTAACTAAAGTTTATATAAAGAGACTATTCCTACCTAAGTGCTTCCACAGCAAAACCTTGAGTACCCATCTGGGGCTCAGAATGAAAATCTGAGGATGGAAGAATTCAGTGAGAACAGGACAAGCTGTGATAAAGTCTGATGGTAGAAATGGTCAGAGCTGACACCTTCCTTCCTCAAGAGAATGGGAAAAAATTGGTTCTAAATTCGATTGAGTTAACTCTGATTCTCTCAAATTGCTTTAGATCCCTGAGCTGGTAGGGCCTGGGCATGAACTTGGCTTCAACTCTAGCAATAAAATATCCTTTTAGCTCCGTAGGTCTGGGGATGAAAAGACTGCATGGTCTAAGGAAAAGGTCATGGCTTTTAGAGAAAGGTATGGGTTAAAACCCTCCCGATCCTGTCAAATACCAGAATTAGTAAGTCCTGGTCGGTAAGTTATGTAACTGAGCTGGGCTTCAGAACAGTCATCCATAAAAATGGCGAAAACCATCCTTGTGAGACATAAGTGGGACCTGGAGTGATCACTGCTCAGATGTTCTTTCCTTTTTCCATTCAGTCTATTCCGATTATGACTTTCTTTGAGACTGTGGACAAGAACATGGCACAATCAAATCTCTGGATGATAATAATTACAAGAAAACAGATTCAATCTTGTCATAAGCTGAACTATAGCTTTAGTTTCAAATTCTTCTCTGAATACATGAAATGTCTTAGGTTGTCAAAGACAACGTGAACAATATAAAGATAATACTGCTTTATTCTCAGCATTGGGGCAGGTCGGATGTTGTATTGGATTATCTGCCACCTTTGGGTTGACTGGATAAAAGATTAAGAATCGCTTTCTGGAGGACAGTGTTTGTGAGACAAAGCAGATCTGTCTGCCGGTCATTCCAGGGGGATCAACTCCCATGAGAATTTTCTGAAAGCAAGTCTTTCTCTCATTTCAAACTTTAGCAGTCTTCTTTTTTGAAACATGGCCCTTCTTCTTTATATTTTAATGCTACATTTATCATCAGTTTGGTGTGTGCTTTGATGTAATTCACTTAACCTGTTTGGGCCTGAATAAACCAAACACAAAATCCTGCATTCGCAGTGTGACTCATGAATATTTTAATGAATGAAGGGCTTATTTATGTAGTACAGAGATTCCTTATCAAAACATTCTCAGTAAATTTAAGGAAAAAAATAAGTGCAAAAATACAATGATTTTAACCAACAGTACATATGAATGAACGAAAGAAACTTGAGATATAATTTAGTCTCTCCACTCACTCTGTGTGCTGGTGATAGTCACCCAAACATTAATAATCACCCTCATTTCCATTATCTTACAATTTATTTTGCATATATTCTTTAGTTTTTTTAGCCAGTTTAATGCTACTTAAAGCATCCTATTACAGATTGAAGCCTGAGTCTATCTTCTATATCTGAAATCTTCATGTATTTTTTCTGTGTCCAAGGAATATTTATTGAGCATATAATACAGGCTAGAAACTCTGCTAAACTCTAGGGATACAATAATTGTGAAACAGGAGAGTCTCTGTTTTCAGGGAAATTCTCCTCTAGTGGAAGAAGACAATGAACAAACAAATAGACAGGTGATGTGACATGTCAGGAAGAACAATAAAGCAGACTAGAAGAAGAGTCTGACTGGGGGGCGTGCAGTTAGAACTGGTGGTCCAGGAGGAGTTATTTGATTGGTGGTTATTTTTTCATTAAAGCTAGAAAAAGAGAGAGCAAGTTAGAAGGTTGTCTTGGAGAAGAGCTTTCTCAACAGAGAGAATAGCATGTGCAAAGGTCCTGCGCAGGAGGGCAGTTGGCTTGCTGAAGGTGAGCAAGGGGGGCTGCCGGGGCTGGGCTGGGGCAGCAGGGGAGAGGAAGGAGACGAGGCCGGGGAGAGAGGGAAGGTGGAGCACTGAAGCCTTTCAGGCTGCAGTGGGGAGTTTTGATACTTCTGTGCACAGTGTGGGGATTTTGAGCCTATGATTTATGTAACCGGTTTTTTCTTTTCAAGACAATAGACTTGATGGGCTGAAAAGTTAAGTCAGGGTAGAATGGCCGTCTAATTTATCATCTAAACCAGGGCACTTTTTTTGAGAGTGAAAATTGACACAATTCACACATAAGCAAGACAGGCATAAGAGAGATTGTCCTGAACAAATTGGGACCCTTCTTTACCCTAAAGCAGAGAGGCCACTTGTGAGCAACCGGGGGAGGTCACCTCCCGGAGAGGGCATGCTCCCTGCGTGGGCCAGATTTTTCTAGCTGCCCCTCTGGGGCTACTCTCCACCTGTTTATCCCACTCCCCGTCGCAGGAGTCTGACCTGAAGGAAATCTTTAATGAACTCATAAGTCTTATGGCTTCCCTATGAATTCAGCCAAAGGGGAACCAGAGCTGGAGATGGAGGGAGGGTGTGCTCACTCCTCTAACTTCTTCCCCAAAGGTGGCCTCACACTAGCTGCGTCCCTCCAGGCATCATTCCACCCTTCCGGCAAGGCAGCTTGCTTCCAGGACTCTTTCTTCTTCCAGGTTCTGGTAACATTTTTCTCCCCTGGTCCCTTTAGGCCCAGGACTAGCACCAGCCGCCCCTGCTAGCCCAGGGTGTCTGTACCATCCCTTGTGGTCCCCTAACAGCCCATCTGCTGCTTTCTGGTTAATCTTTTTGTAAACAAACTCTCCTTGAATTATCCCAATTTGACTGTGCCGTTGCGGGAGAGTGCCTGGCACACCACCCACCCCTGAGGATGGTTCCAGGAATGAATCACTGCAAGACGTGCCTGGCAAATGGGATCCTCGGTACACCAGGCTCTGGAGAGGCCTCCATAAATCACAAGGTGCATTAATTTCTTAAGGGAACAAAGAAAAAGCAAAGAGGATGCTTTTCTCCTCTGACTCCCTCTAAACTCAGGAATCCATCAAGCAGCCTTTGAAAGGAAGCATTCAAGACAAATCTTAAAGTACTATGTTTTTCAACTGCAGCCTGAAAGGCCTGCTTTATGTTTCAAAATAGGTTCTCGTTATCGGACGCCTTTGTAATGAGGAGCATTTCTCAGCAAAGGCGGCTCCAGACCCTACCTTTGCCTTTAGAAGGAGCTTTCCTTATTTGCACACCAACTGACAGGGTTTCACCTCGAGAAAGCAGCAAAATAGAGGCGCAGCTGGGCGATGCTGAAAAACAGGGAATCAGAATAAGAGTGATTTAAATCAAAACAGTTCCTTAAAGTCAGGATGAACTAGAAATTGAGCCTGGCAGCGGATGAAGTGCAAAATAGCGTGAAGGGAATTCTCTGGGTGATGGCGATGCTGTGTATCTGTTTCAAAGGCTTTGGAAAACTGAGTAATCCAGAAACTCCAAGTCTTGATCGTCACAACGTCTTAGGAAGAGAGGAGCGAGGGCGGGTCAGAGGGTGATGGCAATCTCCAGAAGCCCTTCACTAGCAGAGGACACGGTCAGTGGGCCTTCCCTTTAATCTGCGTATTCCTAGATTCCTAGAGCCAAGCAAGAGACCTAGCAACGATTTAGGAATTCGTAATGTTTATCAGGTGAATGCAGTGAGTGAAGAAAACAGCAACCAACGAATTTCAGGGCACAGGAAGGCATCACGCCGTCCATGAGATTTACTCCTTCCATCTTGAATCAAATTGGTAAAAAGAATTTAGTCAGGGGAACAAATAGATCACCTGCCGTTGTGTAACTTAAACGAAGACATGCTTGTCCAATATTTGTCATGTTCAGCTTGTGGCTTTGAATTGATGTTTCTAGTCATGCGTCATAATATTGTGATGTTCTCATAGTGACAATACTTTTTGTTTCCCACTCGAAAATACTGAATCACATGCCTTTTTGATTAATAAGGATAAAAGGTATTTCATTATGAGGTCTTGGGAGAGAATTTAACAGCATTCTAAAAAACACATGGCTCTACGTGAGGTGTGGAGAGACTAGAAGTGCTAACCAGTAGCCCAAGGAATGGTGCCTAATGTCTAGGGGCAAGCGTTGTCTAGCCACAAGCGTTGTCTAGCCTTGGTTAGAGCAGAGAGAGATTGTGGGCGGAGGAGTGGCAGGGTTTCCAAAAGGAGAAACCGCCTTTAATTTTTAGCCCTTCTATGGATTCAGTCAATGGCTCTAAGCCTCAGATTACAGAGAGCCCCAAATTCATGTAAAGTCTCCACTTGCTCATTTGTGGAGAAAGGAAAGGAGAGCAGCTAATTAGACAGTGGCTCTGATCAACTGTGTACCAGCTGCCTTGTTCCTTTTCCTCTCTGCCCATCTAGCACTCCCACTTGGCACGTGCCATTTTCTCTTCCTCCTGCACGACAGATTCACTGCCTCCTGCCCGAGAATCCACTGGCATTTGTGGTGTTCTTCAGGATGGGCACTGAAGGCATTTGTGCATCCCTTAGGACGAAAGTAACTGGGTTACTTCTCTCAGAGGTATCAACGTTTAAGCCTTAGATCATTGTCATCCTCAGTAGATGCATTTCAAACATCAGAAGAAGTGAGTTATAGTGATGATACGAGTGCTATGGCCTTTGTTCCTTAAGTCGTAACCTGCTGACAAACCTATTTTAGGAGAAGACAATGGCTAGAGCATCCTTATGATCCTCCTTTCCTTCTGGAGTAAGAGAGAACACTGACTCACACATTGTTCATCATATATATTTTATTAGTTATTTTAGCTTGGATTGATTTTGGCTTTTCATATAAAAATAGCCACAGAATTTAAGAATGAGGAGCCATTACACAGGTAACCTTTTTTTTCTCCCAAATTAAGATTCCCCCAAAGCATGAAATTAGTAAATGGAAGACTCTCAACTAAAACACATTGTCCCCATCTTTTTCCAAAACCCCAGCTGGTACACGGGTCTCTTTGGGCCCCCAAGAGTTTTACATTATTCTGCTTTCTTTGTATTAAGTTACATAGTAGATGCGCTATTTTATGCAAAATATCTGAATAGTTAAGACTCCCCCAACTATACTTTCCTAGCTGCTCTTCAGATATTTCAGGTAAAAGAGTTTCTTTGCTCCAATTATCAGAGTAATTTAAGTACATAGACTCGGTCTGAGTTTATACCCAGTGCTAATGCTCAAACCATTTTCTTCCTCTTTTCTGAGTGATAAAAATTTTAAAAGAACAGAAAAAGCATTAAATGAATATGTTTTTGCGGTCGTTTGAAGGTCTGTAATGAGAACAGGAAATACATAATTGAACACAGAGTAGTACAAGGTAAGTCATCAGTGTAATAAATTGAAACACACAGTCGTGCAAAGTAATAAGCTAGAACACTTTTATATGAGGTCAGGTGTGTTGCTTTGAAGTTGGACTGCAATTTGCCTTCCCTAGGACAGAACTGTCTCCTGATTCCACATGCTTATTAATCTACAGTCATTTAATGAGGCAAAGGGTGACCAACAGGTGATTTCAGGAAATTTGCTGCAGTAGCCACAGGGCTAGAGATCAGCTAGAGTCTTGAAAATGCAAAATTAGCTTTCTTTATTCTTGAGTTGATTATCAGGCTGAGCTCCGTTTGTACCATGGCATCGTACAGTTACCTTCATGTTGCCCCCTGACTATTACTGCCTAAAATTTGAACAGTAACACCAATCAGGAGATTTCTTCCCATCACTTAGTGAACAGCAGATCTAGGTTCCAGTTCCAGCTTTACCAGCATCCATTTTGTGAAGAAAACCTTTTCTTAGAAATCCCAATTCAAAATGGTCCCTCTGAGTCCTCATTCACTCCCACCTCATCATATTGTGTGGGGGTACTTGAAGTATGAATGGGCTGATGCAAAGGATGTTTCCTGGAAACTTCTGGGGAAAAAAGATAAAAGCAAATCCCAGAAATTATATTGTAGTTAAAAACCTGTGGGTATGAAAAAAATGCTGGCAGGTGTTTGAAAACAAGCAAAGTCCAATTAGCTGGAGAATTTTTCCTGGTAATATTTGATGAGCTTGACTCCCAGCTTGGTTAGAACTATAACTAGCATTTTGTTCTTTAGTGACTTTCAGGGAAATCTTGAAATGCTTTATAAACATTGATAAAGCCTTTGAACCTGTCTTTGAAGAAGACTTGAATAAACAAAATTTGACATTCCAGATAAGGATGGGGCACCTGTTAGGAACAATCTGGTAGCGTTACCTTTATTTGAGCTCTGTTTAATTCTGGAGGTAGAGTTGCATCTGGTGTCTTAATTCATGACACACTTTTCCATGTTAGCGAATCTACCCAAGGAAGAGCATAACTCTAAACGGATTTGAGAGTTTTGCTCTTCTTGTAGTTGAACTATTCAACAAATTTTCTTTGGAGCACCTACTACATATTCAGGCTGCACTAGGCATTATGAGGCTTTGAAATGGAGACCTGAGACCATGAGTCATATGCCAGGGGAGAAGCGAAGGGAAAGCACAGGGAAGGGCAGCAAGACAGTGAGCCGTGGCAGGAAAAGTGGGCTATTGAGGATGAAGAGAACCTGGCTTTTAAGATCCAATGTAATGTTTAACTAACATGCTACTGTATTCCTAATTAATATTAACCTTTACACAGAAAGCTGGAGACAAGTGTCCGTAAGACACTTCTTGCACTACCAGCAGTGGAAGACTGGAAAATCAATACCCCACCCCAACATGTTGTTCAGAGTTAAAAGCAACATAGATGCATTGAGAACTTGCAAACTTTATACATATGTGTGTGTATTTATATGTAAATATATACAATTTATTTCTTTCTGGAGCAAAAATTCTCCCTGATTTAAGATCACCAAATTAGAAATTTGATAATCCATAGCGACACATCTGAAGACTTCCAGGAGCCTTCTATTGCTCTTAGCAACTAATACTCTTTTACAAGAAATCAGCGGTGCTGAGTGCAGCCATTACCCTCCTTACAGGCCATTTACCATTTTAAAGATGCTGCATACATCAACTTGACCTCACAATGACCTTTCTGAGACTGCTTTTCAGACAGAAGAAACAAGGAAGAGAGAAACACAGAAGCTGAACTTAGAGCCAAAGCCACTTGGCTCAGCTTAGTTATGTTTACCATTAATAAGGCCAGGATGGAGGTTTAAGTCCCACTCCAGTTACTCCGCTTTGCCAACCTCTATACATTCTGTGGACTCTAGGTTCTTCCACCCATGATGGTAAGTATTTTTAAGTGGATACAGGCAGAAAGCAAAGGAACCTCCACCCAAGGAATATCATACACCACATGCCATGCCAGGAGAGGAGTTAGACTTACCTCTTCTAGAAGCAATGTTTATAATGGCTGTTGTCCACTGCACATTTTGAGAAGCAATATTCTCTCTAACTGTGGCTATCCCAGTATTCTGATAATTTTATTTTTGTTCAATCAGGGAACTGTTTCTCTCATTCTTTCCTTTCCATTCACTCAAAATCGTGTTGATTCTTCTTGATCTCCCATGATAAGGTACCAGCAGCTGAAATTAAGGCTACACTGACATAATTCTATTTCAAAGCATAGAATCAAAAAAGTGGGTTGTATGTCTAAGACTGTCCCATCTAATTCTTCTCATATTTAATGTGAGATTCCTTATTCCAAACTGAAGGTCATTTTTTTTCTGTCCTTCTTCAGGGTCTCGGTGTTCTCATTAGTCCATTCATTCAACCATTCAGTTCACACTTGTTGAGTGCCAGACACTGTGCTAGACAAGGGATAAAACGATGAGCAAAAGAGCAAATAAAATCCCTGTTTTAAAGGAAGTTTCAGGCTAGTGAGAGAAGACTTAATTAAATGATCACACACAATTAAATCTAAATTTTCAATGGTGAGAAGTGCAACAAAAAAAGTACACAGTGTCTTAATCTAGGTAAGTGTGATCTTCCTTTGGCTTGGTTTGAGATCTCTTTATTCCTAAAAATCAGTCTCATAACGATTCTTACCATTCAAAGCAAACTGGTTCTTGGGACTTGAAGTTTGCACAGAAGCTACAATTTTTCCCGTTGTTATCTCATTATTTCTCCAGTGGTCACTGGGTAACAGGGACACTCTGAGGCACCTATCCCAATATGCAAAAGTGAGCAGAATATCTCGGGAAGGCATGTGATCCAGCAGCTTCCTCAGGTCAATTATTTACTTAGCCTGTAACCTTGCACAATTCTCTTATTCAATTCATAATTTCCTTATCTGCAAAATGGGGATAATAAAGACCTTCCTCCTATTATGAGTCATACTAATACAAAGCAGTTTATGAGTTATGGATTGGAACATAAAATTAAAGTAGCATTATTACAATTATTTTTGTTATGGATATTGCAGCAGAACAAGAAGAGCTGAAGTGAGCAAACATAAAAATTCCATCGTATTCTTCTTCTATCCCCTGTTTCTTGCCAGAAAGCAGAAAAGCCATAGATCGGAGCTCTTCCTTCACCCAGGCAGAGCTTGTCACAGCCTGAGCTTTCCAGCTGATGGTGAGCATAGATTTCCTACACCAAAAATTGGAACACATGATCTGACAAAGCCTTTTCCCCACTGATTCATGACTTTATTTTTATGAAAATCTGTAAGAATTACAATGCTTTAAGATATTAGTGCAATGTCTCAACTTTCTATGAGCGAACAAAAGAAACTAAAATGATATTCTCTTGGAAACCTGAGGCGTAGCGGTCCCCAGCCCTTGGCCCGCCTTGTGAAAAATGGCTGCAGTTTGGAGTTTCTTCTCGTTCTGGTGGCTATCAGTGCAGGGTGAATAAATCTGTCCCCATGAGCCACCTTCTGAAAGGATGATCATCTAGATTCTTGAAGATATTTATTTACCTCTGCCGTGATTTAGAGACAGACTCCTCCTTCACAGGCTCCCCTGCCCTTCGCTGCTGGTAAGACGCCCCGGTGGATTTATGTTGCTGCCCAAGAGCAGGATTTGTGAGTTCAGATCACGTTGATGGCGCTACCCTGGATAAGACGCATTTATCACAGCCGTGCTTGGTCCTGTTTGCATTACATGTTTCACCGCCCGTTTTGTTAAAACCAAATGCTTTTAAACCATAGGCTTGTGGGTAGGGTGTCTCCCCGATCTATCAGCAACAAACATTCTGCCTTTAAAATCAGGTGAGTAGAACTCAGTTGTGCTCAACTATTAAAAGCGTCACCACTTCCAGCCTGAACTTGCTGCCATCTGACCATTTTCTTAAGTAGAGGGAAGACCCAAGATCGTCTTATCAAGGCTTCACCAGCAAAGTCAGTAAAGGATGGGTCTCAGATTATCAGGGGCAAAGATATCTTCTAGGAAGGGCTGCTTTAGGCTCAGATGAGGTAAGAGGGTCTTGTGGAAATCTCAATGTCAGAATATTTCTGGCTTGTAAGAGATCAAATAACTTGAGCTAATGAAGAGTCCGAAGGATGAAAGGCAGAGCTGGGCTTCAAAGGCACCTAGTCAGTGAGATTAGGGTACAGATAGGGAAAGACGGAAATCGTGAAGAGACTCAGCGTCAGTCTGGCTACAGGTTAGTGGTGCTTGAGCGGAGTTTCCATGTTCCCAGGGGTGGCACTTCGCCGTTCTTCATCTGTGAAGTCTCACTTGGTAGCACAAAAACGAAATTTAAGTCCTTCCAAAGGCCATTTGCACACACACACACACACACACACAAATTATTTCTTAGGCCCTGGTTACAAGAGCTTACAATAAGACTTAAATTGCTGGACCATAAGGGATTTTCTGGGGTTTTATGCTTGCTTTTGTTTTTGTTTTTAATGAAGATAACAGAGACATAAGTCAATTCAATTTAACTTGAGTCTTAATAATCTTAAATTTTCACTACGGACTGGGACTTAGAGTGATACATTCCCAGGTGTCGGTTGAGCCAACCCCCTCTGCCAGGGCTTTTGTCCTCTTTATGGCATAACTCCACCTTTGACCCCTAGTGCAGTTCTGTGAGAAAGGCTACCCTCGATGTCTCCCTGCAATGAAGGCTTCTCGCGCACGGTGACCCTGCTCCTGAGCTCACAGACTTCAGTGATTCTCTCAGTTAGCAATTAATCACACCATCCCCTGGGACATCTCCTATCTGTGGTCTTTGTTGTTTAGAACTGGATTGTTTAGTTTTTTTGGTTTGTTTGTTCCTTGTCTCAAAATTTAGATGGTAGACTGAAGGAAGGTATCCTATGTTACATGTGTTATGAAGGAAAAAAGTGATGAAAGACATTATGGAGGTGATGTTTACTTGCCAGATAAATTTGGGCAACTCTTTAAAGTTATCAACTATCTACCTTTGTGACTTTCAGTAGCCCCGTGCGAGCTGAGAGGGACGTGATGGATGCAAAATAAGTCTCTCGCTTGATGATAAACTTTGTGCAGATCCCTTGTCACATTATCCAGTCCAATGAAATGGGGGTGGATGGGTGTGAGCGTGATCCAGAGGGGTTACATCAGGGAAAGGACAGCTGAGGAACAAGGACAGGAAAATCTATTCCGGCAAGATCCAAGGAGAGCAGGTAAATGAGTAGTTGGAAGGACCAGCATGGAGAATAGATGTTAGATACACAGGAGGATTGGCAGCCAAGAGATGCAGGAAAAAGAGAGCGAAAAATAGAGCTAATTTGACAACAGAGTGTGGAGTTGAAGCAAACTGTTTAGAATTCAATCCATGAACTCTGGGCATGTGGTAGATGCCTCTTTTATGGCACTTACAACAGTAGCGAGAACAATGGCTAAGTGATATATATTGCCTTAAAAAAGTCTGCTGACCAGTATCATGGGTTCTTTCAATCTGTTGCTAATTTGCATAACTATCTTAAGGTTATAATAGGGACAAGGCAAGTCTGTTATGAATGGTTCTTAGATTCCTAGAGAAGAATGCTGATGAGGGGACAGCTGGGGGCTTCGCTCTGTTCCCTGGTTTGCTGTTGGTGGGCTGCCCTGCAAACTGGTACTCAGGTTCTTGAAGGAGTCCTGGGCAAAGGGTTTGAGTGGATGATGGAATTCCATTTCCACACTATCAAAAACGACACGGTGATCATAATGAAGCTGGGTTTGTCTCACCTGAATCAGACCACATTTAAAAATCCTTGCAATGGGAGGAGGGCTTCTGATGCGTTAGTCTCTTGCTGCATGACTATCAGAGGGAAGGAAGGAGGAAGGAATGTCAGCATCAAGTGTATCTTCATGGGAGAGCGAATCCCTGCGCTTTCTCTTCTGGAAGACTGATTGCTATTTCCTTCTTATTTCTGCCATGAACCGTTGACACTGGAATCTTATCAGGTCTCCTTCCTCAGCTGGCTCAGCATTCCTGTTCTCAGGCTGCTAAGAAAGTTTGTCTTGGTTCCTTGGCATGTGCTCTGGTTTATGCATTTAGATGCTTTCTCTCTCTCTCTCACTCTCTCTCAGAGAATATCTAAACAGAGAGAGAGAGAGAGAGAAAAAAAGAGAGAGAGAAAGAAGAGAAACCCTGTGGTTCAGCTCTCACTACCCTGCTCTCTTCCTTTTAGCAAAACTACCCTGCAAAAATTGTGTCCGTAGAATCCCAGGCAGTTCCCTGTTTCTACCCTTCAGGCTAAATCCAATAACAGCCAACGGCTCTCTAACAGTTTATCCAGTGGGCTCAGTAGAGGCTGCAAAATGAGCCGAGATATATAAATGGCCCCTTCCCGTGTGGCCGGAAATGGCAGTTGGCTTGGTCTCTCTAACTGGTCGGTGCTCAGAACAAAGCTGCTAGCGGTGAAAGTTTCATCACTGCGTTTTCCCGTCCCCAGCAGAGCTGGGTGCAGCCGGGTGCAGCCGGGCTGCCTGAAAACACAGCCCTCCTTCAGGAATGTGAGGTCAGTTGCTTTAAGTTAAAAGGTCCTTCTAGTTACAAGTTACTTTCACATCCACTGCATCATTTCATCCTCATCATGAGTCAGATGAAAGCAGTTATTATACACCCCATTATATAGATAGGTAAACTGAGGCCAAATGATTGCACTGTGCCCAAGGAAGAGCAGGGATCTGTTTACTGAAAGTCAGAGCTACAGAGCTGGGCGAGCCACGAGCTTCTTGACTCCAGCTGACACTCCATATCGGAGCGCATGTGCTACACCAAACATCCAGACTATAGTTTTCAATGCATATAGGACATTGGGCTAGACGGTCAGACTGACAACAAAACAATCACCGCACAGTTGTAAAATGATTCGTCTTTAACTCTCATTGCCTATTTTGTGTCTTTGGCAAAAGTCAGAATTCTGAAAGTAGTGCCTTGTGTTCCATCCTTCGTGTCCATGGTGGTTTTTAAGGCTTGCAGAGAAGTATTCATAAGGATGTGAAAGTTAGGGAGGAAGAGAAGGAGAGAGGAAGTGGGGGAGCGAGGACGTTTATTGAGCACCGTCCCCAAGGTCAGTGCTGATAATCTTCTCTGTTTATCTCAATTCATTCTCATTTTGGGTAGATCATGTGACCTCACTGCGCCTGTTTTCTCATCTGTAAAGTAGACCTATGATGCCTACCTTGAAGTTATTGAGTAGATAAAATGGGTTAATACACATAAAGCGCTTCTAACAGTACTCAGCTCTTACTAAACATTTGCTGTTGTAATTGTTACAATTATCTACATATGAAGAAAATGAGGCTCAGAATTTTTATTTATTTATTTATTTTTCATTGAAGTATAGTCAGTCACAATGTGTCAGCTTCTGGTGTACAGCATAATGTCTAGTCACGCATATGCAAGCATATATTCGTTTTCATATTCTTCTTCATTAAAGGTTGTTGCAAGATACTGAATATAGCTCCCTGTGCTACACAGAAGAAATTTGTTTTATATTTATTTTGTATATAGTGATTAACATTTGCAAATCTCAAACTCCCAAATTTATCCCTTCTCACCCCTTTTCCCTGGTAGCCATAAGATTGTCTACTATGTCTGCAGGGGCCTCAGAATTTTAAATATGTCCAGCCAAGTTCTCAGCTGATAAGGAAATAGGACAGAAACCCAGGTCCAAGTCATTTCAGAAGAACCACAACGACATATCTGAAATATTCTTATGTTATTAGCTGAGAAGACCTTAAATTCTTCCACCAGGCGAACATTCCAAGACAGAATAGGCAGACCCAGCTATGTGCTACATGGGAGCAGAGAAGGGATGCTGAGGGAGAATTCTTCATTTTTGTCCAGAAAAAAAGTAAATTCATGAACCACAGAAAGCTGGGAGAGAGCATTACCCATCTAGCCCTAGTCTTCCTCGGAAAAGAACAAGAGATTGTCCTTGAAATCTACAGAAACCAAAACAATTAAAGGCCCAGGACATGTGCCAGTCTGCCACGTGGAGAACGAGGAGCAGGCTGTCTTGGTTAACGTGAGCTGGGGGTGTGGGTGCCCCTTGGCTTTTGTTAGGGTGGTGGTCCAGGTTAGGCTGCCTTGTGCCAAGTCTTCTATTCTCCTGAAGATCTATCTCCCCGCTGGCTTTTAGGTGTAGCACGGAGGAGGAAAGGGCCTGACAGTCACTTACTGCTATATGTTTCTCGACCCTTCCAAAAATAAACAACAAGCACACAAATACATAGCTTTCTCTTCTTCCTCTGTGTGGCAGGAAGTCTCTATGTATAAAATTCAGCTCCTTAAAAAAAAAAAGAAAAAACTAGCATATAGTATTTCCTAACAGAAGACTGGGATAGGAGAGAAAAAAAAAAAGAAACAGAACTGTGTCCAATGTTGCATTAGATACAGGCTTTTACAAAGACTAATGCATTGAAAAGCAAATATATCGGCACTCGCCATAACCTTGACATTTTGACAAATACCTCAGTGTCTGCCTGTGTGATCAAATTGATTATCTCTGTGAGCTTCCTTCAAAGCCACTCACCTCTGTGGCACCTTCCACTTGGATCTGTAAAAGCCTGGGGCTTGATGCCAGCATGCTGTTTTCATCCCAGAATCCTTTGCCGCTTTGTTCCATTATTCTTACCACCCCCCAAAGAAAAGCAGTTCAAAGAATGTAGTGGGAGCTGTCTTGAGAATGAAGTAAATACGGTTAATCGCTGAATTTTGTAGCGGGAAGAAAGCTTTGTTAGAAGGAGCTCAAGATAATTAATTTCCTTCTTTCTTGAAAAATTTCACTGAGAAGACTGTCCAGGTGAGTTGCCTGGCTGGGTTTAGCGCTGTCATGTGAAAGATAGATGCAGAGGTGGAGGAAAACGTAGTTCCCTGGGGTGGGTACATCTGATTGCATTGATGGGAGCATAGAAAACAAATTTAGTTGTTATTGGTGGTGTTCATAGGAGCGGAAGGAAGCAGAGAAGGGAGATACTTCATTGCTGATAGAACCCTTTAAAGGACAGAGTAACTAGAATTAATTCACTTTTATTTGAACCGAGGTATAACAGTCATCTGACACTAGCACTCTTAACTTGCTTACCACCACTTCAACAACTTCTGCTCTGAGTTTTGTGATTGTGGTGTTGTTCATTTTTGTTGTTTATTTGCTTGTTTTTAAACAGCTTAAATAAATGTATGACAGGCACAAGGCTGCTTTCTTACAGTGTAACCCAGTACCCCTGTCAGTTGGACCGTTTTACTGGTGGCCAGGTGTCCAGAGCTTCCATCCGCAAGGAACCCCGGATCTGCTTCACCCGGGACCTGGCCAGCGTGGGTCTGGCCCAGTGTTGTCAGGACATGCTACCCTGAATGCAAGTCGTGTTGGCAGTGAGGCAGATAAGAGCCTCTCACTCAAAGGAGTATACTGTGCATACTAAGTTTACTGTGGCCCCAGGTGGTGAGCACACGGATGTCCTGTTGGTTTCAGCATCCTTGGAAAGAATAAAAATAATCTGCAAGCCGAAAGGTAACCCAAGATAAAGCTCACATGCCCCTGAGAGGCTGTTCTCTTGTGTTTTTCTTTTGCAAGAGAAGCAAGTAGCCTCCCTTCCACCTGCTGCCCAAGAGTCAAGCCTCATCGTCCCTTCATAACTGAGGAAGTGCCTGTGTGAGCTGCTCAGACCTTACCTGGACTCTTCCTTTCTGCATTTACTGACATTTAGGAGCCAAAACCCATTACGTTAAAATTGGCTAAATAAGGTCTCTCCAGTCAATTTTGCCTATAAAACAAATTTCCTATTCAAGAACACTGAACACTGGACTCCATCTCTCATAATAAAGAGGCCATTAATTCTCTGCTACTGCTCATTATTCTTATTAACTATTCGCAGACTTTTTGCTAGAGGCAAAATGTATGTATTAGAGGCAGCAAATAAGGAGTGCGAACATGCTGAGGCCAGCGTGCTCACCCAGGCAAGCGGAGAAGCCGGCGACTCCGGACCCCGCCAGCTGGGCCCTGCCCTGAGCGTCTGTGCTGCCGGGAGCCAGGACGGGGGGTGGGAAGATGGGCTGTTCACGCAGCAGAGTTGTTATGCAGAGCCCTCTGTCTCAAGTATGTAGCAAAAACAACCTTCTAAGGGTAAAAGCTGACTGATGATCACTTGGATTTTTCCTTAGTTTTTTTTTTAAACAACCTTATTGAAGAATCTTTTTTATGTCATAAAATTCACTTATTTCCAATGGAAAATGCAATCATTTTTACTAACTTTATTAAATGGTGCAATTAGCACAATAAATCAGTTTTAGCACATGAAGACCCCTTTTGCCCATTGGCAGCTAATTCTAACCCACTCACACCGGCCAGCGCCTGGCAAGCACAAATCTACATTTGATCTCTTTAAAATTTCTTTTTGAGACATTTCATATAAAGAAACCATACGATTGATGGTGTCTTGTATCTGACTTTCATTGAACATAACCTTTGGGGCTTATTCATGCCATCGCATGCGTCCAAAGTGCCTTCATTTTTTTTATTGTTGAACGTTATTTCATGTAGGATATACCTCCTCTTATCTATCCACTCATGAGTTGGTGAACATTCAGGTACTTTTTAGTCCTGAGCGACTATAAATAATGTTGCTCTGAACATCCATGTGCGGGTCTTTGTATTGACATATATTTTCGATTCTTTTGCATATGTTCCTACGAGTGGGATTTCTGGGTCATATGGTATTTTTATGTCTAACCTTTTGAGAAACTCTCAAACCGTTTTCCAAAGTGGCTGCAACATGCTACATTTTCACCAGCATCGGATTACGGTTCCCATTTCTCCACATCTTCATCAAAGATTCTTGTTGTCTTGTCTTATTTATTTTAACCATTCTGGTGGGTGAAAGATGGCATTTTGTTGTGATTTTAATTTGTATTTCCCTAAGGAATAGCATGTTATGCATCCTTTCATTGCCATCTGTGTTCTCCTGGGGACAATATCGGTTCATACTCTTTACCCACTTTTTTAATTGGGTTGTTTGTCTTTCAGTATGTGAGTGACAAATATTCTTTGTAAATTCTGGATGCTGGGACTTGATCACATTCGTGCTTTGCAGGTATTTTTTTCCCATTCTGTTGTTAGTCTTTTTATTTTCTTAATAATGTCGTTTGAAGGGCAAAAGTTATGAATTTTGATGAAGCCCAATTTATCAACTTTTTTTTTCTTTTCAGGAGTCCTATCTAGGAAATCTTTGTCTAAGAAAAAGTATCCAAATTTTTCTGTTATGATCTCATACAAATTGTTTTAACTTTTACATTTAACTCCACGATCATGAGCTAATTTTTGTGTAGGGCGTAGGTGAGTCTAAGCTGATCATTGTGCCTACGGCGATGCCATTGTCCCAGCACTGCTGGATGAAAAGACTCTGCGTTCACCAAGGAATTAATTACGTTGGCATCTTGGTAACACAGCCAGTTGACTGTGAGTACAAGGGTTTATTCCTGTTTATAATTAGCTTGAGATTTCAGTATGACTATCCCAGGTTTCCACATGGTGAGGCTGAGGCTGGTCAGCTGAAGAACAGGCTCCCAAAGTTAGGTCGTCCTTTCTCAAATAATCTCACTCTTTTTAATATAACTCCACAATATAGAAAAACATTATTTAAAGTTTCATCATATTGACAAAGGGACCAGGAATCTGGGGTTTGTCTTTGATAATGGCCTTAGCATTGAAAAGGATGCCCATTAGCTGTCCACATTAGGAAGGATAATTCAGACGCACAGCTACCTCCTTTTATTTAGAAGAAGGCGCTTCACTCATTCATTTATTCACGCATACCACAAGTCTTAATTTAGTTTCTGCAAGGTAGCAGAATCCACTAGTCTGTTAATACCAGGTGTTTATATTATATCCTCCGTGTTCTTCACTGGAAGAAACGTCTATCAGTTACTGCTCCCCATTTTCCAACAGGCGTCAGTTCAATCACATGTTCTCAATTACCTGCTCCCTTCCCTCGACCCCAGCAGGACACAGCCCAGAGGTGAGTGTGGAACTCAACAGGAGCTGTAAAGACGCTCCAGGCCTGAGGCAAAAACCTGTCTCACATAACCTGGTCTGTCTCGTTGTATTACTTCACTTCTGTTCTCCTGCGTCTTGGCTCTCTTCCTTCAGTGGCTGAGAATACTTGGTTTCTGAATATTTCCTTTTTCCTGAGCCTACATGCTTTGCTCCACTTGGTTTGTTTTCTGTTTTGAAATGTTCGGTCTCTACTTTGGGCTGTTCTGACCTGCTCTACTGACCTGCGTAGTGACCTCTCATTTTGACCTGCACCCTTCTCTCGACCTCTTTAGTTTGGGTGCATTTCCACTAAGAATTGCTTACCTGGTCTGATGCTCAGTTCAGTCTTGAGCATCAAAAACTTCACTCTGACCTGGAACTGACTTAGTTCTCCGTCCTGAGGATCTGTCTTCGGTCTTCATTGATACAACCCTGTTCTAAGTATTAGAGGGCAGTGATTAAGGAGGTGGGCTCTGGGCTGAGACTCTCTCGGTTAAAACTTCTGATGTGTTCTTTACGAGGTATGTAAACTTGGGCAAATTCCTCAGTCTTTCTGTATCTCAACTTCCTCATCCACAAAATAGGAATAATAGTTATATGACCTTACGGGGTTGTGGTTAGAAATGAAGAGTTAACACACATGTTAAAAAATGGTGTCTGACACATGAAAAGCTCTCAGTAAATCCGAGCTGTTCCTCTATTATGGCTCCACCCACCACTGTAACCCGCCGCCCTGCCTCTAGGCTGCTCCCTTGTAATCCGTTCTCCACACTGCAGCCCTAGCCCCCTTCTGACATGTGAATGTACAACGCTGCTCCCTTGCTTCAGGTAAAACACGCGTCTTGACCTTGCTTACAAAGCCGTTCCTCACCTCGCCTTTGCCCCCTCCTCCAAGCCATCAGGACCAATTATTTGCCAATGCTATGTTCATCTCTTTTTTGCATCTTTTTAAACTTTTATCTTTTTATTTTTTCATGTTTAGTATTAATTTTTTTTGTTGTTGTTGTTATGACATGATCTCTTGTCTCTGGGGTTTTATGCACCTGCTCCTGGTGATTGAAACAAGCCATTTCTTTACCCAGGTAGCTATCTGTCAAGTCCTAATTATCAGTTCCTTCTGTGGGGGCATTCGCTGGTCCCCGGAAGCAGTTTAGGCACCTCCTTGCATGTTCCCACCTTGAATTCCCTTGTCACGGAATTTATCGCGCCCGATTGCAGGTATACAAACCTTTCTCTTCCACTAGACTATAAATTATTGAGGTGGGGCTCCCCCTCTGTCCTGCTCACAGTGTTAGTTCTAATGCCCAGCACTCTGCTGAAGACACAGCAAGCTCCCAGGAGGTCTGAGCTGGGCTTGTAAACCGTTGGCAACGGTCTGCATTTTGATAGGTGTTTGTGAGAGAAAGGCGATCCCCAGGCTGAAATCTGAGCATATTTATTACCAGATATGAAAGGTAGCATTCCATGCCTCCCAAGAAGTAGCCTTAGTTACAAATGAAAGAGTGCAATTAGAACAGATGGATTCATACAAAAAAAAAAAAAAAAAAAGACAAATGTAAGGGCTCTTCTACTCTTCTGTTTATCGTCATAGAACAGGTCGTAGATCTTTGGGTAAAAAAACCAAACACGCAGCAGGGATGGAGAGAGTGTTGGCGCTGACGTAACACCCTTTGAAGACTGGCTTCTTCCCCTTTGGATCCCCAGATGGTGGCACGTGAAACTGCCACCTAGTATGGAGTCTGTAGATGGATTTCATGGGAGTGTCCCCATGTGCTTCATTTATCTGTCACTTTTATTTACTGCAATTTATATACTTCGCTAATTTGACTTGACATAATCAGGACATGGCCACGAGAAACAAGGTGGCATCTTTTAAATATTTCATTTAATAAGGAAGTACTGAATGCAGTCTCTCCCGTTCCTTTTTATTAGGGAAGGGGACACGGACTAAACACTATTACTCACAGGGTTAGCATGAACTCATAGTAAGAATTCTCTAAGACATGAGCAGCCTCTACACTGTAACTAATGGGAATTGATTTGGAGTTGTATTCATTTTTAACAAGTTGTAATGAACTTTTCTTTTATGTTGCTCCCAGTCATTCATTAGCCTTTTAAGAGCCATACAACCCAGGAGTAAATATATATACTACGACAACTTTCGCTGGTGTTTGCTCAGCCGAGTGTGTTGTGGCTCTCCCACGGCCTCCTGAGTGTGACATGGCCCAACTCAGCGTGGTGAATCTCTCCGTGTCTTGGCCCCATTCCCTGTGAAAAATAAGTGCGAAGGTTTGGAAGTCAACTGATTTCAGCTGCACTTGATCGTAGAAAATTAAGGATATATCAGAGACCTATCTTGTCTTTGTAAAGCTGTGGTTTCAATGAGCTGAAAACCCAGTTCTCTTAATGGCGCTTCCATATTTCGTTCCGTTCCCAAAGCCTAGAAGGACGTTTTTAAGAAAATCAAAGAAATTTCTCCTACTTCTCACTTTGGATTGTTTTAAAGGACACGCTTAAAAATACTGTGCGAGCTTCTTCCTCATTGGCATTGTCTGTGGCATTATTCACCCTTACCTATATCAAATCAGTGGTTCTTATTCAATAAAATATAACGTGCCATCAAGAGAGAAAAAGTGTGTGCTATGTCTGTAAATTGAATTTTTTTCCCTCACTAAGGAATGATTTACTTGCATCTAGCCCTATAGAAGCTGCCATATCGGACTAAGCAGATACATATTGCCTAGAAGACTAAGAATAGTAGTTTACAGGGATTTTTAAAACACTATTTGAAGGGAATACTTTTAAACACTCTGAAATGAATTCTAAAACCTAATCATCCTTGAATGGCAAAGGGCTTCATGATAACATGTCCTCTTGTGCAGAATCTTCGTGCAGCTGGCGTGACACTCAGCATACTTCCGGAAATAGCGTTACGTGGTCGGTAAATGATGACTTCCTCCGTTATTAATGTTCATGATGTCACCAGCATGGTCCCCTTTGCCTCACCAATAGCCACTGATTGATCACAGTCCTACAGATATTGCTAAACCATGTCAGGGAACCCTAGACGGAACATTGCTCACTATGCCTCTTGAGAAAATCAGTTCACCTACTCTTCAAGGTTGATTGCCACTGACCTCAGTTCTCTCTCAAGGTCCTCTCTATGAGCGGGAAAAAAAAAAAAGAAAAAAATTCTCCAAGTTTAGGAGCTGGCTCCAAGGATTTATTTTTTCACGCTATAATTCTAGTCTACAGATATAGACCTCATCCATCTGTTGATTCCTTTACTCATTTACAGGTGGCACACGGAAAAGTGAGACCACCCAGGGATCTAAGCCCCGCAGAGCTCTCAGCTTCAGTCTGACTCAGCCCTGGAGCCAAAGAACGTGGCTTCTAGGTTTGAGGAGACCAGAAGCCTGCTCCTTCCAAGGGCTCGCTATCCCTGCCGTGGTCTTAAATTTTATACCTATTCTCATTCTAATTTAGAATGCTCCTCCATCACTCCTTGGGCCCTGGCGGGTAAAAGAAGTTTAGACATGAACAAAACAATAGCCATTCCTGACTTCCAGAAGATCCAGAGAATTATGTCTTTTTCCTCTCATCCATCGACTGAAGTTTTTTCGAGTGTGCGTACTTAGTCACTCTGGAGCATTAGAAAATCAAAGTTTAAAAAGCATATCCTCTTTTTGAGAAGCCTATCATTTAGGAAAGGAGAGAGCTACAGAAGAGAAAAGAACAGAACTCCGTCTCTGTCTCGGAGGTCTGCACAAGTTTACAGTGGAAGCACAGGAAGAGAAACACCTACATTTCTTTGAGAGGAAAGCAGGGAAGGCTTCACAGAAGAAAGAGGGCTTTGGGTGGGCCCTGAGGGATGAGCGTTTCCCCGTATCCAGGCTGGGAGGGCAGCGTGATCAAAGGCACAGGACACGACGTGGAAGGGAAACCCTCTATAAGAGAACACATTAGTGCATCAGCAGAGGTCACTTCTTTCCCTTAATGACCTGGAGGATGTGTAACTGGTACCTTCCCAGCGGAGAAGGCGCAAACAAATGCACAAGGCTGCCCACTCATCGGCTTTAGCACGTGCACGAGGCCCGTGACAAGGAACCAGAATCCTAGGTAGGAACCTGTCCCTTTCACCTTCTCTTACTCCATCCAATTTCAATCACAGACAAAGCTCCAGCCTGGGACTTATGTCATTCTGATCAGGCAGGAGAGATCTGTGGGTGTGATTCTGGAAAAAGTCTCAAATAAACACCCACCGCAGTTGGTCCTAGTTTGAATGTTGTGCACTCACTCCTTCGCCGAACCAACTGTGCTCAGAAGTGTCGGCTTCATCTCTGGCGTGTGTCCAGACATTTCTGTGAGCCTTGAAGCAGAAATACTTCGCAAACCTTGTTAAGTTTATAAAGGGACACATCACAAGGGTGATTCAGAAGCTCTGATTCCAGTAAATGAGCTGAAGGTCCATTACAAAACAAACTTCATTTTTGCTAAATGAAGGTAGTCATCCAGCAGGTATGCAGGGATACAGGATACTGGCCACTGCACGGGAGGAGAGGGGATAAAACAAAGTTACAGTAGCTTTCCCTAGAAGACAGGAAACCATCAGTAGTGTATGAATACCTAATTTCCTATTAGGCATTGTCTTCGGCCGCAATGACACAAGTAGAATGTAATTTACTTGTTACTGAGTCCTCTTTGTTGGACAATCCATTAACTAGCAGATATATGATTCCAGAGGATGAGAAAATGATTTCAGGAAATTTACTTTTGAAGGGGACTCAATAAGAAGACAACACTGGAGCAGATCTCCTCGAAGAGTACAGAGTGGTTCTGGCCATCAGTGGTTAGGGTCTTTTCTCCATCAATTAGAAGGATAATAATAACATAGTGCAGAAAAAGAGACTATTACTTACTTGATTAGGAGTAGGTATTTAATTTTCTCCTTGGTAGCCTAAGTTAACAAGGGGTACTTTCATTTCCCAATCTATAAAATTTAGGCGTATAGGCATAGAGGGCGTGGTGTCAGGAAGTGGAAGAAGCCACTGTGGTTATTAAAGTTGTATGATGACCTGTGAGGACAAAGAAAGACACCTCTGAGTCCCTTCCCAAAGCAAGCAATGGTGCCATGAGTTTGGAGGAAGAGCTGCAGAAGTAATTCCCTTGCCCCTTAGGAAGATGCTTCAGCTCCAGGAGGGCTTGATTAGAATATATATTTGCCATCACTCGCCCTCTTTGATTTCATTTATTTTACATAAAGTTGTTGAAATTTGGGGACTTTTTGGATATAATATGCAAATATTATGCAGACTGGAAAACACGTTTATAAAATATACTTTGAAAATGCCGTCTGGATTTTCATAGAAAAAAAGTCATTTAACCTAATCTTAGGCAGGTCGGAGAAGATGCGCTCCAAAGGTGACTATGATTTCTAAAGTGGGTGATAGGGCAGATTTCAGAGCTCACTTTGTCTTACACTAGTTAAACTACTACTCTTGCTCTAAGAGTCCCCTCTTCCTCCCTGCTCTAGTGATGGGAATCTTGAGGTATGTATGGCTTTGTGCAGTAAGCAAAACCCATATGCATTCATTCATTCATTTATTCATTCATCCATCCAGTCATATAGCAAATGGGTAGGGGGAGCCTGTTACATGGGACTGATCCTAGGCACTGGAAATACAGGAGCAATTTCTGCTGAATGGATTTTAGGTATTACTTACGTAAGGGAGAGCAGAAGTGTCAAATGACACATGAAATACATAGTAAAACAGAATGTGGTCATTTCTAGGCAGAAAAACGGAGCAATGAAAGGAAAAAGGGAGTGTTGCAAGGGCTACCTTAAATAGAGCAGTTACTGATAAGGTAGTTTTTGAACCAAAAAGTTGATAAAGTCCTGAGTCATGAGCTGTCGAAGGGGGAGCATTCCGGGGGGAGGGAACAGCGAGTGTCAGGGCCCCGAGGGAGGAGTGGGTTAGACCAACGGGCAGGAGCCAATCGAGGAAAGAGAAGAGTGGAGCAGGAGGAGGGCGGGAGGCAGCAGAGGGCTGTGCAGGTGCGCCTGGTACCCGTGTGTGAGGCGGGGTGCGGAGGGGGCGCCGCCTTATACCCACTTAGGATTGCTGGCGTAAGACAGTAGCGGTTGGAAAGGGTCAGGCCAAATGTCCCGCATATAATCCCAGCAGTTTGAGCTTCCCAAGTTTGCAGAGGTTTATCTGGCACAGCCTGAGGCGTGCGGCACTAGGCATAAGTCAAAAGGCCTTTCTTGGATCAGATGCATCTTTTTTAGTATCTGCGTGTTTGTCGAAGCATCTTGAGATCAGCGTCCTTTCCTGCCTTGCCTTTGCGTTTTCCATAGCACCGAAAGAAACGTTCCAAGAAGAAATACCCGGTAACACTTGTTGAACGGATAAGTGATTGAAATGTGTCCTAAGAGGTCATTAGGGCATGATGAGGACATATAGCAACACAAACATTACATAATGTGTGCTCCTAATATGCGTCACAACTCATCATCGTAACACAATTACAGTATGCCTCTTATCAAATCGCATCTTTGAGCCAATGAGGATTGGCAGACATAACTGTTTGCTTTTTTTTTTTTTATATCAGATGAGTGTGAGCACAAGGAGGAAAGAACATTTAAAAAAAAATCACTTTTTCATCTTAGGTAATGAATATAGAGGCAGCATCCAGCTCATCACTTCAAACCGCTGAGTCATTTGCCACTTGAAATGAATTGAGGGCTGTTAAAGGTTTTATAGAAGAATTCATTAAATATGTATTGAGCCAGCTTAAGATGGAAATTGTTATAAAAACTGGCAACAGTTCAAACAGCAAAACGTTTCAGTTTATGATGGAGATATTTTACTCCCGCCTGGATTCCATCCTCCACTAGTCCATTCACGCCGGCCAGGCTCAGAGTCACCGGGACGGGGCCATGGTAATTGCTGTCACTGCTCACGAGGCTGTTCTGAGAGCCAAGTGAAACATTGCAATTCCAGCCAGGCGCTCCCTCTCCCAGAAGGCGCAGTGCTCAGTGAGAGCTGTGCGTTCACCCAAACGCTGACACCTACTGATTGCCTGGAGGTGGGATTCAGGACCATTGGAATAAACGCGTGCATATGCATACGTGTGCAGACTCAGTCACACACAGATGAGCGCGCACGCACACGCACACGCACACACACTCAGAAAATGCCCATATCCCTCCCCGTGCACTCTCGCTGGCTCTGGGGATCAGGAGTGATGGAAGCGAGAGGAAGGGACAGTTGGGAGGCAACACACTATGATGGAAAGACCACAAGCAGTTTAGAATTAAACAGAACTGGATTCATCTTCCAGTTGTGCCGCTTTGCCATTAAGTGACCAGAGCCAGGTTGCCCAGTCTTAGCCTTGGGACCCTATTTCTTGGCGCAGGTTTGAACATAACACCTGTCTCTGTGCCTGGCACATAGTGGGGGCAGTTATTTCTGCTGTAACGTTTTAGATGTATTTCTGACATTCGAAAACTCCTGCTCTAAATATAACAAGATAAAGGAAAAATAGAGTTAGGTGCAGGCTATTAAAACTTTATACACTTGGAGAACCAAAACAGTAACAAAAAATTGTGGGGAAAAAAAAAAAAAAGCAAAAGCTTAAACCAGCAATTAAAGAAAAAGGTAAAAGCCCTAATAAATAAAAAAGTAAATATAAAACTTCAAAAAATGCAGGCGGCTCGACCCAAGGAAGTATAAGGGAAGCTGTCAACACTGAGCACGGAGACAAGGTCAAAGTGCATAACGACTGGGATAACCACCCACATGCATTCCTAAAAGGGGGCGTTTCGTCAGAACGAGCCAAAAGAAAGCATATGAGATAAACAGGCATTATGCACAATACTGGATTTTTTTTTTTCAGTTTACTGCATTCAGCTGAGTTGGTACACTTTGTGTTTGGATGTTCTTACTTGGTGGCACAGAATTTAATGGGCCGGGGAAAAATCACTTATTAACCCGCAAGATTTCTGCATTTTATTGATGACATTCCCTTATGTGAGTGGGCAAGTTTGCCTTACAAAATTAAGAGCGGAAGAACAGACTGTACTTAACATGCACTTCTGAATGCAATAAATAGTAAAGAATTGTGCAGAATGATGTGGTCGCGCAGATGATACAGTAAAATGCTTGGCACAGTGTCTGACACAGAGAATATGATACATAAATATGTTTCTCTCAGGAGACAAAATTGAAAAGGGTGTCAGTGTTTAGAATCCTGTCCAGAAAGGCGACCAAAAAGCCAAGAAGACTAAGAACTTTGCTCAGCTTAATGTTAGACCGGAGTAATTCCGAGAATCAGAAATGGGACACAAAGTAGGGCTGGGAGGAGCAGTTATGACACGGAGGAAAGAATTGAGAGCTTCCACATGCTGAAGAGGAAAGTCAACACATACTGAATGTCTCGATACCATCTCGATCTCCAAAACAAATGAAAAAGTTTTCAGCTTGCCAAGAGACATCTTAGCTACAAATTATAAACAGTCTGACGTAGAGGGGTTTGATAAATTAGTGAAACGGATTGTGCTTGTCCACACTGGGAAAGCTGTCCACACTGGGTCTCTGAAGAGAATCACCTTCATTTCCATTCTCTGCTGTAGCATTACATTAGCTGTTGTCATACAGTTGACTGTCATTTAAAATTAAGCCTTGATTTCTAGATTAAACTTGTGACATTTATAATAAGAGTAAATATATTGTAAGCTGTATAACAAGCTATAGTTTATAAAGCATATGGCATTGGGTTCATTATGAAATCCCAGTGGTCTGTGAGAGTTGGGTAGGGACCATAATGGGAAGATCAGCCCATCCTCTGAGTCACTGCAGACAACCTAAACACAAGCATTTTGAGATAAATTTCATACCATCACATCTACTGACCCTGTCATTGCTACACAGCTGATACACGGAAAAACTCAGTTAACCCAGGATGGGCCTCCCACCCCACAACCTTCACAGGATAGCTAATGTATGTTTAGTGCTGGGCTAGCAAGTAACAAAGATGCAGCCTCTGTTCTTGAGGAACTCATGCTCAGTATGCTCTGTGTCCAAAGAAGAGAATGCTTGGGGTGGGGAGGGCATTTGGAAGGAGAGTGAGGCAGCTCAACCTGGAGGTTAAGGGAAAGATTCCAGAGATCAAAAATCTGTCTGCAGAATCTGAAGGATATATAAGAGTTGGCAGAGCAAAGAAGATGGAGGGTGTGACGAGGCCTGGAGAACGAGGAGCACAAAGACCAGGAGGCTTGAAACAAGGTGGTGTGGGGAGATCTGCAGGAACTTCAGTAGCACTGGGAGATGAAGTGCCAGGTGGGGGCTGTCAGAAAATAATAATAAAGATGCAATAAGGACCACACAGTAGGGCTTGGCTTGCTATGCAAGAGAGTTTGATTTAATCTTGGAGCCATGAGGATAAAACTGAAGAGTATTAATTCAAGGAGGAGATGGGTCAATTTGTGACTAAAGATAGCTAAGTAGGAGAAAATGGAAGAAAAATATGAGAAGGATAATCAAGACTCACTGAAATTACATTAGTGTCACAAAACACTAATGTCATTTCCATTACATTTTGTGTTTCATAAATCAAAGTTATGCCTAGACACCATTCCCTTGTTCTGAATACCCAGTGTTCAGCCTACCTCCCCTCTCCTCATGTGCTTCTTTGTCTCATTTTCCTCAGTTACCTATCCTACCTCCATCATTTGAAATGAGGATTATGTCCTATTTAAACTGGACGTAATCAAAGGGTGAGAGGTCTAGAGTGAGGATGTGCCATAGCCTACTATGAAATGGGGGGAAATAATATACTCAGCTGAAGCAATCATCACAGGCTTCATGGAGGGGGCGTCACTGCTGAAGAAGTCATGCAATTTAAACAGGCAGAAAGAGCAGTAATGATGATCTAGGACTCAGAATTCTAATCCAGGCTCTGTGAGAGCAATGGGTGGCTCTGAGTCAGCGATGTCACTTCTCTTTGAATACATTTCTATATTGTCAGGTGGAGAGTTAAGTTAGACAGCTGTGGCCGGTTTATGTGGTGAAAGGAGTGTGGGGAGGTTGGAGCTTGCTGGATGGAGGAGGAATTGTGTCACGAGATTATGGGAGTGTAGGCAAGGGTGAGAAGACCAGGAAAGACCTGAAGAAAGGCATTCTATGTGTTTCACCATTGAAGGAAAAGTTAACGCGATTCTAAACAAGCCCCCTCTAAGGCACGGGGCTTAGAATCTTCAGGTTTGGTGAAAGGTGACAGGAGCTTTTCCCTGAGTCTGATCCTTGGAACTCAGCTCCTGCACTAGATGATGTCAGCTGAACTCTAGATGCAAATCATACTCTGCTGCTCACATGGCTGCTATTTTTAGCCCTTACGATATGTGATTTCTCTCAAGGACAACAGGAATCTTCATAAACTATGCATAGGTCATGATGGTACTTAATGGAGAAATAACCATTTGTTAACAGAGCATTAAATGTTTAAGAGTCCATTAGCATAACATCTTTTTTTTTTTAATTTGGGAATATTTTCTAATATACCTCATTCCGCAAACCAGATGAGTGTTGTGATATTGAAATTCATAAAGGTGCCTAGTCTTTTGACCCTACCAGAGTCTAATAGGTTTTTCACCTAATTCTCTGGAAATGTCACATTTAATCACTCTATAACGATCAGTTAAACAGTCAGGTGTATCTCTTCATGGGTCCTTTGCATAAACATTTAGAACCATCAGAGGCTGAATCACTTTGTCATCCCTTTAGGGGTGGAGGTGGAGGGGGGGTGCCATTCCTTGTCAAGGAGGGGCCTGTGATAATGGTAAAGATGAAACCACGTGAGCTGCGTGGAAGAAGCCAAACACGGCTGGGTCTTCCGTTTGCAGCTGTGCTCAGAATTGCTGGCCGTGGGCTCAGATCGTTACCTCCACGTGTCTCAGCAAGGGAAGCTGAAAGAGGGCTGATAGGAACAGGAGGCGAAGAGAGAAAGAAGTGGGCGGTGTTGCTATCTAGAGCGTTGCCAGTCAAGCTGAGAAGAGCTGTGCAGTAGTGAGAGCCAGAACTCTCTCCCAGCCAAACCCTCCCCACCCGCGGGCCGGCTCCATCAGGGCGCATGTTCGTGCCAGGGAAGACGGACCAGAAAAGGAGGTCAGCGCAGGGGACGCTTCCGACCAGTTCAAACACACAGCGTTTCTTCCCAGGCTGCTCCGTGGCAGAGCTGAGCTTCCTCACTGGGAAGCAACCTGGAATGTATAAACGCTTCACTCAGCGTGGAGACTACCTCCTGAGACTTGTGAGGCCGGAGGACCCCAAGTCTGTGGGGTAGGACCCTAGCCTTGACTCTCCCGTGATGAGAGGAGGGCGTGGCAAAGCTTGGACCACAGGATGGAATGAAATATTTGTCGTAACAGATAAGTCTTTCCCTTTTGTTTTCTCCTCACACTTGAATCTCCATTTCACAAATAACCCCACAGGCTTCGGACAGAGAGTATTTCTGAAAGATGAATGATAATTGCAATAGGAGAGAAGAAAGCAGGTCCAAAATTGGCACTGCCTCTTTAAATTAGAGTAACTGGTGGAAGTCCCAGATCTTAGGTATTTGGAATGTTCAGTCTGGCAGGGACCTTAGAGATGGCTGAGCTCACGCCTTTGTTTTGCAAATGAAAAAATTTTCAGGGGTTAGATTACTTCCCCCAGGTAACAGATCTAGCTGGTGGCAGAGCTGTTCCTGGAAACCAAGTATCTTAACTCCCTCCAGAGAAGTTTCATGACTAGTCTTATTTGTTACCAATAACAATCAGAATAATAGCAATTACATTTCCACAACCAAACAGCTGGAGGTAATTTTGTATTTGAAATAGAAAATGATTAATACAAACCTAAGAAAAAAGAGAGTGATCATATATTGAAAATACATACATATATATATATAAAATACTAAAAATGGTAAAGTTGAAACTTCAGGGCTCACATTAACATTTTCTTGGGCTAACCCGAGACGTGTTTTAATTAACATCACTGATATAATTATATACACACATATAGTTAACAAATCTCAGACACTTCATTTATCATATTGACAAAATGAAGCATATGCTGTTGCATTAAGGCCTTTGGTAATTACATTATTCGTGGTCCTGATATATTGAAATATTTTGTATCAGTTTGTATTTGTCTTTCGACATCTCAAATGCAAAACAACCTCTCTTATTGTTATGATGCATTATGAATCAGAATATACTTATGTCAAAACATGCAAAATTTAAGACTCAAAACACTGTACACTATGAGTTTGATAAACCTATTTATATCCTTGAATATTGTACAGACCTTTTCACATTTACTAAATTCTGTGTTTTAATTTGCCAATGTAGATCTGTTTTAAAATACATATCCAGGGTTTAATATCCATTAAAAAAAAAAAAGTAAAATGATTTCAACTCCTTAATCACATTCTTATTTAGACGACCTCTGTAGGTGTGAAGTTAATACCTCACTGAAACGAGCGGGTGAAGGAAGGGGCAGCTCACATTATCGATGTCTCTGCAGAATTTCAGTAAGAAATGATTTCTTTGTCTTGCTTTCCCCTTTTCTGCATCTGTTCCCACACTCCCCTCCAGGAGAAAGTCTTGCAAGATCCAATATGATATTTGACTACCTTTGCATCTTAGTCTTGGAGACATGATGGAAATGACTAGGAGGAAGTTATCTTCTACTTTTCCCTGCGATACCCTAACCTGTAAAGGGCTGTTCTTCATACCAAGAACACTAAGAACCGAGGTGAAACGATGGTAGACTGTGTCCTCTTTTATCCCCCCACCACTCCTCCTATTCCATGTAAAGTTGTTATAGTGATTGTATGTTGGGGCTAATATTTTTTCTAGGAAAAAAAAAATGTCTTAACTAAGATACTACCTTATAAAAGTCTTTGTTCTTTATGGTACCGATTTTTGTAACATAGCTTTTATGTTTAGAAAGCGTTCTGAAGTCTTTGGATAAAGAGAGATCTCATAGAAGCATGATGTCCTGAGATGCCTGGAGACATGTCTCCCTCGGATGCTTCACCTTGTCATCTGTAATCTTGCAAAGTGTGAATCACTTATTGGGGAGGAGAGGTGGTGTGCACTGTCTGCTGGGAACAAATCAATAGGCATGTCTGGATTTGTGTACGAAACTTGCCTCCATAGTGGCCTTGCAAGTAAGAATTAATCAGGGTTGCAATCACCAATGTAGTTTCTGCACTGTGTGTGTGTGAGTCTCTGTGTGTGTGTGTGTGTGTGTGTGTGTTTGTACCCAAGCCAAATGTTTGAGGATGATTATTGACAGGGTTGATTTGCGTGGACCCACTCTTCTAGGCTTCTCTTCAAAGAAAACAGAGGTGCCAGATAAGGCCTATGAATGAAATACAATGATTAAGAGTATGAATCCTATTGAATTTCAAGCTGTTTGCTGTAATCTTGATACAAAGTAGTTAGGACTAGGAAGCAAAAAAAAAATGTATTTAAGAGTTTGGTGGATTAATTTAAACCTGTTAGAAAATTGATTTTGAAAATACAAGTGCAACAAAAGACTGTACAAATAAAGTGGAAGCCGTGTTCTCTTTATGTGTTAATTTGTTCATTCATGCAATAAGGATTTTTGACGACCTCCTATGTTTCAGGCGCCAAAGACACAGTGGTGAACAAAACAAACAGAAATAATGGCTCCCGTGGAGCTCACATTCTTTGGAAAAGAAACTCAGTATTTGTCATGCATTGTTAATAATCCTCAGGCTAAGTTTAGGTGAGCAGAGATAGTCTAGTAGTATTCACAGGTTTCTGGATTGCATCGTTTTCCAGTAACATACATACATTTTATAATCAGCTCCTATTTATTGTTTTATTTATCACGGGCTAAATACCAAGGATCTGCCCATCACATTTGGACTCACTGAGCTGAGTTAGGGACTTTCTCCGTTCCCTGCTTTGTGTTCCCAGAGCCCACTGAGGTTGACCTGAGCACACAGTGCCGCATTATTGTCTTCAGTCTGGCTTGTTCCCTTCACGACCTCTAGATCTCTCTCAGTACCAGCTCTAAATAAATTTAAAATGTGAATCCTTAGGTGTCAGGCACTGAGAAAGACTTTGGAATTTGCACGTGACCTCATATCTTTTTATTCTGAGTTTATATTCAATACATTATAATGGACAAAACAAATCTCAAGAAATTTATATCTCAGTCTTGTAGAGCTGAAGAGGAGTGAGCCACGTAAATTAAAGTGAGCCGGCTGTCTTTGTGGCAGGGGAAAGGCTAGCTTGCTGTGTGAAGTCCTGGTGGCTGAGCTATTATTCATTTGGGATTCCCATACCCGCACGCAGAGGCTGGGGATGGTACTGGTCTTTATTGAGAACCTGGGTCTGTGTTCTTGCAGAGATCACTTCCAACTCTTTTACCAAATCATGGTTCCACATGAAGAAAAGTATATTGACTCACTACCAAATGCCCCTAATATTTTTGACCCCCTGGACCTGGTCCCAGTGCTCTGCCCTATATTCTGGTCTTACCGGCAGAGGAGATCCTTCTGGAGTCCTTGCTCAAAGGATCAACATTTGTTATTATTCTTTCAAGGAAAGAAGAAAAATAATTCCCCCCAAAATATGTTCTTTTCCTGGACTTACATTCTTTAGCCTGAAAGGCAAATCAGAAGGTGGAGCTGGGTTTTCGCCGATTGAAGTTTTTGATTGACCCCTACATGTTCCTGGATCAATTGAGAATTGGCTCCCATGCCTACAGTCCACCGAATGTGGCACCTGGGGTCCCTGTGGCTCTGTCACTGCCACGCCCCCCTGTGATCTTCAACAAGAAAAGCCCGCATCCGGGGTGCAGGCACATGAGCGGTAGTCACGGGGCTGAATATGGGGTATATGCAGTTCTTTAAAAAAAAAAAACTTACCTCAATTCTAGATACATTGGGGGGAAAAGGCAGGCTCTGCAGGTCTTGAAGCCTGATTATCTTTTGGGGAAATTTTTGAGTCAAGTTTCAGTCATTGTGATGTAAAGAATAAAACTGTATGTGGTACTGAAGACAAGGGAATCACAGGAACCCTTTGAATGTGCCATGATCATTAATTACTCCTTTCTAGAGAGGAAACTTGGAGGGGCGTAGGTGGCAGTTTTTATTAAAAAGGGAACTTATTTACGAAGCTTGCCTTGGGCAGCTACAAGATGAGTAGATGTCTACACTCGCCTGCCAGAATCTTAAAAGCTTATATAGAGACCTTAACTGGGTCCAGTCACGTATTCAGTCCAGATGGTCCCAGTAACACCTTGCTGTCTCAAGCCTGCGTCCTTGGAACAGCTCCCACTGTGGCAATGGTGTGCAGAGTGTACATGCCAGGCACAGGGGAGGACCGAGGAGCCTTCAATTGCTTGTGGGTCAACCAAAGGAGGTCATGTCCTTTAGATGACCTTGCACAACAGAAACTTAAACAGAGAGGCTAAGCAATTTGCTTGAAGTCACACAGGTGGCTGGTGGTGGATCTAGGATTCAAGCCCAGGCACGAGGGCTGCAGAGACAAAACTCCGGTCCCAGTGGCACGCGATGCCGTCTCTCCCAATGAGAAAAATCTTCTAGGGAAGATTGTAAAGGAGCAGGGCTAGGCTTGTTGACCCGGCTCCTCATCAGACTCATCGGCAGGGATTTTTAAAGTCTCTGATGCTTTCTAGAGAGGAAGTTGCAATAAGGAGCAAATGATTCTTGTTGGAGCTATTTGCCTGCATTTTTGCATGCTGCCTTTACCAGTCAAGGCCCTTCTCCTGGCCTTGTGCCACCGGGCCATGTGCCGGGACTGCAGCGGTGTGCAAGGCTGACCAGTTCTGACCTCGCGGAGCTTCAGTAATTGTAGACCGTGTGTACATGGAGTTACACAAACCGGGGCTTGATGTCAGGTGTGTGGAGCACTCAGAAGTCTGCGCTGTTATGAGGGTGTTTGCTAGAAGGACCTAACAGTGTGTGGCAATCAGAGAAGCCTTCCCTGAGGCAGTGATAGTTGGGCTGACATTTGGGAAGATGCTTGAAGTGGGCTTACTCTTTACCATATGTTGATTAAAGTAAGAAAATTCCGTGAATCCAAAGCCCTTTTTTCCCCTTTCTTCAAAAGAAATATTTTCAGTAGTGAAGCTGGATTCTATATGATTTGGGCTAAACATGCATAATGATTATTAGAATCGAAATAGGCATTCACAATATGTTAGAGTGGAAGGCACATTTAGATTTTTCCCCATCTCTGTCTCTGCCCTCTCCCATCCAAAGGAGAATATATGAATGTTACTCATCTGCTCTTTGAGGTGGAATATGAGCTTTCCAGTTAATGGCAGTTTGGTAGCATTAGTTTCAGAAAGATGCTGGAAGATTATGGGTCTTCCTGTAACCAACAGGTCTACCACCAGCCTTGCCCAGGCCCTTGACCTCCCTCCAGGATTAGTTCCTGGCCTCTGGGTAGTCTTCCTAGCTCTGGTCTCTCCGCTACTGAATCGATTATCCGCACTGCTACTGGGGTGAGCTTCCTTGTAGGAAGCAAATCTGATGGTGATACATCTGATGGGGCTACCGTTTCTTAAACCATAAGGAAGGCCCTTCACGATCAGCCGCTTTCCCCTCCCTTGTCCTTGAAGTCAGTTCACAGCACCCTTGAGCCACAGGTGCGTGCATGGTAGCTGCCATGAGCAGCTGCTAGAGCATGCCATGCTCTCCCATACGCCTTCACATTTCCCGTTTCATCCCCCTGAAGTACCTTCCTCAGCCTTCAGTCTCTCCCTTGTTAACTCTTACTTATTCTTACATACTCAAGTCTAGCTTCAGCTTCTCCAGAAAGCCGTCTCTTACTGCCCATGAGACGTCTGTCCTGTGTTCTCATTGCACCTGGCAGGTTTCTTTCTCATAGACTTATCTCACACCATCAAATTCATGCCATGAGCCATGGGTGGATATCTAAATTTACAATGTAAACTGGCACAGCTACTATGGAAAACAGTCTGGAGGTTCCTTGGGAAATTAAAAATAGAACTACCGTAGGATGTAGCAATCCCACTTCTGGGTATACATCCAACGATACAAAATTTTGACCTCAAAGAAATATCTGTACTTCCATGTTCATTGCAGCATCACTCACAACAGCCAACGTTTGGAAACAAGCTAAGTGTAAGTGTCGGTCCACAGATGAGTGGGTAAAGCAGATGAGTGGTATACACACACAGACACACACACACACACCACACACAAACACACAAATGCACACACAATGGGATATTGTTCAGCCTTATAAAAGAAAATCCTGTCCTTTGCAACACTATGGATGAACCTGGAGGGTATTATAGTAAGTGATGTAAGCCAGAGAGAGAAAGACAGATACTACATGGTGTCCCTTATATGTGAAATCTTGAAACAAAAAAAAGAAGTCAAATTCACAGAGACAGAGCGTAGAGAAGTGGTTTCCAGGGCTGGGGGTGGGGGAAAATGGGGAGAGGATGGTAAAAAGATCCAAACATTCGGTTATAAGATGATTAAGGTCTGAGAATCTAATGTATAACATGGTGCCCATAGCTGATAATACTGTATGTAGAGCTGAATTTGCTAAGAGAATAGAACATAAGTACTCTCACCGAAAAAAGAAAAAAAAATCCAAATATGTGAGGTGGGGGAGCTCGCTCGGTGAGGGGACTCCTTTCACAGGTGCGTCAGTCACATCACGTTGTGCACTTTAAACACCTTACAATTTTGTTGGTCAATTATATCTAAATAAAGTTGAAAAAATAAATTTACAGTAAATAAAGTTAAATAAAAATGCAGTTTCTCAGTCACACTGGTGCCATTTGAAATGCACAATAGCCTGTGTGGTTAGAGGTCACTGTACGGGACATCAGGATTGCCAAACATTTTCCGCTGCAGAAAGTTCTATCAGACAAGGCTGTCGCCTTCCTCTTTGGCTTGGAACATCTTGGGATCATGTGTTTGCACAGGGGCAGCAGTGCTCAACAGATGTTTGCTGGAAAAAATATTACATTATTAATATCTGAGTTTCGTATCTATTCTGTTATTGTGTATAAGCAATTAACATTTTTTTTTTAATCCAGCAAAACATTTCGGCCAAAGGGGATTCTGGACAACAAGGTGAAAAGTTAGAGGAGAAAAGAAGGGCAGGGGTCCTGGTATACCCTTGCCTTAAGCCCTGGAAAGAATGAAGGCTCCATCCCGTCTCGTCACGAGGAAGGCAGGCAGTGGAAGCTCAGAGTCTCATTCTGGGAAACTCTCCCCTTGACTGTTTTTTTTTTTCTTTCCTGAGTTGGATATGAGAAGTGGCAGCAGGTACCAATGTTGCTCACAGAAAAAAGCTATCTCATTTCTCCTACAAATAAAGGCCACCAGGCCACAGGACTTTTGGATTGAAGGCAGTGCTAATGGTGGCCCAAATGTTTAGTTTTAATGACCGAGGAGAGTAAATGTTCAGTTAAAAGTGGTAAGAGGAGAAATTGGGGTGACTTAAGTTATTCACCAGCCACGGACCATGCGATTAGCCAGTTTCAAGGTGTTCCGTTAAGCCTGGACTGTTCCCCGGGGCTGCAAGATGATCAGAAGCAATGCCCAGATCTAGAAGGATCAAGTTTAATGAGCAAGGCAAATGCATCCTCCTCTCACAAAACAAGTGAGCCCCTGGGCCCTCAGAGCTGTTAATAAAAAAGAGACTGATCCTGAAAAGAAGGAAATGTGAAAGAATAAAAAGAAGCTGTTTTGGGTCGTTGCGTTTGTTTTGTTTTCTGAATGCAGCTGCACTAGATGGTCTCCTGATTTTGCACACCGCTTGTGACAAATATTCAGTGATCCTGTTTTCATCCTTTTAAAAGTTGGATATACTTCTGCATCGTATTGACTCTCTCAAACCTTCATCCTAGGTGGCCAGTGGTAATTAGTGTGGCTTCCAAAGTTTGAGCTAAGCCCAGGAGTAACTCCTACTTTTAAATGACTCCTAATCACTGGCAGATTTAGCTGGATTTATATGATTTAATCATTAGCCCTCACTTCCTCTGTTCTTCTTCCTCCATTGCCTTTGGATGGGAATTTGCTTAATAAAAAAATTCATATTTTGTGTACAATTCTGCATATAGCCATTTGGCAATATGACCAAGCTACTACTCACAGCATTTAGTTGAGTTAACGAAGGGACTGCCAATCCTGGAAACTGTTTAGGAATATTTTTAATGAGAGAATTAATTAACAATAATACAAAGGAAAAAAAAAACAAAAAACCCTAAACTCACCATCCCTGCACAACTGTCCTTGTCTGCGTCTCTGATCTTCCTGTGTCTGTCTACATGCGTGCATATCTTAACAACAGCAGTTTATATACTACTTTATATGTGGTTTTTTTTTTCTTTCAAGATGACATTTCAAACATTAAAAAAAAATTCAATTTTGGAAAGTGATAAAGCTGGTATCACTCTGCAGTAGTTTGAAGAGGCATTTATTGCCTGAGGAATCCCAACAAATCATTCCAGGCTTCTGTCAGTCTCCAATGACACCATTTAGGAAGAGGTGGAGGTAAGAAATAAAAAATAACGTAACCCTGCGAGGGAAGCAGACAACAGAGTTGCCAGGTACTGTTGTCTGACAAGACATCTCTAGAGAGGCTAGGATGAAAACCACACAAATTACTGAAAGCAATTTAAGAAATTGGAGACCCTTCAAGTGTGGGGAAGGAAGACGTAAAGGGTAGTGTGGTCTGGAGGAATCTGGTCTTTTTCTCAAGCATCTGTGGTAAAGGTGGTTAGCTAAGTGAGCTTGTCTATTTGCAGAGGAGTGCCTTCTTGATCTGGGAAAGAAAGGACGTGCCGGCGACACTGCATCGGAGGGGAACGTGCAGATTTTTGCCCTGTATAGCTGAAGGCTTTTGTGGCAGAGCCCTCCTATCTCTGCTTTAATCAGACATTGTCCTTGTCTTGACCTTGCAAAAAAGAGTCTTTACACTGTCTGCAACTGTCTAAGCCATGCAGCTTCTGAAGTCCTGTGTCTCGGAAAGGACACTGCCTCCTGGCATAGTAACAGAGCAAACGCACATGCATCTCCCCATCAGTTCAAGCGGTACAAAGAAGATACAGACCCCACTTTTTTCCTACTCTTCTGCCATACTGGTCTTTATTTGTTTTCTTAGGCTGTGACTCTTGGGAAGAGAGAGGTCTAGGCTTATCACACAGCTGGTAGCTGGAGGGAAGGCACTGGGGATTCAACTCACTTTTTGCCTTGGTAACTTACGACTCAGTAAAAAAAGCTCAATTTTTGCTCTTCCAGTTGGTGGGCTGGAGTGAGAGAGGAGAAATGAAAAGAGTGAGCCCTTTTCTTGATGCCTTGCGTGCCCCTGGCGTATCTGATTTGTGTATCGAAGGGTGTTGTCATGTTGGTAAAAATCATCACCAGCCTGAATTTTCAGAAAGACCCTGAGGATGGTTTTCTCATAACTCCAGGCTCCTGGGTTATGCCATGTTCTCTCTGTGTGCCCTTGACATTTCCGGTTCTTGGTTTCCTTTCTTACAATAAGAGGGATGGACTTTATAGATGTCATCTAGGTTCTTCCAGCTCTAAGGCTTTGCAGTTCTGTAATTTATTTATGGTTGACCCCACACAGGGAGGATGATGGCATAGGTAGAAGCTAATAAGAAGAGGGGAAAGGAGGTAAAATTTATCAAGGGCTTACAGTGTGCTGAGCACTGGGTTGAACACTGCATCTATATGCTAGCCTTTCATCCCTAGCCACGGGGTAAAAAAGTCCTACTTCCAATATAAGACGGAGAAATGGATCAGAGGTGAATAACCGTCCAGCATCCTCGAGTCAGCATGCTGCAGGATCAGAGAAGGAGCACCACTTTCTTTGATTCCCACATCCAATCCCTTTCTAATTCTGCTTTGTCCCCGCCATACTGCCCGCACCCACGCACATCTCCTCGCAGGCAGAACCCTCTGATCTGAGGGTGTTGGAGGAGGTCACAGAGAGGACTTGCCCACAATTGACCCACTAGCTGAACCGGAACATGAACGCCCCCGTCCTTGGAACGTGTGCTCTGCTCGCCATTCCCACAGTGGGGGCCCGTTCAAGGACGCAGCCTCGAGACAGCAAGGTGCTGTGAGACCATCTGGACGGTATATGTGACTGAGCCCAGTTAAGGTCTCCATACACACTTTTTTTTTGTATATATATGTATATATATATTTTTTTTTTGAAGTCTAGTCAGTTCACAACGTTGTGTCAATTTCTCGTGTACAGCACAATGCTTCAGTCATACATGAACATACATATGTTTGTGTTCATATTCTTTTCACCATAAGTTAATACAAGATATTGAACATAGTTCCCTGTACTATACAGTATGAACTTGTTTATCTATTTTATGTATATTAATGAGCAAATCTCAAACTCCCAGCTTATCCCTTCCCACCTCCTTCCCCACCCTGCCCCACCCTGGTAACCTTAACTTTGTTTTCTGTGTCTGCGAGTCTGTTTCTGTTTTGCAAATACACTTTTAAGATCCTAGCACATGAGTATGGAGAGCTACTCACCCTGTGGCCACCCAGACAAGTCTCATAGTAAGTTCCCTTCCTGATTAGAGCTGCCACGCACCCGTCTGGAGTAGCCGCCTCTTTCTGCAGTCTCTCCCCGCTCTCTCCCTGTATGGGGGCCGGTTTCAGGTTCCATCCCCGGAAGCTCCCAAGGTTGAGAATCAACAGAGGGAGAAGGGCAGTGAGCAGAAGAGCAGTCATGGGAATGAGTTTTGGAATCAATATCTAATTTGGAGAGAGACCCAAGGAACAACTGTGGGAGATCTTTGTGTTTTATTTTTATTAAATGAAAAGTATAAAAGCAACATTAAAGGTACCGTGAACAGTGAGAATGGCATAACCCCACCATCTGAAAGCAGCTTTTTAAATTATTGTGTGTTTTACACATACAGGGCCGCTTCATAACTTCACAGTTACAGTCTACATGTTGCTTTTGCTCTGCTGTTTTAAAAATTAATGTTATTTCATAAACATTTTGGGGGGCGCCTTAGCTGTCTCACTTGGTCGTGTTCCACCTCTGATTGCCTCTGCTGAGCACGTGCAGAACTCATGGCAGCAAATCAAATGACTCAAGACCGAATGGCTGTTTCTAATAAATTTCTGTTTGGAATATGTCAAAAACTGCACATACTGATTCCATAGAAACAAAAACATATTAATTCTAAGGAAATTAAGACAGTCAGGGTCTCAGTTTCTCTCTATATACATTGGTATCTATTCTTTTTTTCTTTTCAAACAAGGCATTTACGGTTGGTTCACTTTGCAAACACGTGCACCTTTGAGTCATTGATCACACATGTTAGGATAATGTCACATCTAAATTTCATTAACTTGATAAGAAATCTATACATATTTTAGCTCTGTTTGCCATATATAACAGTACATTATATAATCATAAACATTTGGAAAGCAAAGGCTCCAGTTATTCTAATTCTGATCAGAAGAAATAAATGGTGGATTATACAGGAGGGAAAGCCAGGCACCACCGTTCACTGTTACAAGTTTGCCATATTAATTTGGCGGCAGTATTTTGCGCAGGATGAGGGGGATAAACATCACGTGCTGAGCACCTTAATGTGTCCCGTTGCCCTGACTGACCTCGGCCTGCAAGATAATCAGTTCCAAAAAGCTTATAATCTGAGGGCTTTTTTATGTATCCCCGGAGAATTAGCAGCACGAAGTTTTCTAGACGGCAGCAAGGTTGTATTCCACAGCTGCCCGTAGGTTTACAGCCAGCGTGAGCCACCCCAGACACCCAGCAAATTCAGGTGCTTGGAGTTTTTCCCCTTGTCCTTGTTGACTTTCATCGCTTGTGTTTATAACTGCTGTTTATTACAGACTGAATATGTTTGTATTATTGTTCTGTTACAATCTTTCTAACTATGTTTCCCTTTAGCCATGCAGTCTGCAGTCTTCCACTGTATGGCATTTCACTTAGCATAATGCCCTCAAGATCCATCCATATTTTTGCAAGTGGCAGGACTGCCTTCGTTTTATGGCTAGTTTTCCATTGTGTGTGTGTGTGTGTGTGTGTGTAACTCACATTTTCTTTTTCCATTCATTCACTGATGGACACAGGTTGTCTCCACATCTTGACTGCTGCAAAGAATGCTGCAATGAACATGGGGGTGTCGCCATCTTTTCGGGAGAGTGATTTTATTTCCTTCAGATGTATATACTCAGAAACGGAGTTGCTGGGTCACAGTTGCTAAGGTAGTAGATCTTAAAAGTTTTCATCAAGAGAAAAAAATTGTAACTAGGTGAATTGATGGATGTTAACTAGACTTAACATGGTAATCATGGCACAACATGTGCCTCTGTCAAATCTTTATGTCGTGTTCCTTAAATTCATGTTTAATATTGCGTGTCAATTGCATCTCAATAAAACTGGAAAAAAGAGAAATACTTGAAAGGAAACAGGAGCATAGAGTGTCTGGGAATGCTCTGTCTTATTAACGCTTGTGATTTCTTCCATGTATCTGATGCACTTTGGCCCGTGAAACGCCTTAACTCACATTGTTTATTTAATCATATGAATGTTGTGATGGATACATGGATACTTTTATTTTCCCTTCCTATAGATGAGGAAACCAAGGTCCGGCGGGGCTGCAGGATTTGCCCAAGGTCACACAGAAGGAAAAGAGCAGGCGCAGGGCTGAAGTCCAGGCCTCTGAGTGCACCGTGCAGCCCTGTCCTGTTAAACTAGGAAAAGCTGCTGATCACACTATACTTTTAACTTATTTATATTTTGGAATTTTAACATTTTGTGATCTCTGTTTATATTTACATTAATTTATAAAATTCTCTATTTTAGGATAAGTCAATAATGAACTTGAGCAGGTAAGGTGACACCCATGTCCTTGGTTGGCTACACACAGTACCTGTGACACTAAAAGGAAATAATCTGTAGGAAAATATTTTATAAGTACTGACTCCTATTGTGATTAATACTCAATTTTAACATGTGGTACAATCAGAAATCATTTGACCATTACACTAAAAGCATAATTTGAGCCAAAAAAAGGAGGAAGAAAGAAGGAATATCATTACCTATTTTCCATTAGTTATATTTGGGCTTGAAATAGGAAGCATGTGAGAGACCATTGGTTAGCAGATGATACTAAAGGGGTGCTGAAGAGTCACCGTGGGGTCAGGAGTAGGGTCAATGGAATCGTTATTGCCATCACCAAAGCAGCCTCTGCAGCTGGCACGTGGGCACTGATGTGACCTTCAGAAGGGAGTCCTTCTTGCAGGAGAACAGGGCCCTGCTCTCTCTTCTGATGGGTCCTTACGTATCTAAGGCCTTCTGGCGACAATGCACCTGGTTTGGAAACACACAGTTCGTCATGCGTAAAGGACTCACGCTGTCCCGCGGCAGTAAGTACCGATCTCACAAGTCACAGAGGGTCGGCAGGGGAAGGGAGGGCGATTCAACCTCCTCTTTTCATAGGTCAGCTGACCAAAAATTAAAGAAGTCATTGACTTAGCAGGAGCTGCTCAGTTAGGGAAGGAGAGATCAAGGACTCTGCCCACCATTCTTCACTCTCCTCCTTGCTCAGAGGTGAGCGTTAGGTGCAAGTTGTGTGTCACCCATTGCTTTTTTGGGCTGGGAGTTAAATGCAACACACTCATTTACTGAGGCTGCACATTTTACCAAGCACTGTGCGAGGCACAAAGACGTGAGACACAGCATCCACACTTAAAAAGCCTACAAATATAAGGGAGAAACAGATCAGACTCCACTTGATGCCTGCTGTTTCCAGTCTGTTGGAATTTCTCCGACAGTGATTTCAGCTCCCAGCCGTACTCCATTACTTGATATTCATGTTACTCCCTGGTCTGTCCCAAACTACCATTTTATTTTATCTTTTCAGTTTCCTTTTCACATCCCCTTCCTGTTGGTACCACCACCACATTGCTTATGATGCATTTTCTATCACACATCTCTCTTTCGCTCTTGTTTCATGACAAGTCTGCTCCTCCATGAAGTCTTCCATGCTTTCCACACACCTAGCTATTTTTCCTTCCACTGAGCACACACAGTATCCTGTCTATATCATGTTTATGTCATCTATAACTTTTTATATTTTTATTATACTTATACTTGTACACATCATATCCTTCACTAAGCTTCAGGTCCTTAGGGCAAAAATCTAAATTTGATTTACCCCTATATCCTTATGGTACCTAGAAGAGTCATCACGCAAGGTCTCAACAAGAAATCATATAAATGAATCTAGAGATTGCATAATTTATTTAATTCAATTCAACACTCATGGGCTGCATATTTACTCTAAGCCTGCTGTGGTGAGTAAATATTAGTTTCTTATTGATCATTAAACAGATTCAACCTTGAGCATGTGGGTGTGACCTCTCCTTTTGACTTTACTCATGGGCTAAATCTCCAGGGAACTCTGAGGGGACTCTGGGGACACGTGGGAGCAGTGGCATCTCCATCAAGCAGATCACTGAGATTTGTGTTTTAAGGTTGGAACTTAGAATTCTGGGCACCAGAAGACACCTCTTTCTTTCTCAAGCTAGATCTGTAGGGAAACGTAAGTGAACTTTGTTTTTTCTTGACTCCTCAAAGTCATCAGCTCCAGCTCAATCTTTTGGGTAGATGTGTTGGTTGAGAAGCAGTATTTTCCTGTGTGTCCTTGTGTACCTGGCTCATGCCGAGTTTGCAGGTTTGAAGAGGGAGTTACTTGGCCAACTCGCTTCTTCCTTTGTAGTGAAGCATTTTCTCAAGGCTCGGTTTCTGTGTTTACAGTCTTTCTGTGCTGCTATTGAAGCCATTTTTTAATAGAGTTTCAGCTAATTGCTTTACTGTCTCCCAATGGCATTTACACACGACCTCATTAATTAACACCCACACTGCTTGGTGTTTACAATGACGATCTCCAGTTCCGTAGAACAAAAATGGGAAGCACCTTCAAAAGATAAGTCAGGACTCTTCTTCATAGCACAGCAGAGCAGGGCTCTGGCCGGTCATTTACTTTCTTCACCGTTCTTTATCTGAATGTGTATGAGCGCAAAACCAACCATGTCCCATCGGGCTTCATAATAAAGTCAGCCCCAGGTTATATCTATTCGCTAATTGTAGAAACTAACACTGGCCTTTCCTTTTACGTTTCACGAAGGTCTCGCACGTTTATTAACTCATTTGCTTCACGCAACAGCACATGAAGAAGGTATTATCACTACGTTTTGGGTGGGGAAACCGAGGTTCAGAACAGTTGAACGGCCTCCTCCGGTTCATATCACCTGTGAAATATAGAGCCAGAATCTAAGCCCAGATTTTTTTTTTTTAATCCAGAAGCCCTGCTTTTCTTTTCTTTCTATGGCTCTGCATTCTGACAGTGGGCTATGCGTAGCAGCACTGCCACTGCACATCCAACAAGACCTAAAACCTACCAACAAACAGAGCCCGCAAGCCGACCCTGGTATGCGTGTTCACGGCGAGTACGCGACGGAGGAAGAAACACAAATCAAAGATGAAAGGGTCAATTATTCAATAAATGGTGCTGGGAAAATAGTCTAAGTTTATGAGAAAAAAAGAAATCAATTTAGACCTTCCAATAAAACCAAACACCAAAATGAAATCTAAATGAATTAAAGACCAGCATTAAAAAAGAAATAAATTGGAAGAAATTATAAATGAATGATTGCCCAATCTTTGATAAAGCAACATTTCCATACTTAAGACTAATGAGAGAGATCTCAAAGGAAGCAATCAATATACATGACTAGATAAATTTTTAAAGTTCTTTATGTCAAAACCATAAACAGTAAGTAATAAAAAGGAGAAAACACTTGGAGTATGTATGGCCAAAAAAAGCTTAAGACCTTTAAAATTTGAAAAGCCCATTTTAATCAATGAGAAATAATTAAAACAGTGAAGAAGAGAGAATAAAGGAGGAACATAAGTAGGTGAAAGTGTGTAACTACTAATCAAAAGTATGAAGTGAAGGAAAAAGGCACTTTTAAAAATCAGGTTTATAAGGTTTGTAAAGGTCTAATGAGAGAAAGAAAGCGTTTTCATTCACATACACAAACATAAATTAATATAGACCTTTAAGAATATGATCGAACTTTACATACAAAGAATAGGAAAAATATTCGTATCTTTTAACCTAATAATGTTGCTTTTAGCAATTCATTCCCAAGGTAATTAAATGTGAACAAAGATATACACATAAAATATCAATTACAAACTTATTTATAAGAAAACGCATTGACAGTGTCATAGTCCTGCCTGTCATAGTCCTAATTCTCGTCAAGAGCAGGGTCTTGCACTGGGTGGAAGCTTCAAAAAATTAGTTGAGTGGTGGAATTAATGATGAGGTGCAACCTAATATATAATAGTGGAGGAGTAATTAGGTACATTATAGTATATCCGGATAATTAAATATAATCATTAAAATCAACATTTTGAAGAATTTTAAATGGAAAAAAAACTATCAATGTAACATTTTTAAGAAAACAAGCTATGAATGATACTTCAAGTATGACAATATATGTACTTATATTGCAAATATATACAGACATATAATCAGAGAGAAATCTATTTCCTGGAGTTGGAATTATGGAGAATTATCATTTCTTGATAATACTGTATTTTTCAGTTTTCACAAAAAACTTTTACCACATTAAATTAAAAAAAAACCAGACAGAATAATCTGAAAAGATTCATGCTAAAAAGTGAATAGTGATGATCTCTAGATGGTAAGATGTTTTTAATTTTTGTCAATTTTCTATTGTAAGCCTGTATTTTTTAAATTTTTTTTTTTAGTTTTTTTGGGAGGTAGGTATTTGGTTTACTGTTCATTTATACTTAGAGGAGGTGCTGGAGATTGAACGCAGGACCTCGTGCATGCTAAGCATGTGCTCTACCCTGAACTATCTCCTCTCCCACGCCTGTGTTATTTTTAATCAGAAAAGATGTTCATATTCTATTCTACATGTGTTCTTATTCTATTAATAAGAAGCAGAGGTTATCAATCAACAGCATGAAAAGGTCAACAGTGAAACTTAGAACTAATGGACATCACAAAGTCAAGGTTAGAGACAGGTGTGCAGCAAGGTGGTCAACTGCATCAATGGTCTCAATTCTTCACCCCTTCCCTTATCTGTTGCCCCTGCTAGGTGACTTTTAGTGCCCTTCCACACTTACTCTGGGCTTGGGCAAAAGACCTGCCTTGGTCAGTGGGCTTTGCAAATAGGATCTAAGCAGAGTTTGAGGTGGGTGTGTACTGTGGGGCCAGTTTTCCCCCATGACACCACCATGAGGACATTTTCCATCTGTCCTGCTGACAATAAGAGATCCCGTGGTCACCTTTGTGACCTTAGCTCACCAACAACTAACTGCTAGATGTGAGGGTGAACTCAGCCGAGATCAGACCCACTCAGCCGGTCCAGCCACAGTGCTGATGCAAAGCCGCGAGCTTAACAAATGCTACTGTAATCCACTGAGTCCTGGGGTAGATGGTTACACGGCATTATTATGACAATAGATTCTGATTCAACGGGGTGTGATGACTGTTAGTTGATTAGAAGTCACAACAAAAATCCCTGCTTCACTGCAAAGATATTCATCCCATTAGGACTCACGGAGGGCAGCATGAAACAGTCCTCTTGACAATCAGCTTCCCGTTGCTCAAATGCCGTTCTCTCCAGTTGGTTCATAGTCCACAAAGTGCACAGATTTATTTTATGGGGGGAAAATGCCCCTAATAAAATACTCGAGCACTCAAGTTCCTGGAAAGATTTCCATACCCATCCCCCCCATAGGTATTAATACACTGACATTCAGATTAATTTATCGATCGCCTAGAAGTTTAGTTAGCATTAAAATGTCCCCATGATTCCAATCAAACTGTGGCAAAGACAAGCTGCACTCTCTGGGAGTTGGGAGCTGGGGTCGATCTGGGCGGCTTACCAGCGCCCTGGCATTGGACAGGGCTTCCCAGCAAAGCAAAGCCTAATTTTCTCTGGCTGTTGCTACATTCTTTTCAGAATCCTTTAACCTTCAACATGAAACATTAAACTGAGTGTGTGAATCAGAGGAGTACCAAAATTTAAAGGTAGAAATCCACTGCTTATGAACTCATTAAACATCATTAACTTTCTCTCCAAACACTGTTTCGGGGAAAAGGACCTTGTCAGTTTGATGGGCATATCGGGCTGTCAGAGACTGAAGTCATCATCTATTTGAATTACAAAAGTAATGATAAAAACGTCCACTCACTGAGCATCTAAACTGTATCAATATTGTGCTATTCTCTTTACACAATAACGTCCTAAGAACCCTGTAAGGTAAGTGTCAGTCCTTCCATTTTGCAGGAATGTAAAACAAATACGCTGTCTGAGATTTAGAGAGGCTGGCCCCTGGCAGAGGCGGGGCTCACACCACACTCCGGGACTGGACCCCCTTCTTACGTGCCCTGATCCTGCTGCTTCCTGTGACTGCCTTACTGTGAGCAGACATGCTGGTCTCCACGTATCTTGTATCTCGGAAGTCACACATTTAACCTTGTAAATCAACGGACTGGCATTCTGATTTGAAAATGAGGTTTAATTTCTAATTAGCCCAGTGCTCCCCTGCACAGTCTCTTCCATTTGACACACCGTAAGGGCTTCAGACTTGCCTTTCCTAGATATCCAATAAGCTTAAAACACTCCAAAATATATACATTCTCACCAGGCAATCTGCAGTCACTTTAATGTGACTTAAAGGACTGTGAACTTCCTTCATCTGCAGCTTAACATACAGTACCTTCTGATTCTGTTAGTATAATGTGATAATTACAAATGTACACGATTTAATTATAATGTTTATCATGCTGTTCGTGGGCTCGTGAACAAGGAACATGATCCCCACATAGCTAATAAGCCTTATTCTGCATCAGAGCAAACCCCACCCTCCCTGTGTCCCCTCCCCCTCCCCCTCTCCTGCCTGGGCCAGCCTCCTGGCGGAATGGATCCCAGTGCACACGTTGCCTGGTGGACCGCTCCCTTCTCTTTCCTGCCAAGCCTCCTACACAGTGAGCCGTGTCTTGGAAAGATTTTAATAAACAAATCACATTAAGCTATTCACTTACAGCAGCTTAAAATCTTACTCTTTTCAGATTACATAGGTTTTAATAAGGTCTCTGATAAATCAACTTAAAAAATAAAAGTGAAGTGACAGCTTACAAGTTGAAATCTTTTCAGAAGTGAGCCTTTTTCCAGTGCTCCTCAGCTGACATTACAGAGGTCCCGTTTCCCGCGGTGGTACTGCCTTTTCTTCCATCCAGAGCAGTGAGTCATGTGAAGGCTGCAAAAATCATGCTTTTCCAAAGCCATGAAAAACCAAACTTGAAGCTCAGAATGGTAGATTACAGTTCAAGTGCTTTACCACAATTTTATTTTCTGCAACAACATTTTGGTTTGACTCAAGAAAGGTCTGCGCTTGCCTACTTTAAGATCCTTAGAGAAAAACAAGAGTGGTAACTACAGTTTATTATGATGACAATAGTACCAAAGTAAATGAATGAAAAAGACTGAGTTCTCATGTGCTCAGTGCTCCGTCTCTGCACAGGAAAAGATGCGAGGCAGGTAATAGACCAATTAATTGCTAAATGCATAAATGAGTGAATATTTGCACACACACAGACTGCACACTCACATTCCATGCATACAGGCACAATCACATACATTCACTGCACAGACACACACAGATAGGCACACATACTTAACACAGAAGCAAAGTCATTTTCTGAGATTTGGGGAACAAACATTTTCAGACATCGTGCTTACCATTCACTACGTATGTTTTGCCTTTCTGCAAGGTCCCGGCAAGAGGACAAAAGAATGCCGACTCTTTTCCCTTCTTCACGAAAGTTTAAATCTGATCAATTGGCAGGTTGATGGATCCATTTATTTAAGAAACTTTAATCACCTAAACGTTTGCACTAGTTTTTATTTAACAATCTTAAATCTTGAGGAAATTGTGGTGACCCAAAGACCTCTCTGAGGAATGAGTTCTGGGATAGATCTGGTCCCCCTAGGTTTCTCTTCGCGAAAAGATGAGCAAGTCTCTAACCTTCTTTTCCAAGAGCCTCAGGTCAACCAGACACAGATCTCACCTGTCCCCATAATTCTGGATCTAGAGGTATTACTAGAATTAAGAACATGGGGAAGTGGTACGGAAAGAGGTGGAGAGTTAAGAAGAACTTCAGTGCCCAGGATGTCTTCATCCCACTTCAGTGTTACTAATTTGAAGCAGTACCAGCCACTAAACCCTCTAGCTTAAATTATGACGCTATTTAGATGAGTGTCTAGCACAGACATAGGGTAGCAGACAATAGAATTTCATGAATTAGCCCTTACTTACATGATTCCCTAGAGAACATATTTGACTAATACTGGAAGAAACTGATGTGGGAGAAACATCATTTTATTCATTCTCCACTCAACAAATGTTTATTGAGCACTTACAGCATGCCAAACACTGTTCTAGGTTCTCTGGATAGAACTGTTAACAAAACAGTATCCAAAAATCCCATTGACATTAAACTTATATTTCATTGACAAAAATTAAACAGAAGCTAAAAACTAAGATAAATAAACAATTAAACAAATAAACAAGGCTATGTGATCCATTCCCTGCCCTGCCCCCTGGCAGGTGGTAGGTGACATATGGAGTTGAAGGCTGAGGAGTTTTTTGGTAGCAGCTTTAAAACATGTGCAATTCTCTTTCAATAGACCAGAGACACAGGTTACCTGCAGAGGAGGTTCAGCATGCACGTTAGTGGCGTGGGGGCGCTGGCCGAGGGAATCCATGGAAGTGAGGCTGAGGGAGATTACGCGCTGCCTCTTCTCTCCCTCCCGTAGGCTGGTTTGAGAGGTACCAGTGTTTGTGCTTCTCTGATAAGGGTGCTTCAAAGCGGGAGTATGGCTCTTTGGCGGGCTGTGAGTCCTGCCTGTCCTGTTTGCAGGCGCAGTGCAAACCAAATGAAAGTCAGCCGCATTTTGATGAAGGCTGCCAAGAAAGCTGTGCGCCGAGCTGCTCATCATAGCGTCCTCTTTGTTGGGTTTATTTCTGTTGTAAGGCATAGCTGTGTCTGGCAGGAGCCTGCAGGCTCCCCACAGTGGGACAGAATCAGTCCCTGTTTCTCTCCCCGTGAGCAAAGCAGCCCTGCAAAGCGGGTAAGCTTTCACAGGGCGGTTACTGCATCTGCCCAGTCACCTCTAGGTTAGTCTTCAGTCTTCAAGAGGATGCTTCATAAACCCACCTCAAGGCTGTTAGAAAAAAAGGTGACATAGATGAGTGAGTATGAGGAATGAAGATGGTCATCTGCAAATGGAACCCAACAGGTCAGGTTAACAGGAAGCCTGAGCTTGCATATGAATGAAGGTGGATTCCTGGGACTTCAACTGCGTGGCTCAGTTCACAGCAGTGCATAGTTCAAAAGTTTAATGTAAAAGGATGAAGTGAGTGCAATTTGTTCTAAATTGCTTTATTTGAGTCAGGAGAATTATTCCTCACTTCAACCTATGTCTGAAAATAGAGAAAGGCAAAAAAAAAAGGGCATGGTTTCCTTTGAACTTCAGGAAGGAGTTCGTTACAGAGTCAACCAGAATTGACTCCACTTAGATCACCTCCTCTGGACAATTGCCTTAAAACTAGGCTTCCCCTCGTGGTTTCATTACACAGAAAACATTGTCTGATGATGCCAGCTAATGGAGCTTAAATGTGACTACTTATAGACAGGAAGTTGTTGATTTTCATTGCCTTTATATATTTTCAGAAACCTTTTTTAATGCTTCACACTAAGATTAAAGGAGAAAAAAGTCATGATTATATTAGGTAGAAAAATAATTTGAGGAAACACATTACCTATTCATAACAGTTTCTAAAAATCAGGAAAAGAAGAAAACATATTTTTACAAAGTGAATCTACCAATACTTACCACAAACATCATATTAAATTTTCAAAAAGCAGAAGCATTTCTGCCAAAGTCAGGAAAAGTCGGGGCTATAGACTAGTCTCACCTATTCACCTCTCTCCAACATTATGCTGGAAATCATGAACAATTCAATAAGACAAGAAAAGCAAACTGTATAAAGAAGGAAATAAACTGAATTATTATTTTAATGGGTTATATTCTAATCCACATAATATGCAAAATAACTTATAAAGTGTTTAAATTAAGAGAATTCAGTAAGACTGCTGTCAATCTCAAAACTGATAACATCTCTATTCACTGAAGACAACCAACTAGAAATGATTATTTTAAGAAAATAGTAATCATTTACAGTAAAACTAAAACTGTGAGATAGCTAAGAAACCATCAAACAAAAGCAGTGCAAGACCCGTGAAAGAAAAAAAAATTGTATTAAAGGTAATTAAAGAACAAAACAAGAGCAGCTATAGGTCATATTTATAAATAGAAAGATTCATAAAATTAAACCAAATTTAAAAATAATCTCAATCATAATCCTGGCATGATTGTTTCTAAAATTCATATGGAATAATAAGAATTAGGAATTACCAAGGCAATTTTGAAGAAAAAAGGAAATGAAATTTACTCTACCAGACATATAATAAAGCTATAAATACCTAAAATATGGTGATCTGGGTTCATAAATATTCATTTAGGTTAAGAGGACAGACTAGAAAGCTGATAACTCTCAATGTTTACATGGGGATTTATGTAAGAAAAAGGAGACTATGCATATTATGGAAAAAAATAACTATTTAATACTTTCGCTGAGTCAATTAGCTAACCATTTTAAAAGAAAAAAAGTAAAATTATATCTCTACTTCCCACCAAACCCCAAAACAATTCCGTATTTATTACAGACCTAAGCATGAAAAGCAAAACTTAGAATCTTTTATGGAAAAAATGAGTTTATGTCCATAGTATTAGAATAAGAAAACATTTCCTAAAAGACATAAACTAATACATAATAAAGGAAAAGACAGACACATTTAACCACACTAGAATGAAAAATACAAACTCTTAATGACAACAGTATAAATAGTCCTAAAAAACAAATTACAATCAGAAAAGTGACATTTACTTTGCATATTACTAATAAGTGTAAATATTTTGAATATATAAAGAGCTTACTGAAAATCAACAACAATAACAAAAAATACAAGCTACCAAATAGAAAAGATGTCAAAAGTTTCAAACCTGCAGTTTTCAGGTTGGATATCTGAAAGGCATATATATATATATGTAAGAGACATTCTGTTTATTAGACAGTCTGATATGCACAAATGTTAGTTGTAACAGATTAGTTAAACAACGCTGTGCCCCAACAATATAGTTTGCATTTCAGTTGCCGTGGCGTATTAACTGTGAGTACCAACCACGCTGCCAGCTCTCAGTCCACAAATCGCTATGCAAATAACATGCTTAACATGATTCATGACAGCTATGTCTCTTCTTTCAGGTTGTGATTCATCCATCATTGAGCATCTGGTATTTGGTTCGCATGCAGACAGCAATGCATTTAGTTGTGTTACTTCTTTGTCTCTTAGAAATAGCACTGTGCAACATCTTACAAAAATGAATATGTGAAAGAGGGAAATTGACCAACACAGATGAAAGTGTAGCAAAAAGAAAAAAATAAATAAGAAAAGTAATTACGCTGGAAGTGAGGTTAGAATCAAATGTAAACGGAGCTATAGAGCAACGAGCCGGCCACGGGAAAGCTGACACAGCCATCACTTGCTAGACTCTAATATGATGCCAGAAGAACTTTGTGAAGGCAAACTTGTCCATGGGAATGAGAAGCATGTTATAAAGAAAAGGGTGCAGATACTACAGAGGAAGTGATGTGTGCAAAAAACCTTCACAACAAAGGGAACACTCAGAGATAGTCATACTTTTACAGTAATAAAAATGTAAAGAATAAAATGATGAAAGTTTAAAAACTTTCAAATGTTGAAATAAAATGTTGAACTTAGAAAGGAGTACGACAACCTGGTAAGGCACAGAAAACATACTCTCTCTTTCAAAAAAATTGAAGAGGAGGGACTACCTCCTAACTCATTCTTGGAAGCCAGTACTATTCCAATCCCAAAACCAAAGAAACTACGAGAAAAGAAAATTACAGACAAATGTTCTGTATGAACATGGATATAAAAATTCTCAATAAAGCACTTGCAAGCGTAATTCAGTAAGATATTAAAAGGATTATACATCATGACCAAGGGGATTTATTTCTGGAATGCAAGAATAGTTCAATATATGAAAATTGATCAAAGTAATACACCGCATCAATAGAAGGGGAAAAGTGATCATCTCAATTAATGCAGGAAGAAAAAAAACACTGAGAAAATTCAACACTCTGTCATGATAAAAACACTCAAACTTAAAATAGAAGGAAACTACACGGCATAATAAAAGCCACGTATGAAAATCCCACAGTGAACATCACACTCAGTGGTGAAGGATTGAAAGATTTCCTCTAATGCAGTAACAAAGCAAAGATGTCGGCTTTCGCTGCTTCTATTCAACACAGTACTGAAAGTTCTAGCCAGAACAATTATTCAAGAAAAAGAACTAAAAGGCATCAGGATTTGAAAGGAAGAAGTAAAATTACCTCTGTTTGCAGATGGTATAATCTTGTATGTAGAAAACCCTGAAGATTCCACAAAAGAGTGATTAGAATAAATGAATTCAGCAAAGTAGCAGGATGCAAAGTCAACATACCATAATAAGTTGCATTTTTACACACCATAAACAATCCGAAAATGAAATTACAAGAAAACAACTTCATTTACAATAACAACAAAAAGAATAAAATACTTGGGAATTACCTTTATCAAGGAGGTGAAAGTATGCAACAAAGTTATAAGAAACTGATGAAAGAAACTGAAGATACAAATAAATGGCAAGCTATCGTATATCCATGGGTTGGAAGAATTAATACTGTTAAAATGTCAATATTATCCAAAACAATCTATAGATTCAATGCAATCCCCATGAAAATCCCAATGATATGTTTTGCAGGGGTAGAAAAATTCATCCTAAAACTTACACGGAATCTCAAGGGATCCTGAATAGCCAAAATGATCTTGAAAAAGAAGAGCAAACCTGCAGGACTTATACTTTCTGATTTCAAAATATACTGCAATGCTATGATAATCCAATCCAAGCAGGTGACATTGGCATAAGATAGATATGGAATAGAATACAGAAACCGGAAACAAATTCTTGCACACGTAATCAAATGATTTTTGACAAGCGTGTCAAGGCCACTCAATGGGGTAAGAACGGTCTTTTCAACAAACTGTGAATATACACATGCAAAAGAATGAAGTTGGACCTTTACCTAACATCACATATAAACTGACTTTACTTCAATAAAAAATAAATTAACTAAAAATGGAACAAGTACCTAAATATAATACTTAAAATGACAAACTCTTAGAAGACAATTTAAGACCAAATGTCCCAACACTGGATTTAACACTCAGAAAGAAATCAAACAGTCCAATTAAAAAATGGCCGGAAGACCTAAATAGACACTTCATCAGAGAAGACACGCAGAAGGCAGATAAGTACATGAAAAGATGTTCAACATCATTTGTCACTAGAGAAGTGCAAATTAAAACCACAATGAGATACCATTACACAGAAAGCTGACAATACCAATTGTTGCCAACGACGTAGAGCAACAGGAACTCTCATTCGTTGCTGGAGGGAATGCAAAATGGTGCAGCACTGTGGCAGACTGTTTGGAAGTTTTCTACAAAGCTAAACACGGTATTACTATACAATCCAGCAAGTGTGCTTATAAGTATTTACCCAACTAATTTGAAAATATATCCATATAAAAACCTGCGTATCAATATTTATTACATTTTTCCCATAATTTCCCCAAACTGGAAGCAACCAAGATGTCCCTGAACAGGTGAATGGCTGAACAAGTTGTGAATCTTAAGTTATTAAGTGAAATGTCAGTTTTAAAAGCCTACATACTTCATGATTCTATTTATATGAAACTCTGGTATAGGCAAAACTATTGAAATAGTAAACCAAACAGTGGTTGCTGGGAGTTTAGGGGAAGGTTTAGGGCTAAGTAGATGAAGATCAGGAGATTTTTGTAGGGTGGAGAAACTATTTTCCTTGATACCCTAATGGTAGACACATGACTCTCTGTGCTCGTTCAAACTTTGTCAACTTAATTCTACAAAGAGTGAAGCTCAGTGTACACACATTTTTTAAACAATCACTTAGAATGTTAGAGAATCTCAGGATGGAACACAGACCGTGAGTTTTGAGACGTCTAAAGTATTACAAATGTGTGAAACATCCATACTGAAGGGATTGGCAGGGAAAGGGGCTGAGCGAAGTAACTTTGGAGACAAGTGGTGCCTGTAATACATGTGACCAAAAGGACTGGTTATAGTGATGTCTTCTAGTTGATAAAGGTGTTTTTTTTTTTTTCCCTCTCATGAGGTTACAGGTTAACAATTCTGAAAAGTCTACAGTAATTGCACAACTAAGTATAGGAAGCCAGGGTGTGGGGATCCAGGTTTCTTGCTGTTGCAGTTGGCAGTTACAGAATAAACAAGTAAGAAAAGGGTGAAGGCTAGAATAGCCCATGTGTTAACGGGTTTCTGTTGGAGACATTAATGTCCACCAATGTTTAACTTAATGTAGATACAGACAGATACCTGAGCAAATGCATATGGAAATATGTGTACATGGAGGTCTTAGTATATATACATAGATTCCTCAGCTGACCTTCCACCCATTTTTTAAAATTGATGATGCCCCAGTGACAAAGGGCAAAATCAGTGCCTGGATCTTGTTTTCTAACACCAGTCTCCCATAAAAGGGACAGGGCTTTGGGATAGATGGCTCCTTCCAGGACCAGGCAGGAAACATACGAGATGAGCCTGGAGCATGCTGCAGTGCCAGCGAGTAAGGAAGTGCTCAGAGCAAATGAGCAAAGAGGAAAGCAAAAATAACACAGGAATAGGGGACTGTCGCCGGGACACAGAAGCCAAATAAGAGAGCTCCCAAAGGCAGAAGCTGGAACAAGTCGAGTCATAAAATAAATAACGTACCATTGGACTGCAACTCAAGCATGAATAATTATCCATGAGTCCAGACAGATGTAAATAATTGAATAAAAATACGTGGGAGAAGAGAGCGCACCAGCAGCTTCTCGGTGATGCAAGCTGCTTCTCCTTTTTGTCCCCTCTTTTCAACTACGAATTAGGCACTCATCCATGAACACACTTGCCTACGTGGTGATTGCAGGATTCTGCACCGCACACCAAGGGCCCCAGGAGGAGTCTCGCCCATGTGTGCCTCTGGTAACAGGCAGAGACACCTCAGTATGGACTGTGGGTCCACTGGAGTGGCCACCCTGCCTGAACTCCTTTCTCTGTGGCTGGGAGAAGTCCTGCAGGGTCCTGACCTGGGTGGACACCCACAGATAAGAGAAAAATTGAAGAAATCTATCCTTTCTCAGGGAAGATTCCAGAACAACATTGGAACACCAACGACAAACAAAACAAAAACAAACAAATTTGGACACCGCAGAAGTGGTAAGAATAAAATGTATCAGCACTGCCTACCCCTCCGCCAAAAGCAGCGCTGCCCGGGGCTGAGGGACTTCTCCCACAGGGGGAACGGTGGGGAGTTCTCAACAACCCCAGGGCTGTGGATGCAGCAGGAGAGACATTTCTCTCTAGCAGCCCTCAGAGTACAAAGGGGGCACCTCTGTGACCGGGAGAGGAGGGGGAAGTCAGCAAAGCGGCAGACAAAGGGATGCGGGTCCTGATGACTGTGCTCCGCAGGAAGCCCCCCCATGGGGCTCTGAGAGTTCCAGGCGTGGGGCTCTCCCTACTAGGTCTACAGGCACCCGCAATGCCCTGAGTGCTAAACCTACACCTCCCCAACCTGCAGCTGGCTCCTTGGGCATGCTCCTGAACGTCATGGTGAGTGTGAGCTCCAGCGGACAGGGACTGAGCTTACAAAACAGGGTCAGTGGGCAGAGGGGAAGCCACAAACTTGAGCTGTGGTGCCACCTTCTGGAAAACAAATGGTTCCAGTAGCCAGCCTGGTGAATGGTGAAAATCAGAGAAGACATAAAAGCTTAAGAATCCTGCCACAAGAGCGAGCAAGAAGAGTGGGGCAGCTGTACCCCTACAAAGGTGGGGAAAGCTCCACACAATAACGGCACTGACAAGCAAAGCACCCGGCCTGAAGGCAACTAGAGCAGACTTAAAGGGGTGTCAGCTACTTTCAATGCAAAGCAGCGCTGTCCTCTGCAGACAGCTTGAGAATTCTAGCGAGCCCCAGGTGTGGGTAACCCACCCGCCCGTAATGCCTGTGGGACAGGAGCTGTGTTTTATTTCTCTACGTACCCCTAGCACCCAGCAGAGAATACTTTCTGGGATGCTCAGAATGCATTCATGGTTGAAAACACGGTGTTACTGAAGAATTTTTAGTTGCAGATGAACATACTAAAATCTCCTTTGGGAAGATTTAGAAACTTGATTGGTGATGATGGTGAGTAGATGAAGAACTTAGAGAAGAGAGCTAGCTGAATGGGTGGAAGCAATTGAAGAAGGTTTCGTAGAGGAGGTAGGGCCTGACTTTAAAAAAACAAAAACAAAAACAGAGGACTGTTCTATCTATGCAGTGTCTTATGTAAGCCACGTGGTAATTACAAAGCAAAAACCTAGAGTAAATAGGCAAAAATAAAGGAGAAAAACAGCACGCCACCATGGGGAATGACCCATTTACAAAGAGGCAGAAACTCAGGGAAAAAGAAACAGTGAAAGCACAAAACAGGCAAAAAGCAATTGGTAAGATGGCGCCAGTGCAAGTCCTTACATTTTGACACTCACTCTCTAAACCGAGATGGATTGATTCACTCTGAAGGCGCAGAGTGGCTAAAGGGATAAAAGCACAAGACTCAACTATCTGCTGCGCACAAGAGATACACGTCAGCTTTAAGGATGCATAGAGGTTCAAGTGAAGGGACAGAAGAAGATATTGTGGAAACCCAAAGAAAACAGTCTGCAAGTAAAAAAATGATGACAAGAGACAAAGAAGGTCATTCTATGAGGATAAAGAATTAGAGAATTCAAGCTGATTTCAAAAGCAAAACCATAATAAGTGGATCAAGAGATCAAGAAGATATAACACTAGTAAATTAAAATATATATATATATCCAATGTGGGAGAGCCTACGTGAGCTAAGCAAATACTAAGATACCTGAAGGGAGAAACAGACAACAATACAACATAATGGAACTTCAACACTCAACACTTACAATGGACAGCTCATCAGACAGAAAGTCCACAGGGGAACATTGGACTTGACCCACACATTAGACTAAAGGAAACTAACAAACATTTATAGAACATTCCGTCCAGCAGGAGTAGAATTCACATTCTTTTCAAGCGCACGTGAACCATTCTCCAGAATAAATCATGCATTAGGTCCCTGAACAAGTCAACAAATGTAAGAAGACTGAAACTATAGTAATTATCTTTTCTGATCGCAATGGTATAGATTCATCCATCTATAGATTCAATATAATCCCTATCAAAACTCCATAGAAATAGAAAAAATACTCTAAAATTCGTATGGAACCACAAAAAAACCCCAAAGAGCCAAAGGAATGATGAAAAAGAAGAACAAAACTGGAGGCATCACACTTCCTGATTTCAAACTACACTAAAAAGCCGTAGTAATGAAAACAGTGTGGTACTGGCATAAACATAGACACATAGCCATTGGAACAGAATAGAGATCCCCAACATAAACCCATGCATATAGAGTAAAATAATATTTGACAAAGAGTGAAGAACACGCACAGTGAAATGATAATCTCTTCAACAAATGATGCTGGGAAAAGGATGAACACATGCAGAAAAAATAATTTAGACCCTTTTACATCACTCATAAAAATTAATTAGAGATGGCTTGAAGACGTAAACAGAAGACCTGATGTTTTAAAACTCCTGGAAAAACCATAGGGAAGAAACTCCTTGACATGTGTCTTGGCAATGATTTTCTGGATATGATCCCAAAGCACAAACAACAAATGAAAACAAAGGGGGGAGGCTACATTAAATAAAAAGCTTCTGCATGTCAAAAGAAACAATGAGGAACCTATGGAATGGGAAATTATTTGCAAACCACATATTGGTTAAAGAGTTAATATCCAACGTATTTAAAGAACTCATACAACTGAAGAACAATAGCCATCTGATTAAAAATTAGTCAGAGGAAGTAAACAGACATTTTTTTCAAAGAAGAAACTCAAACGGCCAACAGTGACATGGAAAGATGCTCAGCATCACTAATCATCAGAGGAATTCAAATCAAAACCACAGTGAGATGTCACCTCATACCTGTTAGACATGGTTATCATCAGGGAGGCAAGAGATAATGGAGTTGAGAAGGATGTTCATCCCTTATCCTCTGCTCATTACTCTGACTGGAAATTTTTATTGGTTTACTGTATTGGATTTGAAGGGTGACTTTTCTTGCATAGCATTGAGTTTCGAGTATCAAGAACTGTTTGCTTTCAACTGGGAAGAGCTTGGTGCAATCGTGAAACAGTGATGCTGGGCAGCACTTCTTCAGGGATTCAGATGTCCCCCCACAATATTTTGAGAGATCCTGGCAATAGATTTGAGGGAACTTCAACTCAACAAGGGAGCCCTGCTCCAGGATATGGATGACATTCTGATTGTTAGTAAAACAAAGGCCACCTCAGACCAGCATACAGTTTCGGCTTTGAACTCTCTTGGTTGAACAAGGCTATAAGGTGTCCAAGAGGAAAAAAAAAACAACCCAGCATTCTCAGCTCTGTTAAACACTTGGGTTTTGAACTCTCACAAGGACAGAGACCTGCTGGCTCCCTGACAGAAGGGAAGCTGAAGCCAGGGTTGGCAACTTGGCTGCGGCGAACCTGGCCCTGGTTGGTGCTACACCCAGGTCTCCAAGGTTCACATCAAGGGTGTAAGTCATGTTCGTAGTATGGACCTTCATTAGCTGTCATGGGAATGGTACTTTATTTCCGCAATCTTCTTCCCTAAAACTCATAAACAGTCAAATCATGAGAAAATCATCAGAAAAATCCTCTCTGAGGGATATTCTATAAAATATCTGCCTAATACTCCTCAAAACTCTCAAGATCCTTATCAACAACAAAGGTGGGGGAAACTGTCACAGCTAAAAGGAGTTTATAGAGACCTGATGACTAATTGAAACGTAATATCCTAGAACAGAAGAGGCATTCGGTAAAAACTAAGGACGTCAGAATAAAGTATGAACTTCAGTAATAATGTACTGATATCGGCTCATTAATTGTGACAAATGTACCGTACAAACATTAAATGTTAATAATTGAGGAAATTAATGGTTAGGAATGTGAAAACTCTTGATTTTTCTCCTACTGAAACAATGTTCCATCTTTCCCCATTGCTTTGAAATATGGCCTTTATAATTCTCTAAATCCCCTGTGTTCTTGTGCCTTGTGTGGATCTGCTCTTCCCCATTGTTCTATTTTTGTCTCAGTGACAACTGTTTATTTGTTACAGTTTAGCAATAATTTTAACGTCTAGTAAAGTGAGCTCCTTCTTATTCTTGTTTTGAAGAAATTCTTTGGCTATACTTGTTTCTTTTTCTATTTAATTTTAATCAACCTTAGTTTCACAAACATACAACCCATCAGAATTTTAATGGATTCCATTAAAATTATGTAACTTAGAAAGAATTAAATTCTTCTGAATATTGATTCTTCTTATGCAGGAAGAGGGCATATATTTCTATTTATACAAGCCTTGGATTATTACCTTCAGTAGAGTTTCAGTTTTAATCATAGAGATTCTGCAAACTTCTAGCTATATTGCTGAGTATTTTAGTATCTTTTCTGACTTTGTTCCTGGCATCTTATCTTTGCATTTATAGCCTAAGTAATTTTTATTTGAACTCAAGACAGCTGTTTTCCAATCATCTCCTGTAATTTCTTTAAGATTCTTAGTAACTCTTTTGTTGGCTTTCTTGAGATTTTCAAGTTTACAATAATCACACACTCTGCAAATGACCAAAATTTCCCCGCTTTTCTAATTTTCTCCATAATTTAGACTGGTTGTGGCACAGCTGTGGATTCAGGATCTCCTGTCCCCATCACCCTGAGGGGATCGCTTCTTGATCTAGTCTTTTTTGCTTTACCTGATTTACTCCCTAGTTTTAACTGCACACACACACACACACACACACACACACACACACACACTCTAGTAACTTTTTCTGGTAAAGGGGGTTTGGGATATTTTCCAAGATTTTTCATGTTTTACATATCTTTACTTCCCTTCCACTGATGTTTGAGTTGGGATAGAATTTCCTTTTGGATTTTGAAGACATTTCTCCATTGTTCTTCATTTTCATTGTCACTATTGAAAAGTTCATTGCCTTGTGTATTTTTTTTTTATTTTTTTGTGTATAATGACCTTTTTACTCTTTCTGGGGAGCTTTAATATTTTAATTTTTCCCCTTTTCATTAATTTCTGGATGCTGTGGCTTGGAGCAGAACATATTAAAACCTAAAGTGCTGAGTTAAATGATTCAGTGGGTCATTTCAAACCACTATTCATATTCTTTAATTCTTAATTTTTTCCATATGCATTTGTAAATTTCCTCCCCACTGTTTTGTTTGCTGTTTTGGAAACTCCTTTAAATGATATACCTGACTTGCTTCGTTGGTTTCTGATTTCCATGTCCCTTCTCATTTACTTTCTTTTGCCTCTTTGTTTGCCGTCTTTTAATATGACCTCACAGTTACCATCCAATCCTTGTATTAAACATTTTATTCTTGTGATCATTTTTAAAAATTTATTTTCTGTGTTTCTTTTTTCATAGCATCCTCTTCTTTCTTCATAGTGGCCAATTTATGGCCACTATGAAGAACTATTGGTCACTATGAAGAACTAAGTTGTTTTCTGTGATTTTATTTTTTGCCTTTGGCTATAAATAGTGTGTCCATGTCTTCAAAGTTTTTTCCTCTGTTCTTTTGGTTTGTTTTTCCTGTTAGATGTTTCCTGAAATATCCATTAACTACAGGTTATATTTAAGAGGAAGCCCTTAAAGTTAATTGGAAAACGCCTACTGGTACAGCTGAGGCTGAGAGTAAGGATGGTCCTGGCGATCATTAAGCAGGACTGAAAAGAAAGGGACACGCCGCATGGCAGGTTGGAAGGAGATTCTCACAACTTGTTATATAGATGTTCGCTTAATCCTTTTATTTCTATTAAGGGGCCTGCTTCCTCTGCTGTGTCTGTTGTCAGTGAAACGTCTTGTCCAGTCCTCCTGAGGATGGATCTCTTGTCTGCTGCCAAGGGGGGAGTGGTTCCTGGCAGCTGAGGAAATGGAGTTTACTTCTTTTTGTCTAAAGGCTTAAAACAAATCCTTCTTTAGTTAGCCCTATACTTTATTCTCGTTTTTAAAGGTGCCTCATGCCTTCAGTCCCTGAGACTTTCTGCTGCTCTGCAGGGTGAGTTCCACATGTACCTCAATATGCTTAGCTTAAGAAGGGACACGCAGGACAAACTGAGTATCTATTTGTATAGAGTCTGAGAGAGAATCCTCTAAAAAAAAAAAGCCTAAAGAAATACAGAGCTAAGCACAAAGAACTTGACACGGGAATCCCAAACCCACAGGTTGGAGAGCAGGGGTTTTTATAACCAAAAGAGTGGCTGCTACTTAAACCCACCAGTAGCTCATTATGCTAAGCACGTGTCTAAGTGTTAGGACGAAAGATTTAAAAACCTTGAAGATCTGTTTCTGTGAATTCTGTAACCCAATGAGGCCAAAACAGCAGTTGTTTAGGACCTTTTTTAAAGTGCACCACAAACGGGAAAGAACATTCTCCCCACTTGGACATAGAGTCCAACTCGAAATTTGAGTGGCCTAGAATCTCCAGGAAGCTATTACGTTTTAGGAACGGGGATGGAGAAGGTGTGGAGACCAGAGGACATTCGGGACAATTGGAGGAGGTTCAGCCGCAGCTGGCAGCAGCCACGCCTCCTGGGAACTGCCACGGCCAGCGGGGCAGAGGTGAGAACCAGTGGGCACAGCTGCTTCTGACATAAGAGCCCAGGGAAACTGCAGTCCAGGGCAGAAGCGATACCTGGCAAAGTGGTATGAGTGCCGCGGAAGTAGGTTTTTACCTAAACGGATGTGCTCAGTGACCTATCTTTTTCTAGAGATATTTGCAAGAGACATAGCCAATTAGGGAAGGCCACAGAGAGTTTGTGCTACATGATACCGCTTGAGGTATGTGGACTGCAAAGTAGACTATGTGCCTACAACCTCAGCCGCAATCTGGGTAGTGACAAGCCCCAGGATTTTAAGGAGGGGCTTTTGCATCTGAATGCGGCGCCTTAAGCTGTTGCCGAGTTTCCTGGCTGCAAAGAAAAGCCCTACTCATGTTTGCCCCACTTGGTGAACAAGAATCCTCTGAGTGCATGTGTTTGCCTTCAAAATAAAATGTTTAGTGCGCTTATAAGAGGAGGCCAGAGAGCTCGCTAGCTCTCCTTCTGCCATGAGAAGACACAGCAGGAAGTCAGCTGTCTGCACCTGGAAGAGGGTCCTCTCCGCACCCAAACATGCTGGCACCCTGACCTCAGACTTCCAAGCTCCAGAACTGTAAGAAATAAATTTCTGTTGTTTATAAGCAAAAAAAAAAAAAAAAAAAAAATTTTTTTGCAACCATTAAAAAGGAAAGAGAATTTCTTCCTATAACCAATTTGCAGGAACCAGCCGAGTTCTGCAGGTCAGATTCAGCATCCAGCAAGACTGAATCGACTGCTTGGTTAGTGTGCCAGTGCTGCAGGGCAGCCCCTGCGCAGGTCCCCGGCCGCTGCCTGCCCTCTTTCAAGCCCAGCTTCCAAGTCTCAGATCTGTTCGCCTCAGGGCACCAAAGCTATTGGGTTGCAGTCCTGACAGGTGTCGGAAGTTGGGGAGCATCGGGTATGCACAATGTTCAGGTAAATTACATAGGCCTGCAGATATGATGGGGCGTGTTAAATAGGAGAGAAATAATGATCAGAGGGAAAAGATAAGAATGCAACAATTGTTCACACAAACTTTGATGGCAAAGTAGAAACTCGCAGTGTCCTGGGGAGAACCACTGGGGTGACGTGTGGGGGCGAACGTCATGTAACCCTTGCTATTCAAACTGGCGTGCACTTACCTCGCACGAAAGGCTGAGCCATTAGCTGCTGTGGTCCCTGTGCTGTGTGCGTGCCTTTTCCTCTGCACTAATGATACTGCTTTCCACAACGGCAACAGATGCCCATAATTTAACCCATGACCAGTTCAGATAAAATCATGGAGGCCAAGGATATTCAGAAGAAGCACCAGATACCCTACCTCTCAGAGCTCTTAAATGTGTGCAGACAAAATTAACTGTTAGAGATTATCAAGATGTCAGGACGGGCTTTCTTAATGCATATTATGACTGCAGAAATATCAGATGCATAAAGTAAAATTCGGGACCCCACCAGTTTGAGTGCCCTAAAATAATCTTTAATTACTTCCAAATATTTAAAAATCAGTATCATGTTCATGAAATATCTAGAAAATCTCCAGAACAGCTGGAAAAAGTCAGCCCTGCACACATGTTCTGATATGAAAATGATATATGAGAGGTAGAAATTACATGGAAATCACATAAAATCATTTATACCATCTATAAACATTGGCTGAAGATGGGTATGTTGAGATCCAAGCCCTCAATGATGTTAAAATCTGGAACACAAAGCTGATTATTCTAAGTACCTTAAGAGAGGTACAGAAATTGGGATGAAGTTGAGACAGGAAGGGGGCAGGGCACAGCCATTCAAGGAACGCTACAGAAATCAACATCAAAATGGTGAAGATTCAACCTCCAGTAGGCCTTGAGGCTCAAGATGGTGAGATATTTGACCTCTAGCAGACCTTGAGCTTCATTACACGCTCATTGTAATATATCAACATGGTGAATAACATGCCCACAGGTGCCATGGCCGTCCCAAGGCTGGCCACAAAAGGTCAAAGGGTGGGAAATGGCCAACTTCCTGGGAATCCCAGCCCCTTCCCCAGGCTAGTTAGACTGGCCCTTCCACTTATTAGCATATGAAGCCACTGAGCCCATAAGAACTGGCAACACCGTGCCTGGGGGCAGCCGCCTCCCTCTCTCTCCACCCCCCCCCCCCCCCCCCCCCCCGTCTATGGAGTGTGTACCTACTTTTAATCTGAGCACCCAACCCCCACACCTCATGGCCTTTCTCTTGCCTTTCGATGTATCTCTCTGAATAAACCTACCTTGACTCAACTGTGGCTCACTCTTGAACTCTTTCCTGCGCGAAGCCAAGGACCCACACCTGGCGGGGCACGTCCCAGGGGCTCAACCGAGGCCTGGGACACGGCCCTCCTCACGTCCCACATCCGTTTTTCCTGCATCAAAGTGTCCATACAGGTGATTATCCATCTTAGCCCGGCCAAGTGACAGCTTCTCATACAGGGTTCCCCCAGTGTGAGGGTTTCTTAGTGTTGGAAGTGGCTCTGTCTTCCACACCAGCTGGCTTATACTGTCATTACAATTCAATATGATCGCTGCATATTTGAGATATTTCGTTTTGTCTTTTCATAGCCGTGCTGTCATAGGCACATTTGCTCATTGGTCTCTCTTTGTACCCTTCCTTTATCTTCAGGGTTTATTTTTTTTTCCCTTGAATGTCAAGAATGGTTCATCTAAAGAGCTTCTTGCTGACATGACTTTTTTTTAATAAGGTTTTCATTTTGAATACTGCTCATTTAAGGGCCGCTCAGGGATTTTGTTCACAACATGGTAGTAACTGTTTTCCAAGAAAAACTACTAGGTCTAGAAAATGAAGCTGTTTTAAGGAAGCCCCCCACAGGTGATTCTAAAGTGCATGCCTTTCGTTTAACAGGTGGATAATCGGCCCTGCAGAGAGGTGGAGGCATTCATTTAGCATTTCACCACCAGCTCCTGCACAGGCCAGGACTAGAACACAGGGCTCCCCATTCACGAACTAGTTTTGTTTATCCCAGAACACTTTAAACAAAGACAGCTGGTTATTTCTCCTTCAGAAAGTCAGAAGGTGGTGAGAATGCATTGGTTCTCTCAGCCTTCGAGCCCTGCTCCTTGGATTTTGACCTCATTAGAGCTAGTCTCCTAAAATGTACCATTTGTTTGGTCTCTTAAATCAGAACTTCCCAGGGCTCCATTCCTGGGCTCCGTTTGTGACTCTTCAAATCGTTCATCAGGAATTTTCTGCCGAGAGCCAGCGCCTAGGCTCACTTCTGTACCCTGCACCAGAGAGCTTCATTTGTGCTGATTGCCCTGCGTTTCACATAAAAGTCATTAAGAATTCTGTTTCAGTGAATAAAAGAATGTAAATGAGCTAATTATGAGCTCCACTTACCTTACTAACCCCATGCATTATATAATCATTAATGCTTTCACATGATCTGTTCCCTGGAAAAACCAGGAAGATGGAAAGCACTATTGTTGAGAAAGAAAATAGTGGTGAGGTTTATTCTGTGGTGGCTTTTTGTTTCCCTTTTGGGGGAGTTAGGGAGGGTCTTTTAATGTAAGCTGTGAAAAAGACAGCTTGGGAAATAGCTGTGCGTTGCAGCTTTAACCCCCACCTACCCTTTGCATAAATTAACTTCAAGTTACACAGATTTCTCATAACAGCGTTTCACACTTGGAAAGCAACACTCATCTGAAAAACTCTTTAAGATACATCCATATGATTGTTTTCACTTACTGGGCAAATGCATCTTCCCACATAACATACATTGGCTGTTGAGTGTTAGCAGGATGATGCTGGCTGCATAGAATATACCTTGAATAGGGGACGATGCATGAGCCAAATGTGGCCTTGGCCAAGCTTCCCTTCTTTCCTACCTGTGGTGAGAACATTGCTTTTGTCATCCCAGTGCTGCTACCTCACGAGCCTACTTTCCACCTCCCCGTGATATGGATGGGTTTATCGAAGTGTCCCTCCACCCTGGCCACAGGAGTGGGGCTGATCTAATCTCACGCAGTCCTCTCCTTGAATAACATGAGTTGTGCAGGTGGGAGCATGTGACCCCGGCAGTTCCACTAGAAGAGCGTTTTGGATAGATTCGATAATACAGATATGGGAGACAGATGGTCTCCCTTCCTGTTGGATAGCAAGTCATAAAAATGTAGACTTGGGGCTGCCAGAAACCATCTTTCCTGACACAGGGAAAGAGCCTGACTGCGAATGACTCCAACGTGCAGAGACGAGCAGAGCCAAGAGAGAGAGGTTCTGAAAGTCAGCATCCGGTGATGGCCCCTGCAGCCATGGCTCCGACTGTGCCCAGAGCTCAACAATCCTGAGACATGCTGGACAAGCAGGATGGCGAATTTTTATTTTCGGGGGAAACCAGTTTTTATGAAGCTTTTAGACAGTGTAGCCAAAAGGGTTCTCATCAATATAGAAGTTGGCACTTGCACGCAAGGTAGTGCAAGGGAGATAGCCTAAAATAGGAACTGGACCAGGTTGAAATGAGGTGACGTTCAGTGGAAAATAGAGAATCTTTGTCATGTAGGAGTGTGGCAACTGGTTAAACTCACGATTTTATCTAAATTATACTGAGTACCACTTGAGCTGGATCACTGAGATACTTGGTAAAATAAAAAATGTCGAGTCTGTTATGGCCTTTGGTAAGGTGCAAAAAAGTAAAAAGATGTTTTTTGGTCTTAATCAGCCTGTTTGAAAAGGACTAGTATGTATCATAGTGGCCCTTTCTTTTTACAGCTAATGGCACATAACTATGAAAGGTCAGATGATAATTGGCAAGCAACAGATACACTGTAGTGCACTGCAGCTGACTTGAGCAAAGGTAAGAAGATGGAAGACACACCAGGAGACAAGATTTAGAACCAGAAGTTAAAGAAATGGGAGAGGTCAAATATGCAGGACCCTCCCCAAGCTACCTGTGTGCACAAACTTATTGTCTGGTAGATAACGTTCCTTTGGAAAGCGTTCTCCGCTGTGATCCAATCTGGCAGCAGAGGACAAGTGAACGCAGCCTTAAACACACAGGTGACACCAAGATGGAAACCATTAGTGGAAGGTTTAGACAGAGGCCAACGCCAAAATGGAAACTTTCAGGGTAACTACTTCACCCCCAGAAATCTGGTGAAGTATTTGTCCTTGCAGTTTTCCAGCCGGTGCATTGTTAGGTTTCTTCCCAAGTCTGGTAAACAAGGATGTGTGACTAGAATCTGAAAAACCATGAATCACCACCTCACCCCCAGGTATTGTTATGAAAAACACTAAACCCTGGGGAGCCTCTTCAAGTGCAGAACTGGAGTCAGCCGGACTAAGGAGCTGACACTCTAGGTGGTACGGAAAGACACCCATTCCAGGCCCTGTCTTCTTCCCAACAGCATCTTGGTTTTGTTCCAGTATTCCTGCTTCCTCTGTGCAGCATGTAATTCAGAGGAGGGTGAACTAGCGTCCAGCTCTCGCAGTCTGAACCGACCATAGCAATTCACAGCCATGAATGTGATTCATTTAGGTATAAGCATGTGATGAATTCTTGAAACTGCCTTTTAAAGTTCTTTGAGGGGAGTGGGATTTGTGCTGGGGAATTTCTGGAAACAATGTCATTTTTTTATTAAAAATGAGACGTGAAAAGAGATGGCTCCCCTGTACTTTCAGACAAAATCTCAACATATGCCTACCTAAGTATGACACCTGGGGTTGCAGGAACCGTCTTTCTTCAAAGATGAAGATGACGCCATCACACTGAGAAAGACAAAGCCAAGGCAAGGGCATCTGGACCCCTGAGGCACTATGACCACCTACAGATTTCTTGTCTTATTAGATAATAGAATCCCTTATTGTTTAAGCCAATTTCAATCAGAGCTTTCTTTTACTTATTGCTGAAATCTTCCTAACTGATAAACAAACAAGGAATCCACTTCCCCTCCAAGGGAGAGAATTTCTGCTTTCTCTAAGAGGTAGGCAAAAGGGCAGTCGATTCTATAAACTGCTGTCCCTTTCCTATCTGATAGTTAACTGTGATTGTTTTATGTTTCTCTGTAATTATTTATTGTAAATTGCTGAAGTAAATAATGTTTTCATTTATCTATCCATAGATAGCCTGACGCTAAGGCATTACAGCCAGCTTTCACGAGCCCAATGTACTACACTCAGAGATTCTGGATATGGAACAAAATGGAATAAAATAATCATGTCTCTGATTTCTGTTTGGGAAGGAAAGGAAGCAAATGTTTGTGTGTGCTGCTGGTTGTTTATGCTACGAGAGAGAGTTAGAAGAGGAACTATTTGGAATTAGGTTTTATGCAGATGATGTTGTAGTCTGCCAGACTTTACTCCTAAGGGAAGCAACCAGTCCCCCACTGCAGGACCGTCTATCTCAGCCCCACGCCTTACGCCCACCACAGGTGTGTAGCCTCAGCTGGACCACCCATTGTACCTGGATGAAGCGTGCAATGCATTGCTCCATGACTAGAGTGACTAAAGTGATGGGGAGGGGTATGGAGATACCCAGAGCAGGTACAATCACAGTGCTTATTTGAGAAGATACAGACGTTTGAAGGCAGAAGCTCTGTTCATTTAGATTGGCAGGCATGATGGGTACAGGCTTGTTGTTTTTAATAGCCATCTTTTCTACCATATGGAAAGAACCAGTCTGAGAATAAATCCAACATATAGAGAGAAGCGGAGCCAAGAGGAAAAGAGAAATAAACATCATGACATCATTTGCACTCCTATATCCGTCCTTGCCTAACGGTTTCTAACTTTATAATTAAATGATACAATAATCCATCGACTGGCCTAAGCTTCTTCTTGGTTTTTTTTTTTTTTTAACTTAAAAAACAAGAACAGAGTCTTGACTAATATAACACCTGAGTAAAATACATGGGGAACGATTGTCAAAATAATGACATAATGGTAAATGGAAGACCAAATAATGTTTTATTATCGGGGATTTCAACCCCCAAACTCAACACAACAACTTTAGTAACCTGGCTTGTGTACTGAATGGAGAATCATGTTTCTTGTGATAATTAGGTAAAAACTGATTTCGTCCACCTTCCACCATCAAATGTAGGCATCTGATCGTGGCACCCCGATTCACAAAAAGACAAAATTCAATGCATACCCATTGCACAAAGTTAAATAAACAAAAAAAGAAGCATTTTTTCCCTCTGTAAGTTATTTACAGTCCCAAATTAATCCACTGGTAAACATGAGCAAATCAATATCTTTAAATATGGATGCTCAAAGAAGGAATTAAAAAAGTGGGTTAGAGAAAGCTAACTTCTCTGGAGTCTAATATATATGTGAAAAGCAGATGATGGATCTGATCTCAATACAAAAACTAACTTTATAGATCAGAGATTAGATCAGGTACCTGCCCAGAAATTCCACAAAATGAGTATGAAGATATCACATTTGTTACACCGAATATTTGGCTCTCTCTGTTATATGTACCTACAGACTGGAGTTTGGATTCATTAAAAAAGAATCCTCTGTTCCTCATCTGAGTAAAATAAGATAATCTCTAAAATTCTGCCTTTAAAATATTCATTACTGTTTTGAAATTACACACAATATGTGGGTAAATCATTTGCTTATGTGTGAGAAACAGGGATTTGGCCAAGTGTTTCTCTCGGAACTGTCGTCCGGAATGAGTCCACGGTTCCCAGATCCTTAACCACTGACACCCAGTGCTCTCTGCAGACCTCGTTGCCAGGGCATTTGGTGCTGAGGTACAAAAGCAGGATAGGATGCTTTGTGACAAGGACCCATTTGGATGATTAGCAACATTACCATTTACATAATGCTCCAAACTAGAAAATTCTAGTGCCCTTTTCAATGACACTTATCTCTTGAGTAACCTCTGTTAGCTTCCCACTGCTTACTGCCTTCAGTTGATCTCACAGTCTGTTAACTATGCCCCAACATATAATTTCAGTCTCATCTTCAGCCACCCACGAACGTTACATCCCTGCCAAACAGTTTCCTTCCCACATCAGGCGCTTTCACATTCTATTCTCACTACCTAGAATTCTCTTGGCCGTATTTCTCTACCGAGACAATTTCTATTTATTATTCAGGAGACAACTTACACCGCAGCTCTGGAGTGAAGCCATTCTTCCTTTGTTTGTTATTATTAAGTTCTGATTTAGATATTTACTTGTATCTTATATGGTCCATACTGCATCATACTGCAATTTATTTATTCACTTCATTTATTTATTTACGTATCTGTCTCCCGCTAAGCTCTCATTTCCTCAACGTCTGCAGGATGTTTTGGTCTTTGCATCACCCTGTGTGATATCTGACCCTTAAGAGAGACTTGATAGGATTTGCTGAATTAATTAATTAATTAATTTAAGAATGCGTAAAGCACAGACAGGTTTGAAAAGGATCAAGGGGCATGGCTAACCACACTGAGATGAAATGAAAATGAAACAGAGCGAGATCCAAGAAAAAGAGATCAAAGAACAAGGTTAAGTGTCCCAGAAAATCTTATCATCAAATGAATCCAAAATAGTAGTTATTGAAACCTGCTGTGTGCAAAGCATTTTCGTTTGCCCAAAATGTTCATTCTCTGATAACTTCAAAATTTAATTATGGTGGTCTGATTTAAATACAATGGTTAGATGGAAATATAATGGAAAACAGATGATAATTGTTCACAGTAGATCAGCAAAGAGTGAGCATGGTCAGAACAGGTTTTCATAAAGGAAGCAGTTATACATGGAGGGGCGAGTGGGATTTATGTAGAATCATTAAATAGATGATATTAGAGTTGGAAAAATCTTCAATGATCCTCTGAAACGTAAGCTCCATGACCACAGAAACTCTGTCTGGAGTGTTTGCTATCTTATTCTCATTTTCCAGAACTATACCTGGACATGGCAGGTGCATAGTAAATACCTATTGAGTGAAAAAGCACCCTCATTTTATCTGGGAGCATTCTAATGTCCTAACATAGGTGAGATTACGGGAGAGTGGCTGGCTCAGGTTCTCTAGAATTAGAATGCTTGGCTTCCAGGCACAACTTCATCACTTTCCTAACCTCTCTGCACCTCAGCTTTTTAATCTATAAAATGAATATGGTAATGGTATATTTTTTTGGTAAAACTGTATGAGCTCTTATACAGTGCTCAGCGTACAGTGGATGCCCGTTAAATATTGTCTGTTACTATTAAGTCACAATGATAATCAATGACAGGGATTGAACAGAATCCAGGACTACTGGTTCCCAGTTCAGATTCATTCAAATGGATTTGGAAACCTATTTCTTCATGAGAAAAAAAAAAAGTTTCAATTGGGTTGCATAGTTATCTGTTGAGATGGACTAAAATGACTCCCTTTGATAAAACAGGGAATGGAACTTTAAAGTGAAATTCTCCCGCCTATAATGCCTGCAGTGGCTCTGGGTCATTTTAATTTTATCTCATCTTCTTTCTGGCATCCCTTACCTGCCTCGTCAGGAACACAGTGGCTCAGACACAGTGATGCCGTAAGAGCAACCACCTTGCCTGAGTGTGGTTCCTTGGCTGAGATGAAGAATGAAGACAAAGGAGGGGTGAGTGAAGCCCAGAGACTTGACCCAAAACGTGTGAAGGTCCTGGGCAACCTCACTCAGATATGAACGGGAGGTTTGAAGGAGCCATGGTGCGTTGTACTTGATACCGAGACGACCGAAGTATCTGATATGAGCCACAAAGGAGGAGTTCCACGTTTGTCAGAAATGACAAAAGGAAGGGGAAGACAGATGAAAATCATGAGGAAAACTGTAACAGCAGATGCTTTATAAATTTGAAGGAATAGACTTTATGGAAAAAAGTAGACTTTGAATATGATTTTGTATTACTACACATTTGAACTGTGCTTGCTTTGCATAATAAATGAGAAGGTAAGCCCTCTGCGATTTCCTGTTTTTGAAGGAAAATGTATTTTAAAAGCTCATTAAAAGGTAACCTAGTCTAGCTGGACATCGGAAAGCTCCCAGAAGCCAAAATATTGATGATTTAAGCATAAATGAGTCAGAAATGTGTGGTTGCAATTTTCTTTTAAATGAATGGGAAAAAAGTGCTCCTGGCAAAACCCATTTTGCAATTCTACTGGACCAGAACCAGAACCTCTGAGGCACATATCACCTGGAGCAATGTTGAAGGAGACAGTAAGGTGCTGGCAGAGGAGAGAGGAAAATGGAAGAGATTTACTTGGCTATATGTCTTTTCTTCAATTGTCTGACTAAGAGACTTATTCTGAAGATAATGATTCTTCTCCATCTGGCAGGAATATGACAAAGTAGATTTCTTAGGTATTTTGCAATTCTGTGAGAAACACGTTTTGAACAGAACTCTGAGGATTGCAAACCCTTAGGAACGGCATTATTGTAATAAAATACGAGGTAGCTTACTCTTAATTTCAGCCTTCTTAAGATCAAGAGAATTAGTAACAGTTCAGTTAATTTCAAATTGGTGTCTTAGAAACTTTAGAAATTATTTTTACAGCCAGCGTAGGAGACTTTTTTTTAATGTTCTGTTTCCTACGTTGAGTTGCATTTTTATTTGAGAGCGAAAGATGTTACCCTGATGAGGTCGTGAGACTTTATCTAATTGGATTTGATTATGACTATGATCAAGAAACGTGTATTTTCCCTTTTGGAAGTTCCAAGTGGCAGAGAATTTCAGGAGATTGAGAATACACACTGGCGATTTTCAGTACAGACACAAAGAGATTAGTATTGAGGTTAAACCTGTTCTCCACACAGTATTTAAATGACTTATGTGATGAAATCAGACCCCAAAGGGCATCTTAATTTGCTAATAATGGAAAACCACATGGAGGATCATCCCCATCCCATTGACATTGAAGGGATTTAGCAGGATTTGTGCAGATTAGAAATGGTAAGTATCAAGGAACAGATGTCATTCCCTCCCAGTTTCATCAAATGGCAAAATGAGTTTATGGTACAAGAAGGCATGAGGATGTCATTCCAGAGGCAGATGGATGGGGAGGAAGCAGAGGTAAGGGTCAAACTTGAACAACAGAAAGAAGATATATATTGTAGGATCAAATTTACTTTCTCTTGATTGTTTAAAATAGATATGTATTTTTAAGATTGTAATCTGATCAGGTATTTTAAATCTATTTTCCTAAAGAAAAATTGATATATTAATAACCTGGCCCATATTTAGCACTCAATTAATATTGTTGATTGAATGATACTTATAGAATATTTTTAGAGTTTTACTTAGCTTTAGAAGAAATTAAAGAGACATTTAGGATGACTTTTGTAAGTCAAATGGCATGATATATTAGTTAAGGTAATATTAACTGCTATAACCAACAACCCCTCACCCCCAAATTTAGTATGTTCAAACTCATAGGGTTTTGAGTCTAAAACAGGTGTTCCTAATTGGTGAGCAGCTTTCCTTGTGGTTGTTCTTCACAGACCTAGGCTTCTTTGACCTTTTGGTCTTGACATCTCTTAAGGCCTTGAGTCCTCTGCTGACTCTTCCCCATCCAGGTGGGACAAGAGAGAGTGCAGAAGTCACACCTGTGCGGTCGCTTCAACCTGTAATTGGCATACTTCACTTCTGCTCATATCCATTAGCAAGAACTAGCTACATGCCTCAGATTACGCAAAAGAAGCTGGGAAATATATTTCTTAAATGGGCAACCATTTCTCAGCCAAAAGCAAAAAAGCATGAATCGTTGTTGACAGTTGTCTCTGCAACGGTTCATCCCCTTGATTACGAAACATGCATGGGTACATTTTTCCCCACACATAGACTGTATCACCCACAGCGGAGGACAACCCCAAATCAAACCCAATTTCTGCTTCCTGTTCAAAGTCCAGGATCTCTCTATCAGATCCATGTATGGCTTTTCTGATCTGGTAACTTATCAACCACAGTATTTTATCTGTTCCCTAAATACCTCCTAATATAAAAAGACGGAGCAAGACTAATATAAGGAAATAAAAATTCCCTTTTTTAAAGGAAGGAATAGGACACCCAAGGCAGTCACCAATCCATAGCAATGATAAACTGCTTTAGGGCAGACATTTCAAGAGTAGAATGACCTTTTTTCTAATTTAATATCATATTTATAATTTAATGCCAGAGATAAAAATCTGGATATTTTGATATTTGACATGTGACTGAAACTAGGAAACCAGTACGTCCTTAGATTACAGTAAGAAATACTTCAATAGACCAGATCGCTTTTCAAATTTATATTAAAGCATGACACACACCCATGCACACACACAGTCTTGTACACACAGACACACATAGAGACACCTTTGTAGCACTGAAAAATAATGATGTAGTGGGCATCTAAAGGCATCATAGGTTATTGGTCCAATTTCTAAATCAGTCTCTTAGGTGGTAATAATGTAAAGTATGATAAAAAAGAACGAACAATTTATAGTGACACTGGAACCCCAAATATGATATTCCAAGCTAACCTTTCCTCTGTGCCATGCTGGATTCCTTCACGGGGCAACTGGGGAGTCTCTTACTAGTTTATTAACGGTCAGACACTTTCATCCAGAGGGATTTACACCACGGCCATTTCTAACTCAGTAGCATTTAATCAGCCAGGAAACTCTAAAAATGCAAACACATTTTTATAGCATTTCCAACTTTCCTCTGAAATTGGTGCCAATATTTGATTATCTGCCCTAACAGAAAAGAATAGGGATGCAGAGAGATCCCAAGGTCATTCATATTTGGCTTTCAAGTATAATAATAATTTTTCAGATTTTCCCCCTTTTTCATGTGGTTTTACTTGGCCTAATATTAAAATGAATTTGTGTTTCCAGGAAGACAACCTCATTGGGTGTCAAGAAGAAAAACTGTTCAATATTAAAATTTTGTGATGGATAATCTGCAATGTAGAAAACCTACCATATGGTAATTGAAAATTGATAAAGCTAAACTGATTTTTATTTGGAGAAAAAAAATTCTTGTGCTCCTTGGGTGGAAACCGTGTTCATTATTTGATTCAGTTAAGTCATTATCACAGAAAAAGTCAGAGCCACCTCAGCATATAAATGTCTCAAAGTTATGTCCTAAATTTTCCCACCTATTGTTGATTTGCTCAAAGAAACTGAGAAGTTCTTTTTCTTGAATGTGAAAGCAAATGGCAGTCACCCCTCCAAGGTACGTGTGTTTGAGTGCTGAGAACTTCCTAGTTTGGATAAACTCCGCTTGACTCATGCCAGAAAGCACGGGGAAAGAAGTAAGATCAGAAAAACATGGTGGATTGGCTCATGGGAGGGGATATTTTATCAGTGCGAGCTTGCTACCATTTCCACTCCATCGTTCCCCTTGGAAGGGAGAGTCGGCACTGGTTTCAAGTGTCTGATGTTCCGGGAAAGAGATCATGTCTCTTTTCATCACAGAATCCTCTATCAATACAAGAGAAACAGGATAGCTAAGACTTTCACTGGAGAGATATTTGGAGGTTGAATGTCTGGAATATCTAGGATTATTAATGTCTGATTCTTTCCAGAAAGTGGGTAGTCTGTAATACCAGTTTCTGCTATTGTCATGGCACACGAGTTGAGTCCCTCTGTCCAGGCCAACCAACTTTTAGTTTTTTGATTCCACCAAATCTGAATTAGGAGACAGAGATGACGTAGGACTGGAAGGCCAGTTTCTCCTGCTTCCCACTGGTATTTGTATTCCCATTCTTGAAGTTTTCCCTGCTGCATGGAAAAAGAAAGGGTTGCACACAGCATGGAATACCCTAAATCAGTGAAAAAATGGTGAAAAATAAGATGAAAAAAGAAGTAACATATGAGTGGTCATGTGTGTCTATTGGACAACTCAGTATGAAGCTAGTAAGTCTCACCATGGCATATTTTATCCTCATAATGGGAGAAATGCCTCTAACTGAACTTGCAGTTATTGGGGACCTTATGCAGGAGTTAGGATCCCCTGGTTTTTTTCCCCTTAGCATATCACCACACATATTCATTTCAACATTAATTCAAGAACAGCCAAAGCTGAAAATGCTGAAAAGTCAAAACCAGGAAAATCCCACCAAATGGGAAAGTATGCAAATGCAAAAGCAAATGAATTATTCACACACTGTGCAGGTTTCCTTATTTTTTTCTTAAAAAGAGAGAGAAATATCTAAGGAATAGAAGTTGTTAAACATTGGAACAGATTAAAGAAATGGCTGCAGAATTTCTTCAGCAGTTCATTAGGCACAGATGAATTCTTGCTGACTTCACAAATTTGCAATGCAGCTCTAGGGGGCTAGGATAGAGAACTTTTGAGGTCCCTTTGGCTATTTACTTGTTGAATTTGATAATATCTTGGCCATTTAATATGCATTTCATTTATTATGTGTGTGTGTGTGTGTGTGTGTGTGTGTGTGTGTGTGTGTGTATGTGAACAGGGTGATATTAATGAAGTCCACTGTCAGGGCTTACATTCCGGGAAGCCAGAGTTAGAGTGGGTGGTCTTTGAAAGGTGGCCAGGAGCAGAAAGAGCCAGAAGAGATTTCCAGAACCTCTGAAGTTGGTGTTTAAGACAGGTAACGAAGAGAACTATCCAGTCTAAGGATATCAGAGGAACTGGAATCTACAGACAAAGCCCAGACAGAATGTGAGCATCTTAAGAACTAAGGGCCAGTCTTGAGTGACCTCCCTGAGTGAGCATGGAGCCAATGATACATGAACGAAGCAGGTTAGACATTTTAGAGTCCCCAGGAAAGATGTGGAACTCTTTTTAAGTACCATGCTGCAAAACTTTTAACTGAACACAAGCCATTCCTTTACGAGTTAGGTTTTCAAAGTGTCTGTTCATTGCACTGCTGGGAAAATGTAGGGGGAAATAAGACAAATGTGTCAAAGATCCAGGTGGAACAGTGAGTATTTTTAGCAGTGAATGGGAGACAAGAAATAGATGAAAAGAAGTCCAACAGGAGAAAAACGAAAACAAATGACTCCAGAAAATGTGTGAAAAGACAAATGGGAAGTAGAGAACGTTGCTGAGAGTCCCGTAGCTGGGACCACACTGGCGTGGCCACCGACAATAATGAGCCTTAGGGCACAGCTCTGAAGAGCAAGAACTCCTCCCGAGAAGGAGGGAAGGTAAACGGAGCTGCAAATGAACTAACCAGCGAAAGATTAAGAACAACTAATATTCAAGTCCTTTGTAGTTTACAGATGCTCTAAAATACAGCCTCTCTTTGGAAATTCCCTTGTGCCACGCAGGTAAAATGGTACATTTTTTAGCTATTTAAAGATTTAAGTGATTTGCCCAAGGTCATGCAGTCAACAAACGGTAGAATTGGGTTTCAAGCTCAAGTCCTCTGACTGTAATTCTCCTATTCTTTTCTAACAGAGATACGTAAGCATAATACAGTATGAACACATTTTAAGATGAAATTCAGAGTATTTCAACAGGAACGTGTCTGCAATTGTTCCAATAGACACAGAAAAATAAGGTCAGGGTCATTAAGATGTTTTAATGTTGACCAGGTAAGTTATATGATGTAGCTAAAGAAAGGAACTCCATGCCCAGATGAGAATCGTTTTAGCTGACTTGTTCAGCCTACAAACATACTGAACCCTAAGGTTCCAAATCTGGAACATCGTTATTTCTCGAAAAAGCATGACTTTGAAACAAGATTCAAGGACTTAGGAGAAAAAGGGCGACGTTTCTTCCTCATTGACCACATATGGAAACAGAAACTCTCTACCTTGGCTATGGTCTGACCCCTTTTCCTGGCAGGCAATTCCAAGGAATAACATAAAAAGATTATCCTTCAACTATGACTCTGCATATATAAGGTGTATTATGTAGGATCAGAAAAAAAGTGCATAAAATTCTGGCCTGTACAAATGTCAAAAGCTCAGAGTTGAGAAAATGTTACATCTTAAAGTTTGCATCAATCAGCCTTTGGACTTTTCTGTCCTTCATATATTTTAACATTTACATTTTACCAGGTCCATTGATTATTGGTTTGAATCCCAAAGACTGGCTTTAACACAATATATATAGAAATGTTTATGTGTAAAAAAATGCATAAAAAATTCTAATATATACCTGTTGCAGCATTCAAGAAGTTCTTTAGTAATTTGAATAGACTACTATCACATTTTATTTGTTAACTCGTATGTTTCATTATATACATAATTAGAAATCTTGTTCTCCTCTGATACACCACTTAATGAATCCAATTATCTGATTTTTGAGAACAAAATAGGATTTACATGATTAAATACAGTAGATTTTATCAAAGTTTGTCCCTGACAGGCATAGAAGTGCCTCTCATCCTTACAAACAATTTCATGCACAGTATTGTTTTCAAGAAAAGGGCTCACCATTACTCTTTAGAAATGTTCAGGCTAACTTTTAAAAAAGATTAGGTAAATAAATGCTCAGAAGTTCAAAGAATTATTAATACTTACATGTCACTTGACAATCTCACCATGTATAAAGTAACAAATGTGGTTTCCATGTGCGCATTGAAGGTATACTGGCTCATTAGCTGGAGTGATGGTATGAAACTGTGTCCATCTGAGCCTGGAGGAAGCACTCTGGATTACTGTGAATAAATATGAAGTGAGTCCACTTTTGTTTCCCAATGAAATGCCATGACATATTTGTGGTACATGAGCCTTTCATAGGTAAATCACTAATTGTATTGCTATTATTATTTTTACTTTCTATTACCTTTAATGTGATTATTTTTGCATCTAAGAAAACACATGGGCATACCTTTTAAAAGAAAAAGCAAAAGGTGTTAATGGATTATAGAAATAACAGCAGCAACCAAACCAGCAGTTCTGTGTCCTTATCACTCCTCCCCCATTTCTTGTCCTACAAGAAACTAATTTCAACTCCTTCAACTGTTTTCATGTTTTTACCATAATATGTCTATCTATTATATTTATACTACAATCTCTTTATTCAGCAAATTTAGCTATAGTTGTAAGATTTTTTGCAAAATAATCTTTATTACATTAAGAAACTTCCTATTTTCCTAAGAATGTTAAAAATATAGTTTTTAGTAATCATTAAGTGATGTTGAATTCTATTAAATACTTTCTTTGCATTCATTAAGATGATCATTTGGTTTTCTTCTGTATTCTATTAATATAATGAATTATGCTGATGGATTTTTTAATGTTGAGACAATTTTGCATTTCTGAAATTACTTTACTTGGATATTATGCCTTAGTTCTGAATTTAATTTGTTAATATTCTGTTTAGAATTTTTCAACTCTAACCATAAGATAAATTGTCTTTTTTTTTTCTTTTAAAAATATATCTGTCAGTTTCAGTGTACTTCAAAGTCCTTTGATGTCCTTAAGTGACTTTTAAAAATGTACTGGGAAGTGTTCTCTAGCTGTTCTCTGGAAGACTTTATGAAAGGTAAGTGTTAGTTTTTCTATTAAAATTTGGAAAATTTTACTAGTGAAATCGTCCAAGCCTAAAATTTTTCTTGTAGGAAAGTATTAAACTAGAGATCAATCTCTATGTGCATGAAGGAATATTCACTTTTCTCCTTCTTATTGTCACTGTTGGCAAGTTGCTCTTTATAAGGAATTTACTTATTTTAAATTTTCAAGTGTATTTTCACAAAGTCAGATTATCTGATACACTTTGTAGTGTCTGTAGATCAGTGATGATCCTGATGTCAGTAACGTGAGTCATCCCTTCTTCCTGTTCAATCGCATTGAAATTTTTATTATGTTTACTGGCCTTTTCAGAGAATGAATTTTTAAATTTCATGGTGTTTTTTTATTCTGTATTTGCTTTTCAGTTTATAGATTTTTGCCCTTAACTTTATTATTTTATTTCTTCTACTCTATTTGGTTTAATTTCCTCTTCTATTTCTACTTTCTTTACATAATGTCTACATAACTGATTTCTAGTCTTTTCTACGTTTTAATATATACATTTTAGGCATATTTCTAACTACAGCTTTTGCTGCATTCCAACAGTTTTACTGTATTTAATTTTCATTATCCTTCAGTTCAAAATACATCCTAATTTCCATTGAGACTTGGAAATACATTACTTAATGCTCAAAACTTTTAGTTTTCATTCTCAATTTCTTTTGTTTGTGTTTCATGTATTTCTGAGGCTGGGAGTGAGAAAGTATTTTAATTAAAAGTATTTCTGCAATGAATGATTACTTGCTTTTAAAAAATTAACAGAGAAGAGTAACTAGTAAACATAACACTTTCACCCTATTATGCCAATTAACTATATAAAAATACTGTCCCAAGATGAAACTCATATTAAATTTGACTGCCAATAATTATGTCAGCAATTAATATTCAGAAATTGGCTAACAGACAAGTTAATCTAGAGGGCATGGGAAATGTTCAGTTGTAAATTACATTTAAAGAATCTGGGCAAGGAGGAATTGGAGGTACAAACTTCAAAGATTACAAACTTCCAGTCATAAGATAAATAAATACAAGGAATGTGATGTTAACACTGCTGTCTGACATATAGGAAAGTTGTCAAATCCTAAGGATCATTGCAAGAATATTGTTTGTTTTTCTTTTTATTGTATCTGTATGAGATGATAGAAGTCAAGCAAACCTACTGTGGTTTAGTTTTCACTATATATGTATTTGTGTGTGTGTGTGTGTGTGTGTATAAATTCACTGTATATATTTCATAATTTATATAAATCAAACCACCATGTTGTAAACCTTAAACTTATACAGTGATGTATGGTAATGTTATTTTTCTATGGAAACTGGGAAAAAAATCCAAACACTTAAACTAAGAAGCAAATTACTTTTGATAATGTAGATTTATCATTTGCGATTGACATACTCAGTCCTGTCCCCACCTTGGGGACAGTGGCAACCAGGTGTGGAGGTGAGGGTAGGGAGCCTGAGATAGTATTTTTTGTCATATTATTTGTGTTGGATGCTGAACAGTCACTACTGTGTGAGACCAAATATGAATCCAATAAATTCTATGCATGTAGTACATACACATGTGTTACCCTGGGTGGTGCTTCCAAGTGCGGTCCGCGAGTGACGTGCATCAAAATAGCTGGGATGCTGGGATGCTTATCAATACCGATTCGTAGGCTTCACTCCCAGTGGGCCCCGTCAGGATCTCTGAGCCTGAGGCCAGGCAATACGCCTCTGGACAATTATTCCAGGTGGTTCTTGTGTACAATAGCATTTGAAAACCACTTGTGGGACAGGGCAGAGCTCATCTATAGAATTGCTCTATTTGCTGAAGTAGCCAAACCCCAAGACAGAGAACAGGGAACCTGCAAATCCCCGCGGTGCATCTGGTAGACCAGGAGCAGGCTCTTCCTTGCTCAGACCGCGGTTCCTCTCCCGGCAATGCCTCCTGCTGTAATCCTGAACCGTTCGCAGGGCTGCTCCTTCTGCTCTGTTTGAGCCTAACCGCTTGACGGAGAGAGGCGTGTGCTCCGGAGCCCAGGCCCCCGCGGCCTGCTTTCCCACGTCGGCCTCTCCCGCTTTCGCTTGCCCCGCGGGGTAACTGCAGCGCACCGTGGGCTCTGAGCTGGTTAGACGGGGGATGGCAGAGCAGCCTCCGCTTAGCCTGTGTGACTGCGCTCAGTACCCGCTAGGGAGGTTACCGCCGAGCACGCGCACGCCACCTCGCCCGTTCTCCGCGTACCCGCGCCTTCTCGGGGTCCCCAGGAGCACGAGAAAGTGCGCTTCCCTTCTTACCGCTCCCCCTCCTCCCCGACGAACATCATCCTTAAACTCGAGTTGCTTTTCCTCAGGGAACTTCTCCTGCCTTATTCTCAGCCCCAGCCCTGTGGCCCTTGTTACTGGACTTGGGAGTTCGTCTCTGAGGCGACGGGGGGGGGGGGGGGGGGGGCTCTCGACCTTCGCGAGGGTCTCTTTATGCTGCTTTTGCAACATCCGTTCTCACTGAGCCCTGCTCCTCCCATCTCGAGAGCAAGTAATGTCCATCCTCTTCCCAACACACCTCTCCCTCCCTGGGTTTACGTGTGGCCTGAGTTCAGCACATCCTGGCCTCAGGGTGTATTTCCCTGACATTTTAAAGTGGGCCCTCCCCTCTGCTGTAGGTAGGGAGCCAAAATGACTTTTTACCCTTGTGTGAGGAATACCACAGTTCTTCTGCAGAGCTGACAGAAGGACGGGAGGGGACAGACGGCAGGGGACGCGACGCGGCTGTGTGTCCTGATGGAGGCAGAAGTGAGAGGCGTTGGGTTTAATTCAATTCTAGGCACAGTTCAGAAAAAGCAGCAGGGAACTGGATAAAGGACTCGGACTGTAGGCATCTAAAAATAAGTCCTCTTCGTCCTTGTAATTGAACTTACTGAAGACGCAGCGGAGGAATAATCACTAAGCGTGTGGGCTGTGGTGTCAGCTTACCTTGGTTGGAAATTCCGGCTGAGCATTTACAAGCTGTGACCTTTGGCACGTTGCTTTATATCTTTGTTCCTCAGTTTCCTCTTCTGTGAAGTAAGACGCGTCATTATCCCGGATGCATGAGGTTGTTTGGGGGGGTTAGCTGAGATAGTAAACTTCAGTATCTGGTACATAAGTCCTCAATGAGCAATGCCAACCATACTTAGTCGTATGAGGGAATGAGAGACGCAACTTGATGCCAGTAGCAACACCTTTATACCGCATTTGTTTTGCTTGATTTGGGATTTGGATAATAGTTTCTATCGAACATATTTAGGCTGAGGTATATGACATTGCTGATATTCAGCCATTCCGACCATAAAAATAGTGATACAATTTGGTTCAATAGTTTTACATATGTATATATCTCTATATATAGACATTCATATATATATAGATATATACATATTACTGTATTCAGTCTTTTAAGAGCACTGGAGGGCTATTAGGTACATATTTTCATTTTAGAGAGTAAAGCTCAGAGAAGTGAAGTGACACAGCATAGCAATGAGGAGGGAACCCTGTTTCCAACTTCAGTTTTTGGGTTCAAGTCCTACTTTCCTTCTAAGACAAAATGAGCATCTTAAAGAGTGTGAGGAATCCCTTGAAATGTTATAGATATATTTTTGTAGAAATACATAAAAATAAATTTATATTTATAAATATAAGTATATATAACTGAAATTGAATTTTGTTGACATAAATGTCCCTTGCCTAGAGTGTATTATATTGTATATTAGTCAGGATCATCTAGGGAAACAGAGCTAACAGGAGATATATATATATATGTAGGGTTTAGCCTTTTAGGAATGCTTTCTGATACGCCCCTCTTTTCTTGACCATGACCCCTATATATTTTCCTCTGTGCCTTGTCAGACTTTGAATATTATAGCTCAAGTCCACCAGTTTTAATAAAAGTCCTCAGAGCCAAAGCCACTTCGATGTTCTGACTTCCTCTATTAAATTCTTGCTTTCACTTATTTTTTTGGCCTCCAAGTCTTTATTTTCTTATCTACTCATTGATGCATTTAAAAATATTTTAAAGTATATTTTAGTCAGCATGTTTGGTTCAGGTGGATGATTAGCCAGATTACCTAAACTGATCTCACTGAAAATAGAAGACTCCATGGTAAAGAAATTTATCCTCTATTTCTTCACCTATTAACTGATATAAATTATCTTGACTCTCCATTAGGCTAAATGAGAGCCACTGAGCCCCCAACATTTTCTCCAACTGACCTCTCTCACCCATCATCCAATTTCTGTGAGCGAGAACTTACATTGTCTATCCTGTACCATTTATAGTGTAGTTAGAGCATCTGTGTTTTGTCTGTAAAGTGATTTTAACATTAAAAGCCAATAATGGTATGTACAATGTATTTATCTAAACATTATAATTGCAAAATTAAATATTGTTTGAGCTGTTAAAAAAAAGTAAATGTTGCTCAATAACACTTAAATTTTGTGGTTCATCAAATGCTCAGTACCATTCCATAGGCTGAGCCAAACGAATTTGAATAGCTATACATATATCCCACACACATACACACAGAGCCGATCCTCATTATTTCCAGATTCCATATTTGCAAATTCACCTAAATTTTATTTGTAACCTCCAAATCAATACTTGAATCACTTTCTTATTCATTCATGGACATATGCAGAGTGACAAAAACTTTGAGTTGCCCAGTGTGGATTTTACTAGCTGAGGTAAAACTAGGTAACGCTCTGACTTTTTGTCTAAGCTCTCTCATTGTAACCAAGCTTCCCTTTTGCTGTGTATTGAATGCCACATTTTTGTCCCTTTTTACTAAAGTTTAAAATGGCTTCTATACAGAAAACAAACTTGTGGTTACCAAAGGAGAGAGGGAAGGGAGGACAAATTAGGAGCAGAGGATTAATAGATACAAACTACTATGTATAAAATAGATAAGCAACAAGGATATACTGTACAGCACAGAGAATTATAGCCATTACCTTGTAATAACCTCTAATGGAATATAATCTGCAAAAATACTGAATCACTATGCTGTACACCTGAAACTAAAATTACATTGTAAATCAGCTGTGCTTCAATAATTAATTCACTGCTTTAAAAATGGCATCCAACTGCAGTGCTGGAGTATTTACTGCCCAGTGTTCCTAAGTGCAAGAAAACTGTGATCTGCCTTATGGAGAAAAACAAATGTGTGTTGGTTGAGTTTCATTTAGGCATAAGTTACAATGCCTTGTGATGCTGCTTGTGAGTTCAATGTTAGTGAATCAGAAATATGGTACATCCCAAAACGGAAGAAGAAATTTCGCAGATCTGTACATGAGGCTGCTCCAAAAAGTGCTAACGTAACATCTATAGTGTGTGATGAAGTGGTAGAAAAGATGGAATAGTGGCTCAATTTGTGGATTCACATGATGATGATAGATTTGAAAAAAAAAAAAAAAAAAAAAAAGCACTGTGATGAGGCCAAGAGCCAAAGTAACTGACAGACGTTACCCTGGGCCAGGAAAATGTTAAACCTTCTCAGCTGATGTAGCCTGATTTGCACTTTTCAAAAGATAATGTGGCATAAAAAAATATTAAACTTGCAGGAGAGGCAATTTCTGCAATCAAGAGTCTGCAAAAGAATTCTTAAAAATACCTGCTAAGTGTTGAAAAGAACAAAGGTTATTTGGAAAAAAAAAAATAGCATGTTTTTAATGCTAATGAGACTGGTTTCTTTTACAAGGGCATCGACAGACAAACCTGCATAACGTAAACGGTGCTTCAGTTGAGGTAAGTGTTGTGAGCAGGGCCTCCAGCAAAGCAGTGGTTCAGTCCTTGTTAATTCAGGGTTCATGGTGAACTTACAGAACACAACGGCAGTGAAACACGAGAATTGACTGTAGATACAGAGGCTGATAGAGACATAGACACATACAAGTTGGATCAGAAACTTTTTATATTGATGGGTATTAGACTACATGAAAAAATTATTCATTTTAAAGGATAACAGATTTTTGGCCATTTTGAAGAATGCTCTTATTTTAAGAGAGGAATATAGAAATATATAGCCGTGGCTTGCCAAAATGCCTATAGTTAATTTTACATAAAAATTAATCAAAATGATTGAAATTGATATTTTCAAACCTTCTACTGACTTTTTTGTTTTTAATTTAAGTGATCGTATTTTACATTTTCAACACTTTGCTACTTTTCACCATTGTTCCTTTTTCATAGTAACCTGTTCTTGTTTTAGGGATACCATATGTTTTTGAGAGTATCTCTGAGGTTAATATATATCTGTATCTGTCTCTACATATACGTAAATATTTATTTGCATAATATCAGTTCTGCTTTGTACTCCATTGCTCCAAGGATTTGGGAGAGCCTGTTAGAGTGTGTGGACAGAAATCAAGCAGGCTGGTTTTGACCCACATCTACCTCAAACACCAAGATAAGGAGGGTTTTATTCTGCATTGCTAACTTTTATACAGAAATTATTTTTCTTTGACTATATTTATGGTAATAATAGTCACAGTAGTATTAATATACCTCTTCTTTGTAAAAAAAATAGTTTGAAAATCTATAAATCTATAATCTTATAAAGTATAAGTAAATGCCTTTTTTCCCCTCTCACATTTATCAACTCCATTTCATAGAAGCCTTCATTGTTTTACTTTGTATTATGTGCCAATTCAGGCTATCCTGACATTAATTAGTGGTTTTATTTATTAACTAATATTATTTGACATTTTACTGTGTGGTAGGCTTTTTCTTATTTATTTACATCAGTGTGGGCCCATGCAGTCCTACTTTCTTCAATAGATTACAACCTGGTTTAGTAATTCTTTATTTTGATGCTCAAATTATCTGCTATTTTAATCAAATGTATCTCAAATAATTCCCCACATCCTTTTATTATGCCCACTTTATTCTTTGGGGCAAGTGGATTGTTGATTATCTCACTGCTTGAACAGAGGCTGAGGAGAAAATGTAGGACATGTGGTCTAAACATTTCATACAGTGGAATCTTTATAATTAATCTTCTTCTGACCCAGAGCCCAGTCATGGTCCCCATACCTGCCATGCAGATCTTGGAGCATCCCTGGAATTCTGCCTGGAAGAAGAAATTCCACCTCTGCAACCGGCTGTTCTTATTTTTTACAGAGATTTCTTCCCTCCACTCTGATTTTATCCCTCAGTGAGAATCTTTTCGCCTTTATCTTTTAAAAATATTTCTGGTTTTCTCCTGAAGATGTTTCTACCCCACTTTTTATTGAGAATTAAAATATGCTGTTTTTGAAACATGGTTCTTACTATGATTGACATACAATATTGTATCATAGCTTTATTTACATGGCATGTTGTACAGTTCATAAGGGGAAATCTATTAATCTGTCTTTATATCCTGATGAGGGTAGGATAAGAATTATTACCACTAAATTTAAAAAAATAAGGATTTTTGAAATTACTGTATTTCCAACTTACAAAGTAAGCAAATGATGCAGCCAGGGGCAAAAATCCATGGCTTTCGCTGTTGACCTCTCTGGGCTTCAGTTTCTTTTTTTGTTGGAAGGTAAGGTCAGTATATGATCCCCACAGGGAGATTTTATGAATGAATGATTCTTAGCCAGGTATTCTCCATTTATGTTAGGCATTCTTACCCTCGTTTTTCATAAAGAAAATCAAGGTTATTAAATACCCTTGATAAGAAAATACCCTTGATAAGACACGTACATTATCATCCAGATGGTGTGTGCTTGTTGTAGAATGATGCAATTTCAGTACCTGGAATGTAAATATTCAAGTCAAGATTTTGTAAGAATAAAATGACCCATGGTCAGTGATCTCTTTTGTCATTTTCTCTACAGGAGGGAGGGTGATGGAAATACCCGTGCGCCTCCCGAGCAGAGCCTTGGCACACTCTACTAATTGTAAAGTGCTTCAAAGGAACAAAGGGCTGACTTAATGGTAACGAGGACTGGGTAAACATGAGAAGTATTCTACTGTGATAGCACTGTTCTCCTAAATGACAAGTCAGGGAGGGGGCTGTCGGGCTCTGAAGCCTGGTTCAATTATTAAAGATCTGAAGTGGCCCTGTGCCCAAATGTTTACAGTCACAACCAGGGACAATGGGAGTTTAGCTTGAACCAGCTGAGATCAGTCAGATGGTCCACAATCATGTATTCCTATAACGCAAGCAGAATGCAATGAAGTATTTTTTTTAACATTGAAAACAATTACATCTAATAGGAAAAAGCCTTATTGGTGTGGCTGGACTTTGGGTATTAAAAATATTGTCCAAGTTTAAATTATGTTGTTTATTATCCGTGATGATTCCACTGGTGCACTTGGGAAGGGGGGATGAAAGCGGTTTTTATCTCATTAGCATGTCTTCACTGGTAACTGTTTGCAACATTAGTTCCCTTTGATCGTCCTTTTGATTATAGTGTGCGGGAGCTGATATAATCTGTTATTATTTCCATTAATAACTAAGTATCTCTTGTGGTTGACAAGGCAATTTGTTATTATCAGGCTGCCTTTGTGCAGAGCAAAGAGGTTTACACCCGCTCCCCCACCCAGCCTGTGTCAAACAAGCAGCCAGGAGAGGCTGCCCTCTTCACAGGGCCTCTGCCAGAGCGGCTGGGCAAAGGCAGCAAGCACCTTGCCAGTGAGATGGAGAATCCGCGGTGGAGATCCTCATCTGGACACGATTTCTGCCTCAGAGGCTTCAGCAAATTGGGCAGTCTAACCCCAAGCACGTTCTGCTGACCCTGTTTTGTTTTCTCCAGGATTAAGTTGGACAAGAAGAGAAGAGGCGGGTTAAGGACAGACGTGAGATAGCAGTGATGAATCTGAAGTTTCTTTTGCAGCAAGTGAAGTGTATTCTCATTGTCATGTCCCCGCTATTTCAGCTTTCCAAAATTTGAGTTTTGGCAGACTCTGAAGGTGAAAGATTTGCAACTCAAGAGGCTTTATTGTCAAGTTTCTATATTTGGCTTGAATTAATGGGTGTCTGCCATCTTCATTCCCAGGGACTGTGAGATATTTGACAAATTTTGACACATACAAGGATAATTTTCTTCCACTTCCAAAATGACTCCACCTTCCAAAATAATACAGTGGTTGAGTCATTAAGAGAGAAAAGACAGAATGGAGTTGAGTTCGGTTCAAGATACGGCAACCTCATCTCTTTTAAGTAGAATGAGGGAATCGCAAAATACAAACTTTTTCTAGTGGGTTGAATTGACACCTTGACTCTGACATATACTAGCAGGAGTGTCATTTTCTAAAAAAATCTGCTGGTTTACAGGGCAGATTATATTCTTGGAAGGCTCACCTGTCCTATGAATTTAACCAAACTGCCTCTATCAACAGCGCAGAGAGGGTGAGGGAGCTATTTAAAGTGGCAAAGTCAGTTGGAGGCAGCTGCCGAAGACCACGGCATTCCCCAAGGCAAGGTTCCCTCCGCGGGTTTACGTTCTGCTGCATAAGTAGACATAGACAATCGATCTTCGCATGTGGTCATGACAAGCCACGTGCCACTGCACGTCTGGGTCTGTGAGAAAGAACAGTGAGAAGAGAATGAATTAGGTAAACCAGACAGTCCTGTCAGATCCTTTCAGGCCAAAGTCACCCTCTGGGACAGTTCAGGTGATTTCAGATGCCTTTTTAATGCGGAGGTTACTGGGTTTGTGGCAGAGCCCCCCAGTGGTCACAAGGGTGAATGCAGTTTCAGCAAGTCTTGATCCGATAAATCTCAGCTCTTTAATTGGTCCATCCAGATCCTGCCACAGTTGGTAGTGGATGCACTGGACTAGGTCAGAGCAAGCTGAACTCCCTTCCTGCTAAGGACTAGCACAGTGAGATCCCCCTTTAACTAGAATGGTTGGTTGCTTAGATGGTGCCTGGCTGTGCTGCGACATGCTCGTTCCTGTCCATCTTAGTAGTAACCAAGGAGTAGGAACATCTGCCTTCCCTTAATGCCTAATTATGGACTTCCACTGAGCTTAGGAGCAGTGCACATGTCTTCTGTCTTCTGTTCTGCCATGATTCAAGAGGATTATTCTTGTATTCTTGCTATTTTAAAATAAGCAAGAAGGCAGACAGCTCGGGACTCAGAATCAAGACAAGGCAAAGTATTTTCCTCGGGATCCTCTGCTAGCTACAGAAAATAGGATTAAACAGTATTTAGATTTTACTCACATTGATTTCAGCCACTCTGCTTGTGAGCCTTTTTCTTTTTCAAATACCAAAGCAGTTCCAGACCTTTCACTGCATGGGTAGGGGAGGAGGGCGCCAACACAGAGCTGTGTCCACCCTAGGTGATTACTTCCTCCAGAGATAGACTGACCTCTATTATTCTCTTCCTGGATACAGAAATGATTGGCAGCCTTGAGGGTTCCATCCTGCCTCTCTTACTTTTATCCCAGGGAAGTCAGTCAACAGACTCCCTGGCTAGTAAGGAGCAACATTAAGTGCCAAGTAGGGACTGCATGTCCCATTTGCTGTAAGGTGTGGAATTTATGTTCTGAGAAAACTTCATGGAGTTCTCATTGTGACTCACTTTAATATAATAGAAATCAGTCATGATTTGTTAATTTCATTTGTCCCTTCACAAGAAAGGACAAAGCATTAATTGCATGGTGTTGGCAGAGGCTTTTCAGCTCATAAGCTGAAATTTGACCAATGTTCTTCCCAAATCCAGCCCTAAGAAGTAGATGCCATCATTCTAACTTTAAAAATAAAGGAACTAATGAAAAAAGAATATGAAAACGAATATATGTATGTATATGCATGTCTGGGACATTGTGCTGTGCATGAGAAATTGACACATTGTAACTGACAGTATTTTAATTAAATTTTTTTTTTTTTAAAAAAGGGAACCATGTTCAGAGAAACTGAGTAACTTCCCCAAAGTTAGACCATTTCTAGAGGTAGAAACATTCTTTGAAACCAAAGCTAAGATTCTTCACACTAGCACATAATTTTTCCCCTATTAATTTCTTTCTTGAAAGAGGAGAAGAAAAAGCTATAAAATTTCGAGTGAATTAGGCCCAGGGTGATTTTTGGAGTAATGGCTTTTTGACATGAAATATCTAACTTTTATTGGGTTGAATCATAGCCTCTGCAGGAGGTATCAGAGAGGCTGAGCAAGATTGAGGCTAATGATTTGGTGTAATTTGGTTGAGCTGCTATTATTATAACTACATGTTAGAGAACAGTATTTAAAATCTGCTTCAGTATATAATTTGTGTAAATTGATTGATATGACTTTATTGTTTATCAATATAAAAACACTCATTTTTAGTTTTGAGAAAGCCCTCTTTCATCTTTAGAAACCTGAAGAATATAGGCTCTCAGAAACCATTACCTCCTGGAAATGTTTAGACTCGAGTTCCCCAGTGTCATTTCATCATGTGCCCCTCATGGATGACGTGAAGGAGCGGGCTGACTGCTCTTGAAATGCCCTGTGAGCAGCCTGGGCTGAGCGCACTGGACTTGGAGTCAGATGCAGGTTTGAACATGTGACCTTGGATAACTCATACACCCTCTCAAAGTTCCAGTCTCCTCAGAAGGCAAACCTCAGAGAAGCCTGCAAGGATTAAACGACACGTGTCAGCGAAGGGGTCGAACAGTATTTCCCATAAATAGTTTAGGTGCCTGATAATTGTTAGTGGGACCTGAATCTATTTCCAAAGCAAAATTAGGTTATGTGAGTATTTTTTTGTAAGTGATTAGAAAAGCTTTTTTGGCTTCCCTTTGCTCAGCAACCAGGTTACATCGGTTAGGGCACAACTGTCTTGAGGTTTAGGAAGAGCACAAAAACCTCATGCATTTATGTGACAGCCCAGCTCTGAGAGGGCAGATGTGAAGTCGTGAAACACTGAAGAATAATGCGTTCTGGCTAAGTTGGGGCTGCGTCGCCTTCCAGGAGCTCCACTTACTAGCCAGGCTTGTCAAGAACTAATCACCAGCTTTCAAGTTTTGTAAAGCTACTCTGAAGGTTTACTTTAACCCTACACAAAAATGTTTGTATTGCTGCCCACTGATAAGGAAACTATTAGCATTCATTAAGTACAGCCATAAATCTCTCCCTCTTGGAAGAGCAACAATGCAGCCTTCCAGCTGCCATAATGAACGCAGCGTTTAATCTCTCCGTGGGAGAGTGTCCTCACTGCACTCTTCTACTGTGGTTAGATGCTCGGGGAAGAGCATGGCATTCTGGGAATAAGACTGATGCCAAAGGATTTACACTCTTGCTTGACTTTAAATCTGGAGAGCCTCCAAGTTATAATTAAAGCAGAAACCTTGATTTCAAAGAGGAAAGGAAAGGAAAAGTGACTTATTCTGGAAGGTTTGCTGAGTACCTACTGCAAATGACACACTCTATAGAAGGAACTTTTTATCTGTAGCTCGTTTTCGCCTCATAACCACCCTCCAAGTTCTTGCTCGAGCAATGTTACAGAGGAGGAAAGAGAGACTCAGGGAGGCTGATTTAGCAGTCCTAGAGCAGAGACCGAATACAGCACAAGCATAGCTGAATTTGAATTTATTTATCTCTGTCTCTAGAGCCCGGATGCTGTCCCCAAGAGCAGTGCCTTATTTCTTTTCAGACGTCAGACATCTCTGGGTGAGAAGAAGTCTATGAGTTCTCTGGTAGAACTTGTGGGGCTGGGACCTCATTTCTGTCTTATAGAACGTCTGTAGCATATGAACGCGAAGACGTCTCAGCCTCACTTTGCCGATGCGCCGTCTTGGGAATTTCACTGAGGAACAGCATCCTGGGTTTTAATATTTTTAAGTACATTCCTCTGTGAGCTCTGCCTTCTTGCTTCCAAATTCCCTGAGTGGAAAACACCTGGCGTCCCACGCGATCTGCGGCCGCTGCACAGCTGAGCTAGGGAGCATCAGAACCAATGGCCCATGGATAGAGAGACGTTTCTTTCTTTCTCTATGGACCAATAAAAAAGATGCCGTCTGATTCTGGGCTGAACTATCAAGACCCAGGCAGGTACTGTGGCTCCTTGTCTTCCACCTCCAAATGTTTCTTCTTCAGGAATCTAGATTTCCAATATTGGGCAACCCCTGAGATTCTTGAACAGCTGGCAGTGAATGATCCTCATTGCCAAGGAGACTTGAAAGAAAAGGAAAACCAACAATTCCATTTCTGAAGACGTAACCCTCCCATCAGCTTTCAGGCAGGAACCACCCTCATGCTGGCTTTCTGTAGGCACCTTCCACCCGTGGGAGAAGAGGTTATCGTGCTGGGAGTGTTGGGCATCGGGGAACGCTGCTTTGATTATTTTATCTAGAAAAATCGAAGGTCACCTTGAACATTAGTTTCAGAGTCTAGAGCAGCATAGTTTACAAAAAAAAAAAAATGGGGGAACAGCTGCCTTTTTGTTCAACAAAAAGGAAGCAAAAATCAAACAAAAACAGGCAAATAAACTAGTTTGATATTTCAGAGAGCTCCGGTGAAACTGGCACCTTTTAAACGTATCAGTAAATCACATTAGAAGCCGGAGATCATCTCTAAGGCAGAGAGGTGGTGGTGCCCAGGCAGGGGCTGTCTTCCAGGCCGGATGGTGATTCCACGCATGCTGACGAAGAATCTACCAGCTCAGTTTTGTTCAACTGGCAGTTCATCCTGGTTTGAGTCCATTCATAAATATTACACTGAAATATCAGCTTTAAGTAAGCTTCATAGGTGATTGCTAGGGTTGGTTTAACATTTTCTTTAAACTTTACATGCTTAGCATGAATTCACTCGATAAGCCTTCTATTCTGTAAGAGACAGAAAAGGAAATGGGGACACCCCAGTTAAAAGGAATTGTTCTTATAATTACTTCATGATCTCTGCATTTTATATGTCTTTACCTTGGCTCTCAGTCACATTTTCACTATCTCACTCCCCTAAGAAAGAAATAAGAGGCATGTTTGTGCACCCTAAAGAGAAAAATGTAGGGTGGGGGTAAAAATCTCTCTTCAAATGAATTGAAAATAAAATCTGTGTGATGTCATCATGCCTAATACACTGTGGAAATAGTACTTTTGTCCCGGTAGGAGTTTAACCATTTGCATGTCTTTTCAGTTCCCTTAAGTCACTTCAAAAAACAAATAAATAAATAAAAGAAGATTATTGGTTTCTTCTCCAGGAGAGAGCTGGAGAGATTCCACATTTTAGGACAAGAGAACGCTGACAGGCCAATGATTGCAAAGGGTCCAGAAACAGGTTTGGGTTTTATGTTCTTTTCGGGCCTGACACCTGGTTCAGGGAAGGTCTTTCTATCCTTCGGTTTCTATTCCTGCTTCTTTATTGATATGCAACGTGTAGTAGGAAAAGAAAGGCACTCGGGTACCTCCCATGTCCTGAGCTTCTGTGAGCGTTCTTTACCTTTGGGAGTGGTCATGTTGTCATAAAGCTTAACAAAAACAGTTTCCCATTATTCTCTAGTACATCAGCAGAGATTTTTCTTGAGATTTTAATGGGCTGGAAGAATAAAGGAGTCATGATGTTCTACAGGACCCAGAGATTTTTTCCAATCAACTGAGTCTCCCCAGTGCTAGGGATCCCGTGGGCTGGAGCAGCCAGCCCCATGGAGTGCTGGGGACTGCTCCTAAGAGAACCAGGCTTTGAGTTGGTATCAAGTATATTAGTCATGTGGCACAGTGTGCCCAGACTCCAAACGCCTCCAGTTTGGTGTTTTATTTTTGTTTTATGAATCCAATTATTTGTAAATTCTGAATAGCCAAACATTGATTTGTTTTGGTTCATTCACAACAGTGCCTAAATTTATCCATGTGTTCTTCTCAGATCAACCAGCTAGATTTTCCTTATTTATACTAAGTTAATCTAATGTATAAATGATTTTGAAGTTGAAGGAAAAACTATATCCTTTGAGTATGTTCTCCCATTTGCTGTATAATTAAAAGTGGCAAATGAGATCTGTGAATCAATGTGATTTCTTGAAAATAGAAATAAGAAAAATGTGGGATTAGAAATAAAGTTCCATTTTTCCCTAGCCTCCTTTCACTCTGTCTCCAAATTTTACTGAAAGCTTTAAAATTAGTATTCAAGATTATTAAAAGGGCCATTAAAATGAGGGAAAAAATTATGCTGTGTTTTCTGTTCCTTTGTATCAAATCATAAAGCTGGTACTTCAGTTTATGGTCATTCAGAGATACTTATTTAGTTGCCTGAATTTACTTGGTTCAAAATATTCCCAGTCTGCAATCCTAATAAACACATATTTGCCATCGGTATTTATCTTTTTCTTTTAAAATAGCTTTATCAAAGCACAATTGATAGATAAAAATTACTCAGGCTGAAACTGGACAATTTGATAAGTTGAGACAAACATGTATATATTCACTCAAAACCATCGTCATTTTCAAGAAAATGAAGCATCCATTGCTTCCCAGTTTCCTTGAGGCCCGTTGTCATCTTGCCCTCCTGCCCTTCTCCTTAACTCATTTCCAGACAATCACTGGGCTGCTTTCTGTTTACTACACATTTGTTTACATTTTCAATTACTTTGCATGAATGGAATTACACACTGTGTACCCTTCCTGTCCATTTGCTTTATTACAAAGTCATCACGTATCATGTGGTTCCAACCCAGTCTGTTTACCTACTCACTTCTTGTTGGACTTCTGATTGGTATTCAGATTTTGTAGATATTCAGACAGAGCTGATATGTACATTTTTAAACAAGTCTTTGTATAGTTAGAAGATTTCATTTCTCTTGCATAAATAAATACCTAGGGTTTGAATGGTTGGATCTTATGTTAAATGAATATTTAACTTTTTAAAGACACTACCAAACTTTTCCAAACTGGTTGTAGCATTTTACATTTAGATGAGCACTGTATATGATTTAGAATGGCGCCACGACCTCTCCAACATCCGGTCAGTGTTTCAATTCTGTACACTTTAACAGATGTGTACGCGTATGTCGCTGTGGCTTTAATTAACATTTCTCTCTTATGGAATTGAGTATGATTTACACGTGCTAATTTATAATCTATATATCATCTTTGGTGCAAAGTACTTTGCTATTTTTATTGAGTTATTTGTTTTCTCATTATTGAATTTTGAGAAATCTTTACCAGGAAGTATGATGTTAACTCTGAGGGTTTTTTCGGTAGATGCTCTTTTACCAAGTTGATGAAGTTCCCTTCTGACTCTAGCTTATTGAATATATCATGAAAAGATTTTTGATTTTCTCAAATGCTTTTTTTCAGCCTATTGAATAATCGTGTGATTTTTGGTTTTTATTCTATTAATATGGTCTTCTCCATTAATTACTTTTCATATGTTAGAACAAACTTGCATTGCTGGGATAAGTGTCACTTGATCATTGTCTATAATTCTTTCTATATGTTACTGGATTTGTTTGTTGGTATTTTGTTAAGAATTTTTGCATACATTTTCATAAGAGATTTGGGGCTGTAGTTTTCTTATGACGTATTTATCTAGTTTTGGCATCAGGTAATAGACTGAGTTGGGAAATGTTTTATCCTCATATTTTGTGGAAGTGTTTGTGAAGAATTGACGTTAATTATTTGTTAGAATTCACCAGTAAGGCCACGTGTCCCTGGGCTTTCCTTTGTGGGTAGGTTTATTGCTACTTCAGTGTAAGTCTACTCAGATAGGCTATTTCTTTTTGAGTTAGTTTTAATAGTTTATATCATTCAATGAATCGGTTCATTCCATTAAATGTATCTAATGTATTATTCAGTGTCCCTTTATAATTATTTTTATTTTTCTAAGCTTATTAGTAATGTCCCTCCCTTCAGTTTTAATTTTAGTAATTTTAGTCTTTATTTAGAAAGATTTCTTGAGCTATAATTGATGTACAAAAGGCACATTTAACACATATATATTGAGTCTTCTTTTTTTTCTTGGTCAGTCTAGTTAAATATTTGTAAATTCTGTTAACCTTTTCAAAGAATCAATGTTTGTTTCTTTTGATTTCCTCATTGTTTTTCTATTCTTTATTTCATTTATTTCATTATAATCATTATTATGCTCTTCCTTACGTTTGCTCTAAGGTTAGTTTGCTCTTCCTTTTCTACTTTGTTAAGGTAGAAACGAAGGTTATTGATTTGATTCCTGTTTTTTCTTAATATAAGCCTTTAAAATATAAATTTTAATATACATTTTGGTATCCTTTGTCTTCATTTTTATTTCTCTTAAAATACAAAGCATTTTCTAATTTCTTTCCTCATTTCCTCTTTGACCATTAATTATTTGAGTGCTTTTATTTATTTATGTGGTTGAGTTTCCCAAATTTCTTTTTGTTATTTATATCATGTTTCATTCTGTCATGCTTGGAGAATATATTTTCTATTATTTTCATCCCTTTAAGTTTACTGAAGTTTTTGTATGGCCTAACATATGGTATATCCTGGAGACTGTTCATGCACACTTGAGAAGAATGTATTTTCTGCTGTTGTTGGTGAAAAGTGGCGTAAAGTCCCTAAGTATCATTCAGAACTACCTGTCTCTCCCTTCAGTCCATCAATGTTTGCACCACTTACTTTATTTCTCTATTATTAAATCCATATATTTATTATTGCTATGTATTCCTGAAGTATTATCCTTTTTACCGTTACTAACTATCCCATTTTATCTCTGGTAACTTTTTGCTTTAAAGTCCACATTGTTTGAGATTTGCCTAATCTAACTGACAGGCATTCTGGCTTTCTTGTGGTTGATGTTTGCATGATGTATCTTTCCCCATCCTTTTACTTTAGATCTATTTGTATCTTTGAATCAGAAGTGTATCTCCTGTAAACATCAGATAGTTAGATCTTAATTTTATCCAAATTGGCAATCTCTTCCTTTTGATTGGATGATTTATTCCATTCACATTTAATGTTATTATTGATATAGTGGGATTTACATCTACCATTTTATTTTTTATGTTTTTTTTCCTTCAGCACTTTTAATATGTTACTTCACTACCTTCTGGTCTTTATTGTTACTATTGGGAAGTCAGCTCTGCCTAGGTGTGGTTTTATTTGCAGTTTTTATACATGAAATTCATACAGCTCCTTAAAATGTGTCTTTATTTCTTTAATAAGTTTTGAAAAATTCTCAGACACTATGTTTTCAAATATTGTATCTTTTTTGTCTTTTGGTGTTTTAATTACACATATGTTAAACTTTTCACGTGTCTCAGGATATTCTGCCACCCCATGGGCTTTTGTCTAAATATGTTTTACTTATACATCTTCCAATTTAACAATGTTCTCTTTTATATTGTCTACCCTCTTCATCCATTCATCTATTGAAGTATTGTTTTAATAATTATATTTTATTTCTATTTTTTTATTTTACTGTGTCACGTACAGATAATAGTTCCCTGAAGGAATTCTATATCTTTTCATTAATTCATTGAATATTTTATAGGTAGTTATATGAAAGTCTGTGTCAAATAAATCCTGTGGTTAGCAATGCTAATAATTCTCTTCAGATTACTATTTTTTTCCTTTCTACCAGTTGTCAGTTATTTCTGTATCCTAGTATTTCTGATAATTTTTATTTGAATAATGAACATTATGTTTGGAAAATTGTATAGCTTTTGGATAATGTTTTTTCCCTCCAGGGAGAATTTAATTTTCTTCTGACTAGCAGTTAGAGAGGGCGCACACCAAGTTTATTTACTGAGGGACTGAGATGATAAGATAATGAATTTCAGACTTTTGATAGTGGTCTTATTTTTAGTTTGTTTTTAATTCCAAGACCTATTGCTTCACCCTTCTAAAATAAAAGCTGGGGATATTTCCAGGGACCATCCTCCAGGAGGGACTCTGAATTACAATTTTTGATCCCTCTGCTCTACTACATTGCCAAAAGCTCTGCTTAGCTTTTTATCTTCTTGGAAACAACTTTATTTTTTTCTCTCTTGCTCCCACGTAACATAGGATACAGCAAAGCTTTGAGAACAAAAGTCACACATAATGTTTATCTCACATCCTTTTACTGTCCTTTTTCTCCATGCTTTTGACCCCACAAGTATGGCTCATTTGTTAGCCATACTCCTTAACAGTTTGTTTCCTCTGTCCTGTGCTGTTTCCAAAAGGGTTTTGTCCGCTGTGTTCTGTTTTCCCTCTATGTCTCATGCTATGCGTTGGAAAATCCCCAAATGGAAGAAGCAGTGAAGACATTTTTTTCCTAATTCAATATGTCCTCCTCTCACTTGCTCTTTAAAAAGCTATTCTCCTCTGAAGGATTTACCTGATGCAAACCACTCCCCCATACCCAAAAGGTAGAAATCTGTTATACTTTCTTTTTAATGACATTTGTTCTTCTCAGCTCTTCTGAAAGAAACCATGTGTCATCTATATTTTATCTGATTGGTATGATGAGTTAGGCCAGGACCCTGAATTTCTGAATCTTTATCCAACTTACTGTTTTGGGACCTAGAAGATGATACATTCAGAAACAAGCTATTTCCAAGCTGCAGAATACTCTGGCCTCCATAAGATTCAAGTTATGTCTGCACAGGCTTACATAATTCTCCTTTTTTCCTATTCTTCATCCTGTTTATCCCTTGACTTTCTCAACAGAAACATATCCATCCAACATACAGGCATACTTTTTTTTTTTTAAATCAGGTCCAAAGAATTTAAATAGATTATTTAGAGAGATAAGGGTTCTAAGAAAGAGAAAACAATAAGATAACATATAATTCATTTTAGAATTCTAAAGCCATTAAGCTTCTAACCATATGTAAGGCCTTCTCCAATGGATTAAACTAAAAGATGTCTTGAATTATAAGATTATCAAAAATGTTATTCTCCTTCCTCCTACTCCTCAGCTTTCTTTCTTATATTACCATTGAATCATCTTTATTAGGAATCCAAGTGCATGTGGCTGTTTCAGATAACATCCTTGTTCTTTGGTAGCATGTGGCCTGAAAGCAAATGTGAGATTGTGGGTAAGGACCAGTTCACATGTACAGCAAGTGGAACAATTAGAGAGAAGGTGCAGCAGCAAGATGCAAGCCTGTGAGTAAATGAAATAATTCGTTGTGCTGGTAATAAATTCAGCGTTCCGGCTTCATGCTGAGACAGTGAGTAGGGCCTAGCTAGGGAAGTAAATTTTCTCAGTGGGGAAGGCTTCCTACTGCTCAAGACATAGGCATGAGTCAGCCTTGAAAATATTTGTCAAGACTCAGATGGTGTCTTCATATTTCTAAGTACTCAGGTCCATCTCTTTCCAACCCGTCTGCAGCTCTCTGTGCTCTTATCCACGTTAAAGCTCATACTGAGATCTTCCCCCGCCCATGGTATAATTATGTTATTAAGTATGAAGAACCATTTAATATTAGAACAAGAAGAAAGCTTATTTATCATATTGTCCAGGGATGAAAGCTAGGTTTTATCTCACACACCAGCCCCACTCAGTCAAAAGTGATTAGGTGGAAAGCTGAGCTGAGAAGGTTGTAATTCTATGTTCGAAGTCAGTACAAGAGTGGACAGTGGATAATGATTTATAACAAGAATATAGACTAGGGAATTAGCATCCCATATGCACCAGACATGATTCTACTGCTAATTACAGAAGGTTCTAGAAGATCCTCCAAGTCATTGGTTGGTCTCAAGGATGCTCATACCTGTGCAAGTTGTTGGCACGGACCCTCTGCGAATCCCCCCTCTTACTGAGACTAGCTGTGTGCTGTACAGAAACCCACCTGCAGAGAGCTCTGCCTCACTGATGTCTCCGAGCCAGACCACTAGAACTGGGGCTCTGCCTGTGTACTTTCTAAAGGGGAAGTCCTGTCTAGGGAGAGGCAACACTGCAGGTGTTTGCCAGGGCCTTGAAACCAAACAAATTCCAGACATGGAACATAAGGTGACATTGCCACAAGAATCAGTTGTGGGCACTGATTTCAAATTTGTGAAAAAATAATAACAATAACTGTCTCACTGGTGGTGATATTAAGTCATAGTTTATACATAATGTCTTCAGTACTGTTTTTATTAAATTACGGTATCTTAAACATCACAGCTTATTGTGCTGCAGACCCAACATACATCTGAGTCGTGAATACTTTACACTGATGTCGCATGTTTAACAATCATGTGAATTCCCAGACGTGACTTAGAGCCAAATCTCTAAGCAACACCTTTGTGAAGCTGTTTAAGGGTTAGAGAGGAAGTTTGTCCATTTTCCCTGTTTACGAGCATCTTCATCAGCTGCTCTTAGAAGCTCAACTGGTATCTGTAATATCTCTTTAATTAGAGGGCAGTGATTCTCAAATTTGTGTGTTTCAAGATTTATTTTAAAGGAGGTTGTCTCTTGCATACCTCCAGAATACAGCCATGGATCTTAGTGTGGGAAACACGGACTTAAGAAAACAAAGGCTTACACTTTAAAAATGTCTTTTGATAAAAAAATTATCATTGTACAGTAGTTTTGCAGAGTAAAAGTAAATTCTGTAAGTTCCATTAAAAAGTAAGTTTTATAAGATTATCACTGAAATAAATCACAAAACAAAACAAAACTCAGAGTGGATTCTTGAATATATGTTGGTGAACCTCAATTTGAGGAAGCGTGTTTTAAGGTTTATCAAGTACAGATCTATCATCTTATTTAATTCTTGTATCAATCTCGTGTAATACATAATATTATCTTCCCAGAATCACCTGCATGATCACTGGTAATAATGATATTTTAGCTCTAATCTTATAACTTCAAGTTTCATTAATAGCATATTCTTTCTAAGCATAAGTAATATTTTCTTATTGCTTAAAAGTTGACATATCTCTTTTATATAACCCGTCACATGTGGACTTCATAACAATCTACAAGATCATAGGCTGGATATTATTTCTGTGAGAAACAAAGGTAAGGTTAACGTTGTTTTTTGGTTTTGGGTTTTTTTTGTTTTTTTGTTTCTGCTTTTCCTAAGCTCAGTGCCTTAGTTCATTAAGAAGAATCTCTTTTACCCTGTCATTTGCTTTCAGCCATTTGATTATGCAGTATTACCCTAAATAAATAAGTCAGCAGGTATTTAGTAAGTCGTATTGTATGTTTAATTCTGAATAATACTCAATTGGCCTAAAATAGTATTTCCCAGAGTAGGATGCAACAAAACAAAACAAAACAAAACAAAACAAAACAAAAACCAAACCAAACCAAATCAAAGCCAAACACTAGTCATTCTGCCTTGCAAAGACAGAGAAAGAGAGAGAGAGAGATGCTGGTTTAAGACAAAAGCTAATTGTTTATCAACTTTGAAGATTCATAATACTACCTTAAAATCTGAGAGATGTACAGTATAAATCTGCTTATTTCACTCAGTATTTCTCAAACTTATTTACTCCCATGTATATGCGTGTATTTCAGTCTAGAAGTCTATGTCACTTCCATAGGGGCTCATGGCTAGTTCGTAATGACCAAAGAACACACGATTTGAAGGCTGGTGCCATCGCATGTTTCAGGGCATCTTTCTGAAGCCTCATATGACCCAAGCTCTTCCATTACCTGAGATGTTTCTCGTCCCAGTTGCAGTCTTTCATTCACTGAACCAAGACTGAGATAGTTTCTAACAACAATCTTTCTTCCAACAAGTGCAACCCAAGCAAGAATTTGTGTTCTTCCATATATTATCATGTGTTTTCACCTTATTAAAGGGTAAACTCAGTGCTACTTAGTAAGCAATGTAACAAACAGATATTTTGAGTAAACTAATGAACCGTCCAGCATTGCAAAACATTGCAGGAGAGGCTTCTGCACAATAAGTGTTAAATAGGTGTTAGTCATTATTATTTATTATTATTATTATTAATTTATGCAGTGCAGGTGTTTTGAACATTTGAATGCATATTGTATTTTCATAAATGAAATATGTTTAAACACTGTAGTGCAGTTGGACGCCTAAGGGAACCACGGCTAAAATTTTTGCAAAATTAAAATTGACTATTATTTGCAATAGGAGTATAATCCCCATGCCAATCAAATATTTATATATTTCCAATCACTTTGAGTATTCTGGAAATGGGGGTATAACAGAATTATGCTAGGGCCTCTATATATGGTGTATAATGCGCAAAATAGGAAAAGAAAGAATCAGTGGGATAACTGACTCTTAAGTGACAGTAATAGAAAACACGAGGTGTGATTGTGACCACAAGGGGAACGTCAGAACATTTGGAAGTTGTTTCCCTTCAGGAAGATCTTTCTGAAATTCTGCAGCATGTTTTATTGTTGAGATGTTTTTCATGGACATACCCCCGGTGTCCTATGCTCCGGGTATCCATTCTCTGGGCTTCGCAAAGGTCTTTACATGCTTGTTATACACAGATGACATTTTCATCCTGGAGATGTATTGTCTCCATAACTGAACACCTGCCACAAGGCACAACATTAGACTCAGAACATGCATTCAAATATCCTAGAGTCAATATATTAGAAGTTATCAGAACATGTTGCTCAAAAACAGAAAAATTAATCAAAATGTCCAATTTTAGCTTTGCTAGCAACAGCAGGGCACGACAGACTGCAGAACTGATTAGTTACTTATTAAATAAGAGCAGTGGTGACAGAGTTTTAAAATATCAAACCAGCCTAACAGAGCCCCCAGCAAAACGGAAAAACCCAAGCACACGGTGGGCTGTAGACACAGCAGGGCACCGTCTGTGAAAGGTGGCAGGGACAAAGGTTTTTGCTGATGCTGCTTCTGTTAAAGTTTATATTTTGGGGGCTTAAAGAGTTGCTGTGATTTGTTCTACTTTCTGTGATCTTAGTCCCTGAAGAAATGTACCTACTTGCTCTGAGAGGGTACCAGGGAACTCAAGGACCCTCAGGGCCTTAAAGCAGGTCCAGAAAGTGCTCCTCCATCTGGCACAGACTTGGCTACTGAGCAGCCAAGATGCAATGAAACTTGACCACGAGTAAAGCCATCGGGCGGCACCACCAGATGATGTTACTGGCCTGTTCACAGCAAACAAGTAAGTGAGAGTTTTAAATAGGTGTGATCTCATCTACTACTAAGGTCACACACGTATCAGTGCTCACCATCAGTGGTTGACAACAACTATCTGATAAAGTTGGATCAGCAGTTTCCGGAAGTTAGACAGTACGAGCTCAGGAACTGTGCAGCTAGCTGCCTTCTGTGAGATGAGAGTTCATGTATGTGGGATGTTGCCTATGAACTCTGAACACTGGTATCCAACTTCAAAAGGAGATTATTGAAGAGGTAGTGCATAAAGCTTCCTGTAGGGCTTAGCATTGTCTTGGTCTTAGGGCTAAACATACAATCGCTGTTTATTTAACACCTTTTATTTTACCATCCGTAGTTTCCTCTTTGAGCATTAGAAAGAATCAACATCTGTCTTTTGGCATCAAGTCGAATCCCACAAGGCAAGTGAAAAACAAACAAACGAACAAACAAACAACATGCAAGCAAAAGAGTTAAAGAGAATCCCATGTCTATGGATTCCCTCTATGCTGATAATTCTTCCAAATGGATGCATCATGTTATGAAGAACTCATCCCCAGGTTCCCACATGCCCTGAAAGAGGTTGGATGTCTTTACAAAGACGTTCATCTACGTAAGGCGTTCATTATGAGTCTAGGTTTGGGAAATGAAGGCTGTTTATATCTCAGAGTGCCTTCTAGTCAAGCTCTTCTCCACCACTAATTGGCATGACCTTGGCTGTGTCTGCTCTTGACTATCCTTGCCATCCATCTGCTATGAAGATGAATTAGTTATTTAGGTAGCAATCAGCTTTCCCGGTTTGGCCAAAGTGCATCCATTTCTCTTCAGGCCTATTAAGCTGGGAATGAACTTTCAAGCTAATGCACAGGGCAGTCACTACCACTCTGGAGGTGCCAGACACCTAAATATTTTGTATTCACTAATAAAAAACTTCTTTCTAAAATAAGAGAAATAGATAGGAAAAAAAAAAAGGGAGGAGGGACGATGGGGGAAAAGTCAATAAAGACCTGGAGATTCAATTAAGAGTTTAGGGATCTGCCAGTTTTATTGGCTCCAACTCTGACTTATATGGCTGAAGTCAGCAAGTGGCCAGTGTGGAGGGAAGTAGGAAGAGCAGAGAAATTGCATCCATCAGGATCTAGATACAGGAAACACTGAGTCTCTTGAATGGGTAACAAGAATGATTGTCTATAAAGACAGGAAAATCACAGTTTATTCCAGGAAGAGGATAAACTTCTCTGGAGCGCTCTAACCAGCCTGAAGGAATCTTCCACTGCTACCTGGCATGTCAAGCTTAGCATTCAAATCCTTACAAGAGATTACTCCCTCTCCCCATCTACGCAAATACACAATACTTAGAGAGAGAAAAGTTTTGTTGTCCATGCCCTGACTTAAGACATTATCTGAAGTATTTGGAATTTGCATTTAGTAACAAAGTATGAAATGGTGCCAAATTTTTGGAATGCGATCTTTGTTCATTAGGAGAGGAAAAAATATTTTAAGAAAATGTTAGGCACTGGAATTTGTCCACAGGCACTGACAGATGTTATTCTGGAATGTCCACAGAGCAGCATCCTTGGGTAAATACCATAAATACCATAGTCAATATTTTAGAGCTAAAAAAAAAAATGGAGGCTAAGTGGGATGGCCACTTTGCTTGAAGTAATCCAGGTGTTATCACTCCACATCCCAGTCTTCTGATTTTAGAGTATACTCCTGTCGCTACACATCCATGCACAAAAGAAAAAAAATGGCATTGATTGAGCACCTACTATTTGGCAGTCAGTGTTCTTGAATTGATACAGGGGGACCAACAGTGAATAAAACAGACAAGCTTCTGTGGTTTCACAGATCTAACCTTCTACAGCATCTCCCATGTCCTGCTTGTTTTTCTTCTTAAGACTTGAGGACAATAGATTGGCTGCATTTTTTGTTTTGCTGGCTTGTTTGTGTTTGTTTTTGTCAAGGTTTCTTTCTGATTGCCTTGGGTCACATTATGCTCAAGAGAGTCATGTTGGATTTGGTTTCACCCAATTGTTTATTTTTAAACACCTATTATGTGTGAGTGACTAGACCAGGCCCTGGAGATGTACAAATAAAACTATGACCATGGCACTTGAGAATAGGATGCCTCATAGAGATTTTAAGGAAATAATAAGGATTCTGATTTAATCTAGTGGGTTGAACAAGTGTTTATCACATCTCCTCTTAAAGCATCATTATTGTGAAGTAAAAGTTTTATAAAAAGCATAAGGCCTCAAGGACAAAGTTAATAACACAGAAAACAATAGAAGATAAAGGATACGATTACATGTTTACAAAGAGAAAACAGCTGGATGAGAGAAAACTAATGTATCTGACAGGGGAAAGCAGAAAGTTCAGTGCTTCTAGGGGTAGACGGGCCAGTGTGTGTTTCAGAACCCCGGAAAGACCCAAAAGTTGAAGGATGAAACAGGTCAGAAGTTAAATTGACGGTTGGGACAGTGAACAGGAGGATGATTTGGAAATCTGAATAAGATGCATTTCACTCCTAGATCTCATCTCTCACTCCCACAGCTGAGGACACCACATTCCTCGCAGAATGCTGCAGTTTCACTCTCTAAAGGAGGTGAATTAGAGAGAGTGTTTTGGGGACAGTGACACGGCTATGAGTGAAGGGCAATGTTGAAGTCATGCAAATTAAGTAACAGCCTCCCTTGAACCCCTTCTCTGCGCAGATCCGTTCCTGTATTAGACAGACTCTGCAGTGATCAGCTTCTGACTTGCACTTAATAGTCCCCCTTTCCTGGTACCCAAGTCCTCTGGGTCACTCCTGCCCTAGGGTGTGGGCTGGGCTTGGGGACTTGCTTCTAATGAATAGAATATGGCAAAGTGATGGAATGTCATGTCCATCATTAAGTGACAGGAACTGTGACTTTGTCCTGCTGGCGCAATTGCTGGTGCTTTCTTGACTTCCTGCTTCCTCAGCCTGATGAAGCAAGCTCTAGGGAGGGGGCCACTTAGAAGGAAACTCGGGGAGGGGGTCTCTGTCCAGCAGTCTGGTAGGAATTGAATTCTACCAACAACTACATGAGTGAGATAGAAACAGAGCCTCCGCAGTTAAGCTTCAAGGTGACTACAAGCTTGTGGGGGTGGGGGGTGACAAAAGTCTCCTTTCCCAGGATGGAGGGGCTTCCTGGGATACAAAATGTTGATGACTAAGGCCAGGAGAGTGTTGGGCAGACTGGGATGGTTGTTCACCCTACTTGTGAGGGACCCAGAGCCAGAAGTCCCAGCTAAGCGGCACCCGCATTCCTGAAGCTGTGAGATAGTAAATGTTGTTGTTCTAAATCATTGATTTGGAGGCTAATTTGTTACGCAGCAGTAAATAACTGAAATAGACTCCCAGGCACAGACAGCCAGAGTTACACCAACAAGGCAAGATATCTGACTACTTCTCATGGTAAAATAATGACCATAAGAGAAAAGAGCTATCATTACCATGGTCAGCGGTTTTCCTAAGGAAATTCTAGGGTTCCTACCTGATCGTTCCATGATGACATCTACCTCTTGTCAAGACCCACCTGTGCATACAGAGCTTTCTAAAATCACTTTAACATTTCCCTTTTAAGGGAACTGACAACCAAGATTAAAATAAAATTTTAAAGAAAGCTTCTAATATAAAGGTCAAAAAACAAAGGAAATATACAGGAAAAAATTAGACGAAAGGGAGAGTCTAGAGAGCAAAATAAAGCTTCACCAGAATCACTAATGTCCCCATTAATATACTCAAAAATCTGAAAGAAAAGAGTACAGTCATAAAGTCAGAACAAATGCTATAAAAGGAGCATTAATAGAATAAATAATCTTGGGATTGAAGAATATGAAAGATATTAAATCTTCACAGAGCTGTTAAAAGATAAAGGCAACTTTCTCAGAAAACTGAATAAAGTGACAGAGTTGAAGCGATAAAAGAAGAAAGAGAATTAAATTAAAGCATCAGTCTAAGATTAATAGAAATTCCAGACAATCAGAGAATTAAGAAAACAGAAGAAAATTATTCAATAGTTTTAAAAAATCCAACTTAAGAGGGGCCACCAAGAATGCCACACAATAAATTTTTAAACAGACCCACATCATTAAAAAAAAAACTATAAAAGTAAAACTTATGTCACAAAATATTAGGACACTAGGAATAAAGACAATAACCTTTAAAAAATGCAGAGAAAAACTATACAAAACAGATCAAGAATCAAAATAGCATTACATTTCTCAATAGCACCATTGGGTTCTAGAACATAATGGAACAAAGCTTTAATAACTGTCAAACGAAATTATCAACAACCAGAATTCTGCCTCTGGAAAAAACTGAGAAGGAAACACCATTGTTTGAAACAATTTGACAATGAAGTGTGAGAGACACCCGCGTAGGTTTGGGGAGGTCACCGGCGCTCACCAATATTTTGAGAACACCCCTCATTCTGGGCCCACAATCAGATAGCCCTGCCTGACTCCCCCTGAGTTTCGATATGGCCATGTGACTTCTTTGGCCATAAAATAAAACAGGAAGTGACATGTTCCTCCTGTGTAGAATCACTTAGAATTGGTGCACAGAGCGTCATTCTCTCTTTGTCTGAGACATCAAGCCGCGAAGCCCTGTGTTCAAATGCTGGTGCCTCAGCCTCTGAAGGGCTGGGATGAGGAGCACTTTGGGACTACTCAGAATGGCCACGTGGAGGGGCTGGGAAGTAAATCTTCCTTGTTTTAAGACATTAAAGTCTTTGAGCTATTGTCAAAGCATTATTTAGACATCTTGATAAATGTGGTGCGTTGTCTGTGGACTTGTGTTTAAAATGGAGATATATTTATATGTTTGTATGATACAAAACAAGCAAACAAAACACAACTAAAGGGGTAATGGTAAAGCATCCGAGGCAGAAAGATGGACAGAGATACGGCAGAAAAAAAAGAGCAGCTGAAGCACCAGACTAATGGAAGAATTAACCTTCAACAGGAAGAGAAACACCTCATCCTTTGTGACAGAAGAGAATGAGCTAAAATGGAATATAAATGCACTTACAGTAATCAATATGAGGTCAGAATTTTTTCCATATAGGCTCTGTTTTCTTTTCTGATCAGTGAGAAATGAGACCGTTCGTTGTGCATTGTTGAAGTTGGTGGTGGTGGGGAATGAGAGATAATGTGCCTGGCTCAGCTGGGAGAACAAAAATCACTTCACTCATCCCAAGAATGAAGGATTTCACTTCGGGAACACACGTTGGACGTGCTGAGAGAACGGAGGTCACGTAGCCAACATGAAGATCTCCGCCAAAACAAATCTGTAAGGTCTCTTGCGAAACAGAAGAATTCCATGAGCTGGCATGGAAACGACTAGAAGTCTCAAAAACATTTACAGGAGAGCTGACTGACCAAATATCTTAGTCTGCGTGAGTGAAGTGCGCAGTTACAAGGTCGCTCCAAATCCTGTAACTAATTGCGCATCTGACAGCAACTACCTCCAGGGAATGAAGTCACCTCCTTCCCCTCCATTCACCCCGCGTGAGAGCCTCTCACTGGCTGATACTAAGTGGCCAGAACCTCAGAGGAAGGGAGATTCTGGGAAATGTAATTCCCTGTCTGCAGTTTAGTGAACATCTGTGAAGAGGGCAGTGATGATGGCATATTGGCTACAGGACAGCTGGTAAGGCAAGCATTCTGACATGTGTCATTTGTGGCGACCTTCTACGTTGTAAAGGCTCTCCCCACACTTTAATAGTCTCTCCTGGTGTAAATCCTGCTTTCTCATTGTAGGACCCCCACCCAAAACTACATCTCCCAGCTTCCCTTGCTATGAGGGTCTAGACCTCTGCTTTAGGTTTTTAAGTCAGATGTGCTGTGAAAGAGTGATTCGGACCAGAGGTCTGTGGGGAACGAAGCGGGACAAAGACCATCCAGTTTCCTCCCACAGATTACGGCAGAAGCAGCCCGGCTCTGAGCCAGGCCGAGGTGACGTATTTCTGACTTGAGATCCCCCGGATCAGGGAGAGGAAGCAGCTCCTCTAGGGGACCAGGTCCATGATGCAGCCCTGGGAGTTTCTCCTGGAACTTTGGCCTAGAATTTGTTCTTCAGTCATCCCAAATAGTCCATGAACTATTCCTAGTTAATGTTAACAGTGCCTTGTCTACCTAAATTAGGCAGCGTTTTCTGTTTTCTTTAACTAAGGGCACTGACTTTGTGGTTAGAGGTTGGTAAGGACTTGGAAAAGTTGCTCTTGGGAAGAAGGAAGGCGGTAACGCTGCGTTGAGTTGCTAATAATGACCCCAGCCTATGTTATTTTTCTCCAGCAGTTCTTAGCAGCTCTGGTTACAAAGTGAAGATAGTAGTTGTTTGGACCAACTCAGACTTTTCCTGATTTTACAGCTGAAAGAATTGAAGACCTGAGTAGTTGATCCATAGTCCCAGGCAAAGAAGGAGCGGGAATTGTGCCCTTGTTCATTAAGGTCTACATGTAGTAATGAGGCTCTGGGGATGACATTCTCTCTCTTACAAATCCCCTCCCTCACTTGAGAACCCAAAAGCCACTCCACACAAATGAACTCTTTGTCTCAGCGGTCAATTAACCCTCGTTGACAAACGTGGTCTCATACACGTATGAATATTAAGATATTTATTGGGGCTTATGTTTATTTGCTGCTTAAATACTTGATTCTTTGTTATCTATAGTGAAAGAACTGCAGGAATCTATGAAAAGTTCTTGGATCCTTGTACCCAGGCAACGGCAGTGAAAATATGCATCACGGTTTAGAAAGTTGCTAACTTTCTAAATAGAAGGAGCCATTCTGTGCGCACGTTCTGAAGCAAGAAATAATATTTCAGTCCTTACACAAAAGCAATACTTTGAGAAAAAACATGTAAAACATGCAATCAGTTGTGTCTTGATAGGAAATCGAATTCCTATAGTTGCCATAATACACACATACACACGAATCCATGCACACACACACACACACACACCACATAGACATACATGAACACACGTGCACACGCATACACTCGTGTGCTTGCTTCTTAAGACTTCTAAAAGCTCTCTTGTCCTGGTGCATTCGAATGGCCAGATTTCTAAGTCTACATTTCAGGCTCCAAAATAAATATTTTTTAAAACCTTAACCAATTAGGGATAGAAAATCTACGCTCACTCTGGACCTGAGCAAACTGGGTTTGACGACAGATCGTTTCGAATGTGCTGCTTTGTTTCGTGGCCACCTGGTGGTCAAGCCTCCATGTTTCCGCAGCCTTGCTGTGAACGGTCTGGATGCTTGTTTTCGGTTCATCTCAAATCTTCCTGGCCTTGGATTAACCTTCTTTCTTGAGCTTCAGGTTTTCCAAACGGCCAATGACTAAATGACTCAAATGACTGAAAAGGATTTGAGAGCTTTCTAAGCCTTGCTTAAGAAAGTACATTCTGAATACCCTTCAAATCTGCAGTCCTGAATTAATTTGTCAGGGAAAGCCTGCTGGATTTTCAGTGCGTAAATAGGAGAAATAAAGCACCCGAATATGACACTGGGAGGAAAAAACCGGCAAAACCTAGAAGATCCATTATGAAATTACTGGTGCCCATTTAAACAAGCACGGAGGCCTGGGGCGTCTGCTGGTGACTTGTAACTGATGACCAAGGGGAGTAAAAGTATCACCCAGTGGTTTCCAAAGCAGGGCTCCCGTGAGGCACGGGGGGATGCTGAAGCGCTGAAAAGTAAACTGTGCTCAACTCGGAGAGCAGGGCGACGGTGAACAGTGCATTTTATTTATGTCTTTGAAGAATGGCAGTGGAAGTGCTAATTTTGTCATTTTTAGATTTACTTAAAGCTGAAATCAGTGGAGCAAAAGCAAAACCCCACAAGGCCAGCCCCGCCTTACGGTTTAGATAATGCCCGCTGTGTGGTTCATTAACTGTGTGTCTCATTTATCACCCGTCCTTGTCCCCTGGGCGTTTCCCAGGAGCAGGGCTGGAGGCTTCCAGTGATGAGGGCGGAGGAGCTGGAAGACGCCACGCTGGGAGTGCAGTGTGGCTCAGAGGCTTCCAACCCTGTACGACCCAACATCTCCTTTTTTTTTTTTTCTATCACAGATGTGTTGTAAGACCCCTTATGCTTGTGCAATGCACCCATTCATGTGCACAGATGCAGGCTGTATCACAGGTCCCAGCACAGAGGGAGAGGAAGGACTTTCCAGAAAGAAGCCAGGGTAGGGAACAGCCATCAATACCTAAAAGCCTTACAAATGACCTGAAACAGAAATAAAAGAAAATTAATATATACTAATGTAGTAACTATGGTACAAAATGAAAAAAATAAAAAAGTAATCTTATAACAAAACAGTAAGTACTGTAATACATAAATGCTCAGATCTAACCTCATTAGTGGCTTAAAAAGAGAGGCTTGCTTCCATACATCAAAGTAATCTAAAAGCGATCGCTCCAAGTACAAAAGTGCACAGCTATGTTGTAGGTGAGTCAGTTATTTCAAGAATCATGGCTGTCAGCAGTATAGCTCCCCAAAATGGTAATTATTTTTGAAACTTCTGAGCAAAACTAGCCACAATATTTCTTTAATTTACATCGTAGTTGCATCCCAGGGAAATCCAGTATATATTAAAACCGTATACAAAATACATTTTATGTTTACGTGAAGTTGAATTAGAGTCTAATTTCAGTAAATGATGAGTAGTTTTCCCTCCCACACACAGAATTACAAGCCTCCATGCTGGAAATGTGAATATATAGGCAAGCGTATATGTCTATTTCTGGCCTGGACCCCTGCCCTAATCTCGGTACTTGGGCATCCAAATTCCTACTCCAGTAAGTTTACCTGAAAGTCTAAAAGGCATCTCAAACTCTGCCTGTAAAATTCCCTTTCCTCCTTCACTTGTTTCCATCTCAGTAAATGTCACCTCTGTAGTTCTGGTTACCTAGGCCAAAACAGCGGACTCGGCTCCACACTTGCTCTGTGCCCCACATCCAATTCACCAGCAAGCCCTGTAGGCTCGACTGTCAAAACTACCCAGAGTCCAACAATTCTTCTGTCACCACGACCACCCTGGCCAAAATGCCCACACCCTCCACGTGCATTGTTTCAGCTCTCCTAACCAGTGAGCCTCGGAACACTGACGTCGGCTCACATCGCTGTCTGTTCTCAGCTCCTCAGCACCCTCGGGGGCCCCCGTCTCACTCAGAGTCCAGGTCTAAGCTCTGTCTATCACTTCCCTGCCTCCTCCCTTACCTCTCTTATCTAATTTTCCAGTCTCCCTCCACCGCGACGCTCAGCCACGCCAGCCTCCGGGCTGGTCCCCGAGCCCCCAGGAAGCACACCCCACCGCTGGGCTTTTGCTCCTGCTCTGCCCGGTCTGCTCGTTCCCCGGGAATCTGTCTGCAGGTCTCACTTGCTCTGTCCTTTCAGCTTTCGGCTCGGTCGATATGTATCATCGTGTCCTGCAGGGCCAAGGAGGAAGGACATGCCAGGCATCAAAGTAAACCTGAAACCTTCGAAATGGCAGAGAAACAACGAGGCGTACAGTGTGACTGTAGTTTAAGGAGTAAAAACATAAATAATCCTGGGTAAGGGTACCGTGAGAGAGATTTTGAAGGATGTTGAATCTTGGCTAAGCAGGAGTTTTAGACTTGCATCCTGTCGCTAATGGGGAGTTGCAGACAGTTTTTGAGAGGGGAGTGAAATCACTCAAAAAGGGTTGCATGGATAGAGTAGGATGGGTTGCTGGGGAGAGAGATGGATATTGAGCGCAGCGCTGTTGCAGTTGTGCAAGTACAAAGTAACACACCACTAACGTAGAGAATTCATCATTGGATTGGATTGGAGAGATTACCCGCAGAAAGGTTAACCATAAAAATGTCAGCTGGATTGATTTGGAAGGAAAGTGGTATTTGATCAGATTCACCTTCCTGGTGGGACTTTCCTCCAACACTGCATTCATTCATTCAGCATAGATCATATCATTGTTACGTTATGTCATGCTGTGTTGTTACGTTACATGTTATATATTAGCAATTCCCATACATCCTTTCCCCTTTCTCTGCTTCATTTACTCCACTGAATTTGCAGCAAACTGAATAATATTATATACCAGAGGTTAAAAAACTTTTTCTGTACAGGACTTGGTAGTGAATAATTGAAGCTTTCAGGCTAGATAACTTCTGTTGCAATTACCCAATTCTGCCATTGTAGCATGAGTTCACCACAGACAACATTTAAACAAATGGGAGTGTTCAAACAAAACTTTATTTCCAAACATAGGTAGTAGGCTGCATTTGTTGTGACTGACTCCCTGCTCTTTGCTTTGTTTGTTTGTTTGTTTGTTTGTTTCTGTATTTAGCTCCTTCTTTAGCTCCTTCTAGAAAGTGAGGGTCATGAAGACCGACATTTTTGGTCTGCATTGTTCATCACTGTCTTCCTAATGTTTGAAATAGTGTGGGAACATACTGTGGGGTATTGCATGATTTCAGTCGCAGGATATTAGGTGAGAATGAAAAATGATGAAATGTTCCCCACCCTTTTCCTATCCATGATTTAGTAGTTCTAAATATTTGCTAAAATAGATAATAGGTAAATCCCTTACTTAGAAAACATTGGCCCTCCATTGCTGACAGATACACTTAAGCTTCTTAGCACATACAGCATCCTGAAGAAGGTAACAACGAGCTGGTGCAGAGTGACCTGGAGAAGGCTATAATTTTCATGCTTCTAAGGATCAGACGTGCAATTATAAGTTGACAAAGTAAGATGGAGTCATGTTAACTACATTCAAAATGGCCCGCTGAACAAACTAGAATACCACTGTACTAATTTACATGAGAAGTGCATCAATTGGATGAACTGGTTTTCTCACAGGTGTGTCCCAGGCACCAAGAACACAACCTGACTCTTTGCTGCTCTGTGTATCGCCTCCCTGAAATCAGACCGACATGGAAAATACTCACGATCAGGAAGCTTCACAGTGAACTCAGACTCACAATAAAAAAATGTAGCTTATTGCAATTAATTACATCATTAATAAAGGTATAAAAGCAAACTGGGTTCCCAGGGATCTAAGTCCTCCAAGACTTTCTTATCTAAACAGTTTTATTTTCTTCTGTATTGTATATTGAATGTAGGCATAAAATTTCATAAAAAAAGAAGCTTTTCTATGAAAAATTCAACTCACTGAATTTCTCAGTTTGATGATAATGTCAACAGTACCATCATTTTGGAATATTCTGTTGAGTGTTTTGGGGTCAAACATATTCTCTTTCACTGGATTTTGTTGACTACAGAATGCAGCTGTTTGCCTCTGTGATTTTCTGTCTGAATAGTTCTATTGTTGAAAAAATATTTGGATTGATTTTAGAAGTTAATATCTTCAATCAGATTACAGTCAAGTCTTACCCTTGGGAAAAAGTCTATTTAAAATGATTTTACATCTCACCTGTGATCCATTTAGTTCATCTTTTAACATTCATTGGTTAATGTTACCTGATGGTTTCTAAATCCTCACTGCTTTCCCCACTGTCCACAAGACTTCATCTTTCCTCCAGCTTCTCTCTTAATTAAACCTTCCATTTGAACTGCACCAAAATCTCCACTCCTGCTCAACACAAAGTCGCTTGGATACTTTCTAGCTAAATGATAGTAGACAATTTATTTAACCAGTCCGTGCCTCATCATACAAAATGAGGACACTAGGAATGAGACAGGAAGGGGGCAGGGCACAGCCATTCAAGGAACGCTACAGCAATCAGCATCAAAATGGTGAAGATTCAACCCCCAGGAGGCCTTGAGGCTCAAGATAGTGGGAGATTTGACCTCTAGCAGACCTTGAGCTTCATTACACGCTCATTGTAATATATTGACATGGTGAATAACATGCCCACAGGCACCATGGCCGTCCCAAGGCTGGCCACAAAAGGTCAAAGGGTGGGAAATGGCCAACTTCCTGGGAATCCCAGCCCCTTCCCCAGGCTAGTTAGACTGGGCCTTCCTCTTATTAGCATATGAAGCTACCAAAGCCCATAAAAACTGGCAACATGGGGCCTCGAGACCCCTGCCCCACCTTCCCCGCCTTCGGAGATGGCCTGCGCTCTGTCTATGGAGTGTGTACTTGCTTTTCCTCTAATCTGAGCACCCAACCCCCACACCTCATGGCCTTTCTCTTGCCTTTCGATGTATCTCTCTGAATAAATCTATCTTGACTCAACTGTGGCTCGCTCTTAAATTCTTTCCTGCACGAAGCCAAGGACCCACACTTGGTGGGGCACGTCCCAGGGGCTCAACCGAAGCCCGGGACATGGCCCTCCTCACCCCACATCTGTTTTCTTGCATCAGTAATACTAGCTTACAATTTGCTGTGATGGTTGAATCTAGTAAGTGCTCAAAGCAATAAGCTCTCAGAACTTGTGCTTCAAGTTCTCCATCGAATGACATCTTCTGTGTGATGCCTTTACCAAAGGGAGATAAGAAAGGCATGACTTAATAGTTACATTATTGTGATATAGAGGGAAATTAGAAGATAATGAGAAAGCTCAGGGCAACCACTGAGGGGTACTGAGGTAGAATTGAAGGAAAGCAAAGTCAATCTGGAATTAATCTTAGTCTTCTAGTAGTAATTTACCCCTGAATTTCTTTCATTCCTGTAAGCAGCCTTTGCCATGATAAAATCCAAAAGCCAGGATGAAAATGTTATTTATTAAAAAGTTTTTATGTTAGTAAGTTGGTTAAAGAAGGATGCTGCTCCCTGAAGAAAAATGCACATGTCAGATTCATGGAAGAGAGTATCACATGGCACAGGGATTCATGCAAAATAAACTACAGGCAGAAATGTTAGAATTTGAGAAAAAAAATAATCATCAGAAGGAAAATGTATTCAGCTCAACATTATGCAATGCAGCTGAAGCTGCCTCTCCACAGTGTCAGGACTTCTGAAGATGCCAGCATCAGAGCATCAGTCATAACTTTACACCTGTTCTCAGACATACCTCCCCTCCCCAGGGTTTGCAGCTGAGAATAAAACTGCAGATAGGCTGATAAAGAGTAATCCAACTTAACACGTGCGACTGCAAGAATCCCCAATCCCCTGGCCCTTCTCCAGCCTGGAGTCTGCACGGCAGGCTTGGTCTTCGAAAGATGACCAAATATATTCACCACATAGTCCCAAAGTTTAATGCTGTATGAAGCCTAAGGTAAGTTGAAAGAAAAATCTGCTCTGAAAGGGTAATAGGTCTCTGAGCTATTGCAAAATAGTACAGAAATCAGTGATTCAGTGCTTCAGTGTAGTCCATACTCCAGAGACACCATCCCACTGCCCTGTTGCAATTAAGTGAAGATAGATATTTAAAGAAAGTAGGAAATGTAATCTTGCAAGCAAACCAAGCAGGTTGACATGCATCCTTCAAATGTACCTTATAATCACCAAGCTGTATCCTCGCTCAGGTCATTTCTCTATACCTAGAACTCCTTCCCTTTTTTCCCTTTGCCAGACTAATCTAAAACTAATCTCTTCCATAACAACTTCATGTTCACATAGTTTACTGTTACATTCTCATTTTCTTTGTTTCTATAACACTAATAGGCCAGCCTTGAGACAGCATGGAAGGGGGCAGGGCACAGCCACTCAAGGAATGACAGCAATTTAACACCAAAATGGTGAAAGATTCAACTCCTGGTTGGCCTTGAGGATTAAGGGATTTGACTTCTAGTAGACCTTGAGCTTCATTATATGCTCATTGTAAAAGCTGCCTGCAGGCGCCATGACAGCCCCAAGGCTGACCGCAAAAGGCCGAAGATTGGGCGGTGGCCCAATTCCTGGGAATCCCAGCCCCCTCCCCAGGGCAGTTGGAATGGTCCCACCTGTAGGCTGTGAAGCTACTGAGCCCATAAAAACTGACACCACCACACCTAGTGGCCCTTTCTCGCCCCCTCCCCTTTGGAGACGGCCCGCACTCTGTCTGTGGAGTGTGTGCCTACTTTTACTTTAACCTGAGCACCCAATTCCCACACCTCTTTCCCTGCCTTTCTCTTGCCTTACACTCTATGCAGTGTGTATCTCGCTAAAGAAATCTGCCTTTACTCAATGGTGGCGCGTACTTGAATTCTTTCCTGCGCAAAGCCAAGGACCCACACCAGGCGGGGCGCATCCCAGAGGCGCAACTGAGACCTGGGACATGGCCCTCCTCATGCCCCACGTCCGTTTTTCTGCATCAGCCTCGTACAAATAGAAAAAAAAAAAAATTACTAGCTCCTAAGAAATAATTTTTCTATCCTTTACTTGATTAAAAAAAAATTCACTAGAATTATTTTTCTTCCTTTATACTTCTACAGAAGTTTCCCTGTTTGAATTTTTATTAACAATTTGTTATTATAAAATTGGTATAGGTTTATCATGGGATATTTGGAAAATGCAACGTTATAAAGATAATTTAAAATGTATTTTTATAACCTCATAATGCAGATGGAGAAAAATCATTTTTACTTTCAAAAATACAAATAAGGTGAAAGCTAAGGGATGAAAGGTATATTCCACGTGTGAACGAAAAATACTGCAAACCATCTCAGTAAACAAAGAATGCAGAAGCCATCGAGTCATCATGGCTGCCACCACCCCCCAGTGAAGACAAGCCCTCAGCCTGGCTTCCGCTGCCACTCACAAGGGTGCGCCCTGAGGGGACTCAGAATAAGAAAGGACGGGATACTGGCCCTAGATAGCTAGGTGCTTGTCAAAGGAATGAATTCAATGAGCCCAGATGTTTGCTTCCTCCCATACACAGAAAAGCACTAAATTCTTTAACTTGAGACGCCTGGTTTTCTTCAATTAACAAGTAATCTTTTAATGTTCCGACTACCTGTTCTTTGTTGTAAAACTCCTATGTATCCTGGCTCCTCCCCTACCTCTTCGGAGCAGCCCCTCAGAGCGAACTGAGAGGCTGTTAACCCGGGCTCGAAGGGGTTCGAGTCCTCAGAAATGTACGCCAGATAAAACATAACTCTCAACTCTTAGGCTGTGCCTTTATTTCAGTCAGCACATGCCAGGAGTGAGCAAAAGATGCTGGTGTGGCTATTCTAGTATCTGACAAAATGGAAAAGCTGATCCTTAAACTCATATGAAATTGCCAGAGACTCCAAATTACCAAAATGATCTTTAAAAAGCTGAACAAAGTTTAGGATTTTTATTTCTCAATTTCAAATCTTACTACAAAGGGTCAGTAGTTGAACCAGTGTGACACTGGCATAAGGCTAGACACATAGACCAGTGGTGTAGGTATGAAACTGGGAGTCCAGAAGTAAACTCATACGTCTATAAACAAGTTATTTTCCACAAGGTTGCTAACACCTTTCAATAGGGAAAGAATAGTCTGTTCAACAAATGGTTCCTGGACAGCTGGGTGGTTCCATGTGCTAAAGGATGAACACACAGAGATGTATACACATGCATACATGTACTTATACACACACACGCACACATCCCATACATCATATGTATTTATATATCACATAAAATTAACTTCAAATAGATCAACCGCTTAAATCTAAGAACTAAAGTCACAAAACGTTAAGAAGGAAGGAGAGGAGTAAATCTTCATCATCTTGGATTTGGCGATGTATTTTTTAGATATGACATCAAAATACAATCAACAGAAAAGTAAATTGAATTTCATCAAATTAAAACACTTTTGTGCACCAAATAACAAAATCAAAAAGTGAAAAGGCAACTACCAACTACGTTTGGGGAGAAATTATTTCCAACCGTACTTTTTGATAAGGGTTTAATATTCAGAACGTGTAAATATTTTCACTCAAAAACAAGAAAGACAAACAATCCAGTTTTAAAAGCAAGCAAAGGGCATGAACAGACATGTCTCCAAAGATAAAGAAATGGCCAATAAGCATATTGGAAAAGATCCTTAGCATCACTGGTCATTAAGGAAATGTAATTCAGAATTGTAATGGGATTCCACTTCATCCCCATTGCATTACAGGTTGAACTGTGTCCTCTCAAAATTTGTATATTGAAGCCCAAACCTGATGCACCTCAGAATGACCGTCTTTGGATATAGGAACTTTAAAGGGGAAATTAAATCAAACTGAGGCCCTGGGCCCTCATCCAATCTGACTGGCGTCTTTACAAGAAGAGGAAACTTAGACACAGAGAAACAGCAGAGATACATGCGCACAGAGGAAAGACAAGGTGAGACCTCAGAAGAAACCAAACCTGCCAACACCTTGATTTTGGGGTTTCTAGCCTCCATAAGTGCGAAAAGATACATTTCTGTTGGTTAAAGGCGGGCATTCCGTGTGTGGCACTTTGCTGTGGCAGCCTCGCAAACTAGCAGTTACCCAGACAAACCCAAGACAAGCACTGACGGGGGTGTGGAGAAACTGGAACCCTTGAGCATGAGCTCGTGGGACCGTAAAATGGTACAACCAGCGTGGACAAAATGCTTAGCAGGTCCTCAAAAAGCTACACATAGAATTACCATATGATCCAGCGATGCCACTCATAGGTGTTTCCCAACAGAAATGAAAACAGGGCCTGTTCCATCAACTTGCCTCCACCCCTCAGTCCCTGGCAACCACTGATCTGTTCGCCACTGACGTAATTTTTCAATTAGAGAATGTTACAGCAATGGAATCAACCATTATCTAACCTTGGACATTGGTCTTTTCTTTCCCCTCCCCTAGTCAGTGTAAACCCCTTAAGATCTGTCCAGGTTGCTCCCTGTGTCAAAGTGTCTTCCTTTGTACTGCCAAGCAGCATCCCATTGTATGGATGCGTCACGGTTCGTCCGCTCACCAGGTGAAGGACTCCTGAGCTGATTCCAGTTTTGGGCTGTTACAGCTAAAGCTGCTACGAACATCCATGCACAAGTTTTTATGTGAGCGTTATTTTTACTTCTTTAATATTACGAAGTTAAGTACCGAAAGAGTACGATAGCTGGTCGAGCAATTGCCAAACTGTTTTCCAAATCGCCTGTACCATTTTTCATTCTTGCTAGCAATGCATAAAAGATACAGTTGTGCTGTATCCTTACCAGCCCTTGATATTGCCAGCATTTTTTAATTTTAGTCATTCTAATAGTTGCGTGGTGGTAGCTCACCACAGGTTTGATTCACATTTCCCTAGTGGTTAACGATGTTCATGTGTTTGCCATCCATATATGCTCCCCAGTTAAGTGTCTGTTCGTCATTTTTTGTCCAACCATTAATTGGGTTGTTTGTTCTCTTACTGTTAAGTTGAAGTGTTGTTTTTGTATTCTAGATAGAAGTCGTTTGTCCAATACGTGATTTAAAAATACATTTGAGACTGTGGCTTGTCTTTTTATTTTCTTAACAACGTCTTTGCATATTAAGCATTTTAAATTTTGATGAAATTCCCCATGTCTCATTTTGCTTTTTTATGGGTGGTGCTTTTGGTACCAAGTCTAAGAACTCTGCCTAACCCTGGATCACACAGATATGCCTCCATGTTTTCTCCTTACAGTTTTGTAACTTTAGAAAGGGTTAGATCTATGATTAATCCATTTGGGGTTAATTTATGTATAATATAGGAAATCTAGGTTGAGGTTGAAGTTCTCCACCCCCGCTGTGGCATATGGAGTTCTATTGTTCCAACACCATTTGTTAGAGAGACTACATTTTCTCCATTGAATTGTTTTTCTTCCTTTGCGAAAATCATTCGCTGCTATTTGAGTGGGTCTATTATTGCACAGTGTATTGAGTTGCATTGATCTATGTGAATATTCTTCTGTCAATACCATGTTATCTTGATTACTGTGGTTTGCTAATAATTTCGTTGAGAATTTTTATATATATATTCTTGAGGGTCACAGTCTTTAGTTTTATTTTTTCCCACCTTGCGTTGTTTTGTTTGGTTTTGGTGTCAGGGTTGTCCCGACCTCACAGGATAAGAGGGTACGTGTTTCTTCCTCTTCTATTTTTCTGGAAGAGATTGTATAAAATTGGTGTTATTTTTTCCTTACCTTTTTAAAAGAATTTGTCCCTGAAACCACAGGGATCTATAATTTTCTCCCCAGGAAGAATTGTGCCTACAACTTAAATTTATTTAACAGATTTATTCAATTTGTTTAATAGATTCAGGAGGTCAACTTGTTCTCATATGAATTTTGACGGTTTCTGTCTCAAAAAATTGATCCGTTTGATCTAAGCTGTCAACTCTTGGAGTGTAATATTGTTTGCAGCATTTTGTTATTATCCTTTTTCTGTATGTGGGGCTCCTCGTTTCCCACTGTGGTAACGGAGGTAATTTGGGTCTTCTTTGTTTTGTTCTTGGTCTGTCTAAAGGTTTACTAATATTTTTTTTTATTTTTACAGGGAAAAAGCTTTGGTGTCTGTTGTTCCCGATTTTTTTTCATATTTTAATTTCATTGATTTCTTTGTATTTTTTATTATTTCCTTACTTCTGTATGATCTGAGTTTGCTCTTCAGTTTTAGTTTTGTAAAGTAGAAGTTTGATTATTCAGTTGATAAATATAATGCATAATTTTCTCTATATAATATACTTCATCTATTTATAATATATTTTTAACAGAAGTATTTAATACTATACATTTTTTGAGCATTACTTAAGCAGGAGCACACAAATTTTTATGTTTGTATTTTTATTTTCAATCAGTTCAGAATATATTCTATTTTTTTCAAGACTCTTACATTCATCTTGGCCCCCTGAATATTTAAAAAAAATTTTTTTTAAGATCCTTTAAGATTTAACCTGTCAATATCATTATGCTTAAAGTACAATTTTTATAGACATCATATAGTTGGGTTGTTTCTGAATCTAGAATGTATTCAAGATTGACAGTTCTGAAATAAAATGACTTCTGCTCAGAAATCGGCAGTCATTTGAATCATTACTCCTTTACATATAATGTACTGTTTACCTCTGGGTTTTTACCATTTTTTTTCTTTAATTTTCAGCAATATAATGTGTATGGATTCTTTCTCTTTTTTACTTTATTGCTTATCCCAATTAAGGTTTTGCTGAGCTTCTTGAACTTGGAAATTCATGTCTTTAACCAAATTTAGAAAATTTTCAGCCATTGTATCTTCAGTTTTGTATGCTTATCTCTTCCCCTTCTCTTTCTGGATTTCCAATAAATAACATGGATGCCAGGCCTTTTCCTATTGTCTCATAAGTCTCTGAGTCTCTATTAATTTTATTTCAGTATCTTTTATCTCTGTTGTTTAGATAAAATTATTCCTACTGCTCTATCTTCAAGTTTACTGACTTAAAAGTCACAGGTTTCTCTGTCATTTTCATTCTTCTATTGAACCTACCAACATATATTTTTTTAAATTTAAGATATTGTACTTTTTTAGTTCTAAAATTTCTATTTTGTTTCCTTCATGAAATGAAATATTTCTGGGCTGAAAACTCCTGCCTTTTTATTCATGTAAAGATTGTTTTCTTTCACGCCATGGAGCACAGTTGTGAAAACTGCTTTCAAGGCTTTGTCTAAGAGTTCCAACAACTGATTTTATATTTTCTTGAGAATTGGTTACATTTTCCTGGTTCTTTGCATGTCAAGAGGGATTTTGTTCTATTCTTTACACTGTGAACGTTATGTCATATAAACTCCAGGTGCTGTTGGAATCTGCTAGAGCAGGGGTTGGTGGACATTTTTGTACAGGGCCAGTTAGTAAACATTTTAGGTGGTGGGCCGTGCAGTCTCTGAGTGACGTCTTGCTCTGCTGATGATTCCTATGTGGATGGGCTTGGCTGTGGTCCACAGAAATTTTATGAAAAATACGGTGGCCAGATTTGACTTGCAGGCTGCAGATTACAGTAAAGCGTTTTTTTGTTGTTGTTGTTATAGTTGTTTGTTGTGGAAGGAAATCAGTCCCTGTAAGGTACAGCTACAAGATCTACTTCACCTTCCGTGGGCTGTGGTTCGAATCTCAGTTCAGTAGTTAAAGCTTCCTCAGTACCTACTGATGGCTGTGTCGTTTCGAACACAGAATCCAGGAATAGTGTTCTCTGCTCTAGAATTCTCTTGTCCTCTCTAGCCCCAGGAATTCATTTTTGCCTGTCTCCTCTGGCCAGAAAGACAGGGTTGCTCTTGAAGTTTTACTCAACCACACTACCATCACTGCCTTCATGAGTCCCATCCTTGGAGTAAAAATGCAAGAGAAAAACAAACAAAAACAAACAAGAAGCTCACTCCTTTGCTTTTGTTAAGTTTTGACTTCACAATTCACATTCTTTTTCCCCCACTTTTTAGAGTCTCCAGGTTCTTGTTTTTAGTATTTTCTCCAGAGTTTTGACATCAGCAATGGGAAGGGTGGACCCTAGTGAACTCAAACCACTGAAAAGGAACCAGACTTTGTTAATTCACTTTTCATGTGTGGATCCATTTTTCCTACTAGGTCATAAGCATCTTGAGAACCCGGGCTTTCTTATCTGCTTCATTGCATTCTTCTCACCTTTGAGGAGTAAGTCTGAATTACCAGACTCTTACAAGGACTGGCTAATTTAAGAATAGACTCCGGAAGGGACTCCTGGATTTTAGGAGTAAACATAAATGTCAGTGATTCCAATCTACCAGTTTTACAGTTGAGCTCCAGAAAGATAAGGTGACTGTACATGCCAACCAAAGTTATCTGTACTTTTATATACATTATTTCATTCCTCACTATGTCTGTGAGATAAATTTGATGATTATTCCCACTTTAAAGCTGAGGAAACTGAGACACAGAGATGTTAAGTCATTTATGCAAAGTCATCTAGTTTGTTAATAATAAAATCAAGACATATTAAACTACTGTTTTCACTGCAGTGGTTCCCAATATGGGGTATACATTAAGATCACGCTGGGAACTTTAAAAAACCCTAATATCTAAGCCACAATTAAATTTGAATATTTGATGATGTAATCTATACCTTTATGTATGGATTTTTTTTTTTAACATCTCCCAAGGTGATTTCAATGTGCAGCCACGGTTGAGAAATACTCCCTTTTGACTATCTCCCATTATATATGATACATATTGAAAAGATGTGTGATTATCCAGTTTTCCCAAAGCCATTTATTGAAGAGACTATCCTTTCCCTGTTGAGTACTCTTGGCTCCCTTGTCAAATGTTAGTTGACCGTATATGTGGGCGTTCATTTCTGTGCTCTCAATTCTGGTCCATTGATCTATTTTTATGGTAGTACCATACTGTTTTGATTACTATAGCTTGGTAATACAGTTTAAAATCAGGAAGTGTGATGCTATCAGTTTTGTTCTTCTTTCTTGGGATTGATTTATTTGCTTTATTTTATTGCTATGCAAAGTCTTTTGTGGGTCCACACAAATTTTAGGATTTAAAAAAAATCTATGAAAATGCCATTTTAATTTTGATAGGGATTGTATTGAATCTATCAGTGGATTTGGTAGTGTAGACATTTTAATAATATTAATTCTTCCAATCCATGAATATAAAATATCTTTCCATTTGTCTGTGTCTTCTATTTCTTTCATCGATGTCTTGTAGTTTTTAGTGTAGAAATATTTTACCTCTTTAGTTAAATATATCCCTAAGTATTGTATTGTTTTTGATGCTATTGTGAATGAGAGTTTTTCTTATTTTATTTTCAGATATTTTATTGTTAATGCATAGAAACACATCTGACTTCTGTATGATGATTTTCTATCCTGCAACTTTACTGAGTTTGTTGATTATTTCCAACAGTCTTTGACTGAGCTTTAGATTCTCTCTATACCTCTGATTAAAGCAACAGAAAATAAAATCGGACCCCCATCTTATACCACTTACAAAAGTGGACTCAAAATGGTTTAGACTTACAAATAAAACCTGAAGTTATAAAACTCCTAGAAGAAAACTTAGGGAAAAGATCCTGGACATTGGTCTTAGCAATGATTTTTGATATAATAGCAAAAGCAAAAGCAACAAAAAGTCAACAGATGAGACTGCATCAAACTGAAAATATTCTGTTCAGCAAAATAAAGAATCAACAAAATGAAAAGGTAACCTATAGATTGGGAGAAAATTTTGCAAATCATCTATATGATAAGGGGTTAATCTCCAAAATATATAACAAACTCATATGACTCAGTAACAAAAAAGCACTTATGAAATGGACAGAAGAACTAAATAGACATTTTTCCAAAGAGGACATGAAGATTGTCAACAGGTACATGAAAATATGTTAAACATCTCTAATTATCAGGGAAATGCAGATCAAAACCACACAGAGAAGTCACCTCACACCTGTGAGAATCACTATCAGCAAAATACAAGAGATGAGTGTTGGCAAGGACGTAGAGAAAAGAAAACCCTTGTGCATTATTGGCAGGAATATAAATTGGCCCTGCCACTATGGAAAGCATTTATTTTTTTTTTAAATTTAAGATAAGATTTTAAATTAAAATTTAAAATAAAACTACTATATTATCCAGCAATCCCGCTTTTGGGTATATATCCAAAGGAAATGCAAACAGGATCTCAAAAAGCTATCTGCACTCCTGTGTTTATTGCTGCATCCTTCACAATCACCAAGGTGTGTGAACAACCTTAGTGTCTGTCAATGAATGAATGGATACAGAAGATCACACACACACACACACACACAGGAATATTCAACCATGAAAAAGAAGGAACTTCTGCCATTTGAAACAACATGGATGGAACTTGCGGGCATTATGCTAAGTGAGGTAAGTCAGAGAAAGACAAATACTGTACAATCTCACTTATATGTTGAATCTAAAAATCCCACACGTGCGGCAGCTACGATACTGCCTTCGTGTTGTTTTGCTTCTCTTTGGCTGGGGCCTGGGCTCTCTAATCCTTGTGTTCACACTGAATTGATTCTATAGCAAGTGCAGGGTCCGGCTTCATCAGCAAATAGCAAAGGGCACCCTTGATGTGTGTTTGCAGCTTCAAACCAGTTATTCCAAGATCTGGCTGTTTGTTCTAAGCATTTGCTCAGATTCACTTAGTCAGTTAAGATCCACAATCAAAGGACCAGGGTAATGGGCCATAAGCAACACGGAGGGGAAAAACTGGGACAGGAGGTCTCAATAAGGCGTGGAGTGACCATCCCCAGTGATCCATAAAAGCTCTGCTCCTCCCTGTTAGGAGGACGGAGAACAAAAGACCACTAGATGATATTAAGAGACAGAATATTGATAATAGGAAAAATAAACATTTCTTTTTGTACTCCTCTCCATCCTAGAAATACTGGGCTAGGGGTGGGCAAGTGAGCCCAATGGTATGGGAAGGTTCCTAAAGGATCTCTGGGAATCCTCCCAACAGAGGACATCATGAATAGATCTAGACATCACTGTCATAGAGCCAGCCATTCTGGAAGGTGAATTGGTTACTTGTAACTTGTCTCTATTTCACAAATTTTGTTCTGACAATTGATGTGAGGTGGACTTCAGTGCCGTGATCTGAGGATGGCAGCTGGAAAAAATCGTATCTTCTAACTCTTCCTCTTGTTCTTTCTTTTTTTCTTCTCTTTCTCCCTCAGTTTAGCAAGTGTGAAAATCCGATTCTCTGAAACTTTAAGGAAAAAGTTGCCATCCCTTCAGAACTTTCTCCCCACCTTTTCGACAAGCTTGAAGAGACAAAGGGGATGGCAGGTGGCTTTCCCAGCGTGTTAGCGCCGTGATGGTTCCCCTGTGGGGCATGTCCAAACACCCCGCGTCTCCCTAATGTCACTGCTCGAGGTTTTAAAATTCTAGGGGGAGGGGTATCCATCTGTTTAAGAGAATCTTGCTTTTGTCCTTTACCCTGGCCCTCCATCTCTCACTTGGGATGTACACATAGAACAAACTACTTCAACAATCTTTCTGAAAATCTCTGTAAAGGGGAAACTCCCTACCTGTTACTAATGCTTTTCCCGAAGCTGAGAATGACCCCCCAGCCCCTCCCCTTTTCATTTTAATAAAGCCAGATAATCTGCAATGCCCTGGTCACTTCCCTCTTACTTCCCATGCCCGGTAAGGCATCCACCCTCTTCTTAGCCATCTTCCAGCACTTTGTGCCCCTCTTCTGAAAACTCCGGAGAAGGAAAAGCTTTCACTTCAGTCATATGCTTATAAGTTATGTTTTTATTTCCGCCAGCAGTAGCCTTATCTAATGGAATGAGAGGTCTTAAGGACATGAATTTGTCCAGATAAAAACCACAAGGCAGGAGATATTCCCTGGGGCCACTGAAGTCCCAGTCTTGACAGCTACTTTGTGTCAGACTGTTCCACCCTTGTGCCCTGCTTCCCCCACCCCCAGAGCCGTTACCTGAGTAGCAACCTGGCAGACATTTCTGTATGTATTGAATAAGATGAGGTTCTGGGTAGATACGTGTTCTGATGATAGGGCAGTGAAATGTTTTGTTTGCTTGTTTTGCTTTTTTTTTTTTTTTTTGCTTTATACTTATTTTCAAATGTCAGTTATTGCTGGCACGTCATAACCACCTGTCTGGGAACTAACGTCTTAGAGCACACCTGTGGTGGTCATGCCGCAGCCGCGTCCTTGGGGGGGTGGGGCCTGGGCAAAATTCAATGTTCAAAAACAAATAAACAAAAAAATCTTCATGAGAGTTATGAGATTTTCTAAACTCTGTATATTATGAATCAGTGTTTTCTAATCCTCTTTTAAAGATTATAATAAAGCAACATACCTACCTACCTCCCTCTCTTCTTCCTCCTTTCCTTCCTCCTTTCCTTCCTTCCTTCCTCCTTTCCTTCCTTCCTCCTTTCCTTCCTTCCTTCCCTCCTTCTTCCCTCCTTCTTTCCTCCTTTCCTTCCTTCCTTCCTTCTTTCCTTCCTTCCTTCCTTCTTTCCTTCCTTCCTTCCTTAAACCATGTGATAATTACAATATGTAAGGTGCTTTGATAGAAAACACATGTCCGTCCTAGATTCCATGTTGCTTCGTATGTCTTGGCTGTTTTCAGTTACCTTTCTGCAGAGAAATAAAAATGTTTTGCTTTATGACACAAAAATCTCTCTATGTGTGTATGTGTGTACTTTTGTATGAATGGACGTGTATAAACATATAAATATGTGAGTGTATGTACTTACATGAACAGTGAATGTCATGTGAAAATGTATGCATCTCGGTATTCAAGTCTATGCATATATAATGTATATATAATTTTCCTATTAAAATAATTCAGTCTTAATATAGAAATGAGAACAATAGACAAGCCAAGGAAAAATAAAAGTCACCCACGGCTCCACCATACAGAGCTAAAATATTGATATATTTCCTTCTGGCATTCAGTTGTTCTTTTTCCTTGATAGTATAAGGTAAGCAGAATATTTAATCTCAGGTCTTTTTCAGTCAAGTGTCAAGCCTTAGACTGAGATACAAGAATGGGATTGGAGCCTCCTGCAGCTGCAGCTCAGCCCCGCACCTCCCCGGACGCAAGTCTCTATGTGGGTGACTCCCCCTGAGAAGAGCTGGCCTCCCCCCTTTTATGATGGGCTCTATAAATATTAAATGAGGACTCAACATTTTTATCTTTTAAATATTTTTTCAACATAGAAAATGTGCAAAGGTCCATCCGCAAAAACTCAGGGGAAGCATTTCAGAGCATGCCGTGCCCAACAGATTAAAACTGAAGCTTTGAAAATCACCCGCTTCTGCCGGATGTGACTAACCTCTCTCCCGCAGACGCACGGGTGAAGCCTGCGCGGGAGGCGCTGTATGTAGGCGGTGCTTTTGAGATTCGGCAGGATTGGGAAATGCATTAATAATTCCCTTTGAATAAGGAGTTCTCTGTCTCCTTATGAGCTGGCAATCATTTCTCTCTCTTTCGCCCCGTTTTGGCTCCATAGCATCATTTTTTCTTTTTCTTTCTTTTTTTTTTTTTTTTTCTGGATTGTATCAGTTCACAACAGAGAGGAAATACAGAGCAGACTAGTCTTCAGTGAACTGCCAGGGCACTCTTTGACGGCTGTGTCTCCTCGTTGACTCTCCATGAGCCCCTTTCTCTTCTCCGCCTTTTGTTGGCAGCAGGGTAACTCTGAATATGATGGACCAGCTTCCTGGGCTCCTCGGTGTTCAGTTTCTTCTCAAAGCTTTCCTTCTTTGGCTGGCTGCTGTGTCTACCCACATGCGCCCCGAGTTTGCATTCCCTGACACCGCTGGCTGAGTGCTCCTAGGCCGGCTCCGCGGGCACACATCCAGCGCATCACACGGCACCCTGCTCAAAAGGCTTCATGTTTGGGTTTAATGCTCTGCACTCACCATCTTGAAATTCTTAATAATTTTCTCTTTAAATTTGTTCTTTGAGCTGAAGTGGCTTGGACCGGGGAGGATGCATCAGGACATGGAGCCTTGGCTCCTGTGTTCCTGCCTCCAGGTGCCTCTGCCTCTCCCAGCTGTAGGGTCCCCGCAGTTTGTTTCCCTTGCCTTGGCTCTCCTGCCATGATGCCTGCCACTCTCTGCTCTTCAAGGTGAGAGTGGGACAGGCCCACGGTCTCCTCGCCTTCTGCCTTCAGTGGGTGGATGTGGGTGTGGGCAGGGCCAGGTTTGGACATGTACCCTGTAGCGTCTTGGGGTGGAGCAGGGTGGTACCCATCCCTGCCTTGGGCTAACAATGCCAAGGGGTGTTTGTGACTCATGGAGGAGAACGGGAGTGTCTTTCGCCCTGAACCCAGTGCACAGTGACAGTCTCTTGGGAGTCCCCTTCTGCCGCGGGTTTGGGCAGCAGACTTGGGGAGAGAAGGCTGACTTCCCTACATGCTTCTTTGTCCCCACAAACTACACAGTCAGCCCCAGCTACCTGGCATCCGTTCCCCTTTTCTTCCTTAAAGAAACTGTGCTTTCCAAAGTCCATGCAGCCCTGTGCCTCAGGAGGTTCTAATATAAACTGTGGGTGCAAGAGAATGAGTCTGACTTACCCAAATATAACCCCATTCCTCTTACCATAATATGGGTCCAAGAACAGATGTGTGATGTGATTCTGACCACAGGAATTTGAGAGACTATCTTTTGAGATGTTTGGAGAATTTTTTTTTTTTTTTTTTTTAGATGCAACCTGTACCCTTAAAGCTGCTGTCTGTCTCACAGAACGTGGTCACTTCAGGACCACAAGAAGCGTAAGGCCGTCACTACTCTTGTTCTAAATGAGTAACTCTAAATTCACCGCCCGTGTTCTACAGGGTGGGTGCTGGGGAGATTCGCGTGTCCACAGAGATAGGATGTGTCGTCAGATCAGGACACGGCCAGACTGAATAGCAGTGGGTTTGACTCTGCTGAGCCAGGGACAGAAAACTCATCACAAAAGCAGCTCATTTGTTTGTTCAAAAAATATACCCTCGGTGCTTCCTGTTCACAGAGAACAAGGTTACGAACAACACGGAATGATCCTTGACTTTTCCTGGTGTGTGTGAACTTGTGAGGGCGTGATTTAGTTTTAGGAGACGGACTGTGCGAGTGTGTGTGTGTGACAGACCACTGGGCTGCAAAGTAGGAGAGCTAGGTTACTGGTCCAGCTCTGCTCCTGAACAGCTGTGAGAGCCGAGGACCATACATCCTCCCTCTCTGATTAATCTCCTAATTAGCAGCATAGAGGAGCTGAGCTAGATGATCTTGTAAGTCCCTTAGGGCTTCCAAAATTCTATGAATCTCCGATTATTACTATTTCTCGGATAGCCTCATGAATCTGTTACCGGAGTACGTACAGTGCTGGTGCCTTTTTTCTCCCACCTCTGGGGAGCAGAGAGCTCTTCCAAACACATAAAAGGAAGCGAGCAGGAGGATGGAGTTTGGTAAACAGAGTACCAAAAGCAGCCCCAGGAACACCAGCCTCTCCCGCCTGCCCTCAAAAGCCACACTGAAGTCAAACCAACCAGAAACATGGCAGTTCCCCTTTGGTGAATATAGTTGACAAGTAATCTGGGAAAAAAGCAGGGCCATTGTCAATATGCCATGAAATATTAATGAGTATAGTTTTGGAGATAAGATTTTTTAAGTGGTGCTATACCCATCAAAGGGTTTTCAATATCCAATCGACTGGTAAATCTTTTGAAGTAAAAGTTAAAGGGAAAAAGTCACATTTCTTCCCATACCTTTCTCAGTGAATAATGGCTGGTTCTCTTTATCTTTTTAGTTTAGATTGAAGATTGTCACAGTGCTGTTCTGTCCCCTGCTTTGCTCAGCTTATATACCTCAAGCCTTGTTTTTCCTTCTTTCTTTCTCCCTTTCTCCTCTTTCTTTCTTTCTTTCTTTCTTTCTTTCTTTCTTTCTTTCTTTCTTTCTTTCTTTCTTTCTTTCTTTCTTTCTTTCTTTCTTTCTTTCTTTCTTTCTTCTTCCTTCCTTTCTTCCCTTTTTCTCTTTTTCTTCCTTCCTTTCTTTCTTTCTCTCTAAATTCAGTATATTTTCAAGTTAATTTAAAGATATTTCTTAAATGTTTTTTCTTCAAATTTCCCCAAATTTTTGTTTTTCACTGTTTATCTCTTGCTTTTCTTGGATACAGGACATTCCACCACTGCAGAGACTCCCTGGTGGACAATAACACAAACATGTGTCCCCACGCAACTGCCACTTAGGGGCATAAACAGGAAGATATGGAGTTTCATTTATTCATTAAGGGAACTGGGAAAACGCCAGTACTGACATGCGCTGTGGCGGCATTCTCCAGATGTTGACAAGTCTGGCTTGGTTTTGGGACTGCTGGTGATTATTTTTTCTTCCAATGTAGTCATAACACCTGAAGGGAATCTTGGGTCCCCAAGCATGAAAGATGCAGAGAAACGGTGAATTGAAAGGCCCTGTGGGTACAAGTCTAAGTTGACTATGACTCTGATGGTGACATTCATTTCCTGCCTGCTGCCAGTGCTGAAACCATGGTTAGACAGAAGAGCAGCAGTTAATTGCCTCAGGGAAAAGGTCCCTGCATTAATTGTCATGTTAAAGTTCACATCACATTAAAGCTTTCAGCTCAGGTTTATCTTAGCAGCTGGGCTCAGAGGAGCCGTGGAATCTCCTGTCTGTACATAATGACTCTTCTCCAGAGAAATCTTCCACTTCCATTGAGACTGGAATGGAAAACATTTGGCTTGAACTGTAGTTTGAAAACTTCAGCAGATCCGGGAAGCCTGGAGAGAGAGGAAACTGGATTTTGTCAGAAAACAGGTTTCAGTGACATATACCAAGAAGAGCTAAGCTTCAAGATGCAGAGATTCAGGTGGGCTAACGTGACTGATAAAGATGGTCCTGAATTCTGTAACCAACTCACTACTGTGGTACTGATGGCAAAGACATCCAGCTTAGCAAAAAAACATGGGTGGTGCCAACATGTAATGGGTTGACTGGGTGGATGAAGGGCTGGAGAGCCGGAAGCAGTTGATAATGTTAATGACTTGGGGAGGATAGAGAGAAGTGACTTTTTTTTTTTTTTTTTTTTTTTTTTTATTTCAGTGCTCCATGTACAAGGTAATCTACAGAGTAAGAAGTCACAGAAAGCGGTGACAGATACCCTGGGCTCTAACCATGGGCTCAAGTTAATCATTAAATAGCACCATGCGATCTTGAACAAATCACATATTATCTTTGTGCCTCAGTTCCCCATATTTAAAATGAAAACAGTGTTATCCATCTTACAACTTTATTGTGTGTGTGTATTCAATGAAACATTGTATGTCAAACAAATTTTAATACCATATAGATGGTAGGCACTCAACAATTTTGAAATCTGGTACACTCTATCTCATACAGATCCTAATTCATTCTCTCTGAATGCTCCTAACTGAAGTTAAATTAACTGTGTCCTGCTTGAGGTTGAGGTTTTTATATTTTTTTTTTCTAAGTGTGTATGAGGTTTGTTTCCAAATGAGAAAGTCAGGTCCTTAAGGAATCATGCTATGTTGTCTGTTGCTTTAAATTTCTGCCAAAGACCCAAAAAGTTCTATTCAGCTCAATTTGTTTACATTTAGGGCGCTTCGTCTAGTACTAGGCGTCCTACTGGGTACCACGAAATACACAACAATGAACAGGACTTAGGGATTGTCACAAGGAAATAGACTATTTATTAGAGAACTAGCTAATTATATTAAAAGAAGACTGCGACTCAACATCATGGAACAGATGAGATTAATATCCAGCGGGAGTCACGAGGAAGGAAAAAAAATGAATTCCTTCTCGTGAGACAGGGGAAGGCTTTTAGAAGAGGGGATATTTATGCTCGACCTTACAGGAAAGACGTTTTTCAGACCTCTGTTTCACCCTCTGCCCTTCTGAAAGAGGTAAAGGTAATCGTTCTTTGAATCATGCTGAACTGCTGGTGGTCAAGGGTGACACCGAGGCACAGCGTTGGGTCCTGGTTTCCACATCTTCCATCTTCACAGTGCGGGAAGAGTACTTGACGGTCACTCAGTCCATACTCCTGTTTCCATGTGAGGCGTTCAATCCTTCACAACACGTGGTTGTTTGATTTTATATTTCCATGCAGCTTCTCAGACTCTGCTGCAATTGAAAACCGATTTCCTCTCATTCAGTGACAGGTCACTGTCTACTGTAACTCTTCACGCTCCAGAAGAAAATCAGCTTTTATATATTTTTTTCCTGTAATTAATTGCAATTCTCTTTAACTTGACCTTTTAAAGAAAAGGGAATACATTCTATTTCCAATTCACTATTCGTCTTGGGGTGGCTTCCCTAAACATTCTCAGCTCGTCCAAATCACCTATACATTGGAAGCAAACAGAATTGGACCTTGGACACTGGGGACACGGAAGCCAAGATTTAGAACAAGGAAATGGATTGTCCTCATCTCCACGCTACTCATTGCCTACCCATTATTCCATATGAGCACAGCAAAATCCAAGCTATCTTAAAAAATATGACTCTATAGACCCTCAGTGAGTTGGCTTAAATTTAAGTGGACCATCCAGCCTTCTGTGTCTCGCTTGCCCCCTCAGTGGAGGGTGTGGCATTGCGCTCTCGGCATCAAATGCAGCTGAGAAGCAAATCAGACTTTGCTCGCCTCCTGCAGCCTTTCTCCCTCCTGGCTTAAATGTGTTTCCCTTTTGGAATAAAGCATTGGGATATTCATCTCCTAATGTGGCTCTTTGACTGGGGTATTTGAGGTTTTATTCACCTGAGTGGTTTTCCTTAAGCCCGCAGGAAGAAAGAAAGAAAGCAAGCTACTGGCAGGCTTAGCACCACCTCTTTTTGGTTAAAGAACAAGAAACTACAAGTGTCGGTCTGCTAGGACTTGGTGACCATGTGAACGCTTTAGCCGCGTGAAGGAGCAGACACGGTGCTGCCGGCGCTCAGCTGGGTGGGGTCTGGGGTAACGTCACTTACAGTATCAACAGACCTTCACACTCTCCAAAAAGGACTGTTTCCTGCCTTTGTAGAGGGAGGTGGGGGTTATTATCTCTGGTCATAATATTTATCACATTCATTATGGCTGTTACAAGAGTGGGAAAATCAACCACCAGAAATTCATCTTTCCTAAATAAGTCCCTAGGAGTATGGCTGTATTTTAGGGTAAAGGCTAAGGCAAAAAGGCTTCCTGGATCTGTGTAAAATGTCCTGGGCTGGGAATCAAAGGATCTGCTACTAATTAGCTAAACAAGCGTAGGTGGGTCATATCATCCATTTGAGTCACAGTTTCCTTTCCCTGAGAAGGGACACTGATCTCCCTCCTCCTTAACAATCAAGGATATTGTGAGCCTTGTATGATGCAAAAGATGTTACAAATAGATGATATAAAAGTCCTAGCAGAAAATTAAGTGTTTTCTTTTTCTCTGTTGTCCTGATAGAGTCACTCAGATGTCTCCCTCCATCGGCTTCTCCATCTCCACATAAAGGTGTTGCAGGTGTAAAGATGCCAGGTGTGCCTTCAGGACGCATCGTTTGGAAACAGAATAATCAGAATAATGCTCAGAAATTATTGGGCTGAGGATCCTGGACTTGAGGAAAAGACAGTCCAGGGGCTTCTGCTAAATATACATTCCTCAAGGGATGTCATTAGAATTAAAGAGACAGGAAGAAATCATCATATGACATCTTGAACCAAAAAGAGATTTGCATCGATGAAAGTCTCTAGAGTAAATCAGATGGATCATGAAATAACCCAAGAGGGCTCTGTCTGCGGTGACTGAAGCACGTGTGCCTGCAAAAAGTGATGAAGGTGATGACAGCGTTGTTGTTCCTTCTTGTTGGCAGGAGGTACGAGAGCTCCTCACCCCCAGCTTGACAAAGAATGGAACACTATTCCTGGTCTTCAGTATGACCCATGTTTGGAGCAGAGAAAGGAAAGTAGTGTTTCCTTAGGGGCTGGAGATTTGTGGGCCTTGTTTCAGAAATCCCTGCAGATGGTTTGATTTTACAACTGGGCTTGCTAAATCCTCCCCCTCAGGCACACACTGACTGTGCACAGCCAACCAGATGTTCACTGGTGCCTGAGAAGCAAGATTCTGTGACTTTCATTCTGGCTTCCATCTGATTGGAATCACAGTCTACAGAAGTCTTGATCAGAGGCGGATCTTTTCACAGTGCAGAATTTCACAGTGCAGAGAATGGGCTTTGAATAGACTATGGAATAGAGCCCGGACTTTGGAGTCAGACAAATGTAGAATCAAACTATAGTTCTACCAATTATGTAGCAAACTCCTTGTTGTCTCTGTGCCTCAGTGTCTCTGTCAGTTGACAGTAATCATGTCTTCCCTCTGCAGCTGTAAGGATTAAGAGCATCTCGGCACACTTTCTGGCACAGCTAAGAAGTTCTGAGTCATAGTTTCCTTCTCTTTCATGCAATGTTTATGACTAGTTGGCACAGAGCAGCTACCTTGCCGGTGGGAACAATTGTTACAGCTGCATTTGTACAGAGGCAAGAGAAAACATAATTTATGCTTAATAAAATGATATCTTAGAATATTCCTAAAGGAGCAATAATCTGAATTCTCTAAATATGGCAAGCATATTATTAAGCAGCTTTTAAGAAGCCACATCTTTGTTTTTGTTCTTTTTTGTTTGCTTCTTTGTTTATTTTTCTATCTGTAAACCAAAGGTGGTATTGGCATTATTATTTGGAAAATTCACTCACAGCAGTGGTAAGTGTCTCCCAAGCATCTAAGTAGCCCTAGGTCTTTCAAGAAGTGTTGTCCGTGTAATCAGCCTCCAACTCTTTTGAGATGAACTAGAGTTAAGGTAACTGCTTACACCAGGAAATGGATTACACATTTCTGGCATAATTGGCCCCATTTTTAGAATTAGAAGATGAGGGTGAGGAATGGGATCTGTAGTCCCTGTGCTTGCTGGAATAGGGGTGTGAAAGCCATACGTGACTGCACCCCTGTACACATCTATTTCGGCAACTCCTTCTCATTCCCAGCTCTGGAATTTTATTCTCGTCTCTCACTACCTGCTGATTGGTCCTCAACCCTACCTCCAGTCAAGTACACTCACTTCTCTATCCTTTGTTGATAAACAAGCTCTGCGGGCTTGCGTGCACGGCCCACTCACATAAAGGTCAGGATGCCTTAACGAGATGAAATTGAAGGTCTCTGTAATCTTTCAGAGGACAAGTTAGTATAAATATCAAAAGCCAGCACAGAAGACCCTCACACGTAACTTGATGAGGTAGTTTGAGGAATAGAGAGAACATAGATTCTAGCCTGGGTCAGACTTGGACGTAAACTCTTTCTGTCATTTCGTTGTTGTGTGCCTTAGGACAAGTCATTTAAGCCTCTGACACTCAGTGTCTTACTTCATTTTTTAATGTGGATACCGGAACAGCAGCATGATCATGATGAACTGCATAAAACACCATTATGGTGCCCCTCATAGCAAGCCTTTGGTATGTCTTAGTTTGGTTTTCTCTTCATTAATTAACCTAATTAACATATATTCTTTGCATGTGTCTATTGTTAGCATTTGGGATGGAGAGTATGGCAGTTCTTCTGAAGGAGAGGGGGCTTACGAGGGTGGCAGAGTCCAGGAAACCCTCAACGATTCCAGGAAGGACGAGGGGAGAGTAATAATGGATCAAGAGATTGACATGAGAAGATGCTCATCATTGAAGGGAAATGAAGGAAAGGTGTTCATATGAAAGTCAGTGAGTGTACAGGGTTCAGGGATGGAAAGTCCTGCAGACAATACTCTGTCATGTTCCAGACTTGAAGTTCTCAGAGAGTTTGAGGCACAGTTTTGTAAGACAGAGATGTGAACAGAGACCCTATAGGAAGTCCATTCTTGCTTTCAGAAGCCCTGCTCGTCTGGTCTCTAGAGACCTCCTAGGATGACACATAGTTACAAACCGTCTTGGGTCTTCAGTTCTGTCAGCTCCTTCGATGGGGCGGTGTGTTGAGAGGAGAAGGAAGGACAAACGGAGATTAGACTTGATGGGGAGTCCACAAAGCTCACTGGACTACAAGTTCCCATGTCAAAGCAAGTCCCTGCTTTTCCCAAACACAGAGGCACGTGTCTTCTCTGAGCATCTCTGAGGGATCAGGAAGTTCCCCACGGTACCTTGAGAAATGGAGAGAGAATTTGAAGAATTTTCATGGTTCCTAATAAGTCTTCTTAGAGATAAGTGCCCCTTAGATTTAGACACACCTGGGTTAAAGTCACTGCTCTGTTCCTTGACAGCTGTGTGACCTTGTACATGTTTATTTAATTTCATTTTTCATACCATAAAATGGACATAATAAAAAAAATAGCACATTGGGTTTTTGAGATGCACGAATGAGATAATATGTTAAACATACTCCAGAGCCTGGCTTTCAGTATACAGAAGGCAGAAGACATTGTGATTATTATTAATTTGTTCCTAAAATTATCTTTATTCTGGATCTGTTAAGGAACGAGCCCATTTTAGAGATTAAAGCTATTAACGAGAAACTAAAAAAGTATAATGGGGGAGGAGAAAGGAAGGCTCGGGAAAGTTGAGCGAGGTGAGCTAGTCTGGTGGAGCTGACGAAGGGCCTTAATGCCAGAAAGAGGGGTTAAAGCCTGGTATATTTGGTGGGAAGTGGCTCAGCAAGGCTTGGGGTAGGATGGGGGGATAAAGGGAAGAGACGTGTTTGAAACAGCAGGCAAAGAAGATGCTTTTAACATTTCATACCTTCCGTCTCAGTGGAATTTGCAGAATTAATGAATTAATACCTACAAAATACTTAGAGACCATCAAATCAAAGAACTATAGAAATCCCACCTAGTGCTATAATTTTATTAAACATTTGCTGAACATGATACAGAATATATAGGTAACTATATTTTCTACCCAGAGGGTTTAGAATGTAATTGCAATGTTTTTTTTTTAATCATCTTGGGAGCAGAGGGAATTCTAGCTAAGTAATCTGTTTGAAATATCTCTGAAGGACTCAGATGGCTATTGCATTTGGTCACCATAATTTGCTCCCTGAATTCTGGAACGTAATTGCAGTGCTGTCACTGTATGATGCTAAGTACCAACACTGATGCTAACGATAATAATAAAAACCAGAGAAGTAATGTGCCGGACACTCTGGTAGGTCCTTCATGTATGTCACCCATGATATTGGAAACACATCCTGCGAGACAGGATCAATATTCCTATTCTAGAGATGAGGAACTTGAGACTTGGGGAAGCTATCCAATATTACACAGCTAGGGGGTGCTGCATTTGATCCCATAAGCCCGCAAAGACTGGCTCCTGCCTCGTTTTTTTCACCATCACGTAAGACAGTTGGGCACCCTAGGACGACAACAAGAGCAGGGTGACCGAGTCTTTATCTTAAACTACAAGCTCTTCACGCAGTTTCCATAGACCCTCTCTAAAGGGTTCACGGAACGCCATGCAGTTCTTTACAACCTCATATATCTAATGTGTTTATGCATTTCCCTAGGGAGTGGGTCTAGAAACTTCATCAGATTCTTGAAGGAGTTCATAACCCAAATAAGGGTAAGAACCCCCCTGCCCACCTTGAGCTAACTGTATTTTGGGTGGGGTTCAGAAACACGCTTAGTGCGAGCCTAACCCTTAACGACTCAGCTCAGAAATGAGGGTAGTGAGGTATGTGTCTGGGGGCTGCCAGGGGTGGGGGTGGGTAGCAGATTCAGGATCTTTCTTGCAGTTTTCCTCAACTGACTCCAAAACCCCCTATTTTTCAACCTTCTCTTGTGAGCCACAGATATGGACGAAACTGCCAGAGCCGGTACCCCGCCTGCTCCCAGGTTCTAGCTCTTCTGTTACATGTTTCCTGACTCCCACGGAAGAGATAACTCCACCCTCATGTGTGTGCATCTCAGTATAAACCCTTATTCAAGACATTAAGTTGCATTGTGATTATTTGTGTATGTGTTCACCCCGTTCATCAGACTGCATTTTCCCTAGGCAAAAACTGTATCATATTCATTTTCTTATTTTTATATAGATAGCATAGTGCCTAGAATACAGTCAGTGCTTAACAGAAAGTTAATATTCAATTTGTTGTGCAGATAGATGGATAGATAAGTTGACAAAGGAATACTTAACAGTCTTGAAAGCTAAGACGTTGAAGGGCATATATTAGTTGATAAGAACTCACTAATTTGGGGTCAAGTTATGCACAGACTAATGCTGGTAAAATCGGTGATGAGTGTGGGAAGAGAGTACACATTACACATGGAGTGGTGCTTCCCTTATACAAATGAGTACAGAAGGATGATTTGGTATAATAGGATTTTGCAGAGGGTATTTAGGAGAATAAAGTTAGGTGATTGGAAAGCCACAGCGTGCTACGAAACATAGCAGCTTTCCAGCCCTCTGCAAAAGGCACACTGTAGCTGACTTTCCAGCTCCTGCTTTATGTAATTTGGCTTAGTAGAGAGTGAAAGGTTTTCACACTCACAAAAGCTTAATATTAGCATCTTAGTAATGCATTCAAGCTGCCACCTACCCATATGGGCTACAGATCCTTGGAGGAGCCTAATAGGACAGAAGAATTCCCGTTATTTTAGAGTGTCTTTGACAGTGAAGAGGATAACAATCTTAAACAATCTATCAGGCTTAATTTTAGTGAAAATTCCTGGGTCATTAGCCTGGCTAATCTCTGCGTTATCTGTGTTTGAACAGAAAATGCTGTTATCTCTTATCCTATCTATTCCCGTGGTGAGCAATGGGTCTGCACTCGCCGCTGGAACCAGCGCTGATGCAATCGGCCTCATCACCACGGGAACGCTGTCCTTCGGCAAAGATGAGAGTTAAGTCCACCCTAAAAGAGTCCAAGCGCTCTCTTGAAGTATAATCGGAATTCTCCAGTGGGATTTAGGTATAATCTGTGAGGGGTGACATGAAAGAATAAGCATTTCTGAATTTTACCAAAAGCCTGCTGAATTCTAAGACTTAAAAAAGAAAATCCTGTCTTCAAATAAAGAGATAAAAAGGGTATACTCTTACCAAGGCAGTTAGGTATTTACTGAGAAAGATAATCTATGTTTTTACACTTTCCAGGGTGCACTATACTAGCCTTCCAACCCTCCAGTAAGCCTCGCTGCCTGGCATCTCAAGAGAATAAAACCCTAGAACAGAGAAAAGCTTTCTGGCTTTCTGGACTGTTTTCCTATAACTGTCCCGATCTTTGAGGCTGTAAAACAGCTGTACATTTGCTGCTCTTTGGCAAAGCATACTGACTCCATGAATATGGGGCTGATTTTTTTTTTTCATTTGTTCAGTGAGGTAGGAAAGTTCTGAGCCTTTCACCTAGGAAAAAAATAAAGATTTTTGTGGCATGAGTGATAACAATTCAGTCCCTCAACAGTCATGTTATACATTCCTTGAATTCAGTGACTTCTAGGAAAACCCCATCTGTGTTAACACTGAAATCACAAAGATAATGATTTTTTTTTTTTTTTGCATTAGTCTCATCTTTAAAGTTTCACATCTGCAGGGAGACCATTTATCCCATTTTTTCCTGTAATGTCAGAAGCCATGGATAAGCCCGTGGAAAACTGTCAGTATTGACAACGTCTTTTTTTGCACCCCAAGAAATTTCCTAGCTGGTGGATTCTGTAGCCAGTGGGTCCGTGACAGCAGGCAGAGTCCTTTGAAGGGTGGAGCCAACGACCCTGCTGTGGAAGCTGAAAAGTGAGAACCAAGGGACTAGATCCATGCCTTCTAGGGTTTGGGGTCTCTGACTTTGAGTCCAGTATCTGAGAAAGCTGACAGGTTAAGGAAATAAAAGTACTTTTTAAGGGCAAGACATCACTCGCCTGTTAAGTCTGGGAAAAATATACCCCAGGCTCAGGCTCAGAGAAGTGCAGCAACTTAACTTAAAATCACAGAAGTGATGGATGACGGAACAGGACTCACCTCTGCACTGCAAAATCCACGCTAGTAAATTTGTCCTTTAATAAAAGACCAGAAACTGTGGAGAGCTGCTCTTGAGTTTTATCTGGGCAGCATTCTGGTGTGTGAGCTGTTTACCACATTTCCTTTATCCTCCCAGCCTCGCTGCCTGTTGTCCCTTCATCTTCACAAAAGCAACAGCAGCATCAGGGAGGCATAGTTCGTCTTATTCTTGCCAACATTAATAAGAGACAGTAAAGGGCAGTAAAGCATATCCAGCAACTCAATCTTCAAAAAATACCTAAACTTTAATTTAACTTCAACAGTGAACCTAGCTGAATTTTTAAAACCAACTAATTTGAGGAAGCTTTTGAAATCTTGCACTCATTTGAAGATTATAGGAAACTGAATTAAGAGGCCCTTTGCCCTCTGCTAGCCGGGATGTAGGTCAGGGCTCAGACTGGCTGCTGCCTTATGTTGGCAAAGTAGTTTGGGCAATTCATCCACAATCTGCCTTTTGATCTGTAACGTAGAGGTAAGGACTCGTGATTGGTTTAGTTTCATTGACTGAACGCTCAAGGGCCTGTGGGAACGAGAACGCTGTGACATTGCAGACACAGTTCAATACTCTGTCCACAGGATTGCTAAAAAGGAATCCTTCTAAAATGCGAACCTGATCATTACCCCATCCCTATCCCCCACCTTAACCCCCTTTAGTGGCCTCCTTTTCCCATCAGAACGATGCCAAACTCCTCTTTCTGACATTTAAGCTGACCACAACCTGGCCTCTAGTCAGACCACCGCCTACCCTCCCTTCCACGTAACCAGCACTTGCCCCTTAAATGCCGTTCCTTTGCAAATATAGACTCTCCGCATGGAACGTCGTCCTTCTGACTCCCCCACTTCCAAGGTCAGCAATTCCAGGAAGCCTCTCCCTGTCTGAGATGGTGCTTCTCTTGTACTATTACAGCGCCTTGTGTATGACACTCATCACACTCTGCTGTGATCAGTGATTTTCTTACCACTGTTATTCCAAGAGCGCTTTGAGAGCAAGGGGTATCTCCTATTCCATTATATCTTCCAGGTATCTACCTTGATATGGAGTAAAACAGTAAGTGGATACTGCAAAACACACACATGTACTCCAGACACATTTTGTGACTCATGAAATTGGTTATGTTGGCATTTGCTGTTCAGTTCAGGTACAGACGGGATTCCCAAGGGGTGAGCTGCGGCAAGGATGAAGCTGAATAAAAAGAAGGGTGGGTGAGTATAGACTCCAGGAGGTGGCATGTAAAATTCAAAAGGTTTCAGCTGGTAAGCTGATGGGTGAGGACTGACGTCCAAGTCTAGGAAGCCAGTTCAATGTCAGTACCAGCACGTTAGGGAATAATAGAAGGAGACACAGTACTTACTGAGAAAATGCCAACAGAGAAAACCGCCACGTAGAGAGAAACTTAGCAAACGGTGGCCATTTTCAAAAAGTCATAGATGTTTAAGGCAAACTTTTCACCTCCAGAAATCAGTTTATTTATTTTCCCTGCAAATCAGTTCCTTCTTTAGGCTTTACTTTCTCCTCAGCAGACCACTGTCCTCCTAGTCACCTACGAACACAAAATTTGGAGACTTTGGAGCTTCTTACATGCTTTTATTTCCAGCCATTAAGGATAACAAAAATAATAATTATAAGAATAAGAAGCAGTGTTCATAGATGCTTTCTATGTTCTAGGCACCATTTCAGTTTTAACTCATTTAAGATACACAAAAACCCATTTGAGATTGACAGCCCCATTTTTAGAATGAGAAAACTGAAGCAATGAGACAATAAGTTAATTTTCTAAAGTCACACACTTAATAAATAATGGATCCAAGATTTGCAGCCAGACAGTCTGTTTCTAGAACTCATACACTTAAGTGCAACATTTTACTGCTGCTAATTTTTTGTTATTTTAATGCTAAAATATACCCCATTTCTTTTCACAAGTTGACATTACTACATACACTGCTTTTGTTACAACCCTGCTAATCGACCTCTAGCCCAGTGCCTCTGCCGTGGTCTCCCTGTGCTCTGTGTATCCCTTAGTGGGACTGGGAAGGCAACACGCTGTTGGTGGAAGAAAGACTCAATAGAGAAAGAAACAGTGTAACTACGATGTAGTTGGTAATTATATTATAAATTATAAGGCAGTTTTGAGGTCAATTATAGCAATCATATGCTAAAGGCAAGTAGTTTCTGCTATAGACTGAATGTTTGTACCTCCCCAAAACTCATATGTTGAAACCCAATTCCCAGTGTGACGGTAATTGGATATGAGGATATTGGGAGGTGACGAGGTCACGAGAGTGGAGCTCTCATGAATGGATAGCTGCCCTTATAAAAGAGGCCCCAGAGGGCTCCCTCATGCCTTCTGCCATGTTAGGTTACAGCAAGATGATGACAGACATCTATGAATTAGAAAGTAGACCCTCACCAGGCAACGAACCTTCCAGGACCTTGATCTGAGACCTCCTAGTCTCCAGAACTGTGAGAAATAAACTCCTGTTGCCTGTAAGCCACCCTGTCTATGATATTCTGCCATAGCAGCCTGAACGGAGTAAGTCTCCTAGATAAACAAAGTTGATTTTCAAGTTAGATAATGAAGCAGAACACAATTATTCTGCATGCAGGAGATACTCCTTAAATATAAATACATAAAAAAAGCCCTAAAAATAACAAAAAAGATTTGTCAAATCCTTATCAGTCAAATGAAAACAATAAGAAAGCAAAAATTGCAATCTTGATATTAGAAAGAATTAAATTCAAGCAAAGGTATTGAAAAAAACCTACATGGATATGTAGTAATGTTGACAGCTACAACTCAGTGAACATTGGACAGTTATGATTATCTCTGCACTAAATAATAAACAATCTATATAAAGCACAAAATATAGGAACTGCAAAAAGTAGATAGAAACATTTATAATGGAATACATCACTCTCAGAACATGACAGTTAGTAAAGGAATATTGATTAGAAGACATAAAAACAATAAAGTATCAGTAAGATAGACCGTATGCGTATATATATAAATCACCCTGATGGTAGAGAATATGCCTTATTATCAGATAGGTGTGGGTTGTTCATAAGAAAATCATATATAGGATCACAAATAAGACAACTGTAAGTTTGTTAAATTAGAAATATCAGAAACACAATATTCCAATTACAGTGAAAAACAAACACAAAATCCATGAATAAATTTAAAAATAAAAATGCCATCCACATAAAACAAACAAAAACAAAAATCTTATATGAAACAATTCTTGCATGAAAGAACTGCAGGACAAAATAAGAGAATTTAAGAAAAATAATGATAATGAAAATAGTATATAATAGAATATGTGAGAGTCCCAGGATCACCTCTAAGAAAATAAATATAAACAACTACAAAGGAATGAAAAGAATAAGAGCTAAATCCTAACTTGTGAGTAATTACTTTAAATGTAAATGTAAGTGAGACTACAGAAAAAAAGCAAGAGAAAAATCAATAAAACCAAGATCTGGTTCTTTGAAGAGATAAACAAAACTGATAAATCTTTAGCCAGATTCACCAAGAAAAAAAAAGGGAGAGGGCCCAAATCAATAAAATTAGAAATGAAAAAGAAGTTACAACAAATACCACAGAAATACAAGGGAATCATAAGAGATTGTGAAAAACAATTATATGCCAATAACATGGACAACTTAGAAGAAATAGACAAATTCCTAGAAATGTAGGATCTCCCAAGACTGAAGTAGGAAGCAGTAGAAAATATAAACAGACCATTTACCAGGAATAAAATTGAATCAGCAATTTAAAAAAAAACTCCCAATAAACCAGATTCCAGGGCTAGGTGGCTTCACAGGTGAATTCTACAAAATATTTAGAGCAGAGATAACATCGACGCTTTCAAACTATGCTCAAAAAATCACAAAGGAATGAATGCTTCTAAATGCATTCTGCAAGGACAACATCATCCTGATGCCAAAACAAGACAAATACATCACACACACAAAAAAGAAAATTACAGGTAAATATCACTGATGAACATAGATGCAAAAATCCTCAACAAAATATTAGTGAAAGTAATTCAACAGCACGATAACACATGCACTGTGATCAAGAAGGAGTTTCCCTGTGATGCAAGGATAGTTCAATATCCATCAATCAACGTGATACACCATATTAACAAATGAAGAAAAAAATCATATGATGATCTCAACAGATGCAGAAAAAGCTTTTGAAAAACTTCAACATCCATTTGTGGTAAATAGAGAAATAGATGAGGCAGATCAAGAGGTTCAAACTTCCAGCTGCAAAATAACTAAGTCATGGGTCTGAAACATACAAGTTGGGGAATGTCGTCAGTAATTATGTAATACTTTGTGTGGTGAGAGATTGTAACAAGACGTATCATGGTGATGACTTTGAAATGTCTAGAATTATTGAATCACTATGTTGTATAAAAGGAACTATTGTAGTGTTGTAGGTCAATTATACTTCAAAAAACAAAGAAACACAGAAAAATAGACCATACTTGTGTTCACCAGTGGCACTGAGCGGGGGAAGGGAAACTGGATGCAGGCAGTCAAAAGGCACACATTTCCAGGGACAGGATAAATTAGTAGGCATATAATGGACAATATGACAAATATACTGCAGTGTGTTTTATATAAAACCTGCGGAGTAAATCCTAAGAGTTTTCACCATAAGTAATTTTTTTTTCTATTTCTTTAATTTTGTACCTTTGTGACATAATGGATACTCACTTAAATAATTGTGGAAATCATTTCATGGTGTATGTAGGTGAAATCATCATGCTGTACACCTTAAATTTATGCAGTGCTGTATGTCAATTACATCTCAGCAAAACTGGAAGGAAAAAAAAAAGAGTAAAGGAGAGTAGTAATAGTTGTTCTGAGCCCGTCCCAGGCACACTGGGCACACTGTCACCTTACACGTACTCCTCAGACTGCACGTGATCTCACTTTTGGTCTTTATCCCTCTTTACTAGCTTTCCCCTTGTAAATGCATTGAGAGCAAGTAAATGCAAACCTGAACTTGGTCTCTCATAGGCCCCTGAATATGGCCTTTTTTTTTTTTCCAGGACCAGCAATCATAGAAGGTGTACGTTATCCTGGAATGCACATCTTTGGATTAGTTAAAATCTAATGCCCATCTTTCACTGATCAGAGACTTGTTCTCATTTGTAAAATGTGGGAAGTAATAATTAGCTTATTGGTTGCTGTAGAATTAAACAAGATAATCTCTTACAAAGCACCCTGAGTAGTTCATTGCACTTGATAGGTGGAATTAGTGCTTTATGGTTGTTGTTGCTGTTGTTGCCATTATTGCTCTTCTCTAGCATTAGCCTCCAAGGTTAGCTTGAAAATACAATCTAATTTCATTAATAACCCATTACAGATCAGTCATCTATGAATTTATTTAAACCTGTTTAAGAACTATAATTCCTATTTTACTTCTTAGAGTAATGAGTTCCATAAACTTTATTACCTGCCGTGTTAACATGGCATTTCCTTTAAAATTGTTTTCACTTAGCTTTTCCAAGCATCAATGGATTCTTCGTCGTTTTTTTCAACAGTATTTTGCGTGTGTCTGTTTTGATCTAATTCCCACACTTGAAATTTTTATAGATGCCAATCATAGCCTTTCACACTCATCATTATTTTATACTCAGTGCTTTTGTTTGTATTGTTTTTTAATTTGATCTGAACCTAGAAATCTGAAACCTACTCCCAGCTTCCAGTGTCAGGTGGAGGAGAAAGGTCATTCAAGGACAGGACGTCCTCTGAGGTCTTCTTATTTGTGGTCTTTGCTACCCTCACCCTTAGGATGGTGTTCTGAGGGTCTGGATGATTTTGGTTACAACTCAATGGAGGACTTTAGAGAAATGATCCCTAAATTGGAGCCACACATTAATATGATTACACTATCAGATCCACAGTGATCTTCTCTCTCAAACTGAAGGGCGATTTCCTAGAATCTTTTTGTGTGTGTTCATTTTCACTTTGACCTTGTCTGGGTTTCAGGTAGATCACTGTTCCAAAGAGCTGAACAGCAGAATCAATTCTATGCATTTTCTGAGTACGCTTTAGGGATTAGCAAGGTGCTATCTCTTTGTGAGAGACACAAAAGAAGCATGAGGTATGACTTACATCGTCGTGGACTGATAGTCTACGGGTAACTAGACAGACATATAAAAATGTGAATACAAGACAGTGCAGGCTATTTGTGTTGTGTAAGTCAGACAAAAATTAGTGTAAGAAAGAAACCAGTGTCCCTCACTAATATACTCAAAATCCTTGGCAAGGGGATGAAGCAAATAGTAGAAAACTATGTATAATGTGTATTCTTTTATCAAATATATGTTTGCATGCTTTTTCATAGAGTTTTTCATGTGCATAGTTTAAAAATCAAATAGCTATCAAAGCTTCACAGCTTGGAAAGCAGTCCCCTGCCCCACCCCTCCTCAGTACCAACCCCAGATGCAAATTATGTTCAACTCTTAGAGATTTTTTTCTAATACTAGCCAAAATATTTCAAAACAATATTTAAATATCCCTAATCTCTATTTGTTTCAGGTTTAGTTAGGTTCTTTTGACTTCCTCCTTTGTAAAAGGGAGTTCGGCTTTCTTACAACTCTCTAAACACATATATTCTCACGTAAACACTTTATCCACCTACCCACACCCATATCAGTCTTCTCACATTGACCCAGTGTGGTTATGCTACAATTTTTACTTAAAAATTGTTATTTAGATATTTATGTCAAAGCCAAATAAATTTTAACTTAACATTCCTTTAGTAAATTTAGGTTTATGTTCCATTTTCTGTATAATCTTTCTGTTTTCCTGGGGGGTTGATAATTTAACCAATTCCTGATTCCTACCCCTCCTCCTCTTCTCCCCCTTTCTCCCTCTCCCTTGCCGTTTTCTAGGGACCTAATATTCATTTATATGCAAACATCCTTTCAGTAGTATAAATATCTTCTGGCGATTTCAACTACTAAACGAACCTGTCCATTTTATTTCTTGGAGACACCCCTCTGGGTGCCCTTTCTCTCCCTCCCCAACGTGGGCGGGCGGTCTCCACGCTTGCCGCACGCCTCTGTCCTTAGGCTGGACGCCTTACTGCACACCTTTGCCATCACTCAGGCGTTCCCTTCACTTCGCTCTTATGTGGGAATTCTTTATTTCTTGGATATGGCCGCTTGCTTGTTCTTGCTTTGTTTCCTCACTTTGCTGAAGCATTTTCTTTAGTCGCCTCCGTGGAAAGAATACTTGGGAAGTAAATGTTTGAGTACTCGCATCTCTAAAGCTATCTTTCCTTTCACCTCAAACTTATTCCATTGTTTATCTGTAGAGAACTCTAGGTTGGAAATTCTATTTTCTCAAAGTTGTGAGAGCATCAGTGCCTTTCTTCTACTTTCTAACATTAATGTTGCCAAGTGTGACTCTTGATCTTCTACGTGTGACTTCCCACCTAGACATTTTTAAAATCTTCTCCCCAAGATTTTTGAAACTTGATGATACTATGCTTAGATGTGGTTCCTTTATTTTTTTCAATCGTTATTCTGAGTACACATTGAGCCCATGAGTCCACAGATTTTACTTTATAAATTTTCCCATTTATTCATTTATCTTGCAATTTCGGCCTCTGCTTTCCCTCCTCTCTGTTACTTCTGGTAGTAGATGCTGGGAACCTAGACCAGCTGTTCGTTCCTCCTGCTTTCATACCCGTGTGTTATTTTGCTTTTCCACTTTCTGGGATACTTCTTCAGCTTTAGTCTACAGCTCTGAGTTGAATTTTTTACATCTGCTCTCATCTTTAATTTGTAAGAGTTTTTGTTCTCTGAATCTTTCTTTTCTACCTCATTTCCTTCTTATCTCAAGGAACCAAGAAGTTGAATCTTGTACCTCTGAAGACTGCAAAATTTTTCAAGTTTTCTTCTGATTCTTGAATTGCTTTGCTCTCCTTTAATTTCCCTTTTTTCAAAAACATTTTTGGTTTCTGATTTTTGTCTTTTATGTGAAAAGTGTTCCTTAAGTACCTGGTGTTTCTTAGCTGATGGTTAATATTTAAAGAGTGAGTTACTAAAAAGCTCATTGGGTTCTGTCTGTCTTGGAGGGACCTCTTACCTGGTGTGGGTTTGTCTGGCTGGAAGAACTGAGGGACCCATTCCTAATAGTATGTGGATGGCTCAGTCCATTTTCTCAGAAACAAGCCGCTAATCTAGATCTCTAAAGCGTTTATCAACAGACTCACGGGTTCAGCGGACCCTCAGGATGATCTCCTGTCAGAGCACTGCAAGCCTGGCTTTCAGCCAAGTCGGGGAAGGAGAGGGTGGGCGGCGGGGAGAGGCTCACCTTTCCCTCTAGAGACTTCCGGTAAACATTGAGTCCAGTGCTCACATGTCCAAATCGTTTCTGCTTTACTTCTTCTAGAAATCAGTTTCTAATCTTCTGTCTGGGAGCTCAAGGACAGTTTCCACTCAGTGCTGGGTGGGAAAGGGCATCTGGTGGTGAGGGACCTGGCATAGTGCTGCCAGAAAACGTACAGGCCACTGGGTTAAATCTCCATTTAAGATAAATGATCTCTTTTTCCTTATAAGTTATGATCCAAATTAAAATGTTATTGGTTGTTTACCTGACATTCAAATTTAACTGGGAACATCCATTTTGCCCTTGCTAATCCTTGCAACGCTACCCTCAAATGACTATAGAATTTAACTGCTATTGTTGATTTTAGATTCATTTGTATTTCTACTTCCCGAAGTGCCTGGCTCCAGCCACTAATTGGAAGCTTTCTGGGGTTCTGTGGTAAAAGTGAGACTGCTTTTGGCTTATTTTTTTCCCTCTCCACCAGCATAATTTCCAATTTTCTTTTTATACTAAGTCAGCTAGCATTTCCAGCTTATTTCAGGTTCTGAAACGGCGTTATTATTTCCTCCCATTTTCTCTATACTTGACGGTTTATATTAAACACACAACATTTCCATTTTGGTGGAGGTTCATGTGTTCTTCGATTTGCTATGTTTAATCAGGATGATTCAATAATATTTCTAAGTGTTTGAATAAGAAGATTATACCACGACTTCTACGGTTAAACATAGAAGATAAACCACATGATTTATCTGCTCTTTCTTTCCAAACCCCACTAAATGATGCCAAAAACCTACAGTTTTGGGAGAACATGTTTCAGGTGTTTTTTGTATTAGCTGACTGTCTAGAAGGAAGGGGGCTCCAGCTCAGTGCCCGACGCGGGAAGACTGAAGAAACATCCGGTCTTCCTCCTCTCCCCTGAGACCGCTGGCCCTTTGGGAACACCGGTGCCACAGCAATTGGGATTGATGGTCCGGGTTGGCAACAGGCTCACTTGTCTAGAGTCTCTGTACGAGACATCTCTCAGGCCTGTTCCACCCCGTCCCTACTCGGCTGCAGGACTGATTATTCTCTGGACAAACAGAAATAGAAAGGGCCTCTTTGTGCATCAGCACAGAAGATAGCACGAGGGATCGAAGGGGCCCGAAGCAGAGAGATTAATTGAAAACTATATACAGAGAGGACCTCACTGCCCTTTCCTCATCTTGCTTCCAAAATTCCTCCAGGCATATATATATATCTTTTCCCTTCATATAAGGGATTAGGAAATTCTCTGGAGACAGACTAATAGCTCAGAGCTAAAAAAATCTCCCTCCATATACTGATATTAGTGAAGAGGACGACTTATGATTTTACTGTCCCTAAGTGCTACTCAGAACCCAAGGGAAATTCTTGAGTTCTACACAGACTTCGAACCAGCTTTTTATGGCCTTGCTCTTTAAGATGAACAGACTTTTTAAGATGAACAAACATTAATGTTCAGACTTTGGACCTCTGAAGAATGCCACTGATATGAAAGAAAAATGAAACAGAAAAAGGGGACTCAGAAAAGAAAGAAAAGAAACAACACATACAGCACACACACAAAAACCATTCAAAACATTATGATCAATATTTTTGAGAACAGAAGATACTGAGTCCATCAAAAAATGAAAAGTAAAAAAACAGAGAGCCAAGCAGCACAGAAGGTCATGGCCTGCCAGGTAGAAGATCTCAGAGACAGTCTAGGGTCACCTGACACCACCAGCACACACATGTCTTGCTGCTGTCATTGCATCTGCTGCCTGGCTAGCCAAGCGTGGTACTTCCCGCGAGCTCCCGTGGCCACCCCAGGAGTGCACTAGCAGTGGTGATACATGGGGCTGTTCTATTACAGGGGCGACATCTAGACCCTGCTAGTGGGGGCTGCTAGGGCTGAGACCACTGCCACATCAAAGCCAACAGGCCAGCTACAGCTGCAGGATGACACCACCATCTGAGGGCACGGCCCCAGGAGCCCTCTGCGTGTTACCGTGGAACAGACACCAGAAACGCGTTGATTTTAGCAGGGAACAGGGTCACCTGAAGAACTTGCTGTAATCAGATTTCTGGCCCACATCTCCCCCCATTTTGGATTCAGGAGGTTTGGGCTGGAGTCTGAAACATAGCATTCCTAATACGGTACCAGGTGCTCCTTGTCGCTGGTCCAGGAATCCTACACTGAGAATCTCCAAAAGCACTTGAACAAAGCAGACCCCAAGGCACTTCTATCCCACGTTGTTCTATGAAAAAGACCCACCCAACTGCGAATGGATGTAGAGTCTGGAAACAGTTTGCCAAAGAAAATAAAAATTATCTTCTATCTGTAAATATGACACTAATTTCTGCAGTAAAATTACAAAGCCCACATAGCCTGCATTTGCTTTTCCTTTTTCTGACACAGAACTCCACAGATTGAGAACTATTTTATCACCATTTTGAATAAAACCAGTAGATACAGGTCTCTTTTCCAAAACCTCAACTGAATATGGAATCACACTTGGAATTAAACTCTGATGGAGTTTCATAAGGTATGTGTTCTTACTTATGTATTTCTCCTAGTTTTTAATTTTAAAAAGAGTAATAAATCCTAACCTTGACTCATTTTTAACAGCTAAATAATTTTATTTCCTAATTATAAGAATAATAATTACTTATTTAAAAATAAAATGTAAAAATTGTGCTCTACACTGGAATGACACAACATTGCAAAATGATTATAAATCAATGAAAAATGTTAAAAAAAAATAGAGTGTAAAGTTACAAATAAGCTTTATATTCGTTTAAATATTTTATGAATTTGAAGAGAGTTTTCCCACATGCAGTATTGTATCATAAGCATTTTCTCATAGTATTAAAATATTATTTGTAGAGAAAAAAGGTTCTAACCAAGGGAAAAAGTGAAATAGGAACTTTAACTACCAAAAAAATTATTTATGTGTGTAGACAGGAGACAAGGTAAGGTTGTAGATGGAAATTAGCTTTTATTGTTTAATCAAAATCTACAACCCAAAATGTTAGAGATGCGAACACAAAGTATTTCCAAAAGGAAAGTTGCCCTAAGCTCTCAGAGAAATGCTAACAATTATATTTTATCTACCTTACAACTCCCGGGTGAATTGATAAATGCATCTCCTGCTCCAAGGCTAACTTGTGTTCCTCTGTTCATGTGTAAATATTGCATATCTGCTTCTTTCTATCCTGAAGTTGTCTTTTCAACCCTACTCCTTTCTACCCAACAGATATAGTGTTTGAATGTCAAACACTACCTTTATAACCAAGAATCAAGCCATTATTTCAATTAGCCAAATAAAATATTTCTTTATCATTAACCAAGATTGCCTTTGTTAGTGGTTTTCAACTTCGGCTGCACAGCAGAAACGCAGGGAAGTTTTATTTGTTTATTTATTTCAATTGAAGTATAGTCAGTTACAATGTGTCAATTTCTGGTGTGCAGGACGTTTTGATCACACATATACATACACATACTCATTTTCATACACTTTTTCATTATGTGTAACTACAATATATTGAATATAATTCCTTGTGCTACACAGAAGAAATTTGTTTTTTATCTATTAAAGCACTAAAGCCAGAAACCAACCCCTCAGAGACTGTTTTAAATACGGGAGGAGGTGAGAGAGGTCTGTGGACTAGCAGGATAGGCATTACCTGGGAACGTACGTGAAATATAAAATCTCAACCTCTATCCTGGACTCAGTGAATCAGAAATTCTGGAGGTGGGACCCAGCTCTTCTGTGCTCTAACAAGCCCTCCAGGTGATTTTTAGAAGATTCCCTAGACAAAAGGTTTCCACAAACCTTCAATTTGTAGAAAACACATTATCTGCAAAAGGCATTAAAGTGAAGGGCAATAAATCGAGGCGTGCCTGTGACCACCAGCTGTTTAAGGGCACTTGTTTTGTACCAAGCACTGTGCTAATTGTTTTACATGAGTTTACGTTGATCATTTCAACAACCCACTGAGGAGGTACTATTATTGTTCCCGTTATTTTAATGAGAAAACAGACACAGAGGTGGTTATTTGCCCAACTACATGCAACCGCTAAGCGATGGATTTGGGATTCAGATTCAATCAGTCTAATTCTAAAAACTCAGGCTCTGAGCCTTACAATAACATTGTAAGGATTCTAGATGTATGCCTATATTCTGCCCTTTGTTTTGGCAGTAACTGCCTAACCTCCAAACTTCCCAAATGTTAAATGTGGTTTAACTATATAATACTTTGAAAGTAATAGCCTTTGTCAGCAAATTTCAGAGGGCTTCCCAGCTAGGGCCCTTTGCCATTTTGAGAGCCTCAGTCAGTGTAACAGAGAGTTCGAGGTATATTTGTGAAAAGGAAAAGCAATCAATAGGGTCTAATACAATGATCTACTGTCCCGGTCATGCTCACTTTGGGCAGGATCAAAAATGTAATTTCTGGAGCTCAAATTTCTTGCAATTTAGTCCTGTCTCTCTTAATGCTGTCAAGCAGGCTCGTCTTGGTTCCCGGACTTGAACTTGGATGTTGGCTCATGAACTGGAGAGTGATGTCCTGCGTGACTCCTCAGAGACCCGGAGAGTGGTTCTTTCCATGCGGTAAGTGATGTTACGTGTGGGACAAGGTCCTGGAAGTAGGCAGGCTCTGTACAACTAAAATGCATTACCGTTAAGAACATGGACCGCCAGGGGGAGACTTCAGCAATTAGGAAAAGGAAAGGTTTGGCTTGTTTAAAGGAATACAGATTCTGCATAAAATAATTTCAGATGATGAGATGGACTCTTTGCAGCTCCTCCCTGGCGAGACATATGACACTGGGGAGATCACCCTGTATCTTTAGGTCTCAGTTCAAGTTACATCCGGATGTGAACATTTTTATAACGCGACTTAACAAGTCTCCCTTCTTTCCTCTGTTTCTGAACCACACACTGCAGTAAAACATTTTTCTTTGTATCTGAAATTTTCTTCCAAAGGAAAAAAAAAATCCCTAAGTGGGTTTTCCTCTCTTAACATCCTTTCTTTCTTTCCTGTGACCTAAGATTTTGTTCTTCTCGCCACCGACCCAAGAGGCCCACCTCCCTGCTCTGGGCCTCATTAGCTGCCCTGGCCCCTGCCAGCCCGTGTCCTGCAGCGCTCTCGATTATGCCTCCCTGGTTCACCCGAAGCTTTCACGAGCCAGTGGGCGTCTTACTCACGGGACTCTTGGTGCTCAACCCATGGAATTGCTTTTCAACAATTCATTTGAAAACAAATCCTTAAAGATAAAGTAAAAAAAAAAAAAGAAAAAAAGAAAAGTTGGGGTATGGCCAGTCCAGAACATGAAAGGAAGTGGCCAGAATGCTTAGCGCCACACTGGGAAAAGGATCCAGAGGCACATCCAGCCACAGACAATTGGAAGACTCAGTTCTCTCTTCTGCTTTCATGTCATCAGAATCTGCACCTTGAGTTTTACCTTAATTTTACACCTGAGCTGGTTTTTTACCAAATCATAGAGTTCTCACCAACAGTCTCCTTTTTATTGTAGCTCGGAGCCCTGTGAGAACGCTGGAAAGAGTAAAGGGGGATTGTCATCAGCCCAACACCTACACTGAATTCTTGCACTAAATAAAACGGTCAAGGAAAACATCATGAAAATTTCTATGCATGATGAAAAAAACATTAAACAAAACGATACCGAGCAAATTTTGCAAAACCATCCTGCTATTTTTAAGCCAAGGCTTGGCAGAATGAATGTCATTTCCCTCCAAAGTAGCTCCTGATCCTTGAATAGACACATGGTTGTACACATGTGAGTCTGACAAGGTAGTGAACCCCTTGCTTGTGAATGTAACACAAAGAATCTGAGAGGCTTTAATTTCTTTTTTTTTTTCCTGAAAAGGTAAATTTCCTGTGTAATTTTGCCAACTGGAGCACTTGTACGCTTTAGTTATCCATGTGATACGATTTGCCGTTGTCTGAGGCATCTGCAGGAGAGGAAAGGAAGGGAGTAAGAAACAGAATGGCCAGCAGTCCTTTAACTAAAGGAGCAGCAACCTTCATTTGAAAGAAAACTCAGGAGGACTAAACTCGGGGTGGCGGGAAAAGTTTCTCTTTTAAACGTCTTAGCTTCCAATCCGATTAAATTTGTGTGCTTAAAACAAAGCCCCCCAGCCCCCAGTATGCCCTCTCTGCTTAGATATGACCGCAGAAAGAGAAGCAAAAACTGTGGACACCAAGCATGGCAGGTGCTAGATGCAGAGAACTCTGTCTTCTAAAAGGAGGGGCTGGATTAAAGACAGAATGTGGTTTTGGTTTTTGTTTTGGTTTGGTTTTGATCCCTGTTGGCTTTTTACCCAGATTGCCTTCCTCTCACCTCCAACCCCCTCGCGTTTCGTCCTTTCGGGCTCGGCATTCTTCAGTATCCTTACAGCGTCCAACCCTTGGCCATAACTTCTCTTTAATAACGAGCCAGTCTTTGTTCTTCCCACATCTGTTTTCCTGGTATTCCAGACTTCCAATTCACCCACTGGGTTTTGGTCCCATGTTCCCTGAGCCAGGGCTGACAGCTCAAATATAGAAATGAATGATTGCTGCTAATGAATCATATTTAATTGGTGACACCTTTTGTCCTGTGTGGAATAATATAAACTACAGATCAACCCCTATTGATTCTGCTGCCTAAAGCATGCAGATAAAGTTTTACTTTTAAACAAACAGCAGATTATTCGAGGTAAAAACTCAGATACTAGAAGGAGGGATTATGTTTGCAAAAAGAGGAAAAGAGATGGGTTTTGATGCTAGAGAAATAGTAGGAGACAAATCTTTTACTGGGACAAGCAGTGATGTAAACCCTCCTTCTGACTCTCGTGTATGTCCACGCTGTCTACTGGGAATACATGTCGCATCTGTCATTATTCCTCTGTCCCGCTCTGGAGTTGCAGCATGGGAGGCTGCCTCTGGGAGGGGCATGATCTTCCTCAGTCCTTGTTAGGAATAAAAGCATAGCCCGGGGACAGGAGATATGCTCAGCCTTTAAATTCTAGGTGTTAAGCAATAAAAACAAACATTTTCTGGAACTGCATGTAGCCCAGCCTAGATCACATAGAGATATCCCATGAGATGGGGGCCAAAGCCCCACACAAAAGTGAAGAAGCAGGAATTAAAGAACATTTGTTTGCTTGGAGTAAACATCTGTGTGGTCCATTCACCAGAGGGAACTGAGACAATAGCAGATAACTAGTGGAATTTTGAAGATTTTACATCCCGGCCTGGACTTCATCAACCCTGGCTAGTGGGAAGTAAATCAAAGCATGATTGCAGGAAAAAAAAATTTCTAGCAGCCTTGTTTCTAGTTTAAACTTTATCATTTACTGAACAAGTGACTTTGAGCAAATCAGTTGGTGCTTCCAGTCTAAGTTTTATGGTTCAGTGAGGTCAGTAACATCCTGTTATAATTGCTGCTCAAATGAGACTGTGAGTGTAAAAATGTTTAAGAAACTTAAAATGCTCTAAAACACCAAGAACTGTGATTTTTATTTGATCATAGCATACTTTCCCCACTAGATGGTAAATGTCCTTAAGGGGAAGTAAGAGTTCTACACCTAATTCCAGCACATATCCAAGCACTTCTCAGACACTGCATGAGCACCCAACAGCAGCTCAGTTCTGACACTGTAAACTGGGAGAGGAGTGTCGGATCCCAGACGTTATGGGCTCCATTCTACGAGACGGCCCCTTTCCCATTTCAGATGCCGGTGACAAACCCGGATTGTTACCTGAGCTTCTGACCCACTGGCTATAGATTGGAGGTTCCAATGAACCCCTCCTTGGGTTGATTAACTTGCTAGAGCAGCTCACGGAACTAAAAGAAACATTTTACTTGCTAGATCACCAGTTTATTGCAAAGGCTATCACCCAGAAACAGCCAGATGGAAGAGACGAATAGGCAAAGAATTGGGAAAGGATGTGGCATTTCCATGCCCTCTCCAAATGAGCCACTGTCCCCAAACTCCACATGTTCACCAACCCGGATGCTCTCTGAACCCTGTGCTTTGGGTTTATATGAGGGCTGTATTACCTGGGCATGACGGATGCAGTTACTGGACACTGGCAATCAGTTCACCTTACAGTCTCTCTCCTCTTCCGGAGATGGGGTGGGCGGGGTGTGACTGGAAGTTCCAATCCTCTGATCAAGTGCTTGGCTCCCCTGGCAAACAGCTTCCATCCTTAGGTGCTTCCCCAAAATCACCTCTTTAGAGCAACTAAAGACACCTTTGTAGTTCTCATCACTAAGGAAATTCCATGCTTTTTAAGAGTTCTGTGCCAGAAATGGGGACAAAGACCACATACATATTTCTTGTAACTGTGTGACTTGTAAATCACACGTATCACCTGTCATAGGAAGTATATTCATTTGTATAGCAGACAGGAGTGGGCTAGCACAAGATTATAACTTAATGAACATTCAATAATTATTTATTGATGGATTGCACAATAAATTCTCTGACCTTAACCCCAATTTTCTACTAATTTTGCAAAAAGGGAATATTCTCAATATGGAATTTTTACTTAAGGAGGAAAATTCCAAGCCACTATGTAACAAGATGATCAGGTTGATGCCAGAATGCAGCTGTCAGCTTCGTCCTCCTTCCAAACTAAAAATGACACCCTTTCTTCTTTTCCTGAGCAAAGTCTTATGCAGACTATAAAGCAACTCCAGGGGTGGGGTTTTAATGAGACAGCCACCTCCCTGGGGCTTCACAGGCATTGGTTCTGTGCTCAGGCTTCATGCCAGGGGTATGATTGCATCTCCATAACTTCTCCCTCTTCTCTGCTTAACCCCCATCCCACTAGTTCAGACACCCTTACTGCTCATCTCATTTAAATACAATAATAATTTTAAAAGACTTGCAAAATTGCAAGTTAACTGTGTTTTATATTTTGTGAATGCAAATGTTTCAGGCACTTTAATCCCAGTCTCTCTCTGGCGTAGTAGATCAGATGCCGCCATCCTTAGTTCTGCCCGTGAGGCATCGGGCTCAGTGATGGGAAAAACCTACTGGAGAGCCTCGTGCCAACAGAAGATGCAACTTAATTAGCTCAGATCTTCACAGTTTTACAGCTTGAGTGGAGAGAGGCGAGTCCCAGGAGTCCCTCCCAGGAAATCAGGGTATGCACAATGATGCAAGGAGCCTGAGATTTCCATGGTCACTTTTTGATTACTGCTTAGTATGGGGTGCAAATAGCTTTGAGGAAATAGAACCCCAGAGAACCTTTACTGCGAGTGAGATGATCAGAACCCCTGCAGTGGTCGCTGGATGATCCATGTAGGTCACTTCAAGGACACTGCACATTCCGAGTGGAAATGTGTCTAGAACCAGGTGAAGGAGAGCCTCCCTACTTCCTGGTTCCCAACATCGTGAAAGCTGAAGTACATCCACCAATGTTTGAAGAACTTTCTATTTCTTTAGAAACTGATAACATTTGAGATATGTTTATGACACTTTCCAATCAGTCAGAAAACATCTTTTAGCTGTTTACAAAGTGCTCATTACCCAACTAAGTATTGTGTGGATATATATACACACATGTATGTTAGGGAGTCAGTGATATATAACTTGGGAAAAACAAAAGGAAAAACAATGAACGAAGGTCAAAAATATGGCTATGAAAATGCACAACCCTCCTTCCCCCCCAATAAATTGTAATTTTAATGAAAATGGGAATTGTGACTATTCGCTTTTTTAAACTGCACCCCCACCTCTCTCAGTCCAGGTTGTAGTGCAGCGCGTAACACGCATGTCAGTAACCGCTGAAGGAACACGTGCGTGAACAGTGAACAGGGTGGGGCAGACTGCGAGCGCTCAAGCAAAGAACTGGTAACCCAGGTAGACTGGCGCGTCTCCGGGGAGCCGGTGAGATCTGGCAGAGTACCAGTCTCTTTATTTTAACAGCTTTATGGAGATAGAATTCACACATCATACAATTAATCTGTCTAAATTATACACTATGACATTTTTAGTAGATTCACAGTTTATGCACTCATAATCTAACTTTAGGACATTTTTCATCCTCCCTAAATGAAACCCTGTATCATTAACAGTTACTCCCCATTCTCCCCATCTCAACCCCAGCTCTGGACAACCGCCTATCCAGTTTCTATCTCTATAGAGTCTACTATTCTGGACATTGCATGTAAGTGGAACCGTATAATATGTGGTCTTTTGTGACTGGCTTACTTTCCTTGTTTTCAAGGTCCATCCACATTGTAACACACATCAGTACTTCATTCTATTTTTATAGCCAAACAGTCTTCTACCATGTGGAAACAGCACGTTTTATTTAACCATTCATCAGTTGATGGACAGTTAGATGATTTCTACTCTTTTCCTATTATGACTAACACTGCTATAAAAATGTGTGTACAAGTTTTTGTGTAGCTATATGTTTTCATTTCTCTTGGGCATATACCTAGGGATAGAATTACTAGGTAATATGGTAACTTTTATGCATATCATTTTGAAGAATTACAAAACTCTCTTCCAAAGTGACCGCACCATTGTATATTTCCATCTACAACATATCCACATTCCAGTTTCTCTACATTCTTGTCAACACTTATGGTCAGTCTTTTTGACTATAGTCATTCTAGTCGATATGAAGTGTTATCTCATCAATTTGATGTGCATTTCCTTAAAGCTTAATGATGTTGAATATCTTGTCATGTGTTTATCGGCCATTATTTATTCATTTATTTATTTAGAAATGCCTATTCAAATCTTTTCCACATTTTTTACTTGGGTCAATTTTCTTTTTATTAGTGAGTCATAAAATTTCTTTATATATTCTGGCTACAAGTCCCTTATCAGATACATAATTTTCAAATATTTTCTCTCAATTTGTGACTTGTCCACTCACTTTCTTACATAATGGTAAAGAAATGCACTAGTATAATAGCCTTTGATTTTGACATAGAAGTTATTTATTTATTTTGCTCGTGTTGCTGCGCTTTTACAGTAGCAAGACAACTCTTTTTATGCAAGAAAAGAAGGTTTCTTGATTTCACCCCTAATTCAATGTTAGGCAAAAAAATTTCTTTTACGTTTTCTTCTAATAGTTTATGATTTAGTGCTTATATTTTGAGTTCACTTTTGTGTAAGGCGTGACGTGGTGGTGGGAGTTCAAGTTCATTCTTCTAACATGTGGATATCCAATTTTTCCAGCACTGTTTGTTAAAAACGCAATTAATTTTCCCATTAAATTATTATGGCACCCCTGTTGAAGCTGAATTGCCCATACACATAAGGGTTTACTTCTTGAATTTCAGTCCTATTCCAGCATTCTATTCACCCACTCTTGTGTTGGTACTATAGTGTCATGATTATAGTAGGTTAGCTGTAAGTTTTAAAAATCACAGAGTGTGAATCCTCCAACTTTCTCCTTATTTTTCGGATTGTTCTGGTCACTCTTGGTCCCTTGTGTTCCCAAATGAACTTTAGGATCAGGTCATCGATTTCTGCAAAGAGCCCCCTGGGATCTTGGCAGGGTTTGCGCTGAATCTGTAAACCAACATGGGTGACACTGACATCTTGATACTAAGTCTTTCTATCCATGACCATGGGATATCTTTCCATTTATTTAAACCTTTAATTTCCTTCCATAATGTTTTGTAGCGTCAGTATATACGTTGTACATTTTTTTGTTAATTTTATTTCAGTGTAACTGCATTCTACATTTCACTTTTAGAATGTTCATTTCATTGCTACTGTAGACAAATACAGTTGTTTCTTATGTGTTGATCTTGTAGTCTGGAACATTCCTGAACTCCTTGATCAGTTCTGATGGCTTTTAAAGTTTATTCCTTAGTATTTTCTGTTTATAGTTATGTTTAGATCTACTACTTGGGTGTGGCTCATATCGTGCCTGCTCACATTTCACACTAAAGCATTTCACCTAAATGAGCCTAAAGTGCTTTATGCGTTCATTGCATTTTGTCACACAGAATATTGAAACTATGAGTACTCAAGGGTCAATATTTAACAACAGCAATCATTTTGCTACTTTATCAGGGGCAGTCCTATGTGGAATTTGCTTTTATCCTTTTCTTTATTTCTCTTACAAGTGCATGGCAATGATTGCAGTGACTACTGGTGTAATTTATATCCACTGCCATGGTTCACAGTCTTATCTGCCACAGGTTTTGAAAAATTAGCACAAACGCCAGCACAATGATAAATACAATTATCTTAGCATTAATATTTAAATAGTTTTGCCATAGAGGGCGTCTTAAAAGGAGTCTATGGACCGCACATGGAGAATCAATACAGCATTGGGAGATGTCAAAAGAAAGAGGTGAGAGTCTCCGATGTAAGTCCAGGCATGGAAGAACCTATGGGTGCACACAGCATGTGGCTGTTGGGCTTCAAGGAAAACAGTTTTGCTGGAGTGCATATTGCATATTTTAGAAGACCCAGTGGAGAGAGAGCGAGGACAGATAAACTATTCAAAGGATACTGATTTCATAGAGCAGGAAATGGGGAGCCTTGGAAGTTTGGCAATCATGTTTAGGATCCATATAGTGATTTTATTGTCGTTGTTTTGTTTTGCTTGATTTGATTTGGTTTCTGACTCCTGAGTCAAGTATCATTAAATGGTTTCAGAGCCATTTTATTGTCCATTAACCCAGGTGAGATGTCCTTACACGTACACAATGTGCCACATCTGAGGAGTCGCCACGGATATTACATATTGCAGAGTGTCATGTTTCCTGTTACAAATCGAGAAGCCCTGAAGAACTGCTTTGGACGTGCAGTTTTATGCGCAGGTCCAAGGGGTGAGGCAAACACGAGAGGCAGATTTACCATGAAGATAATGAGAATTATTTATCAAGACCACTCACTTTATTGGGTCCCTACCAAGATCTTGTACTTAATTTTTTTTTAAAATTTGCAGATTTTTATTGTATTTCTTTATTAGGTTACCTCAATCTTTTTTTCTTTTTTTTTAATAAATTTGAGAACCTGCAAAGCCCAGATCATCCCTGGTGGGGGCTGTTCTCCAGGGACAGGTTTCCTGTACAATGTACTCTTCACATGATGCCTTGTTCCCTGAGGCACGTAGTGATGAGACGGGCCTCTGCGGAGGGAGCCACCCTCACCACGAGAAACAGGCACCCAGGGAGTAAAGCAAGGTGACAGCCTACTCACAGGGCCGGGCCTCCTCTGCCCAGTGTCTGCAAGCCAGAAGACCCTTCCTGAAGCAGAATAGGCTGATCATTGCCAAAGTGAGCATGAGTTTTATCCTGAAGAAGTCAGTTGTGAACCTTCAAATGATAAAGCAAGACTTAATGCCCTAATAATTTGCAGACACACAGTTTCTTCGTTCTCTACTATTACGGACTCACGTGTGGGAATTTGTCCCACCGTGTCTTCGCTGGCTTTAGAATTGAACTCAGAGGAGTAACAGAGGCTTCAGGAGCAGCCCATGTGCTACGTGCGCATCCCTTTGGGCCTCAGACAGTTATGGATTCACATTATGTTGGTGCTTCAGGTAGTTGGTTTGATTCCAGAAATAAGTGAGCACTTTTTTAAAAATAGAATTTTTAAAAAAAAGTGTAACACTAGATAATAAGGAATATACAAACTTGGAGTTCCTCCCATAGGGACCAGACAGACTCAGAGCTGTCAATAAAATGAAAAGAAAACACATTTTAATGAGAGAAAAATACACTGCTATTGTTAAAGAAATAAAATCCCTTTCTGTTCCCTGTAGGGCTGTTTGGGTCATATTACCCGATGTCATCCGGCCCTGTGGATTTGATCTAGGACTTCAGAGCTTGGAAAGTACTCATTCCTCTTTCCATGACATAATCATAACTCATGCCACCAAGATACATGAATCCTCCAGAGAGGCAAGGGTATGGAGGGTGGAAGAGTGAAGAAAGAAGACATATTTTTCAGGTTATTACACACTGAAAGATACAGGAAGAACTCGATTTGTAGGACCCCACCCAACAGCGGTGAGAATCCAACCTCTGTTGTTGGTGGAGCTGGTATCTGAGAACCTACATTACAGACATCCATGGTCTCTCATTCCACTTCTTTTTATCTACCTTAAAACTGACTGTTAACTAGGTTAAAGGGGTCACATTCCAGGCCTCCGGCTATTTATGCAGTATTTCTATTTGTGTAGGTATAGTCAGGCAGCCTCAGGCTGTGCAGGGTCATCTAATATGGTTGCTGGTCAGCTTTGCCTCCCTGGAGGGGACCCACTGTCCACAAACACAGGCAGTGACCACATGAAGGCGGCATACTTTCTTGAGTAGCTTCCCCTCCTTATTTAGTGACAACACACAAGATCAACAGTGTATAACCTGTGTCCCTATGGCGTAACAAAAAAGGCAGACTGCCCAACTGAATGTCCTTGAGATCATCTCCCAAAACTAGCAGACTCTTAGATTTTCTTCCGTTGGCTCCCTGGTTCCCATTTTCCTTTCCTGGGTCCTTGGCATCTATTTATCCCAGTCAGAGCACAGAGACATCGGGGCAGGGGTTTCATTTTTAATCCCAGAATGGACTATGTATCTTTGTTTATCAAAGTTGGTAGAGCGTTAGGGCTTAGGCATCGCCGCTCCCGGTCTTTCAAGTGCTCGCATTTTGATAGGAAGACACTCTTGAGAGATTGGTTAGTGCGACCTGGTGAGGAACAGTCACAAGGTGCGCTAGGTAAGCAAGATACATCAGCTTCGCCCCTGTGGTCTCTTACTGGCTGTAGTGAAAGACGGAAAGAGATCATCTCTTAAGGCTCCTTCCCCGCCCAGAAGTAAGAATGGCTTTGTTAACCTAGGGGCCTGGGAGACTCACAAAGTCAAACAATATCTCACTGAGGTTTTCTGAGTCCCTCTAGTTTAGATGCACAAGTTATGATCCCTAACATGTATGTTACAGGCTAGATGTGTACACTGGCACCGTGGACTAGTGGAACAAGCACTGGATTTTGAGTCACTGTGTAAATGGATTCAGGTAAAGAAAATTCCTGTAGAATGCCATGCAAAATGTTTATTATCTGTCTTCTTTCTCATAGGATAAAAGTTCCCTGAGTTCCATGAACTTACCTATTGTCTATGCTGCTATCTCCCAGTGACTAGAACAGTACCCGATATACAGTAAGTGCTCAATATCTGCTTGTGAAGGGATCTCGTGGTGACTACCTTTGTCACCCCTGAAATAACGGTAGACAACAGAAATCCCTGGGTAACAGTGTACTTGGTGACAGTTCACTGGGATGCAGAAGTCCCACTGAATCCACTCATGGGATTGATTTGTTGGATAAGAGCATTGAATTTAATTATTCCTGTTTCCTGGAGGAACCCAAGTTCAGAGAGAGGAAATGCCTTTTACTGACCCACTGAAAATTGGATTTTGAGATTTGGAAGGAACGCCAAGCAATTTGACCTTCCAGTCCTGAGTTTTCGGATCTCAGACAAATCCTCTTGTGCATCAAGTTATGTGTCTGCTCTTCTAATTTCTAGGTGAAATTATGCCCACCTGCCATTACCCGAAGACTATTCTATCCTGAAGGATTTGAGGATATTCATCATTGTCACCTATAAGACACCATGATTGAGGTGGCCCATCTTGTGGTGTGCAGGACTATTAGCATGGGAAATCTTTTTCACCTTTCTTAAGGCACACAGATTTACTTTTTTTATGAAAACCACAGGGCGATACAGACCAGATCCCACTGTCAACAAAGGAAGAAATTCAAGTTCAACTAATTTCATTGCCAGATTTACACTCTTCTAGCAGAATTTGATTGGATTTCTCTGAAAAGGCAGTTGGACTGAAGCTTAAGCTAAAATTTGGGAATCAATTAGTTATGATGGCTTTTGTAGTCAGTCACTTCCCCCTGTCTTATTTATGTAAGTATACACCTTACGCTTACCGTCACCATCCTTCAATTTTCAACTCTTTAAATTGACAATAGTCAAACCCTCATCCGAACCAACCATGGGAAGATAAAACTGAAGCCAAGATATGTCACCAAAGAGTGGACCATGAAGGTAATAACTAATTATTTCTAAGGTTCCTTGTGATATTGATGGATGTTATTCATGATTAAGGCAGAAGTAAGGGAAGGAAGGGATTCAGAATTTACTGCTTTAAAATATTGGGCAGAACCATGTATGTACCAAAACATAACCTAATTTGGGCACTTTTTGAGATGAGAGGTTGGGACTATGTATGTTCATCAGGTGATGGTCTGCAAGTCCTTCTTTTCATTGTCTTCAAGATGTTGATGACAATGATCTTCTGTAGAATTATTACTCATAGTTGTACCATAGTGATAATAATGAATGGAATTTTCCCAAGCATCACCATCTTGCAAGTACAAAGAAGGTCCGCTGACAGTACTTTAAATCTCCTGTCACCATCTGCAGAGGCCCACAGTCACTTGAACCTCTCTCCTCCAGCACAAGAAAGTCTTTTCTTGATGTTACTTCAAGGCCTTCTGGGAATTTCACATCTCATCACCAATAGCCCTTTGGCATTTTTTTTCATTCCAGCCTTTTTCAATGTCATATTGACTTAGGTAACACCTCTGTAAGCAGGATAATGCTATTTAACATGAAGACTAAGGTGAAATCAGATAAATTAGAAAATGATAATGAAGAGCTCAAAACTGTGTCTGTAAATCTCTAGAAATTTTTTTTTGATTTAACTTTTTAATTTCTTTTTTTAAGCATGCAGGCCTGTAGAATTTGTTATTACATACCCTAAGATAAGATTATAATACTGCACTGGCTGTCATGCCTGGAGAGGTAACCCAACATGTCACATGGCGGTGGGGAAGTCTTCCGCCAATCCAAAGAAGGGTGATCGGGAATAAAAACTGTACCAAGAACTCACATTTTCCATTAAAAGATAAGAGCTTAAATGGAAGCCTGTCCTTCCTAGTTGATCCTCTGTCTGTCTCATCCTTCTCTCGTGCTCACACAGACTCATTTGCACACACGAACACCCATGAAGAGACCCACAGGGGAGAACTGTGCTGAGCAGGTCTTGAAGGTTTTCCGTTATCCAAGGAAGAAGCCCTTCTCCTTTACTCCATAGGTTGTCCTTGTGATGCGCAGTCCTCTGTCCTGCCCCACTCTTTTTCTTTCTTACGTCCTCCAGTCTCTAGATCTCTAGCTTATTTCTCTCCCTCTAGGGGTTAAGTAGCCTTCTGAAAATCCCTAAAGTGGGGAAAAAGAATCCTCAGGGGCAAATGTGAGTCTAGGCTCACAAAAAAGCTGTAAAACCAAAAGATGCACCAGTGAAAATGGACCTCTCCCACCCCCACGCCCCTGCACCCCTCTGCAGCTTCCTCTTCAGGCTTTAACTGCCAAAAAGATGCTCCTTGGGTCTCTAAGTAGGGAAATGAAAAATGTCGCCTAGAAGTTAAAGACAGCAGGAATGAACAGTTGTGAGATATTTAGTGGCAAAGTCAGTATTTATGTACCCTAGGGATATGGGGGAGGGAGGGGGAGGGAGTAGGGAGTCGGGGTGGCAGGGAAGTCTGCTCAGTTAATTTATCTTTCTTCTGATTGTCATATTATTCTGATGGAAACTCGTGTCACTGGCACCATTTTCTCTGAATCCACAAACAAGGGAAAAGGAGCAAGTGAATGATTGGTATTCCTATCTTTTTCATAGGAATTATTTTAATATAATCCACTCTGTTTTTACTGTTAACCATTATTTTCGCTAATAGGTTTTAAATTATCTTGCTAAATTATTATTGTTGACTTAAGAGGAGAGATGGCATCATGCCTCTTTCTGAGACATGTGGTGAACCTGCAGCAAGTGTGGCTCAAATCTAATCTATATATTTGCAGGGAGGCTGAAGTCAGCCTTCCTCAGGCCATTAACCTAAACTGGATTTCAGAGAAGAGAATCTCCCTGTACAATTTAAAAAGCAATCTTTGTGCTATTACAACTTTAATTTTTTAAAGCTTTGGCTTTTTGCAAGACACTCTTTACCTTCTTCTTTCTCTCTCAGCTTTATTCTTCCTTTACCCAGAGCATCTGTCTTTTTATAACCCCGCCCTCTGGCGTGAAGGTGCTCTGGAAATGACTGTAACCCAGATAATAACTGTTGGTGGCAGATTATTCAATTACGACTTGTCTTATTTCTCTCAGGATTACTTAGGACTCTTTCTTGGCTGTCGTTTGGTTCTTTGTGCCATCATTGCAAGCGAGAGGGTAAAATGGCAGTGCATTAAAAATTTTTTAATAAAAATAGAAATGAAAGACAATCCCTGTAGCTTCATTTCCAAAAGAGGGTTTGAGGGGTGAGCTCTTAATAGCCAAAGAAAGCTCAATAGTCAGGATGGCTAGATAACAGGTGATGGCGACCCCCAGGTCCCCAGAAAATAATAGAACAGCTTCTGCATCGATAAGGATTCCCAGGAAGGGAAAAGGAAAGCAAGATTACCCACTCTGACCCATTAAAAAATGGTTCGCCCTAAATTAGTGAGGTCTTTTCAATATTTGGGATGGGAAACATGAAGGCGAAATGCCATGGGGAAAAGGAAGTTACAACAAGTTTGAGGAAAATAGCTGAAAAATTAGAAATTTGCACTCTTCATCTCATAGTAATCATATTCCTATTGTGTGATCTGGGAAAAAGTTAAATTCTTCCTATTTTGCAGTGATGACACCTTTAGAAAGATCTGGTAAGAGGTTAGGACATTTTAAGGCGTCCTTGTCTCCACGACCACTCTCCTCTCCATACCTGATTTATTCATTAACTCTCATTCTTCTCGCTTCTGTCTTGCTTTTATCTTTTCCCTGAGTTGTCTTCCTCTACAGACTGGACATCTGTGGTGACAATAAAAGAAATGAAAGGGCTAACAGTCCCACTAATGGTAGAAAACGTTAACTCACAGACTGTGCGGTAAAGTCAGGGTGGGTACAGGTTTAATCAGGCAGGGAAGAGCAGGTTAGGACCAGAAGTAAACATTCATAAATGTGAATTCTTGCCTACAGGTTAAAAAGTCAGTTACACCAGTAAAAGACAGAGGGAAAAAAGTCCTTCATTATCATGAGATGAAACTCACATCACCATTAATTGATGCTAAATGGAATGAGTCCTCAGTATGACGCGTCTTATGGGAGATAGAATTGTGTCTGGAACTCAAAAGAAGAGAATCTCACTCTGTTCCGTGCTGGTCAGACTGCGTCCAGAGATTTTGGTACCCACTTTGAGCATCGTGCTTTAAAGCACATGGACATCCCCAAACGGGGTCTTCCCCTGATAACGAGGAGGCATAAATCAGGGGAGATGAGAAACAGCCAGAAGCTTGAAAGTTCTCCTAAGTTTCCTTTATTTCCTGGGCTGTGCAGTCACCAAATTGGTGCAAAGGGGGAGAACCAAGGCCAAGGATGAACCATGCCAAATTTCAAAATGTTATCCTCTTAACTAGTAGAACCCTGCAAGTCAAAAAAATTCTGTTAGCATTTCAACGTTTTTTTTTTCCCCTCTATGTCCTTGGAAGGTAGGCTTATATCTTGCTACCTCGGTTTTTCCATCCTTGAACTGAGACTCCATGAGCCAAGCTTCTTTGTTTCTGTATATTCTACTTTGTGAAATATTTTGCAGTTGGCGACATTACTTGCTTCTGCCAAGAATTAATTAGCACTGGCCTCTGCGCTGCACTGTTTACCTCAGAAAACTGTGGACGGCTCTGAGTCATTGCTCCACAGAGGTGGCTGGGAAGGCGCGGAGTAATGAGAAGGTGCTTTGCACTCTTTGGGCACACTGGCACTTTTCAATTATTTATGCAGCTTAATCCCACTGAAAAAGCACATTCTCCAAAGGACACCCGCAGGTCCTCCGCAGGCTGGAGCTGGCAGAAAGTAATATGGGGAGAATGAGAGTGAGGACTGTGCTTAAGGGAGCTCGTCTGACCTTCCCGGAGACCCTTGCTATTAAAACAGGCAGTTTGCTTAGCTAATAATAACAACTCTCAGGACTTGTCATCTTCAAAGAACTTTAATTAATCCTCATAACACCCTGGTGGGCTGCATAAGGTAAGTGTTATTATCTCCATTTCATATGAAGCAAGATGCAGGCACAAATAGAGAAGGAAAATGGTTTGTTCGAGATAGCGAGTGTAAAGTAAAATTTAGCACTAAGGAATACCTTCGATCGCATGGCTTCCTACTGCAAAGTCCCTTTAGCGATTTATCTGGGGCAGAGCACACGGGACCGACGCTAAGAGCTATAGAGAGGGCAGGTGGAGAGCACAACGTGACCGAAATGTCTTACCTGAGCCACAGGAGTGGAAAAAGGATAACCGTTAAGGGCAGAGGAAAAACGGGTCTGGGAGGGAGAGTTTCACTAAAAAAAAAAGAGAGAGAGAGAGAGAGAGAGATAGTGAGACCCTCCAGTTTTTCTCTGAGCACATAAAATTATTCATCTCTGATGCAATAATCTCAATAAAACAAATAAAATAAAATGCTATTAGATCTTCAAAGTCTTGACTGCTGTGTAAACAGAGACCGAGGAGGAGATGGAGGCACTGAGCCGGGAAGAACATGATCGTTGTGATGTCTTTGACTGGGTGGGTGAGTGACCAGGGTGGACTGATCTCTCGCTTTCCTTCTGTGTCACAAATGCCTTCTGTCTCTCCCTGGCACTGTTTGCCTCTGTGATTCCAGCCTATGGAGTTTATGACGTGTATGCCGTTTTCCAAACTCTCTTCAGTTTGCTTTTTCTTAGAAGGACAAAAGATTTGTTCAACTGGCTGTTGATGGTGAACATCACCCCACAAGATTCAGCAGTCACAAGATAAGGGCTTGGAGAGTCCTGAAACACATCTCTTCGAAGACCGTCTCTTCCAGCTGAGGATGCAGAAGGCCAGAAAACAAATATGACGTGTTCAAGGTCAACTAGATGGTAAATGAATGCATGAGAACTGGAAGCCAGGTGTTGCACCTTCTGTGATCACCCTTCTCAGAAGAAGTTCTTAGGTTTGCACATACGATAGCTGCAGTAAGAGTGTGTACAGTCAGAACGGCTGCCATCCAAAAGTCCACAAATGACAAACGCTGGAGAGGCTGTGGGGGAAAGGGAACCCTCCTGCACTGCTGGTGGGAGTGCAGTTTGGTGCAGCCACTGTGGAAAACAGTGTGGAGATTCCTCAAAAGACTAGGAATAGACTTACCATATGACCCAGGAATCCCATACCTGGGCATATATCCAGAAGGAACCCTACTTCAAACAGACACCTGCACCCCAGTGTTCATAGCAGCACTATTTACAATAGCCAAGACGTGGAAACAGCGTAAATGTCCATCAACAGATGACTGGATAAAGAAGATGTGGTATATTTATACAATGTGGTACTACTCAGCCATAAAAAATGACAACATAATGCCATTTGCAGCAACAAGGATGGGCCTGGAGAATGTCATTCTAAATGAAGTAAGCAAAATGAGAAAGAAAAATACCACGTGAGATCCCTCATATGTGGAATCAAAAAAAAAAAAACATAAATACAAAACAGACTCATAGACATAGAATACAAACTTGTGGTTGCCAAGGGGGTGAGGGGGTGGGAATGGACAGGCTGGGATTTCAAAATTTGTGGATACTGACAGACTTATGCAGAATAGATAAACAAGATTATACTGTATAGCACAGGGAAATATATACAAGATCTTGCGGTAGCTCACAGCGAAAAAAATGTGTTCATGTGTAACTGAAAAACTGTGCTCTGCACTGGAACTTGACACAACATTGTAAAATGACTACAACTCAATGAAAAAAAAAGTTAAAAAAAAGGAGGTGTGCACAATGAAACTCTCAAAAAAGCAATGAAACACATCAAAAATACAAGGTTGATGACAGCGGACCCCCAAGGAAATGAGACCCAGAGAGGTGGCCAGAATCCCTCATCCATAATTTAGCTGTTTAGCTTCAAAGAGCTTCAACTGCCAAAGCAAAGATCCGCTTTCTGGACTGGTGAAGTCGCAGTGAAAAGGGAGACAGCGTGTCCATGGCTCTTGGTGGCCTCGCTAAGCTCCCATAGTTATCTGATCCAACAAGGTCAGCAAGTGCTCCATCGCAAGTCGAGAGAGAAAGTAGAATGATGGGTGCACTTCTGCAGCCACTTCTCTGAAATAGAACAGACCATGTTGGGGACTCTCTCAAGAAATCATCTTGTACCTTCTGAGTTTCTAAAAATAACATATTGAAGAGGCCAAAGAAAAGGGTCAGAGAACACGAGTACTATGCTAAGGAAGGATGTGAAATAATGCCTGAAAGGGGGCTGGAATGCGTCCAGCGGCTCAGCACACGAAGGGATGGTTTCCTTATGTCCTGGGGGCGGGGGCGGGGGGAGAAGGGGGAGAGCAAGAGAGGGGAATCATGGTAATCTCACAGAAGGGCGCATCTGAATTCTGAGGACAAACAAGAAAGCTTTATGTCTTGTGAGTCCCAGGAAGGATGACAATAGACCCAGAACAGGAGAGAGCAAAGATCGCAGTCACCGTGAGAAACGGAGTTCGGAAGAACAGAGTTTGACAGGATATCGTGTACATGTTACACGTTGGCATCAATTGTCTGCATCAGGTTCCAGAGGGAATCTTGCATTGTTGAGGAGGGATTTGTCTGAGTTGGGTGGTTATTTTTCACTCGCTCGTGTTTGTTTTAGAATGAGGTGCAGCCCCTGCCTCTGCAAACCAGCACGCTAGTTGGAAATCATTGCTCCACTGCCCAACCATCATGCAAAATGGCCACTTTCAAAGGCAGGTCCTGTCCTGGGGGCAACAGAAGTCAGAGGACTACAGAATTAGATTCCTTCCCTCAAGCCAAGTGGCTCATGGCAAGAGTGTGAGATGGCCCTTGTAATATGATTCCAGGGGCTCAGAGTTAATGCTGGAGACTCCTGCCCACGTAGTTCTCGTCAGGGTCCTTTCTCCCTTCAAACAGCGCCCGCCCGCCCCAAATGTTTAGTATGCTTCCCCTACTAGGGGAGGCCAGCAGAAGGAAGATTCAGGTGACAGCTTTGATCATTTCCCAGATGAATGCTCTTCCCTGGAGTCGAGACTCACTGCCATATGAAGAAATACCTCTTTAGGAGGTTGTAGATTTCAAAGACAAAATATATATTACTACCCTCTCCAAACCAACATTTCTTTCTGCAAAGGAATCAAAGGCATAGTGAATCATACATTTTTTTTTTTAAGTTAGTAAGTTTGGACTGAATCAAAGGAAAGAGCATTTCTCACAAGGTTTGGTTACTTCTGCATATTTGCTGGGGCAGAATGCTTCATTTTGGGCTGAGTATCTGTTCATTTTTTTCTCATGTTGTTCGTTCCACTAGGAAGGCCATCTACCAAAAGCATCCCCCTGCCCGCACACACCCACACTCCCAGTACTTGAAACAATTCTGCTTATGCTTCAAATACCAGCCTTCCTTCATGTCTCTAACAGATTTCATTGCCCCCACTCTTGTCTTCCTGTAATCGTTTGTTGATAAAAGTGCCATTAGTGTCAATTAAGTAAATGGATGCGCTGATGAATGTCCTATAGTCTGTTGTGACGGTAATGACTTCGGGACCTAAAGAACCTGGATTTGACTCTTGGCTTCACCACTTGGCAGGTCTTCAACTGAGTAAGTCTCATACCTCTGGGAGACTCAGAGCCCTTACCTGCACAATGGGAATAATAATACTGAGCTTGCAGGACACTCGTGAGGTTCCGGTACCACACATATGATGCCCTCAGCATAGCACCCTTACACGGGCTCAGTAAATGTCAGTCCGCAGTACCACAGTTAACTGTGTGTGCAATTTTATCTTATAGGCATCGAGGAGCCATTAAAGCTTATTAAGAAGGGAAGTGGCATTAGAAAGGTGATTTTGGAATCCAAAGTAGGGAACATGTAAGGAAATGAAGAGCTGACAGGTGATTAAATAAGAGGTGAGTGAAATCAGCAAAATGAAACTAATGCACAGGGTTGTATCAGGACCAGAGGTCACCCTGGTGAGCCGAGCAGAGACTGAGGGAAAACGTTCAGCAGAGATGGAAGCAGTTCCCTGGACCCTTGCCCTTCCCTCTGTCCCTCTCCGTGACCATCCACTGCTCTCTGCTGCTGTGCATCTATTTCCTCTCCTGCTTCCTCTCTCTGAGCACGTGGCTCATCACTTGAACTAAAGTCCTTACTCCATTCTCTCTGCCTCAAAAGCGCAGCAAAAGCCAGTTATATAGACCATTCCTCAGATGTCCAATTCTCCTTAATTTTACTTCAATATTTGTAGCACAAGGGAAAAATCATGAGGATGAGGTTCTTGAGGGATAAAATAGATGGTGCTGTCCTTTATTAGCCACATTACCGTATTCTTTTCATTGGAAAGAAGAAGCTGGATTTGAACAGGGCATCATCACTAAGGGCACCACCATACTGCTCCTCTCACTGCCGAGAGGAAACGAGGGGAACAAAACAAGCAGAGGTATGAAAAAAAGGGAATTCGAGTTGGACATTGTGTGGAGTGTCCTGAACTGCAGGGAGGACATATAATGGGAGAAGCTACACAGAACAGTTCCCAGAACCTTCTTCCCAAATATGTTGAAAACTAGGAGAAAGGGCCTCATACTTAATTAGCTTCCGGTCACCAGCCTTGACGTGACTAGAGCCTTCTGAAGTGCCCTTGGCAGCCCGGGTCTCCCGTGCCTTTGGACGTGAACCTATGAATAGAAGCTACACTCCCAGCGGGAAAGCAGCACCTGCCCTGCATCCGCTAATCCCAGCTTGGGTCCTGAGGCTCCAGAGAGATATCAGAGCTTGCAGGTTTTTCATCACAGATCATGTGCCGCATTGGCCCCGAGACTCCATTACTCCGCTTCCAAAATCCCCGTGACCTTGGCCGGCAGCAGGATGTAGATCACAGGGAGCGGCTGTAACCCAGTCACGCAGGCATCTTAACCGTTTTGGGAGAGTGAAAACCGCTTAACCCTCAGTGTAATGGCTGCGGCGTCTCTCTGAGAAAGAAAGAAATTAGTTTTAACGTACACTCCTCGGGCTTCGGAGAGAAATAAAAAGGCAAGATGGAAAGGCAAAATTGTTGAGCATCTCTCGGATCTCCCTTTTAGCTGTTCTGTGACTCCAGAAACAAGAAGCACTGGCACGGAGTAAATCTAATCACATTTAGACACAGTCCCGCAGAAAACAGAGGGGAGAAGAAAGATATTCAGGACTCTAATCTTCTTGGAGATGGAAGCAGGGAAAAAAAAGCCAGTGAAGGATTGTGAAGTTAGCCAACGTGCTGTGGAACACAGGAGAGTCCCAGCGGTGAGCCCGGCCGGGCAAGCCCACGCGCACCTGGCATTGACAGGGTCTGCAGTGGCAAAGTGTGTCGGCTGGAGGCAGCCCGCAGCGCTGCCGGGGCTCGGCAGGGGCTCGAGTAGCTCAGAAGAGAGCCCTGGGCTGAATCTGCCTTTAGTTGCTGCCTGCAAATGCCACCTGCGAACAATTACAAAGCAGCTACTGAGAGACGGCTGTCAGGACCGGCCGTGCTCCTTGTTCCCACGATGCTCCTCCTTTTCATACTGTTAGAGCCATTTGATGGCCATATTCAGGCCACAGTGTCATCCTGACATCTGGGACCGGTCCTGTCCTGAGTCAGTGACGGACAGAGGAGTGATGGCTAGATACTCAGCCTCAAGGCTGCCTGACGGCTGATTCGCTCTGACCTTGTTCTGCAGTTCTAGCTCTCAGGTTAGCTGCAGTTATGATAATATAAGTAACACTTAATAGTAAGTATTTATAGATATTATATAAGACAATGTAGCTCTTAGATTAGCTGAGTTTATGATAAGATGTAACATATATTATACATATTATATACAATACATTTGTAAATCACGCATAATCATAAATATAGCTAATCTGAGAACTAGACTACACACACACACACACTCAAGCAGAAGTTTACGACTTAAATTTCAAAAAAAGTTGCTCCCATTCAAACAGCGGTTCAAGGACCCAGGCTCATTCTGTGGCCCCATCACGCTCCACCGAGGCTTCAGAAGACTCCGCCTTCATCTGCATCAAGTCGCAGGTGGAAGAGGAGGGAGAGTTTGGAGGGGAGGGCTCCACGGGCCAGGCCCAGGCGCACGTTCTTAGCCTGGAGCCGGGTCCTCCTTTCCTTTAGAGCTTCTGTCTAGTTTTCGGTGGCTGCTGAATCCATGCCCCCATTCAGTTTTCATCCTTCTGTGAGCCACATTGGAAAGCTCTTCTTGAATTAGAGCCTGGCCTAAATGAGGGAGGATTTGACAGGTTGCCATGGCTCTTAGTCTAGTGGAATATTCTGCCGTGGTAAACAGCAAGCATTATTAACATGAGTGTTTTCAGTACAGGAAACAGCCTCTCTCTCTGTGGAATTGGAAAGGAAGTTTTCCACACCCACCAGCTCTGGGTGATGTACTGTTCTGACTGTACAATGACAAGAAACAGTGCTTCAAAATAAGATCCCAAGTTGTCTGAGGTTTTAATTACACGTATTAAAACAATCATTATCATTAATACTAAGACTATTTACATAACACACTTTATTTGCAAAGCACTCTATAAGCACTAATTCCTAAATAAAATAATAAAGTAGCAAACATTAATTATAAAGTCAGTATGTGGAAGAGTAGTTGAATTGGGACTTCAGTTTGAGGTTAAGATCCCCGCTCTTGTTGGGGTTTCTTTCCCCACCACCCATGCCCACATCTTTGGGTTTCATAATTCCCTTACCTAAAAATAGAGGCTGTAAAATCTCAGTGAATATTATAAGGGTCAGATCCTAGCTGAGCAGTAAGAATTGTCCACGTTAAGAGCCTGCTGCATATTCATAGTCTTGAAGAGCACAGATAAAAATATGACTTTTGAAATTTTGATTTGTGATCATTTCTGAATCCATATGTACTCATTAAATGCCACTGAATGTATTTTTAATAATGAGAAGGAATTTGACAAACAACCTGTCTGAGCTGAACAAAGAGAGGTAACGCAGATCTCACACAGCAGGGGAAATACCTGGAGAGTGCTAAAATCCCGTTTGTTAAAGTATATTATATTGTGTTCAAACTGTCTATTTTAAGACTGGTGGCTTATAATAATCATCGTCATGGTGCCTCATACTCCTATCTTAGTAACCAAGGGGGCAATTTACCCTGCATCTGCAAAGTGAGTAGGTTGGATGCTAGTTTTTAATGCACACATCTTCTAATGATGCCCTTACAAGAAAGGGAAACCATTCTCATTGTCGCATTAAGCTCTGCCCTAGAACAAGGCTTCAACATGTTTCCTTTTGTGTTTGTGATCTCTTTATTCTCCAAGGATTGGACTCAATAGAGAAGAAGGTAAGAAATGACCTTCATATAAATTAGTTTAAAAAAGAAGGGGAAAAAAAAGGAACTTCTATTAATGGTCAAGGAAGGAAAGAAAGAAACCAGTATTTATTGAGTTGTTTTGTGCCAGTCACTGGGCCAGGGCATTTGTGTTACAGGTAATTTAGATCTGGGGATGGGAAGCAGAGCCAAGCTTGTTTAGTTAACTCTTCATTATTCAATGGATACATTTGTTGATCATTTCGGGGAATCTTAGCCTCGCCTTTCTCTTTCCACTGGTGCAGGTCCAGAACTCTTCATCTCCATCCCTTGTAGCTGATAATTACCTGGAGACTGAAAATTTTGTTTACAACATAATTAAGAAAATAGTCTTACAAAATAAGTAAAGTCAGAGTGTGGCCCAAATCCAAATAAAAAAAAAATGTGATGTTCAAATTATCATCAGTGATGCTAAACTCCATTTCTGTGGCTCAGAGTTATCTGTAAAGATTACTGTATTTCTGCTGATTTTTGTCTTTCGGGAAGTAAAAGAAAACTACACATAACTCAGTTATTTAAAGTTCATTTTTAGCAAATAGCAGATATAATTCCAAAATAATTGAAAACTGGTAAAATACAGAAGTCACCGTGGTAAACATAATGAATGTAAAGAAATCGGAAGCTAATCCTAGGTAAATGCTTAAAGATCATTTAGTTCATCCAGCCTACAGTAGAGGTTGAAAAGTCATAGCAAGACATGTTAAGTGACTTTCCCAAATTCACCCAGCGGAGAACACCAAAGATTCAGGCATTCTGAATTTCTTAACAGAAACCTGAAGGAGATTATTTCTTTTGCCACCTCTCAGAAAGAAATGGCACATCTAAGTTCCATTCCTTCATGACAGAAAGTAGGGTGAGTATAATGTTTGCCTGTAATGACATTTCTAGATGCCCCTCATCCCCATTTCCTCCTGAAACGAAACAAAACAAAATGGGGGGGAGGGAATAGCTTAAGTGCTCCACCTTCAGACTCTGCATCAGTAAGTCCTTCCTCTCATCTTCAACTCTTTTCAGCTCAGTTACTCTAATGCTCACTCTGCTACAGTTCACCTCACGTTTAAGTCTTCAACTCGTGAACACTACCAATTTCTCATTACCTTTAACCACCCTCCTATCTTCTCTGTCCTCTTTGCTCATCTTCGATTTCACCATCCATCATTAGATATAATCATATACAAACGCCACCCTGGTCCTCTCCCTCTTCATCTGTCTTTCCCCGGTGGCCATGCTCCCACCTATCGTAACCAGCAACGCTCCATCTTTCCAGTGCCTACACTCAAGCAGGCAAGTATAACGAGAGAAAATAACATGACTAGTAAATTCATAATTACAAAACTATAATGGGCACTAAACTCGTTCTGGAACTCCTACTTGCCTTCCGCCAAACCCTCAATCGTCTCCCCCATTGTCTCTCGTTATAGTAAAGGAATTGCTTACTTCCTATTAAATAAAGGCTGGTTTCTCCACTTGCATTCATCACTTTTCTACAGTTCAAGTTTCTTACACCATCGCTGATCGTTTCCCCCTTCAATATTCATCCTCAAACCTCTATTTTAGATTATATAAAGTATAAACGTCTTTGGTTTGATGGAAGCCATAGAAAGGAATCTGTATTTTGTTTCAAGTGTGAGTCCGAACAGGACAGAGACGAGATGTAATTCACATTTTAAAAAGTAGAAAGGCCGCTGCGGAACTATAAAGAGTGAGACAGAGTTAGAGGAGGGAAACCATTAGTATCTGTTGCAGCAGAACAGGGGAAAGAATATGATGACTTAGACCGTGATGGTTCCAGTTAATGGGAAACTAGCTCCCAGTAGGCGGGAAGTGGCAAGATCTGAGATATATTTTTTAAGCTAAAGTCAAAATGACTTGCTGACAGTGTGAATGCAGGCCTATAAGGAGAGAGAGGAATTATGGATGAAACCCAGATTTGGGGCTAGAGAAACTGGCTTATCTTTTCCATTTCCTCAACTGTTACTCATTTTTAAATGAATGATTAAATATTTCAATATACAGGAAACTGCAAAAAATAATAAATGTTCAAGTAACCACCACTAAGATTTAAATAAAGATATTAACATTTTGCCATGTTTCTTCAGATGTCTCTCTTTTTGTTTTAAGAATTAAATTAAATTATTACAGAAATAGCTAATAGCTCTTTGGAGGTAACTATTTTCCTGACATTGATATGTATTCTTCCCAATGAACATCTTTTATTTGATTTTTCTCTCTCTCTATATATATATACCCACAAATTTTTAAATACTGTACTATGTTTGAACATTTGAATAAGTGGTATTATATTTTGCAATTATTTGGCAACTCTCTTTTCACTCAAAATTGTGTTTTGAAATTTATTCACGCCAGTATAGATTTCGTATGCTTTATTTCTATACATATTATAGCATTGTTTGAATAAATTCTTTTTATTTATTTCCCAGGAATGGGCAGTCAGATTGCCCTGAGCCTCTCTTAGGCTGGGGCTTCAGTGAATACCTTGCAAGTGTTACCCCGTGCAGGTAGATGAGTTTCTCCAAGGATAATTCTAAGAAATAAAGTAGTGGGGTCCTGATGATAGGCATGATCTGCTTTTGTTTTCTTCAGGGTGCTGCCAAACTGATTTCTGAAAAGGTTTTCCTACTCTGCAAAGTCACCTAACGTGTGTGAGCACGTCTTCATCAGTGCTTGGTGTTTTTGGCTGGTTTAATTTTTCCCAGTCTGTGGCATGTGAAATGATATTTCAGTGCTCTCCTTTTACTCTTTTTTTTTTTTCACTCTACTCTGGCTTTCAGTCTTGTCACACCACTAAATCTGCTGCTTTCAGTCATCAATGATCTCCATGTTGTCAGCTCGAATAGACAGAGTGGGACAGCCCCTAACTCAGCTGATCATTCCCTTTCTGAAACACTCACCTGTCAATCATCCAGACACTCCGCATTCTCCCTACCTCCCTGACAGCTACTTCTCAGCCTCTTTTCTTCCTGTCTTCTCCTGTCCCTCACGACCTGGCTTGGGCCTTCTTGTCAGTTCCATCACTTCTTTCTAGGTGATGTACTCTTTCCCGTGATCTAAGATGTCAACTTTATGATGACCCCTGACCAATGGCATTGTTCTGCACCTCTGTGCTTCTAACTTCTGTTTGCTATCTCTATTCTGATGTACTGTAGGCATCTCAAAGTCAATATGTCAAAACATGGAGCCCTTTATTCCCACCAGCTGGACATCCCCAAAGTGCCCCTCTTTCACTAAACAGCCCACTGTCATCAATAGACTTACTGACTCCTAAGTCTAGTGTCAGACTCTGCACTTCTGTTTCTTTTAGCCCCTGTGTCCAATGTATAACCTAGGTATCTTGCTTCTCTTCCCCCAGAATGTGTTTTGTGTCTCTCCACTTCTCTCCTTGGTCTCTGCCACCACTCAAGTTCAAGTTCATCACAGCTTTCAGATTATACTCCCCACCAGTTCCCTCAGCTAAGTTGTTGCCCCTTAATAGATCATTTCTCCACAGTAGCCAGAGAGAAGTTCTAAACTGCAAATCAGTTTATGACTCTTTCCTATTTAAACGTATCCAATGACTTCCTCTTTCAACTGTCGCACTTTGACTAGATCTCAGATCTTTACTGTGGCCTCAGTACATTGACCGGACTCTCCAGCACCATCACCTGTTTCTCATTGTTCTTCATTCGCACTGGTCTTCCAGCAGTTCCTGAGACGTGCTCCTTCCTGCCTTGAGCCTGTGGCTGTCGCCCCTTTGACCAAGGTGTCATTCATGCAGTCTGCCTCCCATCCTTCAGATCTCAGTTTAAATCCAAGTTCCTCAAAAAGATCTACCTGAACCACGATATCTAAGGATGTTTTCCTATGGTTGACATCTTTTGGGAAAAGTCTTGCCTGGTTGTTATGTTTCAGAGATGCCTGATCAATTATTGGCATAATTTTATAATCAGCCTGTCCAATTCCATTAAAATAACGTTGGGGTTTTAAAAACTAGAAATGTATTTTGAGGGAAAGCAATATTACTAAGTCATCTACTGCGAGTGACATACATCTCTCCATTTAGTTAGGGCCTCTTTCGGGGCTTTTAATTTGATGCTGTTATGATAGCGTCCACAAGCCTTGTACATCTTTTCACAACTGTCTTCCCTAGGAAACTCCTATTTCATGTTTCCTTTGGAAATGGGCTCCTTTTTTGGCCCAGGAAAACCACATATTCTAACTTACCTTTGACCACTGATCTTTCATTAGCCAACACTGATAAACGGTTTATTAACTTTAATATTGTTTGTATTTTTGGTTTTCTATTTAGATTATCATATCATTTGAGGAAAACAATAGCTCCCTGTCTTCCCTTCCAGGCACTTAATGCTTCTTTCGACTTTGCCCTGACCGGATAGAAGGCTGCTGAGATGTGGTCATTGTTCTTCTTTATTTTTAAGAACACCAATTTTTCTCAGCAATTTTCAAGGTTTGGATTTACTTCCTAAATCTCCTCAAGTGATTAAGGTGCTTAGTTAAGAATTAAAAGTAAACTCAAAGAGATGCCGCCCCTGCTCTGTGACGGAGGCATGGATTTGGCACTTGGACTGAGCACCCCAGCACCCAGCACCCCTGCCCGACTCTTGTTGAGTAAAGCTGCCACCGAGTTTGAGGGCTGTGCTCTTCCGGCTGTGAGAGCAAGTTCATCAGCCTCAGCCCTCAACCCTCCAAGGCTCGGCCAAACGCCTGAGGAAAGTGACGGCCAGTAGGTGGTGCTGGAGAGAGAGAGAGAGAGAGAGAGAGGATGTCCCTTATCCACTCACAGATTAATATGGAGAAGGTGAGATTCTTTTTAAGCAGAGCGATTGTGCAATTGTCTCTGGAATCAGTGGTGATTTTGGAAAGGATAGTGGGCACTCAAATGAGGAAAGGAGGCCAACGGGATGCGAGGAAGGATGGAAATCTGAGAAAACGATTACTTACTAGGTAAGTTGTTTCATCGACTGTTCTCTTTCCATCACTCACATTCTAAAAAAGTCCACTATTGATACACACGTGTGTGTGTATATATAATATACACATTTATATATATATATGTATGTGTGTGTGTGTGTGTATATATTTTATCCACTCCTCCTTCTCTATACCAGCTATTCCTGTTCATTTCCACTCACATGAGCTGGGAAGACCCAAGAACACTTTATTTTAGAGCACAGAGTTAGCATCTTCCAGGCCAATAAGTAATCAAAGGACATCCCAGCGCCCACCTTTGGTCCCGAAGAAATAACCTTCCATAAATCAAAGACCGTTACAGTCAGCATTTTCAATTGCTAAATGTTCTCTGTATGTGAATTCTTCAGGTAACTAAGACTTAAACATTTAAATATTATATGTGTATATTAGTCATTTTGATGGGAATATTTCTAAAATGAATTGCAAGCTTATCTTCCTTACTAAACGGACTATTTTTGACCTAAGTTAATCTCTTCTTGATGACTCAGGGCCACTGGTATGGCTCAAATATAGTGCTGCCCTCAGGGGTGATTGGGGCACTCAGGACTAGATGGCCAGCCCTTACTGGCTGTGGGCTGCCGGGCATTTCCAGTTAGTGTACCTTCTGCCTCCTCTCTTTCTGACATCTGTCACCTTCCCGTGTGCCTGCTTCTGAGAGCCCCCTACTTCGCTGCTTCTCTTTTGCTGTCTGCTGCAACCTTGGGAGAACTGGTGGTTGCTATGGGAAACCAGGCAACTGAGGTTACGAAATTAGTAACCTGAATATCCCTGACTCTGGCCTGAAGAGAGCTTCGTTCTTTGCCCCCAGAACAGGGAAGAGTACAAGCATCGAACAGCTCTCTTCCTTGAGGTTCCAAGGCCTTGTTAGGGTACATAAGACATTGCACTTTTGAAACTACAACAAAAGGAAGAAAACTCTGTTCTAAGGGCTTGACAATCTTTGACTCACATGTTGGGAAAAAATAAATGTGGCTCCTTTCCTGTACGAATTGCAGGTGGAGGCTCAGCATATCCCTTATGCAGAGATTGTCCAAGGCTGGGGCCCAAAATATGCTTCGTAAAATAGGACCACAGTCCATCAGTATTCTAAAAAAGGATCCAGTTAGCATCAGGCCCCGGCCAGAAACAGTTCTCGAGGGAAGCAATTCTCTTAAAAGCATTACAGGATCACCTAATTAGGAGAAAATAACACCATTTGCATGGTTATTTGTTCTTGTTGTTAGACATCTGGAAATCTTAAGGGAAAGCTCAATATTGAAATTTTGACAAGTTGTAGAGCGTCGATCAAAAGATCTTGAGGATGTCAGATGATCTGAAAGATACCATTCTTTGATTAATTAAACTAATTTTTATTCACATCTATATGCTACTAATACCCTTTTGACATTAGTTTAGGGATTTTTCTTGAATTAATTCTCAGGTTTATTTAATAAGCATCCTGGAAGGCTGGCACAGCGAGCCCAAATGTGTAAGAAGTAGCATTTGATCCCTGGATGATTTTTCTCATTCTAATTCTTTCTACCTCTTTCTGCCTCTGCCTTCTCTACTTGGGCAGAGAACAATGACAGGAACCCAGTTCTCAAGACCTCTATGCTGGAGCCGAAGAAGATGGCAACCTAATTAATTAGGCACTTCCTGACCTTGAAGTACAAAATCTGGAGAAGCTGGCAGCAAATTGACTCGCTCTGCATTGGTGCTGTGATCATGTGAATCTCTCCCACCCACGGCGTACCTGGACCTTGCGAACAAGAAGGGGCTGCGCATCACATGTCACTTTTCTAGGAGGAGTAAGTGAACCCAGCAGGCGATGGAAACCAGGCGACGGTAACGGAACCCTCACCACCGGCGGCCGCTTCCGCACTAGTTAAAATCGAAAGCTGGTCCTGAGACGCCCTTCCTTTCCAGACTGCGGCTGTGTAACTGGGATGCTCACCACAGAGAAGCATCATCTCTAGACACGCTGAGCAGTAGGATCCCCAGGTTCTTCCTAAGGATTGTCTCCCCTCTTCAACTTAGGGGCTGTGATTATGTCTCCAAGGCCACCTGTTCGGATGATGACAATGGAGTTTGGCACCTTGACCACCTGCTGTTCTGAATGCCTTCCCTCTGCACCCTCAGATTCAGTTACATCCCCCTTTCCCCTCCCCTCTGGGACCCGGGAAGAGGACTCGTATGGGCTTCATCACTAGGGCTCCTTTCCGTTGGCTTCTTGTTGATTTGGGCTAATTTCAGGGACTATCAAGAGACCAAAAAGTGAGAGGAGGATGAAATCAGGGTGTGTGTTCCCTCTGCTCTCTTCATTCTGTTCCACTGCAGTCTGGCTGCTTCCTTTTGCTGGGAAGCCCTCCCTACACAGCCACCCCACCGCCCGCAGCCCAGGGTCAGTAAATGTCCACCTCCCTGCCCTTTCAGGCCTGTTAGCTGACGATCTCCTAGCCGTTGCCAGCCCTGGGAGACCAACCACCCTCTTTGCTTTCCCATGTTCCTCCCTCCATCTTTGTAAAAAGTCTCTTTAATAAAACCCTTTCATTACCCCCTTTGAGTCATTTATTTCTGCTTGACTATCTGGCAGAGGTGGGAAAAACAAGCAGGGACGTTTCACGGGGAAGAAGTCGATGGCGGCTGGGGTCACATAACTGGTGGAACTTGCTCAGGTTCAGAGAGTCTTAGTTATCCCCCTGCTGAGAAATATGATTTAGGATAATCCCTTGGCAAAAATAGAAACAAAAAATATGTCTTCGCTAAAGCGTAGTGGAGTGAAAAGGATGTTTGAACTGAAGTCCGAAGACCCAGAGGCAAGTCAAAACGCATCCTTTTCATCACTGTGTATATTTTGAAAAGGCCCTTAAGATCCTTGAGCTATTTTTTCCCATAAAATTGGCTTGTGGATCAGGAGAGACGCTAATGAGGAGGCCCTTCGTAAGCTGCAGCACAGCACACGTGGTCGTCGTTACTGTCTGCCCCTCACATTCCCCCTCTCCCCGCGTTCTTTTTATAGCACTTCCTAAAGTGTGTTCTGCACAACACTAGTTTTGATAGACGTTTTTTTCCAAAGGGGCTTAAATCCAAGTAGGCTTGAGAGATACTGAATATTATACAGTCTGTTTGGAGAGTCCTAATTCACCTTAGTATGTGAAAGACTGATAATTGTGGTGTTAGAGCAGCTCATTTAACTCGGTTTAATTAAGCAATTCTTCCCCCTTATAACTGCAACTTATATGACCGTTTGGTAGGGCTAGTGTTTCTTGGAACAGGCTAGGTAAACGCAAGGATTTCTCTATTTACCAAAAACTCTCGGTTCCTTTACACCCCAGACTGACCTCCTTCTGAGCATGTGTGATGTATATTTACCGCCTCAAAGCTCAATGCATTAACTAATCCAGTGAGTTACCAAATCCTTTTTTCACAAAATCCGTTTTTTTTTTTTTTTTTGTACGTGGGTGCTGAATTCACATGAGCTTAATTGATTTACTCAGATCTTGGTAACCTTCCTCCCTAAACCTTCAAAGGGAAGCAAAGTACACTGTAACTGTTTACGACCCCAACTAAATAGAATGCAGCGTGAAGGGTGGACAAGGGATGTCACATGTGTAAAATGGGATGCAGCAGATACAATTTCCAGGGCACTATGCAAAGTGCAAACGTCAACATTCTTTTCTTTCCCCAGCAGAAAATGCAAATAAGTGGGTGTGATATCAATATAGATTTAAGGTTGAGCCAAATTTTCATTCATTTTAAAGTCAATTTCCACAAACTCCAGCGCGTTATAGTAACAAACCATGTGCTGCATATCTGGCAACTCATTTCATCGGGCAGAATTGAAGAAAACTGGAGTTGACCTTTAAATCGATCTTTTCCTGGTGGTGATGATGAGGCCGGGGTGAACACGCTGGTCCCCAGAGAACAGAAACTTAAGACTGTTTTCTCCAAAAGATTTTGGATGTGAAGAGGGGGAGTTGAAGCTGCTGGTGGGCGTCTGGCTTGAATCGCCAAGATGTTCATTTTCTGAAAGCGAAGGTTTCAGTTCTCAATCATCTTTCATTCAACAGGTTTCTATTTCAGTTGTTTCCTCCGTTCCCTCTTTTCTCAGACACTTGTTGGCATTGTAGTTAAAAAGAGAACTCAACTGGAAAGTAAACATAGCATCCTTCCACCCTGCTACAAATGCTGGGAAGGATCCCAGCCAATCTGCATGGCTGTGAAAACACCATGGCAACCTTTAGTGATCCACGGTGGACTTGGCCCTGTGATGGTCAGATAATCACCTGAATTTCTGAGCCTCACAAAAATTTTGGCTGAAGAAAACATCATACTGAACTAGACTTGTATCCAGGCTCATGCGACTACGTAAGTGAGCGTGTACGTCCCATATGCCAATTCCAACAGCAAAGCTGCTCATGGGAATTTTCCAAATAAAGATATTGGAGGAAAGGCCTTGAAGGCTGTGTCACTATGATTCTTGACCACTGTCTTTTCTGCCTCTTAGCCACCCATCACTGAGAATCAGCACAAGAATGTGAATCAACCAAGTGAACACACCCAGGGACCTGGAAAATCATTTGACTGTATTCTTTCATGGCTCTGTTCTGATCATGCTTTTTCAAGGCCCAGGCAAAGTTCACTATGATCCCCCAGTCCACTGTGTGTACGTATCTATGGAAGCAACCTTTTAGAGGAAGCCTGGCCGCGTTCTTCAGCCCACAGTGTGATGCTGTGTTTAGAAAGTGATGAGAGCAAGAGGATTTATGGGTTCCTGGAGACAGTGGGCTTTCTACACCGCTGTGCCTGTGATTGGGTGAGGTGCAGAGCAGAAAGAGGCCCACTGATTTGCCATTCATTATGGGAAGTGACAAGGTGTGTTTATCACTCAGCAGACAGGAAGGACCTTATGGAGTCAAAAGAAAATAAAATACTCGCTTGTCTTAGAAATGTCAGTTCATCTTTAAGTGAAAGTTTGGTCCCCGGCAGGTCTGGTGGGAAAGATTAGGTTAGTTTCCTATTTATTTCAAAAGGCAAAGTAAGATGCTGACTACGAACACGGAGATTTGGCACCTGGGCACAATTTTACTCAAAGGATGCATGGTCTCTGTCTTCAGGGGTGACTCACCTTGTCATTGCCGTGCTCTTGACCTTCAGTGCATCAACAGCCAGCTGTTCCCTGTAACTTTCTGACTTTGGAGTGTGAACTGTAGAGATGAAGCCCTTACAGGAAGCAACGTGTGTTTCCTCATTCCAAAAGAGCGCTGTATTAGAATACAGAGGCATTTTGCTTACATCGTCACCCAGAAACAAGCTTGGGATAAAGACTTCCACTTAAAAGTGATCACTGTTCAAATCGTAATTATTATAATTAAATTATTAGTATTAAGTACTTATTTACATGTATCCATATAACAGTGGCAATGTAAGACTTGACTGCATTCATAACAAAAAAATCAAAATCCTGCCAAGGAAAATGGGCTAAATAGTCCCGCTTGCTCCCCATTCGCTCTCTCTCTCTCTCCACACAGACACACACACTCATTTAGGAATTTCTCATCTGTTTTGCTATTCAATACCTATAATTCCACAGCTAGATCTGCTCAGAAACGAGCCCTTAGTTCTACCCCAGCCAAGCGGAGAAGTACAACCTATCTGGAGAGCGTCTCTCTGACTGTGCACCAGCAGCCACTCCTGTGACTGTCCTTGCAGAGGGAGCCTGTTTAGTCCAAGCCCTGGATTCTCTACGCCCCTCACTCACTCAGAGCAGAGGGAAGAAATGGCTCAAACTGGAGGATGAATTTGGGAAAAAATAACTTAAGCATGCTTGGTTCAGCTCCTCGCCTTCCCTTTATGGGACCAGCTGCCTAAGGGAAGCAGAAGCGAAACCCTCTCCTGTCGAGTCACGCTCTGCTTTGGAGAAGGAGGATGTCTGGCCGAGCCTGGCGCTCTGGGAGTGGGGACAGTGGCGGCTTAGGTACTAAGCCCTTTTAGCTCTGACACTGAGGCACACCCTCCCTCTTAGCCTTTATGGTGGCGCTTCCCAGCTGACGTTCTGCGAACAGCCTCAGAAATGCCAAAGCATCAATCCTTCCAGGACTTAGGGTGGCTGGCTGAGATTTTTACGGATTCCAGTTCTCCGTGCTGTTCATTGCTAGCTATAAAAAGCCTCATCTGTTTATCCCAGTTTCAGTAAAAATATTATCATTTTTATGTGTGCCCCAAGGCAAAAAAGGAAGTTTAAAAAACAAACCTTTTGTCAGCAATAAAGGTGATATTCTGATCTTTCTTGTGTTTGTCTTTGAGGCTGCTTTTCAAGGAGCTGCCTCAGACAGGTCAGCATTGGTAGTTGCAGAATAATCTTTGCCTAGAGTTTCCTCCTCCCTGAGACTGAGCCTGTGTTTTTATCCTGATGTATCTAGACTTCGTCATGTGAATATTCCTTTTGGGTTCTCTCCCGCTGTTCAACACCTTCTAACCGCCTCTCCTTCTTTGCAACAACTGGCAATTTCTGTGCACGATTCCTGGCTTCACCACATACTTATACTCTTATTAAAAATAATAATTGATGTTTCTCAACAAGAGTAACTGGTTAATAGCATAGGCTTTGGGGCCATATAAACTTGGTTTAAATTCTCAGACATTTTGAGATCACTTTATTTGACGCTGGACAAAATATATAAATCTTCAAAAAGTTCAGTGTCCTTGTCTGTCATATGGGGATATTAATTGCGCCTACTTCTCTGACTTGTGAAGATTAAATGATATTAAGTATATATACATAATACTTAATAGAGTGTCTGACCTATAGCATGTATTTGATAAGCATCAGCTATTGTTATGATTAAGAACAGAGAAATGCAAGAAGCTAGGGACTTAGAAATCCTAGGAAACCCCCATGATATGTCCTATCTTATTATAATGATAAGAAAAGCTTAGTTACCTTGTTACACCATAGATGATTAGATGGCTAGAAATCACAAACAGCATTAAAAATAAAAATACCATTTTATTTGGGTGCCCTGTTATTATTTTTCCTGTTACAGAGGAAAAATGCAAAAACAGGAAAAAAAAGATGACAAAAATTCAGCAGTCTGAGATCATCAGTCGTTGGCTCACAAACTGGCTCCCATGTTAGGAGGGTCGGGAGAAACCAAAGAAGGCGGCAACCACTCCAGGTTGGAAGGAGGCAGGTTTAATGAACAAAGGAATTTACATATGAGACTTGTCTTGGTTAGCCCCCACACTAGAGTATTAAAAGTTCATATAGAAGCCTTACCTGGGTCCAGTCACGCATTCAGTCCAGATGGTCCAATAGCACCTTGCTCTCTCAAGCCTACGTCCTTGGAACAGCTCCCACTGTGGGAACAGTGGGCAGGGTGCACATTCCAAGGACAGAGGAGGGGCTGAGAAGCCTTCAGTTGTCGGGTCCAGCTCTCCAGCCAATCAGTGATCAGGTCCTCTCCATTACCCCCCCAGTATTCTGCCCTGCGTGACAGAGCCCCATGGTCTGAACCACCAATTTATTAAATTCCCGAGGCTAGGGGCCAGATCACTCAGGGCATTTGTGTGTGTCCTCACGTGATTTAATAAAGACGATACATTAGCAGCCTCATCAAGTATGGATACACAACATTCTGCTTGGATAATGGCACAGGGGCCTCCTGGCCAGGCAGTAACAATGTCCACAGCCACCTTATTTTGGGGAATAGCTCTTCTCATTAGAGACGTATCAGGGATCAGGAAGGCTGGCTTTACTGCCCATCACTTAAGCCTTGTCAGGTGGATTTAGTCAGGATTTCTATGTGTGCTATGACAACTTCCAAGCCAGTGGAGGGGACATAGACGGTGGTCAGATGATTGTACCAGTGGAAGACAAAATGTGCCCACCTGGCCTTGGGGAGAGGTAGGCTGGTAGCTTTAGGAACTTCAGCCGGTTGTGTGAGGAGATGGACTGAGGCTATGCCAGACCAGGAATCCCACCTTTTTCCTACTTTCAATGTGCATGTGCATGTTCCATTTTGAAATAGTGTGTTTTAACAGGTCCAGCTTACAGCAGTATAACTGGACCTTAGTGGCGATAATCTCCTTTGTCTTGGTATGAAAAGAACCTCACCCAGCTAGGTGGGACGTCCCACAGCAAATTTCAGTAGCTGCCTCCCTTTCCAGGGCTGCTGGCTTGGTGCCCTCCGCAACTGTAACACACAGTGAGAGTCAGCTGTTTCCCGTGATGTCTATGCCTTTACAACATTGGATGCCTTGACATATGCCCCGGTCTGGCATATGACATATAAGCCTTGCTGGCTGATTATTTTACTGTATTAAATCCTGGGACAGTACTCTTAGTTCAACCAGCCGAGGCATTTTTACCTGTTCATAATTTAGTCTCCTGCGTTAATATTCCATGTTTCCTTTCCATTAACCCTGCTGCTTGCCGGTCATAGAGGGGATGGAACCTTCATTCAATGTCATGTCTTTTGCCCTGTCTTGTATATCATGGCCTTTGAAATGTGACCCCAATCGCTGTCTATCTGATGAGGGTATGCATGTGTGGCATTCAGTGTCCCTAACCCTGTAATGGTACCAGGTTGGTGTGGGAGGTGACAGGGAAAAGCGCGGGTTAGGTTAGATGCAGTGTCAACACAAACCAGAGCACATTTAAAACCCTCACTCGAGGAGGAGGGACTGTATGTTCAACTTACCAATCCATCACCCTTGGAAATCCAGTCGGTGGCCGCAGACTCCTTTGGTAATTGCCTTGGGCATGGTTTAGTCGCACAGGATATAGTTACTGCAGTAACCAGGGTGCTGTGGTTCAAGGGTAGCCTGGCATCCCTGGCAACATGCCACCCTACCCGGACACTGTGGTGGCTGCTCTTTCTATGCACCTGATCTGTGGTATCTACTGAAGCATCAGTTGCTAATCTTTGTAGCCGGGCGAGGGCATCAGCTTTCTGGTTGTCAGCCTGGGTGTCAATGCCTAATGGGCCAGGATGTGGAGAGCAGTGAAAAAGAATGCAGGTTTTCTCCTAGGAGCTTTGGGGTATATTTATCTATCATCGTAAGTCTAGGGTAATTACTATAAAAATTTTTCCTTTGTATTTGGGGTCAGATGGTCTAGGGTACTCATCTGTTTCATTGTCAGTTGTCATAACATTTTCCTCATTTTTCGAAGGAAGTCAACCTCTTAGCATCCTAATCAGGCTTTGACAAGAGCACTGGGACCTCAATCTGTGGCAGTTTGTGCCCTCCTAGACCTGCAAGATGGCCTGCTAAGGTCTCCAACTTATTATTCTGATCTTCCACCTTGTCTGTCAGCCTGAAGATAGCAGAGTCGTGGGCAACTGTACGGTCTTCTCTAACTTCAGTTCTTCTTCCAACTTTCTAACCCTTTTCAGCCTCTAGTTGGCCCTTGGTGGCCAACCAAGATGCCCATAGTAGAGACCAGCCCACTGTGGCAACCATTTGTTTTTCTTTTTTGACACAGTGCACTCTGTACAATTCTTCAAACAAGCACATTAACCCAGTCGGTGCCTTTGGGGTGTCCTCGTATTCACATGGTGTCCCACAAACAACGAACACATGGACCACCCTCTACACAGTCTGGTGACTGACGTGGGGCTTCCCCTGCAGACGCCACTTTCTCAAGACCCATTCCTTGAGTCTCCTGTCTGGGTTGCCAATTGTCGGCTTGCAAACTGGACCCCATACACGGAAGGTGGGGAGAAAGTTACACTGCAGAAAGAAGCAAGCCACCCCAGACTGGGGGGCCAAAGGAGAAGCAGACTCTACACCCAAGCACCAGAATCTTAAAAGTCCATACAGAGGCTTTAACTGGCTTGAGTCATGCATACTCTCCAGATGGTCTCAGCAACACCTTACTCTCTCATGTCTGTGCACTTGGAGAATAGTTCCCACAGTGGGAACAGCAGGCAGAGTATACATCCCAAGGACAAGAGAGGGGGTGAGGAGCCTCCAATTGCCAGAGTCCAGCTCAAGCATCAACTGGTGATCACATCCTCTCAGTGACCTCCTCCCAAGTAAGTGACATTCCACACTTCCAAAGCCCTGATACTGTCTCTTACTGAGGGGTAGGAAGATCCATGTTGATAATCTTGTTTAGGAATGATAAAGGAAATGCCACTGTACATCATGTAAAGCAAAGGAAGTTTCTAAAACATTGTAGGACCACTTCGACCAAAATAGTAGCCAAAAAAAAAAAAAAAAAAAATCACACAGTGGGGAAGATTTCTGTTCATTATGAAACACTAATTTCCAAGTGATGCCAGTGAAGGAGACATTATTGGAAGAATAATCTATATGCACATTGCTTTTAACTGTTCAAAACACGTCTGTAAATATGTATCTTATTTCAACCTCATAATAACCTTATGTGATTTGGTCAGGTATTAAAATCGCCATGTGGAAAAAAAACAAAAAAAATCTAGATGAGAACTAGAAAGGATACTTGAAACCAGAGATATCCCTCCAAAGAGATGGCATTGCTGACGCTCTGCAGTCTCATCTTTCCCTTAGAGATGCTATTATCATATTTATTGAATAGTTTTTTTTTCCTGGTGACTTATACTTTCTTATTATTTGAAAGTTCTTCTTATTTCTTTAAGATAGAATTTAATTTTATAGAGAATGACATAAAGTTTATCTTATTTAATCCAGGAGCCATGTTGAATATTTTTAAAATGATGGTATAAAGACAAATAATGAAGTTTCCACTTCTTAAATGTCTTATAATGTCTATACATTAGCCTATTTAACTTTCACAATAACCCCATTTGACACATTAAAAAAACCCCACAAAAATATGAATCCAGGGTTTTGGATCCTCAAAATCTGTTATGTCTATGCTCACACATTATCTTCCAAAATGAGTCTTTAGAGGAGCTATTAAGAATGGCCCAGAGCTTGAGCAGCAAAGACTATTGAATTTATCTATAAATATCCTTGGCTCATCCTCAAGGAAACCTGAATTTGAAAGGAAGCATGATACGTGGAAAGGCCCGATAAAAGCTTTAAAATGTGGAAACTATTTCAGCTTCTCGAAGAGGTACATTTGACACATACAGGGTCTCCAAGAGTCGATAGACCTTGAACTGCAGTTGTTCCCAAGAATCAAACCAGAAGTCCCTCCTAAGTCAAGGAGTATTTTTAGCGCATTTTCAAAGACTTGTAAAATGCTGCTCTGCTATCCACATGCACCACAACCATAGCCTGTAAAAGAGCATGAGGATGTGAAGGCGATTAGATTCTGGTCAACACACACACACATACACACACACACACACACACACACACAATATACAAGGCAGTGAAGAGCAGGTCAAGGTGAAAGTAAAAGGGAAACTCCAGCCACCAGCCTTCATTCTTCTCCTTTCACGGACATGCATGTGTCATAAAGTTTCTATACATTAGAGGAGCTAGAAGTCTAGATATTCTGCAATGAAGAAAGAATCAGAGACTTCTTCTTCAAATTACATTTTGGGAGACCCCGAAATATCTACCTTTTCTAATATGACTCACACTTTCAGAAAGTTAACATATATCAAGTTCTCTTACTATGAACACGCTTTGGATGAAGACACTCAAGTGTGGTTCAGGAGAGAAGAGGGTGGGCACGTTCAGATCAGTCAGTCATGATGCGCCTGCTGCCCCAGGACAAAAATAATTGGGGGGGGGGGTATTACTGATTGCAGAGGTAAGGGAAATAAATGCTTAGCATATCATTCATTCTGCACTAGTGGCTTAGTCAGCAAGTGGTCCGTCACTGTGCTAGTTAATGAGAGGGAGATGAAGGAAAAACTGAGGCGGAGGCCTTGTCCTAGGTAAATCGAGCAGACTTGATGGAGAGACAAGGCTTACATCAGTGAAGTTACCACTTATGCTGCTGCTGATGAAGAGTGAACATTCTCTTTCCCAGGAAATCACAACCTAAGTTGGACAAATAATCTACTGTGTGAAACGATCAGACATGCCCTCACATGGACTAACAGGGCCAGCGGACGGGCATGATTGACATGATGAGTGCTTTGAGGCATGTTGAGGCTTCAGACATCTTGAAGTGTTTCAGCAGAGCCTTTCTGGAGTAGGTGAATGCTTAAAAGGGGGACTTGGGAAGTGGGGTGCAGTCCTGTTACTCCTCCCTGCTCTTTGGATCTGGGTCTATCTGATGGTCCGTGAGTTCTGTCCTTTCTAATGCGTTGGTGGAGAATCCTGAACAACCATAGTAAGAAGTGCTGATAGGCTAGACCTAAATCCCTGAGGTCTGACTCCTTCCACTGCTTAGCGTTTAAGACAAGTGACGTCTGTGCCTGTCTTCCTGCCAGCTTTCTCTCACCGCAGCTTATTCCTGTTTCTTCTTTGAGCCTCCACGCTTTACATCGCCTAAGGATGAGCCTGGCACTCTTTACCATCGATGATCCAATTAGCAGAGAAGGGAGCAGCTCAGCTTGCAACAACACACAGACTTTGGTATGAGCCCCACAGAGAAAAAGCAACACTTTAGACACTCTTTATGCATAGCTGCCTGTCTAGTCTCTCTGTGATCTTAGAGCAAAGCCTCAGAAAACCATGTTAGCTGCCCAAGGTTACCATTCAAGTCTGGAAAGGATGGAAAAGGACTCATGTTCGTTTCTACTGGTGCAAGTTCCCTAAATACCTCCCACAACCTGGACCTTTCTAACAGCCATTTATTATTTTTTAGACTGGGCAATAGGAAAAGAGAATTTTACATGAGGATGAAACTCCCAGGGGACAGTGTATCTACACACTGAGCTAAGAGGCACACGTATGCATAACTCCTCACATGGTTTATCCTGAAACTTCGGAAATTCTTCTTGTATGTAAGTTACCTGTGGGCTGAAGATGAGGAGGCTGTGGTCCTCTCTTTGGAGTAGATGAGAATCCAAAATGATCTTAGTTCATTCAATTTTTTTAAGAATAATTATTCATGCAGAAGTATTTGTTCAGGACTGGAAGACATGCAAAGGAACACAGGATACTTTTTCCGTTCCCTAGGGGTATACGTTTAGACAACATACTTACCATTCACAGATTCTCAATATAGAGTTTGTAGACATCAGTTGGTCTAGTGGTTTTCAAGCAACGGCAGTACCACCACCCACCAAAAATTTGGGAAGTTTTGTTTGTTTGGGTTATTTTTAAATGATTGAAATGTTATAACTAGTGTGGGATGTTGTAGTGATACACAAATCACCTTAGGGATAAAAAATGCAGAACATATCACAATGCTCTATAAAAGAAAATAATTATCTAATCCAAAATGTCAAAAGTAACTCTTCCATTCATAGTTGAGAAAGCAACTGTGTAGATTTTTCCACATCAGCCCCAAGCTTTTTGCCTTAGCCCTATCTCCTTGGCTCATTTTTTTAAATTTTACTGCTTATTGAAGAGTAGTTGATTTACAGGGTTAGTTTCAGGTGTAAAGAGATTTAGTTACACATATATTTATATATATACATATTTCAGATTTTTTTTCTATTAGAGCTTACTGTAAGAAATTGAATATAGTTCCCTGTGCTCTACAGTAGGTCCTTGCTGTTTATCTAGTTTATATGTAGTAATGTATATCTGTTAATCCCAACCTCCTAATTTATCTCTCCCCCTCCTTTTCCCTTTGGAAAACATAGTTTATTTTCTAAGTCTGTGAGTCTATTTCTGGTTTGTCAATAAAACTTGTACCTTTTAAATACAGTGGAATATTACTCAGCTATAAAACAGAATGAAATAATGCCATTTGCAGCAATGTGAATGGACCTAGAGATGATCATACTAAGTGAAGTAAGTCAGACAGAGAAAGACACATACCATGTGATATCACTTATATGAGGAGCCATTCTTTAAAAGAGCAAAACAGAACTTCTGTGTTGGGGGCTGTATCAGCCAGTTTAGTTTAAGTTATGATGCAGTAACAAATGACTCAACAATCTCAATGGCTTGTAACAGTAAGATTTGTTCCTCTCTCATGCCCTGACATCAAGAAGTCTGGAGTCCCTTCCAGCATCTGAAAACAAAGGAACCTGCTTCTCCAGTTGCCCTGTCGTCTCTTCCAGACCGAACTTCTTCCACTAACCTTAACTCATATCCCAGTCCAGAGTCCTGGCTTAAAAGCTATAGTTCTAGAGACCATATCATTAGAAATGGATAAAAACAGGAAGTAGAAAAATTCTGAGTATGGAGAAAAAAATTTTTCTGTAATTCCAACTCTCTCTAGCCATTAGCACTAGTTCTGAAATGGAGATAATAAGCCGTTGTACAGGGTCATCTGAGGATTACATGGAACAGGGCATGTAAAATGGTTAGCAGAATAGGGACCCCAGTGGTGGCTATAACTGTAACTATTATTAGTATCATTGTTGCCACGCCACCATTATTTTCCGTCAGGACCTTAGAATGTTACATGTAAAAAGCGAATTCCTTATTTCCCCTAATCACTTTCTTCCTTGTGTTTCTTCCTCTATAATTCTCCACACTACTCTCTTACTTCTGAGTAAATTTAAATCTTAATACACTTTCAAATGTCTTTTTCGGAGAATTATTTGTATGGATTTATTTTTTTTAACTTGGATTGCCTCATTTTAGGAAAATTCAGGGTGAGGGAAAAATAAAACACTTCTATATCTGCCCACAAACTGAAATTAATGCTTATAAAACAGATCAACTTTAGAGGAAGCCTTTTCATTGGACGCGTGTTGAGTTCTTGCAGCCTATTTTGTACATAGACGCCAGATGAGGCCTGGAGAGCTTTGTCCCATGGGCCAACTCCAGGGTTACAAATCCCCTGGGAAGATTGCATTTTGCGTAGCATCCATAAGGAGGCCACCTAGTTGAACCTAACTTCTTTATCACAGATGGTCCTGGAGGGAAGACGAGCTGTACGTTTCCATCACTGGAAGATCCAGCAGGGAGCTGCAGGGCTGAAGCCCTTTTGGTGGGTAAGGCATGTCTCATCGTTCCTGGAACAGCTGTCCCACGCGAGGTACATGGGGTGAGCCAGCAAACCAGACTCATGAAGTAGCGTCTGGGCTGTTGGGCCCTGTTGTCCTGGCCGAGTCAGAGGAAGCTCGTGAGGTTCTCAGGGGCATGTGAAGCTCAAGACAATTTGATCGCAGTAATTACCTGGGAGCCATCGGACTAATCTGCACACCTAACAGACAGCGTTGAAGACATTCTTTCCAGGGAGTGATAAATGGCGACCGCTTAATTGTTTGGAGGAGAGGTGGTGTAGTTTCAGGCTGGCCTGGTTCCCAGCCTGGACAGCCACGCGAGCCGCCCCAGGCAGCGGCAGTAACAACACTCCGCGGACAGCCAGCCCCCGCTCCGCCGCTGCTGCCTGCGGCACTCTTTCTTGTGTATTCTCAGGGGAGGGCACGTATAGAATTCCTAATCTGTTTTTCCCATTAAGGAAAATTGGATGTGTGAAAGCAATGGCAAATGCTCAAAGTCACCCAATGAATATCAATGCGAGAGGCAAAAGTGACACCCAGGTGACCCGTTTAGACTAGGCTGCATGAGAATGAACGGCTTAGGACATTGTATGTGAAGAGTTTTTTTTTTTTTCCTCTGAAATGAGAGTGGAGAAAGATGTTGGGTATTTACAAACACCCAGCCCAGTCCTTTGTATATAATGTTAAGTGAATCAGTGCTCATTTCCTTCCCCTACCTTCCCCTCCTCTTCCTCACCCTTCTCCTTTGAATTTTCATCTCTGGTAGAAAAAAAAAAAGTTTCACTGTTCTCTAAATCCTCCAATGATTCTATCTCTACAAGAATTAAAATATTCCTTGCCCCTTCCTTTCTCCCTCCCTCCCTCCCATGCCGTCCTCTCCCTTAAGTCCATCCCTCACTTGTATTCAAGGTGACAGAGATGGTATCTGGGGAAAAGCTCACTAATCAAAGTCAACAAATGGCAATTCAGAAAAACAGATCCTACAGAACGAAGAGATGAGAGCATCCCTTTTTCTTTTGGCTTTTGGAAGCTTGAGAAAAGGGGGGGAAATCATTCCTGCGGGTTAGCGTTTGATTTTCACAAGTTCAGGATTCTCTCATTCTTGGCCAGCCCCACCACCTGCCGGCGCCTGACCTGACAGAGTTCAGGTTAGCCTGACAGGAAGTGCTGAAAGGATGTTGACAGAGAAGTTCGATAGGAGAGCACGCTGTGCTCACAGCCAGAGTTTTTTCACACACCTGTCCAATTAAGAATCTGGGCCCATCCTGAATAAATTATATTGCAGCTTTAACTCTGAAGTGCAAGAAGATGCTGTGTGCTCCTGCTGGAGCCAGACTCCTCCTGGGACCATGGCAAATGCACCTGGCCCAGCGTCCAAGCAGAGTGGGGCTCACCTGCTTCACCCAGGTGTGTAGCAAGCTTCGTGGCTGTGGCCATACCCGCCACCTGGCAACGACCGGTAAGAGGGCCAAATGCTCCCTTCCCAATAGACCTTATGTGCCTGGGATTTTCCTTCAGTGGTCACTTATCATATTCACCTGCATGATGTCTGCAAGGCTTTTTGGCTGAATGGTAGGGAATCCTACACTTTAGCCAAATGGTTCATGTTGGAAGCTGTCACCATTCTCTGTTGTCTTCTTCAAGGGAGGACACTTTCAGTAAATTCAGTAAATTTAGGAATGCCAGAATGCAGAAATTCTTTTAATGTTACTAATATTTTTCCTGCTACTCTTTTTTTAACTGAGGTACAGTCAGTTTACAATGTGTCAATTTCTGGTGTGCAGCGTCATGTTTCAGTCACACATGCACATGCATATATTCGTTTTCATATTCTTTTTCATTATAGGTTCCCTCTGGATAGATGTCCAGGAGTGGGATCGCCGGATCATAGGGTAAGTCTGCTTTTAGTGTTTTGAGGACTCTCCATACTGTTTTCCATAATGGTTGCACCAAACTATATTCCCACCAGCTTTGTGGTTTGTGCTCACCTTCATGATCTTACCCCGCATTAGCCACTATGCCTTTCCTTCCGTCTCTGTACACACACACACACACACACACACGCATCTACTTGCCATCAAAAAGGGCAGCAGTGCGTTACCCACAAGTAGGTTTTTTTTCTACCCTATAGTTGGGGGTGAGGGAGGACCCAGTTTAAATCCAAGTTGTGTTTATGACTGGGATCCAGATGTTGGCTAGTGGACTGACTGAGGAAGAATTCAACTGAAAGGAATAAATACCAGGTGTACAACCTTGGTCCAGGGGCAGCTTGTCAGCCATTAGAAAAGAGCTAGAGATCCCTTGCAGAATGTAATGTCTATTACTCAGATTTGTTCACCAGTTTCACTTTTATAAACTTAGAGAGAGAAGAAAACAACTACACGTAAGATACTGTAGAAACTAATTAACTCAACTCTGTGTGAGAATTAAGCAGGCACGACAGGATGGCTCTGCCACCTATTTAATAAAACGAAGCACAGACGGGAGGGTCTCATTTCCTTCTGTCGAGGGGCCTCAGCTTCGAGGTATCCAAAGCTGCCACTCCTGACCAGCCTCCACGCACACGCGTGCATTAGTGGTCATGAGTCCGGAGGCTGAGGGGGCATCAGCACGTGTGTGTGAGGGGCTTGGAGGCAGGACCATGAGCAGCTCGGGGACCACGAGGCAGGGACCTCCTTGGTGAGGACCTTCACAATGCCATAGCAGCGAGGACGCTGTGGGATGCTTCCAGGCAGTCAGAGCAGCAGTAGCGTCCCCATCACTGAGGACAGTGAAGTCACGTGGCAGGTGTCATGCAGAACTTGAGAAACAGACTGGGAAGTCCCAGACTTGACTAACGGTGTTGCTTCAGTAGCAGGTGGGGCTCAAGTCATAAAAACACAGCATACCCCTCCTTTCTTTCTCCCAAGTAGGTAGATCCTGAAGAAAGAGTATTTGTCATGGAGCTGTGAGAGGTCAGGGCTTAAAACTGGGATTTGGCACAACGTTGTGAAATGACTATAACTCAATAAAAAAGGTTTAAAAAAATAAATAAAACCTAAACCAACAGAAAAATAAATAAATAAAATAAAATGGAAAAAAAATCGCCTGAGAGAATTCAAGAGAAACGCAGCCAGCTGTGGAAGGGCACACAGCCTGTGAGAGGCATCACTGTGGCAGAAAACACAGTTATTGTGCCTCTTAGCGAATTAGTCGTTTGACTGCATTTGTGCAGGATGTGTTCAGTCATTTAAAGTGTAACTGCCGGTGAGTGGCCAGGTCGTTCGGTGTTTGTAAGCACCGTCTCTGACGGCAGACTGCCTGGGTGTGAATCCTGGCTCTGCCGGTTGCTCACTGCGTGACTTTGCACGAGTCCTTTATCCCCTCTGTGCCTCGGTTTCCCTAGGTATAGGAATAGAACTACATTACAGATTTTTAGAATAAAACTAATTCTCATGAGTAACTCTTTTAGACAAATTGATAGGAGCAAATCTCTTACACAAGAAGATTGATTTTTTTGTTTTTTACTCAAAATCATTCTGGAAGCAATTATAGAGCCATAACATTCCTAACTCAGTGGATGAGAAACAAGCACATAGCATCAGAGTGACTTGGAAGGAAAAAATGACAAACACACACCATACACGTACACTTAAAAGTGACTGTCAGTTAAGAGTCAAGAATAACACTGAAGAAACAGTTCAAAATACATCCAAACTGTGTGTATCCATCAAGGAGTTTACTTACTAATGTGCCAGGAGAAGAGGCTAGACTTCTAGGAAGTCAGCAAAAGTTGCTACTGTGGTCAAATGTATTTCCAAAAATATTTTATGGAAGAGCTAGAAAGTTAAAATTATTGAGCTGTTGGGTGTCGAGGCAGAATTTTAGGAAGCTTTCTATTTTTTTAAATTACCTGCAAACCTTCCTATCTATTGTGCCCATTATTTAAAGCAACTTAAAAGGAGCGCTAAGCACTGCTTTTCATCACAGGGCGCCTCGGAAAACGGGTCGTGCAGCAGGGCGTTGTCAGGCAGGTTCAGTTCTCCCTTAGAAGTGTTCATTTATTTATTCATTTACAAGACTTTAATTGAACCCTGATGACTTATGGACACACTGAACCAGGAGCTGAGGACATAAGGTCACTGCCAACAGTGAGTACCCAGCATTGAGGAGAAGAGATGCCATCGGATGATCAGAGCACAGCTGGACAGATGCACTGAAGGAAGGACACAGGAAATGACAGGCATGCCTGGTGTGTGTGTAAGTGGGAGCCTGGGGTGGGGGGAGGTTATTTCCAGGGATGGAAAGGGCAAAGGGAATAGAAATGCTGATCCAGGTTCTGATGGATGAGTGGGGGTCAGCCAGGCATAGAGGGGGGAAGAAAGATATTCCACACAGAGGAAGCCCTGTAAATTCAGGGAGGCACCAATGAGCATGGGTCCTTCGGGAAACTCAGTGTGACCAGACACTGGGTTAGAAGGAGGTGGTGAGAGATGAGACGACAGAGGAGGGGGCAAGGAAGACATAAGGTCATGAGGAACCTTGTGTGCCAGTCCGAGGGGCGTGGACCTTACTCACTGAAACCTAATGCAAGGAGGTGAGAAATACTGGAAATGGCCCTGGTCAAACCAGAAGCTGTGGCTGCTGGACTGAGACCAGCTCATTGGCCCCAGGGCCGCGGCGCGTGCAGCCGAGCACGGAGGAGCCCGCGCACCCGGGTGAGAGCCGGTCCCGTACTTTGCAGCTCTGTGCCCTCAGCTGGGCGCATCGTCTAAGCTGTTTGTGAGTCAGGCTCCACATCTGTGAAGGGCACTTCCGCAGAGGGCTGGTTAGAGGACTGCACGTGTCTGTGCGTGTGCAGCTCTTAGGACGGGGCAAAGCATGCAGTGAGTACTCAACAGACATGAGCTGTCACTGTTCCTACGGCGCCGCTCTGAGTGGAGGCTGTGGAACCCCGTTTGTGTAAACGAGGAACTTGGGTGAACGCTGTGGGGGAGAGATCCGCTCTGTCAGATAAGATGAGGAAGAAACATCAGTAGCAGAAGCATCATTATCTACAACAAATAAACATCCGTCGAGTGCTTGTTACTCCAAGCAAAGGAGAGTTTAAGGGAGGAATTTGGACTGGGCCAACTTGCTGCATAGCTGTTTACTGCAATAAAATCAAGAAATCGGCTATTTTAAATGCCCCTAGATATTTATATTTAAAGCTTTTTAAAAATATGTAATATAGGCTTCTGATACAAAATTCAAAAAATATGAACGATAATAAAATTAAAAAGAAAACAAAAACCTTCCTCTGTTTCCTCCCTAGCCCCTCGGGGGCGTCTCTTCCTCCTTTGAGATACTTAGTTTTTATTATTTTTAAATTTTTTTTGCATTGCTTTGTTTTTCTATCTTTACTCCCCTTTCTAGAAATGAGGTCTGATTTTACAAACAGATAAAACACGTTTGAACACAAACACAGATTGATATAGCTAGAGACATGTTTTGTATAAATAAATACACTGAAAAGTAACTGTTAAAATATAAAACAAGAGGGGGCTGAGGTGGAGTCAGGATGGCAGGTGGCGCTCTCGTCCCCCCAGGAGCACGGGGAGAGGAAGGAGGGGAGCGCCACACTAGGCGTATGAGATTCAGAGACACAAAGTACTGCATGTGAAACCCCCAGGCAACAGGGACATAGTGTGTAAGCCAGGGAATTAGAGCCATTGTTTTGTAATCACTTTTAATGGAGTAAAAACTGTAAAAATACTGAATCTCTTTCAATAGCCAAGTATACAGAGTCATTTCCTTCTTTTTAAAACTACATACTGTTTCTTTACATGGATGTAGAATACTTTATTTAGTTCCATGTTAATGGAATTTAGATTTTTCCATGATTTACTTCTATATGCGATTCTGAAGTTGATATACTAGTCCATGCATCATTTCACATAAAAGAAGTAGTAACTATAGGTGGTATTTCTGAGTTAAAACTATATAAATTTTCATAAGTATAGTAAAATTGTACTTCTGAAGAACACGTGGACTTAGTCTATTTCAAAACTCCCAGGAAGTAAAACAAAATGAATGGGATTGATATTTACTTTATGTAACATCTAGGTTAAATGTAAAATAAAGCATAGTTCCACTTTCTTGTGTGCTTTATACATACTTTGTCAGTTCTCTTTGCAAATAAGATATATATGCCCTTTTATAAAACTTAGAATATGCTCTCGCTGTTTCAAATGAGTATAGACTTTCACAGTTGCGTCTTTCCTGTTGCTATGTAAAGCGGTCATATCAATGATTCATTTGGTGCTGAATTCCTGTTCTGAAATATAGCTCCAAATCTCAACACTGCATTTCTAAAACACAAATTTGATCATGTCAGTTTAGTGCTTAATGTCCTTTAGTGGTTTCTCATAGCCTCCAAAAACCGACTGGGTCAAAAAAACAAAACAAAACAAAACAAAACAAAAAACAGGGCAGGTTCTTTGGGTCTTGGTACAAAGCCAAGGAGCTTTATCCACATTGTATTCTGTGTGCTCAAAGGGACGGTCACACATAACACGATGGGAATGGCCCCTCTGGAACTGAGCAGCAGAGCAACTCTGACCAAGAAAAGCTCAGACCCGCTCCACTTGAAGGGGTCCGAGTGTCCGAGGGAAAACCTGCAAGCGTGACTTTGAAGAGGAAAGCGTATGAAATTTGAAATCAGCTAGACCTATACTTGACTTTTTTTCCTGTTTTTAAAACGTCACTAAACTCTCCTTTCCACTTGTATAAAATTGAGAAAATAATATGGTATATAAATGACTCCGAGAGATTTTCTGAGACCTAAATTAGGCATCACCTACAAATACGCGTTCGCTACTTACTGTCTTTTCACTTTTCATCTTTTCCTGTCACATGTGCTATAATGGCAGAAATCTACCTTAAAGGTTTACACCTTCGATGAAGGATCTGCAAACCTCATCCTGTAGAGCAGATACTGTTCACTGCGTGTTTGGGGGTGGTCCACGACTGAGCTGAGAATAGTTTTACATTTTAAATGTTTTAAAAAGTCAAAAGCAAAATAATATTTCATGATATGTGAAAATTATATGAAATTCAAGTTCATTATCCATAAATAATGAATCGGAACACATGTATTTTCCTTCTATAGAGGCAATGATTGCTTTCATGCTGTGATGGTGAGGTTGAGTCACTGTGACAGACAATGCTATATACACACATTGCAGCAGAGAGTGAAAAGCTCAAAATACTTACTATCTGGACCTCTCCAAAAAGTTATTTTCCTGACCCTTGACCTAGCCAACATTATTATAATGTGTTTGCACATATACAAATGCAAACGCCCATATGCCCATGTGTCCATGTATTTCCATATCTAGGGGTGATAGAAAGAATGTGGATTAGCTAAAACATTTCAGACATGCTCCATCCTTGCAGAGATGGGATGTGGGGATAGAGTGGCCTGTCCCCTGCACAGTGAGGAGACATCTGAGGTTTGTTCTTTAAGTGGCCCTATGTGCAGCCATTGAGTTGAGGGGTTTCTGTTTGGCTACTAATGAGTTATACGTGTAATAGAATCTTGCCTTTGGAAAGCCATGGTGACTGCTTTGGGTACGTCTTTAATAGCAGTGTATTTGGGTCACCCCAAACTATCAGAGAGTCAGAAATTCACTGAGCTTTCCTAACTGGTTGCATAAACAGTTTTGTGCCTCCTCACTAATGGATGTTTGCTCGATGAATGTCTGTGTGAGTGACAGAATTTGGTCTGAAGTGTTACTTCATTACAAGTTGGCACTGAGTTTATAGATGTGTAGCTAACCCTTGCGTACTTCAAACTACCATCCTTTCCAAAAAGGATCAACTCGTTACGCAGCTTCATCATCTGGGGAAGTTCGTTAACCCACTTGAGATGTTGTTGACAGATGTTTCACACTTAACTAGCAAACCATAAAATAATTATTGAATATTTGCACATCCTTTTTAAAAAAGAATCTTTAATAGAGCTTTCTCATTTAAAAAGATTTACAATGTCATAAAACTGCATTTAATTTTATCTTTCTGGGTTCTAAATATAGAGAGGACTGGAAAATATATGGGCAAGGATTTGGTGCAGAGCCTTCAACAGGAATCTCAAATGATTAAAAGCAGAACATGAAAAGCAGTGAAAGACAGGACCTGTGGGTACTATTTTCATAGAGAAGGAGAAAATGAGTTGGCAGACCAAACCAGCCATCCAGTTTCTCCCTCTTTCTTGCTCTCGATTGCTTGTACCTTTCACTGAGTTTATAAGAGGCACGTGAATAATTGTTTTGTTGGTCTTCAAATGTAAAAAACATTCTTTAGCATGATTAGCTAAAATACTGCATGTAAATTAATTTGATCAATCATTTGGGGGCTCCTGAAATTAGTTCTTTTATGTCTATTCCTTCCTTCAACTAACAGGCAATGATTTACTGTCCTCAAGGTGCTGGGAAATTTGCTGAAAAAGAACAATACCCCCAAATTCACATTTTTGTAAGGCTTTATAGCTTGCAAAGATATCTCGCAGTGCACTACCTCTAATTTACCTTTATATAGTCCAAACTTCCCCAGGCCCCCTCCAGCCTACAAGTGGGAACATTAGCAGAAATAACTCAGACTCCTCTGGCTCATTGCTCCCACCTGTACAGTCAAGTACATCAGGGTTCCCCCTTGCTCACGTCCCATCATTTCTTGGGGGACCCAAGGTTGTGTGTGTGTGATGGTGAAAAAATGGGGGATATTTAATGCCCTCATTTTCACTTGTGTCCAGTGCCCATAAAGTCACTGGGGAGTGGTTGAGGTGCCCTCCCGCTCACCTTGGCACCTTGCTTCCTGAAATGCAGGCTTTCTGGGTGCCCTACCCTGACTCTCCTTCCCAAAGAAAACTACGTGGTACCTCCTCAGGTGGCAGAACCTCCTTCCATCCTTCCATCCTGATACTCCGGGGCTACTGGCTGTTTCCCTTGCTGAAAGAGAGGCAGGGCCCATCTGCCCCGTTCTGTTTCCTGCTTCTCCACCTGGACGCTGGCATGTCTGTGTGCTGCTTCTCACAGAGCCTTCTCTCAGCTGTGTGTGCAGTGCCTCCCTCGAGGAGAACTGACAGTTTTCATGGTGGAACCGACAGATGCAGAGACAAGACCCAGTCTCCCTTCTCCATGCCCCACTCCCCCAGCCTCACCTACCCTTAGGTGCCTAAGCACCCTTCCTACTTTGCCTACTAAAGAGGGCACGTGGAATCCTGGGGTCTGTCTGAACGTGCACCCCATTTGCAATAACCTTTAAAGGCTACTTATATAGTAAGCACAGTCATACCGCGTAAGAGCCAGAGTGATCACATCTTTGGTCACACAACCGGTGAGGAGCAGAGCAGGCATCTGAGTCCAACTCTTTTCCTCTGAATACTTCATTCCTCACCTTCTGACCCTAAGTCTTAAAGGGGGTGCGAGTAAAAGCCTTCACTGCTTGGCTTTTCATCTCGTAGCCAAATTTGAAAAGAAGAGGAGGACAAATACTCATCTTTGTCCTTTCTTTTTTTTTCTAAAAATGAGTTTCTGCAGATGGCCTAACACTGAATATAAATCAAAAATAGAAAAAAAAAATCCAGTTTGATCGTAAACTAAAATCATATCCTTTCATTATCCCTGACTCCCCTAATAGACGATGACGGTGGAAGCGCATAATTGGGAAGAAAGGCTATTTTGCCCCTGATCTGCCACCTGAGACTTGAAGAAGAATAAAGCTTCCTGCTCTGGAAAGGACTTAGTGAGGTCACAAAGACTAGTTGCTGGATTTCATTAATGGATGGATATTAGTTGCTTGTGTTTGTGTTGGGACTTCCTAAAATATTCAGAATCTCTCTTGCCTTGAATCTTAACCATCAATATCGCCTTATGCCTTTAAGCACCAAGAATGGTTTCAAAAAGAAAGAAGACATGTACAGATCGGCTCAGGAAGAACATAGTACAAAATAACCAGGGGCATGTTGTTTCCTAACTTTAGCTGGAGCAAAACAAAACATCCCCACAGAACCTGCAAAGCTCAAGTAGGCAGCAAACTAAACAAAACCCGATTTTTGTTTTGTTTTCCTTTGTTTGAAGTTACAATAGGCAAGGATTATTAAGCTTCTTTGTGCCATGAACCCCTTCAGAAATCTGACATCACATATGAATCTCATGTCAGAATAATGCTTTTCAATGCACACAATAAAATACTTGGGCTTACAAAGTAAATGATTCATATCAAAATATAGTCATCAAAGTATTTTTAAAAGAGTCATATAGTTATACACATGCTTTTCTTTTTAACACTTTAAATAACGAAATCAAACAGAGACAAATTAGTGCTGCGAAAATACCCACAACAAAATCGCAAGGACTGTTAGTGCTATTGTTGTTTCTTGCTTCCATTAATAATAGAAAGAAACGGTCAATTCCAGTTAGAATTTGGTGAAAATAAAAATTCAGTTTTTTCTCCATCCAGGTTCCTGGACTTTCAGGTAAGAAGCCTTGCAATACAGCAACAATGGGCAGGTTGTAGACGGGGGGTGACAGCCAGGTCTGGGTGTTCCTCAGCTTTTCTGCTCAGACAAATTAATGTAGGTAAGTCCTCAGCAGGTGTCCCACCTCTCTCTCTGAGGTCTTTGCTTTCCTTTACTGCTGCTACTCAGAAGCTTCCCCATCGGGATGCCAGTCACATCGTCATCCTCCGTGTTTCTTTAGTCCCAATGTTTAAAACTCACTTTTTATATTAAACAAAAAAAAAAAGTGTCCTCTGGCTCACCAGAGACATGATCAGCATCTTGAAAATAGCCCCAGCAATGATCAAGTTCCCATTTAGGGGCCGCTAAGCACGTGAAAGTTTCCCCCGAGCTGCTTCTTTCTGAACTTGAACCAGCACGTGTTCAGGTATTCTCTGCAGATGACCCCTGGGAGAACAGAGTGACCACACACCACAGGGGAGCAGGAGGGGTTCCAGGGGGACGGGGAGACCGCACCAGGCCTGGACAGCACAAGAGCTGCTGCCACTCACACTCAGCGCAGAGCGAATGTGCAGCCAGGGGCAAACGAGACGCAGACTTCACGGATTAATAACGAGCCAGGAGCCCACCCAACTCTGCTAAGAATTAGGACATAAAGACTAGATTGTCATGTTAAGAAGAAATTCCCAAGACTTAAAAGAAGAGGCCATGAGCATGCCTGCCTGTCCTTTCCATGTCGCTCTGGATCCCTATTCGGCAGGCCCACCCAAGATGTATTTAATTTTCGAGGAGATTGTAGCATTGTTTGACTTTAGTATTTACTGTCAATTAAGTGCCCAGACTCTGCAAAGTTAAGTGTTAACTGGCAGATTTGTATCTTGTAGAAATGCAAATAACTCACGTTCAACAGAAAAAAATAACCCCCAAAGCTAAGGTTTTATTTCCCCAAAAGGCATTAAACAGTTTTATTTTTAATCTTACTCAGACATTCCTTTTTGATTTTTAATTGCCTGTAAGTATCCAGTTGCTTAGCATTACCATCTTACTAGTTTCTGCATCAATTAATAGGTTGAATGAAATCTTTGACAGATATTAATTTTACATTTATATGAGCCACGTTTCTAACTTTTGGACATTATATTCGGACAGTAGTTTGAACTAATTCTTTTTAAAGCAACAGTCAAGATTAACCCCAGTGTCCACTAGATTCACAAAAGCCTTTATTCCAAGAGAAGAGCCCTGACACTAGGTCTACTCTCTGGGTCCCTACAGTGGTTCAGGCTGAGAGGAGTTGAAGGGAACAATCTCTTTAGTCACAGATTAGACCAGCGGTTCTCAGACTTCAGAGTACACATCATCACCAGCAGATCTTAAAATACAGAAGGTTGGGCCTCATCTCAAGAGTTTCTGACTTAACAGGTCCACGATGTAGCCCCAGAATTTCCATTTCTCGCAAATTCTCGGATCTTCTAGTGCTGCTCTGCTGGGAGACCGCTTTGACAGAGGTGAGCAGAAAGACTCAGCTGGGACTCAAGCCTTCCTTCTCAGAAGGATTCTGCCTTAACACACTAGTAAGAAAGAGGCATTAAGCTTACTCAGTTAGTATCTCTGAAACTGATTTTTTTCTCCCAGGATTGTTCTCCGTTTGGTTTAGACACTGGGCACATTCCTTTGCTTTGTATTCTGGGGTTATTCTTCTGTCTACTTACCTTCTCGCTTCCCTTGAACAACGGGCAAGTGCAAATGCAGCTTTGTGTTGTCTCAGGACCAGGTCCTCTGCCCTTGGCAACTGTGCACAGATTTCCAGGACCGCCAGCATCTCCACGAGTGACGGCTGAGCAGCCGTGGCGTCGTGACAGCTGTACCCATTTGCCTGATGAATCGGCGCTGTCAGTGCGGCGGGCTATCTCCCCTTTGGCGTCACGCAGATAGATGAGAAGTTTCTCACTAACGCTCACAACCCTCCATCAACCTCATGCCATTTGCATTTCAACTAGCTGGGGTCAGGCAGCGCAGACTGAAAGCCATGCCAAGAAGCCTTTTCTATCTCTCTCCGTTAAAAGACACATTATTTCTATTTACCGCTTTTGTGTCTGCCTATATATTCTCTTTCATTCATATTTCCATTAAGCCAACCAATTAAAAATCATTGATTAAGCATTAGCCTGTGCACATCTCTGTGTCAGGTTCTCAGGGAAACTAAAACACAAACAAGTAACAAAATAAGGTATAAACTCTACCTTCCAGGAGTTTTTTTTTTTTTTTTTTGAGGTGTTTACCCCACATCAGAGCCAACCTCCAGCTAACCCCAAACCATACTTGTTTGAAATCTGCCCTTTTCTCCAGGCTTCCAGTCTATTTCCTGTTGTGGGAATATCAGGCTGCTGACCTCAGCCCTCTGTTAGCTGGGTCTCTGGAGGACACAGGACATTTTTACCCACCCCCTTCTTCCATGTCTTTGTCTTCTGTGACTGAGTTAAGACAAAGAATTGCACCTCAAGTAACTGGGAGAGGTCTGCTGCCTGACTTCCTTCTGATAGCTGTTTCCTTTGAGACGAAGAATTTTCTACCTTCTCTCATCTTGTTTTCTGGTGCAAAATTCCTGAAATGAGCCTGTTCAGTGTCAGACATACTTGTTACCTCTGCTACGAACTTCTGAAGTTATCAACCCAATGCATTACCCTGGTCTTGGATGCACCTGCCACTCCAGCCATTTGCCCCCTGCCTGAGAGCTTCTTACTTCTGTTCCCACTGGCCTCGGCTTGCCCACGTGTCTTTCAATTTCAGTCATCCACAGCCTCCCCAGGCAAGACCCCAGGCCAGCACCGTGCGTGGTGCGTCTACCACTGCCCAGAGCCCCTCCGTCTCTCTTTGATAGTTTTCTCATCCTGTTTTCCTCTTCTTTGGCCGTCATGCTTCCAAAGGAGGAACGGTCATAGCTACATCACGTCATTATGTCTCATGCTCTGCTTGCTTCCCCTACTATCTTCAGAAGAAAGCACTTGGGAGGAGCCGTAGAATGAGCATTTTGTGAAAGAGGTGGTTTTACTTGATGTTCTTTTCTAGTTGGGAGTTCACTGAAAGGGCAGGTGTAGCTGGGAAAGAAAGATGTGTCTCCGTCAATCAGATGAACAGATAAAATCAATAGGAACCCCTTCCACTGCACTCATCTCTGCCTCCTCTCCCATTTCACAACATGGATTTTCTGCTAACCTAACCTAATTAGGGCATTCATTAGTCCCACCTCCCCTCCCAAGAGCCTCCTCCATGAACCCTCCTCTATCGCCCTTACTCTTAGTGAGTAGGGCACTCATTCAGTATTTAGGAACAAAGTTTGCTTTTCCATTTTCCTTCTAAGTGTGTCCAACTGTCTCATGTAGATTTTAAAGCAACTCTTTTGGAGCCAAGTTGACCTGGGTTTCAATTCTAGCTCTATTCATAATTAATGTCTGTCTTGGGAGAAGTTCACTTCATTTCAAATTCTCCATTTGCGTGATGGGACTAACGATACCTATTTTGGAAGTGCGTTGTGAGAATAAACTCAGCTATAAGCCATGTATGCTTAGTATGCCTGCAAATCGGTATTCCTTAAACGTAAGCTTTTATTGTTATTACTATTACTTATTAAGTTGACTCACAGAGAGTGAGCAGATAGCATGAGTCAGTTCATGTGGCAAACACTGAACCGTTGTTAATGACAAGATACAACGCCTGTATTCACAAGCTTCGATAAAACTGAATACCTATTTAGGTGAGCCGCAGAGACTGTCCTTGGGCTAAGCAGACAACAGACTCCAGGATAATAGGCATTGCGTTGTAAATAAACCATAACGACCTGGATAAACACTTTCTTGGTGGTCTTATAAAGTATGGTGCAGGTATCCCATTACTATTGTAGGTTTTTGTCTCTGTTTTGTTTGTCGCCTCCCAATATCCAGGTTATGTTTAAACAGTTGGAAAAAAAAGAAAGGAAGAAAGAAAGAAAAAAGTACTTGCTGTTTTGCAGATTTTGATTTCCAAGAATGTTTACCACTTCAGTTCAGCCAGAGACAAAAATCCTTTTCAATTTCCCCAGTCTCCAATTATTCATGAAAAATATCAAACTGAGAAACAAAGGCATTTCTTTAAGAAAAAAATGAAGGGTGTTTTTCAACCTTAGCTACATCAAACAATCTTTCACATTGAGCGGTGACTGTGAGTCTCTCATTTTGCTAAGGCTGTGAGTCTCTCATTTTGCTAAGGAAACCCTTCTTTTTCCTGATGTGCTCTTGTGTTAATAATTTAAAAGTCAGCAATTTCCAAACCAAATTATTCTTTGCTTACAAGAGCCGCTGCCAGGTACCTCTGTGTCAAGATGCTGCCCAGAATCCAGGGGCTAAAACATGACGTGAATGAATTGACGTATGACTGTTAATGGGAGTCCAAAACAAAGTAGCAAATTTAGAGAACAATGGAGTGGATCCTTTCTTTAACACTGGTGTGTTGGTTATATTGTTCAGGGAGAAATAAAAAGCTGTGATTCTAAGAGAGGCATGTTTTGGTCAACAGTGAAAGTGTGTAAGAAAAAAGAAGCATTTGGTCAACACTTACTCACCTCCTATCGAATGTCCCAACAAAGATAAACACGTTTTGAGAGAGAAAGTGCCGAATACGTTATACCAATATCAACAATATTCGTGTTGAGAGTAAGTGTATTAAATACTTGTATTCCTAAGGTTTTCACACTGGCACCGGTTAATTCCTGTCCACTCAGCTTGTTGGATGCGTGTTAATAAACGGCAAGAGGTTTCGTCGAGACTGACTGCAGGGCACCAGCTCTGCTCGTTATGATCTGTTCTCTGGAGATTCCAGGCAGAAGACACGGGTCACCTCCCTGCGTAAGGGGCCCAGGGGCTAACCGGGCAGGCAGCAGCAGACGGAGCTAAAAGCTAAGCAGCAGAATAAAAGGTTACAGTAAAAATAAGATACCATGAGGTAGACGGTGCTCAAGCCCAAATCAGACGTGTGGCTGACACTGGGGGTCAGAGGAGGGAGCGATCCCTGCAGGCTGATGTCCCCTGGGGACCCCTTTCAGAGGGAATAAGAACTGAAGCAGTAGGGTCACCTGCGTTTTCATCCGCGTGACGGAAGTTAAAGAACTAGTTCAGGTGGAGGTAAAAACATTTTGCTTGTATCATAAAGTAGTCTTCATTTTTAAAAATGCACTTTGTATTTAATGTTAGTCTAAAAAGAATTATCATTACTTACGTGTAATTCTTGGACAAAATGCACATCTTGATAGCAATTAACACTGATTCAAAAATACCAAAGAAGTATTTATGGAACCTCAGAGTATTAAACTTGGAAAAGACTTATGGGCGTAAGTAATTCCACACTTTGCTTTTATAGACCAGAAAAAAACAAAACAAAAAACCAAAAAAAAAAAAAAAAAAAAAAAAAAAACCCACCAAGAAACAGAAACAGCTGGAGCTCAGAGATTTGAAGAGACTTGCTACAAAGTCTGGGGGACACACAGCTCGTTACGGCAGAGCAGCGCGAGAACCCAGGTGTTCTATGGCTGAATTGAGCCCACTTTTTATTACGGCTTATCGTCTCTCTGCCTTCGGTAAAAGTGGGTGATCGGTTTGTTCGAGGTGGGACGAAAAGCAGCCAGTTAACAAAATCCGTTTCTTACAACTTCAGCCCTCTTATTTCCTCCATTCTTAACCAGGATAATAAGTGAGGTCAAAGAGAAAATAAATAAATTTTCGGTCGCCAAGAGAAGGAGGACCAGGTTTGGGGCCCCGTCTTGGTCACGTACTGGCAGAGGGCCCGACGCCTTGATTTACTCACCTGTCAGTTACAAGCACGACTCGCACTGAGCGCAGTTAATGCGAAGTGCAGAACAGAGTCCATAATCACGCAGCGCACAGTAACGGGCTGTACTTAGTACAACGCAAAGGACAGATGCGGCGGTCCATGTGGAAGTCTTTCCACACGAAAGAGGTTTACACAGAGACCAGTTAAGCAAGGGAGAGAAACTACAGACCCATTTTATAGGAAACTGGTAAAGGAAGGGTTTTTGTTCGTTCGTTTGTTTTGGAGGGGAGGGCAAATACAAGGGAGAAGTATTTGTGTGGCAAATGTCCTTTATTTTAAAACTGAGAGAGTATGTCTTCTTGAATCAGAGAGATGTTTATATACAAGTTGAGGGAAAAATAACTATTTGGGAGGAAGTGTGTTTAAGACCTGAGAGATCAGACCTTCAACAAGAGGAGAGGCATTTCTGCCTTATGCCCCACTATACCTCTTGTCACCAAAAACAGTATCTTTCATGGGCAGTAGGTGCTTAATAAAGGATGCTGAGTGAGTGCACGACTGGATAAATAACTTAGTGTTGTTTGATGCTTGAAGATTTTCATCCTCTTCAAAGAGAAATGTTAAACCATCCGCTCATGCTCCTTAAATAAACTCTGGAGAGACTTTCCTCAGACCTTCAAAGATCTCACTGTGAGGTCATTTTACTATGTAACTTCCTCCTGAGGCGGGAAGCCCCATAAAAAGACCAGCAGGGCCCCCAAGCAGGGCCACTACTCTCCTACCAGCACCATCCGGTTCCCTGGCTCAGAGGCTCTATCTCACTTTTTGCCTCTGAAACGCCTTACTTACCCCTAAAATTCTATTGGTTCCCTGAGCTCACTTCTGATTGGTTACTTCCTTCACTCCTGATTGGTTATTACTATCACTTCTGATTGGTCCACTTCCCTAACTTCTGGTTGGTCCATTTGTAATACTTCATTTGCATGGAGCTCACTCCTGATTGGTTATTTCTCTCACTCCTGATTGGTCTATTTCTACAAAGCTCGTTCCTGGTTGGTCAACTTCCGTTATACTTTTTTGCATATGATGTTGCAAAATGTAAAACTGGCAGCCTATAAAGGCCTGTGTAAACCTACAGATGGGGTCCAGAGCTTGGAGTGTTAACTCCTCTGGGCCTGCTGGTGTAATAAACCTGAGTTCTCCAACTCCCTGAGTGCTGCTTGATCTCTCGCCTGGATCCAGGTTGTTGTCACAGATGAGCTATAACACTGAGCTGTAACACATTTTTCTGTAACACTCCTAGAAGATAAACTTGTATGGCCCCTGCCAATGGGCCAGCAGGTGTCCTCTGTAAAGGGACAGGAAGCAAGCATTTTCTGCTTGGTGGGCCACAGAGTTTCCGTTGCCAGTGTGAGAGGCAGCTGCACGTCAATGGGTGGGCAGGACTGAATTCCAATAAATGGACACTGATATTTGAATTTCACTTGATTCTCATATGTCATGAATTCCTATTTTCCTGATTCTTTCCAAACATTTAAAAACGGAGCAGCCAATCTCAGTGCAAAAACGGGTGACTAGTTGGATTCGACCCAGGGTAGGAGTTTGTGGACCACGGTCTATCCTGATGACAGGGTGACAGGAAGTGTTCTCTGTCCAGATGAGCGCCCAGGCGCTCTGACTTTCTCAGGAGTCACTGAAAGCGCCCACCCTAGGGCACCCTTAGGAAAACTTCTAAATGATGCTGTTTTCTGTACAAAGGGTCTGACCCACCTTGCCCAGACGAATTAAGCTCTTCCCCTTGTGATGGCAGTAACTCAGCAAGGTAAGGGTGTTCGTGTTTCTGTTCCCTGAGGTTCCATCCTCCCCCTCCTCTCCTGTCTCCTCTCTGGTTTTCTTCCCTGTCAACCTTGAGTTCACAAAGGCTTATCCAGACAGCTGGATACAAGTTCTCTTTAATTCTCCAGGGAATTTTCAGGGACAAAGAGAAGACACATTCAGGGCAACTCTCAGTTATCATAGGCTGATAGGAGGCAGCACCAGCCCCTTCCAGCAGAGCTCAGAAGGGCGACCCTGACTCTTGAGGAGTCCTTAGAGGTGTGTGTTAATACGGTAGCATTAAGAGAGACTGGTAGCTAATCTAGCTAACGCTAAAAAAAATTATCTGACTGAATGGAACAGGAGTAAGAATGGTGGTTAGTGAAACATGTTTGTGTATTTGTGCTTGTGTATGTGTGTCTGTGAGTATGATTTTTTTAAAGTGAAGCGAACTCTGTGGTGCCTGCTGCTGTAGGCACAGCGCTTTTTTGGAGAGAGTTGGTTGTGTCCCACTTGAAGTAGAAACAGTAAATGACGGACTGCGCTCTACTTCATCACCCCACGTGAACCTGGAGGTCCCTCCAGCCTGTGACACGTTATGATTCGGATATTCTGCTGATGTGTTATTTTAGAAATCAGCAGCCTCTGAAAAGCGTTCCCACTTACTAAGTGTTTGTAAAGGATGAGGAATACCGGGCATTAAAGGGGAAACATCACTAACGTTTAAGGATAACGGCTGGGGGCATGTTTTCAATTCTGAAGGCTGGACTTCCACTTATAATTACATAAAAAAATGAAAATCTGCATCTTTCAACAGGAAAGATATTTGTCACACTTTGGGTTCCTTTGGCATGTGGATCTCGTAGCCCTTGGGCCTCTAAAACCCCGTGTTTGGGCTAGGTGTGTGCTTTGTTCATTTCACCCTTTCTTCACCTGCTGGATGACTGCCCTTGCCCCAGCTCCCCTCCCGCCCAGGTCCCCCTTTCAGCTTCTTTGTCTCCCAACCATCAGCAAAAACCTCTTTCTAATCTTATGACCACATGCCTATAGGAAATCACATCTCTCCATCATTTTCATACCAAACACCCACAGACACCCGCAGACATTTTTCAAACTCATTCACATCTGCTCCACACTCTAGAAATAAATGATTTGTTTTTGTTCCACATGCTGACCTGAAGATTCGAGCTGTTAATTTTTATGAGATGCAGTAACTGATGTAGCCATGGACCCTCCCTCCACCCAGCAGAAAACACAGCCCAGATGTTCCCAAGATACAGCTGAAGGCTGTTTTTAGATTCGGCGTTTACTGCTCCCACAGCACGTTCCCTTCTCCATAGTTCCTCTGAAGCCCAGACGCCAAACTCAAATCCGATCATCACTGGGCCTCGTTATTATCACCGGCCTCCTTCAAGGATAACAGAGGCCCCTCCACGACGATCAGGGCTTGAAAAGAAAAATCAATTTTCTAATTTGTCTCACTGAAAATGGATGTATGGAAGAAGAGTATCTTGGGAGACGGAAATCCTGTTCTCTAGCTTTGTTTCCCTTCTGACACTCACAGTGGCAGATTGTGAGATTGGCAGGATGGCAAACAGTATCATGACACAGACACACAGTGATTAAAAGAATGGGACTTGGAGTTGGACAGCTCAGGCTTCTACTCCTGGGAGAGTTAATGAGAACCTGTGTGAGATTAGACCGTTCAGTGCAGGCTTCTGTCCCTTGATTTTCTCATCATTAAAACCAGGGTGATTGTAGCACCTATTTACAGATTATTCATTCAATTGCAGGTGGGAGGAAATTCTACTCCGCTGGCTTAAACAATAAAAATGCTGCATTGGCTCGTGTATCCTGAAGAACAGAGGGAGGGAGGGTAGTTGTCACAGGGTGTGTTTCATTCAGTGGCTCAGTGATGTCATCAGGAATCCAATTCCAGTTCTCTTGTTGTCTCCCCCTGTGGCACTTCCTTCCAAGTTAGGCTTCCTTTATGGTGACAAGAAGGCTGCAGCGACTTCAGGGCTCATGTGCCCATAATTTATCATCCAGAAGAGAGACAGAACCTGTACTCAGCATTTGAAACAAGATCGCATGCCATCCTTGAACAATGGACTAAGGCCATGGGAATGGAACGAGACGATTGGCTTGGTCAATAAGGATCCACTTCTTGACTGGAAATTGCATTCAGAATTCGTAATAGTCAAGAAAGGCAGCGTTCTGCTACAGTAACAATACAAGATGACATTTTAAGGGCTTAACACAATGGGAACTGATTTCTGGTTCAAGTCATCTCTTGTGGGTGCAGCAGCTCTCCTCTCAGCTATAACTTGGAAGCCTAGACTATTTCAATTTCATGCCTCTTCTATCTCATAGTTTCCAAAGCTCCCCCTGAATCATTTGTCCAGCATTTGGAGGGAAAAGAGCAAGGGAAGGAAATCCATCAGACACTTAAACTACCATCATTTCCATCTGTAACCGCAGAGCCAGCCAGAGCTGACCCTATCCTGTTTTTAACAAGATACTGAGTTGTTCTTCAGAGACAAAAGAACAAAACTGAGAGTCATGTAACCATAGCATGAGTAGGAGAGATAACTTTGAACTCAAATGACCCGTAGATGAGATAACTTTGAACTCAAATGACCTGAAACCAAAGTTGCTTCCCCCAACGTAGAACCAAAGGGCTGAGACCTGACCAGAACCGGAAGGCCAGACACATTTCAGAAGGGAAGGGTCCTTTTCCTAGGGAGATCTGATGTTGAATCACCTTGACAAACCTTACCATGAATGACCAAGCTCCGAAGGCCTCCAGTGGAAACCTGCCCCGCCAGCACTTCCACATACCAACCCTCCTCCCCTAACTCGTAAAACCCCAGGTCGGAGAGACAGATTTGATCCTTGCCCTCCTGTCTCCTTGACAGTTGACCTCACAATGAAGCGTTTTCTTTTCTCAAATAGCACTGGCCTCTGTGCATGTTGGGCAGTGAGCCCTTGCTGGGGAACAGAGTTGCTTTCCATTTGCCAGAACAAACCAAATGGCAAATCCAAATCCAAGTGATTCTGGGAACTATAATAAGCACATGGTTGCTGGTGAACACTGATGTTTTTGATCTGGTCTTTGAGAATCCCCTTCCTTTCTCCTACCATGTATACGACATACTTACACTCCAGAGGCATAATCCAAAGCACCATCCACTTCTTACGTCGATCACCAAAGCAAGGGCTTCTCCATGAGATCTGCATGTGTCCCCTCCCAGACTATCAGCCTTCAAACTAGAAGGCAGAGTTCATCTTTTCACGTACACAGTCCATACACAAGGGGTCTGGACAGAGCCATACTAGATTTAGTACACTCCCATTTAGAAAAGGGAAAAATAGGAATTGTGTTACCCAGTGTTCATTAGGTGAATTCTGAAATCCTGGGATTCTAGAAGCGTGGGATTTCCATGCGTGGGAGCAGAGGAAGCTCCTTGACTGGATTCTGTGTTTCTCTCTGGAAGTAATCCCTTTTGTCCTTTGTTCACCAGAGCCTCTGGCTCTGCTCTCTTGGAGGTTCTGCCTTTATTTTATTTTATTTTATTTATTTTTTGCCTTTCTAGCCTGTCTAGACTGGACTTTGTAGAGCATGTGCTCTTTGAAAATTCCTGCCTCTTAGTCATGAACATTCTGGGGACACCCGGGCTTGTTTAAGTCTTCAACATCAAAGCTGCTTTTGCTTACACTCTGATGTTTGTCTGTTTGTTTTGTTTTGTTTTGACAATACAATTTCAAAAAAAAAATTTCTTAGGCCTCTGATTTACTTACTTCTGTTCAGTTCCATGGACAGTAACCACCAGCCAAGTTATTTTTCAGATATGATTCTAGAATCTGATTTTGTTTTCTTACCTCTGCATTTCTCCCCTTTTGCAGTTTAAGAGCTTCTCCCCTGAGACGGTCTGGAATAGCAGATTAGAGAGCTGCATTCTTCAGTCTGATCTTCACCCTGAGTAACTTTCTCCACTGAGAAGTTGTACCTTGAGTGGATTTAATCAATGAGGCGTTTCACTGGGCCTTAGTTTCTCAGTGTCTTTTCTAAACCCAAGTCTTACTGTTTGGGGGATTTTCAACCATCCCAGGATCTGAATCTCTGGGCTTTGTTTCTTCCTTCTATTTCTGCTTGCAAAACATACAATTATTTCTTAATCTCATCTTGCTCGGTAACACTCTGCCAAATACAGCCAACAGTAGCTAACATGCACTGTCAACAGCCTTTTTTTTGTTTGTTTCATCTCCCAACCCCTTGCCCTGGCGTTATAAAGTCAGTAGATCTAGTCTGTCTTTCTAGTTACAGAAGTCCGTTTTACAAAATGTTTTGCCTCTACATAACACGGATCCTTAACTCTGCAGGCTCAGAAATCAATTTTCTTACACAGTGCTCAGTGACTCATGACCCAAGGCCACATAGTTTGGGACCTTTTTACTGGTATTGTTGTTATGGCAGTATGCCACACCTAGGATAAATTTTCTATTCGTCAGGATAGAATAGGCTATACCGCAGTAACCAATAAACCCTCAGGTCTGAGGGGCTTGGCACAATAGAAGCTCATTCCTTACCCAGTCCAGCTTAGACTTACCAAGTGTCCTCCAGGAAGTGATTTAGATCCCAGGATGCTTCAGTCCTCTGGCTCCACAGTCCTGTAAATTCCAGGTCACTCTGACATTCCTCAGCCAGCAGATGGGGAAAGATGATCACTATGGAGAAATCACACTTTACCACAAGCCACACGTGCCATGAGCCTAGAAGCATGTTTCACACTGTCATTGCACTGGCCAGTGTTACTCAGATTCCTGACCTGACTATAATAAAGACTGGGAAATTAGAGGAACACAGGGATATTATTGGATACTAACAATATCTACTACAGAGTCATCTGAAGTATATGGGCAATTCTATTAGAAAGGGAATAGTGGAAAATAAATACAGAGAAGGAACCAATAATGTTTATCACAATGTATTTCAACAGGTTGTTGTGCAGATCAGGTATGCACAATACTTAGCACACTTAAGTACTCCATAAACTGCACTCACTATCTTATAATGTTTGTCACCACCACTTCCTTACATGTGAAATTGGACTTGGAATACATGCTCTTGAAAATTTCCTCCAGCCCAGACATTGTATGTTTCTAATTTTCTCATTTTGTCCTATGAATGAGCCCGAGAAGAGGGCACTTCCATTAAACCCATTTCTGTCTTCTGTGCGAATGTCCTGTTCTTCAAGTTTTATTAACAGCCTTTCTGACACCTACTATTATCTTCTCCTTGCTCTTCGGGTCGTTTTTCACATCAAGCCATCACTGAGATTGATCAAATACATTTGACCATAGATGTCCCCTCTCAAAGTCCAAGAGGGCTTGTTGACCTGGCTTCTGTTTCCTGATGGGTTGAAAAATCACGTGTTTCAGCCAAACACACAAAAAAGTAAAACTAACATGATCCCTCAAGGCCAGTGTGGCACAGTGAGGCTATGGGTAGCCTAGAAAACAAGCTTTCACGCAGGGAAAATGCTGTCACCTTGATACTTGCGATACTGTTAATAAATACCTTCTGTGCGTGTGTGTGTTTTAATGCGCAACACAGAACGAGAAGAAAAGGTCAGCCTTCCTTTGCAAAGAGAGCTCCCTTAGCATCTATGGGTGGACTATGGGAAGATTCAGAAGAATTAGATCAATTCCCCCAAACCTCAGGAATACACTATTTAATAAAGAGCCTAAACAGATCTAGCAGGTAAATGTAAATTAAATATTAACATCTTAAATATATAAACAATGAGACCAATATTGGCATATGTGCTTAGGTGTAATAATTTTTTAAATGACAAAAGAAAAAAGAATACGATAAGTTAATGTACAGTGGTAGTTAGGGATGAGGATTAATAGTGATACGGAGAAAATGTGTGAGTCGCCAAACACAACGGCTGCTGCCTGAAGGCTTACCTCTGTGCACCCCCTTAAAAATCATGCAAAACAACAAGAAGGAAAGTCATATCACTTGCAAAGCACCATGTTTACACCGAAAATCAACTATAAATAAAAAAGGAAAAGGAAAAGAAAACAAATTCCAGTGAGCAGTTCCTGGCGCTGCTACCCCAGAACTCTGCTGCAGACGAGAACGGTGTGACAAAAGCAGCAGCAGTGACATCAAACAGAGGAAGAACAACAACAACCCCCCCCCCCCACTGCGCATAGAAAAGAGCAGGCGGGGGTGAGCGGCAGGTCTAAAATGTCTGTGAAATTTGTGCCAGAAGGAGCGAGCTCACGGCGAGTATGAGAGCCTGAAAGAAGCTTCAAGTAGTTCAGGACACTGAATCCACAGCCGAAGTTTTAAGTACGTGTGATTTTAAGGAGCAGCTTTCAAATGATATGCCTTCTAAAGACAAAAAAAAAAAGAAGAAGAAAGAAAAGCTCTCCTTTGGAAATTTAACATCAGAGGAAACTTTAGGGTCTTACAAAAACAAAGAACACATTTTCAGACCCACAAACCCTCTCCGCCACCACAAAAATAAAGCCCTTCATTAAGGGGCTGCCCTTCTCCCCACTGATGGCACCAGTGAACCAGGAACTTTTTCAGTCACCGTCACATTTATAAAATGAGTGGAAGAAAATTATATATGTCTACAGATAATTCCTATTAAAAGAAAAAATTTTAATTTGAAAATAAGAATCAACACACCTCAACTCTCAAAATGCCTTCCCTCAGCCCATCCCCTCCACAGCACACACGTGTAAAACACGAAGCAGAAAAAGCTGTAACGCAACACTGCAAACTAAGCTAAATGTACCCAAACAAGCATTTGGAGATTAAAACAAACAAACACAAAAACGTTTGAATCAGAAACTCCAATGTTAAAGACAGAAATGTACAAAAAGAAAACCCAGAAAGAAATGAAAGTAGAGTGTATTTAATTCAAAATAAAAGAAAACAAAACCCAAATCATCTCAGGCATAAAAAAAAAATCACAAAGTGTGTATGTATGTGCATTTACAGAATTTGGACCAGATGAGCCAGTTAAACGATGTATCTGAGAATTAGCTGGTTTTATTTATGATCCTGTAAAGAACTAAAATATTTCTTGGGAACTTGGATCAGATAATTTTAGTGGCTCGGTAAATATGTTACAGTACTATATTTTTTTCCCCATGAGTGAAACTTGCTCATAAACACAGTAAAACCGGACCTTACTCTCCTTAGGACCATACTCCAGTTGATCCGTTAGATAGTGGCTACTCCATAGTTTATATTTACATCCCAAACAGGTTGTTTGTTTGTATTTATACCAATATTTGTTTTACTACATGTATTTATTTTATGTTTGTTTTACCACTTACATTACTTTCCTGTTGCTGCTGCAGATAAAAATAATGAAGACAAACAGTGGCTTAAATAGAACAAATTTATTGTCTTAAAGTTCTTGAAGTCAGAAATCTCACTCAGCTAAAATCAAGGTGTCATGGACGTCATTTCTTCTGGAGGCTCCAGGGGAAAATCCACTTCTTGCTTTTCCGGTTTCTAGAAGCTCCCCGCATTCCTTGGCTTGTGGTCCCTTCCTCATCTTCAAAGGCAGCAAGGGAGACTTGAGTGCAGGAAATCACCCTGAGGGTCCTGTAAGCAGGACCTTTGTAATTATATTAGACACACCCAGGTAATTAAGAATAATCTTCCCATCTCACGTTCTTTAACTAAGTCTCATCTGCATAGTCACTCTTGCCACAAAAGCTAACATACTCACAGGGCCCATGGACTAGTAGACGGACAACTTGTGGGAACATTGTCCTGCCTCCCACCCCACTCAACTGTTTATGTTTTACAGAACTCATACAGAATGCATCAAAAACATTTTCCAGAAATTAGTTTACACATCTCCATGAGATGAGTATTGGATCACAAATAATCCTTCTCATTAGAATCAGAAAGACTACCTCACAAAGAAGTTACCTTATATACACAAAGTCATTTGATGGGTTAAAGAGGAGAAATACTACATCTTTTGTTCTTGATGGCCTTTATCTAACAAAGCAGCCCCACATCTTTGCAACTTCAACACCTGCCTAAATTTCCTGCCACAAATCCCATTTTGGAATTCGGTTGCAAAGAGGCCAGATCATTTATATTTCTCAGACAGCTTACCTCCTGGAAATCCCAACGCAAAAATGGACCCATCTTGCTTTTGTGAGAGCAGCATGCTCCAGGTGGGCTTAGATAATGCCAAAATCCTCTATTTTTTAGTTGCTTTTTTTCCTCTGTATTAAATGCTGCTGCAAACCCTTTAAAAATATTTGAATTCATTGTGTCTCTATTTATTGTGTTCACACCTTGAGGCGATTTAGCAGAGAGTGTAATTTTTAAATTCTGAAAAAAAAATGTATTAAATGGAAACGTATTTCAGGAAAGGAGCTCTAGAGGTCACATGTTTTGCCTACCACCTGCAGGCAGAATTCTCCCCAAGCCTCTCCTAGATAAGTTGTTTATTATCTTTCTGGTACACAGTAGCCAGCAAGAAAGAATCCCAGTAAATACGACAAACAGATTACTTTAGCAGAAAACAAAACACAAAGAGAAGAAATGTCACCTTAAAAATAAATGCGTAAATAACTGCATGGTCTTAACCACCCACAAACCATGCAGGGTTTAGGTTACTCATCAGAAAGGGCGGGGGGAGCAAAAGATGGGTGATCACGTGATCACTGAAGGTCACTAAAAGATCAGGGCTGTGCAATTTATATGGATCAGTATTTTATAGGTATTTACTTTATATTCTAGGAAGACTGAACACTGTTGAGAAAGAAGAAATGTACCTTCTCTTCTCTCGCATTGTAACATTGTCTGTAAGGTACCCTTACCAGTATGGAACAATCACAGAGAGCCTGCTCCTTCTCTGTTACTTAGATGTGATAAAATAAATGCTCAAATATCTAGGGTTACCAATTTTAAAGACACAAGTCGTTTTGGTGGTATGGATGACACCATATATTTGTTTGTTTGTACATTTATTCACTCAACAAACTTGCTTGTCATTCACTATCTACTAAGTAATGCGTAGACATTGGGAAAAATAACTAAGTGAAACTCTTTACTCTTTCACGGGGGTTTTTCAACTTTTTGCCCAGATTCGCAGTAAGAAATACATCTTACATTGAGACTTAAATACAAAACCCCATAAAACAGAAACAAAAATCCATGCAATCATACCCTAATATCACTTTCTAAATTTCATCTTGCCTTTTTTGTTTTCTCTTTTCTTCTCCTTTGTATCATTATTCTTCTCTCATTAAAAAAATACTCATCGCAGTTGCAAAATAGATTCACTACTGAATAATGGGAAGTGGCCTGCAGTGTGAGAAGTCCTGCTCCGGAGCCATCCTGCTTCAAGTGCGGTCAAAGGACGGTAACCAGCATGGCCATTTTTCAGCAGCTCGTTAGAACTGCAGGATTTAATCCTGTCCCTATATCCAGATATAAAGAATTAGAGTCTGCCTTTTAGAAAGATGCTTAATTAATCCCTGAAACAATTCATGCACATTTAAGGTTGAGAAACAATACTCCAGGACTCATTCTTAAGTGCAGAAGACTTTCGATCTCCTGGAAGAATTTCGAGAAAATATGTAAACCACCACACATCTTTTAATCAAAATGTAAAGTTCTGCATCATAAATTGTAAATAGTTGCAAAGGGTATAATTTTTGTATTTTAAATATTGTTACTTTAAATGAAAATGTTTCCATGTCTATCTGATGACATTTAATACAGTAATGATTTGATACCCATGGTCTTCCATTGATGAAAATATATAAACAAACCCTGCTTTAACAGTCAAAATTTATATTCTTTCTTTTAATTCCTAAAATCAGGTTTTCAATCATCTTCCCCAAAGAATTGTACTTGAAATTAATAGTTTTATATTGAAAAATATCTTATTTATCACTGTATCAAAATTCTTTGCTTTGAAAATATTTATACACACATCTAGTTGTCAAATCTTTCTTCTGGATCAAGTTACATTGCAATTACTCAAATAGAATTAATCTATCTCAAAATCCAGTAAGTAATTATCTGATACACAAAGTTCTTTTTTTTTTTAGGAGGGAGGTGATTTATCTCATGATAAAAGAGATAGGAACATATGAAGCATTGAGTAAAGGAAGGTTTGGCCAATAATAGCATTTTGAATTATGCCTTGCTTAGCTCAGGGTAATGTTCAGAAGTAAGATAGGGTGAAAGCTTCGTCTTTATTCTGTTAAGTGTGAGTGAGAAGAGAAATGGCTAAAGGGACTTTGATAGACAAAAAAAAAAAAAAAAAAAGAACCAGCATAACCATAAGTGAGTTCAGAGGAAAATCAATTTTAGGGAACGTTGCATGTGAAAGTTGAGAACGTGGAACTTGATTACCTAAATTCATTCCCAGGTACCCTTTAGAAAGTCTGCTTACCCCAGCTCTAAGGAGACTCTAGTTTGAGACCCACTGCACTAAACAGTGACTCGAATATCCCCAGATAACACTAGTGTATCTAACATAGATACAGGGAATTATAGTACACGTGTGCAGAGCCATGAAACACCTACTAAGTGGTACGCAGCACAGAGAGAGGAACTCCTGACCGCCAGTGGGGGAGGGAAGTAAAGCTACTGGAGAGAGCGAATTTAATTCCCAAAGATGGCAATGAAACAACACATTTGAAAGCACAGCATAAAAATGTGAAATTAATGACGAAAGATGAGGCGAGGGCCAGATTGTAAAAGGACTTCTAGACTGAACCCATATTGGGTGTTATTTGCAGAGCAATGATTCTCATATCTGGAATTTTTTAAGTGAGGGTTACATGACTAGGTCCTCTCCAGTGATTTGAACTTAGGAGGTTCCCAACCTCGGGCTAACAAGAGCCTAGGAGCTAAGGGATGTTTCTAAGACATATGAGAATAGGTATCAATGCTTTATTAATTTTTAAATTTTTTGTTTATTTTTTAAATTGAAGTATAGTCAGTTTACAATGTTGTGTCAATTTCTGGTGTACAGCCCAATTCTTCAGTCATACATGAACATACATACATTCATTTTCATATTCTTTTTCACTGTGAGCTACTACAAGATATTGAATATATTTCTCTGTGCTGTACAGTATAAACTTGTTTATCTATTTTTATATTTTATATTTTATATATACCACTCAATGTCTGCAAATATTCCCAGTTTATCCCTTCCCATCCCCCTTCTCCTTGGCAACCACAAATTTATATTTTATGTCTGTGGGTCTGTTTCTGTTTTATATATAAGTTCATTTGTCTTTTTTTTTTTTAAGATTCCACATATGAGTGATATCATAAGATATTTTTCTTTCTCTTTCTGGCTTACTTTACTTAGAATGACATTCTCCAGTGCCATCCATGTTGCTGCAGATGGCATTATTTTATTCTTTTTTATGGCTGAGTAGTAGTCCATTGTAGAAATATACTACAACTTCTTTATCCAGTCATCTGTCAGTGGACATTTAGGTTACTTCCATGTTCTGGCTATTGTAAATAGTGCTACTATGAACACTGGGGCACAGGCGTCTTTTTGAATTAGAGTTCCCTCTGGATATATGCCCAGGGATGGGATTGCTGGATCATATGGTATGTCTGTTTTTAGCTTTTTGAGGAATCTCTATACTGTTTTCCGTAACAGCTGCATCAAACTACGTTCCCACCAACAGTGGGAGTGTAGGAGGGTTCCCTTTTCTCCGCATCCTCACTAGCATTTATCATTTGTGGACTTTTTAATAATGGCCATCTTGACTGGTGTGAGGTGATAATTCATAGCAGTTTTGATTTGCATTTCTCTGATAATTAGTGATATTGAGCATTCTTTCATGTGCCTATTGGCCATTTGTATGTCTTCACTGGAGAATTGCTTGTTTAGATCTCCTGCCCATTTTTGGATTGGGTTGGTTTTTTTTTTTTTGTTATTAAGTTGTATGAGCTGTTTACATATTCTGGAAATTAAGCCTTTGTCACTTGCAACATTTGCAAATATTTTCTCCCACTCTCTCTGTAGGTTGTCTTTTTGTTTTGCTTATGGTTTCCTTTGCTGTGCAAAAGCTTATAAGTTTAATTAGGTACCATTTGTTTATTTTTGCTTTTATTTCTATTGCCTGGGTAGACTGCCCTAGGAGAACATTGCTAAGTTTTATGTCAGAAAATGTTTTGCCTATGTTTTCTTCTAGGAGGTTTATAGTGTATGGTCTTGTATTTAAGTCTTTAAAGCATTTTGAGTTTATTCTGGTGTGTGGTGTGAGGGAGTGCTCTAACTTCCTTGATTTGCATGCAGCTGTCCAGTTTTCCCAGCACCACTTGCTGAAGGGACTGTCTTTTCTCCATTGTATATTCTTGTCTCCTCTGTTGAAGATTAATTGACCATAGTCTGTGAGTTTATTTCTGGGCTGTCTGTTCTGTCCCATTGATCTATATGTCTGTTTTTGTGCCAATACCAGGCGGTTGTTTTAAACAAAACAAAACAAAACTGTTTTCCACATAAATGAACTGCAATTTTTCAAAATTATTGAAGATGCAGCTGTGGCACAAAATAATCTGGAAAGGTTCCACCATCCACGCTGATTTGTGTGTTTGGCAGGGAGTTGTGGGAGGCGGAGTCTGTCATATATGTTTTCAATCGACAGACACCATGAGGGCTTAGTCCAAATCGTTTCTCACTATAAAAAGCAAGATCACTTTTATGGTATGGGCCAAAAAAGGTCTGATTTTTCATTATGCAGGAAAATAGAGTAAGCTGGCATAGGTCTGAAGAAGGACATTCAACAACTTTCAAAGTTATGAAGAACACAAATGAAAGAAGACTGTGTTCCCTTCTGCATGGGATCTTACTTTAGGCAATCCCAATGTTTAAAAATCTGGGTTTATATAAAGGCTAAATTTAGAAACTAATTATTCACTTTTTAAAGGAGTCACAGTAGGACATAAGTCAATAGAAAACTCTCTGGCATATTTAAAATAGAATTCAATTTACATGCAACTTTTTGGAATTCCTCCTATTGTACCAAGCAAGGTCGACTTGTAAGCCAGTTTTGTCCACTCTTTAATTGCCACACAGTGAAACGATGGAGCACACCACTCTTGAGAAATCCAAAGTTGAATCTATGGATCTGAGCACCTACGATGTCCACAGTCCACAGGCCATCTTCCACTAAAGCAAGAATAGATACATTTTCAATGCACAAACCCAATGATAGGATCATGTAGCCACGCAGCCAGGCCCACAGCTGCTGGACAGCGATCAGCACTTGACTCAGACATAGAGTAGGTGTCTTTGAGGGACCTGACAGAAGAGGAGCTGAATTTGGGAAGATGAATTCTCAGTCCATCAGATAGTAAGTCCCGAATCATTTGAACGTGAGTGCTATAATGAGGTAGAAAGTTTCAGGTAGAAGCAAAATAAATAAACAAATAAATGATCACTGAGTTATCATCATGGTCAGTACATTAGGTCACTTTTAATTATAAGAGAAAGAAATCAGTGCAAATTGATTTAGGCAAGGAAGGGAATGATTTGTTCATGCAACTAAAGGTCTACAGGTAAATGAAACTCAGGAATAGTTGGGTCCAGGTGGTTAAAAAAGTGGAAAAAATATCATTGGGAATCTGCTTCTTTCCATCTCTTGATTTTGTTGTCTCATTTATTGACCTCAGTTTCCTACAAATGATGATGGAAAGTCTTCACGAAACATTTGTTGCCCTTAGCTTTAATCAGATTGATAAAACCATGAAAAGTCTTCTAGTATCCATGAGGATAAAGCTACTTCCTCAATGAAAGTTTTCCCATTGATGGTAATCCCAACCCATAAGACTGCTGAATACATTTCAAAAGGCACAAAACTGTATCCGCTATTTAAAAAAAAAAATTTCCCTAGCAGTGCTTAGAAGAGTCACTAATAAGTTTTATAAGAACTCAGATTGCATTCAGAAGTTATTTGGAATTCTTAAAAACCCTCCAACTCTTTGTTTTCTTGCTATTTGTTCTAGCCATAGTGCCATCACTGGCTCTGTGGCTTTGAGCAAACTGCCTGAACAGCTATGAATCTAAGTGTTTTCACTGAGACAATGAGTCTTAATCTCAGAGAGTGGTGAAAATTAAATTATTAAGTGGCATGTTTGTAAGTCTCCTAGCTTGGAGTCCGATATGCAGCTCTTTTAGGAACTGGACTCACAGGTCCTATGATGGGCATTCATGATGCTGTGGGGGAACAGGTACTTGCCTTGCGCAGGGAAGAACTCAAGAGCAAGGCATGGTAAAGCGAAGGCAAGTTTGTTTAGAGAGACACACACTTCATAGGCAGACGGGGGTCCGTCTCACTCCAAAGGGAAAAAAGCTGAGGAGGTACACACTCTGCAGGCAGAATGTGGCCCATCTCAGAAAGGTGAGAGGGAGAGAGACCATGAGGTATGGGGGTATTTAGTCCAAAGTAAAAGTAGATACACACTCTATAGGCAGAGTGTGGGCCATTTCAGAAGGCAAGAGAGAGAGTGACCGGGAGGTGCAGAGTTGTTAGGTTTTATGGGCTTGGTAATTTCATATGCTAATGAGTAGGAGATTATTCCAACTACTTTGCAGAAGGGGCAGGGATTTCCGTGAATCGGGCCCTCACCCACTTTGGGATCCTTTAGGGTCAGCCTAGGCATGGTCATGGCGCCTGTGGGTGTGCTGTGAGGCCCAAGGTCTACTGGAAGTCGAATCTTCTGCCATCTTGGCTCTAACCAGTTTGTCCTGTCCTCAATTGCTGTGTCATTCCTTCAGTGGTTGTGTCCTGCCCCTTCCCTCCTGTGTCAGTGGGACAAAATGCTGCTCTGTAGTTTATCGGAACCCAGATCTCCTCTCACAGCACACGTCCAGCAGGAAATAACCTTTGCATGCTGTTGGAAGACCAGGTACTAGTGTTAACCCTCCAGCTAGCCAAATTTAAGACCTTAGCTCATTTCCTTCATTCCTTTGGGTTTTAAGTTTACTCGTTCATAAAAAATAAGTTCTTGAACGAGAATTATTTCTAGAGCTTCTGAATATGTAATACTTTCTGTTTTTAACATATCTTCTCTCTCTATATATATGTATATAACTCTTCAAGAACTTTACTTCTCTACACCAGTTAATAGAGTTTTATCTTCAGGGACAGTAAACCTCAACTTAATTGGGGTAAACAATAAGGAATTTATTACTTCACATAATGAGAAGACTGAACAGAGAGTGATTTTAGAGCTGATTTATTCAGTGCCTCCATGATATTTTTATGGATCCAGACTCCTTCTGTCTTCCCACTCTGTCATCCTTGGTGAGTTGATAAGATCTTTACAGCAACTCTAGACAGCACATACTGTACATTGCTGCTTGGAGAAAAAGAGAGACTCTTTCTTCTTGAACATTTTTGTAAGAAAAAGGAAAGCATTTTCCAAAAGAATTGTAGCTAGGGTGACTGAATAATTTATCTTCCAAACACAGGCTATTTTGAGAGTGAAAACGGGACTGTGACCAGCTTGGACTAATCACATTTTGCCTTCTGCATGGGAGTGGGGCTGGGGTGTTCCCCCACCCCCGACACTTGGAGGGGAATATCTGTACAAAGGACAGAATGGTTGCTGGAAAGACATATAACAGTCAATATGCACTGTCCATGCATCTTTTCCAGCCTCATCGCTTGCTGTTCTTTGATTCACATTCAGAGGCAAGCAGCCTGTAGTTCCAAAACACATCGCGCTGTGGCTTGCCTTTGTTCTTACTTCCCCCTTGCCTGGAATTATTGTCATCCATCCATTACCTTCTGGCCCCTACGTGACTAATGATTCTCCGTTATTAAAGTAAAAGTACTTCCATCTCCCTCCCCACACCTCCACCCTCTGCTTCCTTTGGGTGGAATGCTTCTTCCCTGGGCTCCCACGGGACTTGATCTTATGCCTCTTTATTTTCCACTGTGTAGATTTGGCTTGAGTCTTGGTTTGTCTTTCTAAACCTAGGGCTGAATAAATGCGGGCAGAGACCGCTTCATCCATCTTTGTATCCTAAGTGCCTAGCACAGCCAAGCAGCTGGAGTAAGTTCATGGAACACAAATCAAATTAAGAAATGATTGAATAAGCCCTAATCTGGATCAGAGAGTTCAGATACTTTTTACCATGAAGGGCCTGAGATTAAGAAAATAGAAATTGGATTTCCAGAGTCCAAAATCCTAGTGCCCATCCTATCCAATCCAAATAAAGAAGTCCTCAGCTGAATAGTAATGTGAACTAATGGGGTTTAGGGGAAAAAGCAGGGCTGACTACTGACAGCATCTGGGGTTGAGAGAGATGTCCCTATTATTAGGGTATAATTAACAACTTTCCTCTCATAGACATTAATTTATTTGTCATTAAATTAATTAGAATTAAACAAGCCTTTAAATCATTGCTTGTTCCTGGAAGAAGAAAGGAATTTTTTAATGGAAAATCAAACAGTTTCCCACCACTTTCTTGCCCCTGTAAAGAGAGAGAGAGACTGCCTTCTGGAGAGAGTTCCTTTAGGGTTCCCTAAAACAAGCCTGGGTGCAGGAGCACATCTCACAGGAGTGATGCTTGGCTGTGCTTCTCTGAAGACAGTGAAGCAAGAAGAAATGCCAGTGGAATGGACTTTCAATTATCACGGAGCTGGAGCCCACGGAAATTTTGGGCTTGTTATTTTTAAACAAGTTTCCTCTTTGGTAAAATGAGGTAACAGAGTCTACCTCATAGGGTTACTGTGAAATAGTTAGCTAAATAATACAAGTGCCAAGAACTCATTAGGTTTTCAATAAACTCTACTTAACTTCCTCCCTCTCCCTTAAGCTGAGATTCAAATTTGACTTCAGATAAAATTCCGCAGAAAAAATTAATTGGGAATCTTACTCCCTGCAAACAGAAACAAAAACACAAAACACAACTTTACATACTAGATAATTACATCATAAATTCTTTATATATTTACTCAGAAAAATCTCTTTTCCTTGATTCTACAAATTCTGTGCCCTCTTCAGTTCATTCAATGCTCCTAACTCCAAATTCACCCATCACTTCTGCTCCTTTCCCTCAAACACTACCTGCACCCCCTCCGCTACCTAAGAAACTCTCCTTGATTAAAGCAAAAAGTGATATGGTTCTCTTTTTATCTTCCTCTCCATGCAGAGATCAACAAAGGAAAAAAAAAAAAACATTGAACATGCTCAAATTACAATATGCGTTGTGCATTTGGTTTTTAGTGCAAATTTTAATCTGCTCTTTCTCAAAATAATGCATGTCCATGACAGAAGCATTTTGCAACGTAAACTCTTAGAAAGTGAGACTATTTTTGAATTATAGCCTAGAGGGTCTTTTTAGAATTTTATGTGCTTGAAGACTGTATGGGAGGATCTCTTGAGATGCCCACAGCTCCAGAGCTCCGTGGATCTGTAAGTCAATGGCATTCCCTAGCTTCAAGGAAAGCACCTGTGTTCTCTTAATGAGAGTAGGGGCAAAAGGTTACACTCTTTACTGGTGAATCCACAATTCAGACCTACTAAGGCTTCAGCCCAGACACCCTCGTAGACTCTGATGACAGCTCAATTTTAGAGTGGAGATGCAAGTATTGGCCTAGACCCAGACTTCTTAAAAGACAATACTGGGGAAATGGACTGCCATAAAGGGTGCCTCAGACTGAGAGAGAGGTGACATAGAATAGCCTGTCTTCTCCTGAGTCTGATGGTTAACTAGACAGGTCAGTTTCACCACGTTGAGAACTAAACTGCTTGTGGTCGTAGATCTACCAAGATGTTCAACACTCATATTTAGCCTTGAAGCAAAAACACGAGTAAATAGAACATGTACTCTGGCCTGACAGATATTTAACTGAATAAAATCAACCTGTAACTGAGCGACTCTGAGTGATGTTGACAGCGGTGCTGAGTGCTTTTTCCTCTTGATCTAACAGAATAAAAGCTAAAAGCTGCATTTTTTTTCTTTAATTAATTCTACAGCATTATCAGGCTTTAGAAGACTGAACAGAATGCACAAATGAATTGCTATTTAATTAAGCTTTCCAAGAAACTTTTGAAGGCAGCAGATTAAATATGGACTTTTACTTTTTGCAATATTTTAAGGAACTGTTAATTGTTTTTCTCATGGTGGATAAACATTAAAAAATGTAAAATCAACACAATGTAAGCTGAGAAAAGGAAGCCAATAGAGCCTTTTGTTTTTCTTTTTTTTTTTTTTCTCTTTACTTATTGTTAATGTCAAGAGGCCAGCACTGGGCGATTTCTGTGGATACATCTCTGTATGTGCTTTGAAAGTACATATATGGACCTATGCCTTGCTGACGATGACAGTTATAACCATAAATGTTCTAAAATCTTAGAGAGAAAAAAATCACTTTTGTTAAAAGAGCTGGATTTAAATGTTCTTAGTCACTTACCTAGTTGTAACAAGTATATAAGTAAGTTTAGGCCTAAAAGTTTTGAGCATAAAATAAAATTGCTTGTCATTTAATAACCCAATTGAAGTGTTTTTGAATCTCCACTCCACTTAACTAGCAGTGACCTCGATCTTATAAATAGACCACCTCTCCAAACATAACCTAGAATCCCCAAAGATACTACGTGTATAATCGAATGTGTGCTTGTCATCACTCAGACATCACTGCCATCCAGGAATTCAGAAATCAGCCCCGCCCGTGGGCAGCTGCCGGTGAGGGGTTTGCAGGAGGAGCAGCTGTGCTGAAACCCCCCTAGTCCGAGGTATGCGTGATCCCGGTGGGACTGCTGGCCCTAATGCTTTCCTCTCTCTATCCTCTCATGCCACGAAGTTACCGCTCTTCTGGCCCTATTTACCTTCCATTTGTTTCTCAGGATAAAAACTACCAGTCAATGGAAGTTCTCTGAAAAAATGACCATGTCCCAGTTTTATGACTTTTTGATAACATGGACAGTGACTTTACTCAAGGCACAGCCACGGCAGGATCACAGACCCAGACGGCTTCCGCTGCCGCGTTCAGCCTGAACTCGGTCTAGAGTAGCAGTCTGCTCCATCTCCCCAGGCCAGCGAATGAGCCAAGACTCAGTCCAGACTCTCTTCTCTTAAGGTGCATCGCTATTTATGGGCTCTCATCTCTGTCTGTAACCACATCTCGTTTTGGATTTTTCAGACTTATTTTTATTTGTCAGACACGTTTTTATGGAGGGAGAGGGTGAGAGTGATGTTCCAACTCCTTCCCCTCAGAAGACTCGGAATTATTTAAATCAATGCATGCAGATATTTAGAAAGATCGAGTTCTACTTATTTCTAAGACTCAGATGCAAAGAGAAATGTTGGGAGAGAAACGTTCCAGTTTCCCCCTGTGAATTGCATATAACTTCCAGCCTCCTGCATCATTTAAATGATCACTTACAAGTCATTACCGTTGATTGTGTGACTAAGGTGTATGAAAAACACTGTTGACTGACAGAGGTTTGCAAAATGTGTGACAGTTCCTTCCTCAAAGAGGTTAATAGTTTAGTTCAGTAGTTTTCAAATGAGTTTCATGCTTAAGTGTTTTTTCCAAGCATTTGATTAAACTTTTGTTTTACTTTTCTATCCAAACTAAGGTTAAAACTATAGTAAAATAAACACATTCAAATGCATTCTATTCCAACTTTCTACATACCGATAGATATTAATTCAGTAGCTTGTTCTGCCAACTCAACTTGGTTTTGAGTAGACCTGGGAATAAAACTTTGAACTTTTTATAAATATGTAATTGATTAGGAATGATGTGTCTGGGCAATAATCTTTGTAATTAGGGCTTCAAATGTCTGCTAGGGTAAAATTGTGTAAGGAAGTACAGTGTGACACCTCTTTAAATGCCAGAGAAATCCAGCATCTCTAGATTCTTAAACTTAAGATACAATGTGTTAAATTTGGTTGAGACTTTCTTTTTTCTCAGTTTAAAGGAGAAAATTTTCTACTCTTCTCAGCAAAAAAGCCAACATATGCCGCCCTTCAGTTTTCTTTTTGTGTTTTTCAATTCGGCTCTGTGCTTGGCTTTGTTTTGTTTATTTTTAGGCATTCATTAAGTTCTTAATACAGGCAACAAAATGTGACAGCTTTTGCACTTTACCACATTAGTCATTAGAACTGCCCAGTGAAATAAGTTTATAGGGTGTTTCATTCCATAAATACAGATATTGAGGCTTGTAAATATCCCATATCTTGCCCAAAGTCATACATGGTAATCATACTTGCCTGTGATGGAGTGCTTGTTATATGAGAGATGATTTATAGGTATTACTTCTATTCCATAGAACTCAAAAGATTTGAGTTTGGGGAGGTAAATTTTTATAGAACTTCATGTTGCAAAGTGCACCAATTATAAGCATATAGGTCCATGAATTCCCTAAAAGTGAATATGTTTATATAGCCACTTTCTAGAAGAAAACATAAAATACACCAATACCCTAGAAATCTATCTTGCCATCTGTCTTTGTCACTACTCCCTGCACAAGGTTAACACTAACCTGATTTCTGTAACCATCAATTAATTGTACCTGGATGTGAAATTTTAAATCAGTGGATTTATTTATGCTCTCCCTTGCATTTGTGTCAATCATCTTTGTGACTTTATATAGCAGTTCCCTATCTTAATTGCTGTGTATTATTCTATGTTAAGAATATGTCATGAGTTATTTTTATTCATTCTAGTCTATATGCATGATGTTTCCAGTGGGGACTCTTTTCAACAGTATCATTATAAATAATTTTGCCTAGATTTTTAGTGAATATATGTATGCATTTCTCTTTGGGTGCATATTTGGGAGTAGAATTGATGAATCCTATCTGTATTCAGATTGCAAAATATTGTGTGAAATTTCCAACTTACATTTCTACCACCAGCGGTGTGCAATAATTCCTATAGCTAAATATATTTCCATAATTTAGTATCATCGACTTTTCCCTTTTTGTTTTAAATATTCTGGTGGGTAAGGTATCCTTCTAAAGCCTTGTGATGTTAAACACTTTTTATAATAGGCCATTTGTGTATCTCATTGGTGAGAGGTCTGTTCATACTTTCACCTAGTTTTTCTCTTAATGTAGTTTTCTGTCTTTTAAAAAATTATTTCTAAAGTTTTTGTATATTGCTTTTGTATTTATACATTGTAATTCCAGGTACCATTCTATGTAATTGCTCAGAACTAACAACGTTTTTATAGATGTTTTGATATTTTCTACACACATAATCATATTGTTTATGAATAATAGCAGGTTTTTCTTCCCTTCCGATGCTTGTATTCTCCCATTTTGTTTTTCAACCTTTTGCTGTGCCTGCGTGGACACTTTTTGATATTTATTCTGCTTGGTGCTCTCTGAGCTTCCTGCATCTATGGTTTGGTGTCTGCCATTAATTGTTGACAATTTTCAGCCAATATAACAGCACATATTTATTCTGATCCATTCTTTCTTTCTTCTACTTCTGGCGTCCCCATTACACATAAGTGACATCTTTTTAATTGTCCCATAATTCTTATATATTGCCTTTGTTTGTTTGCTTTTCATCTTTTTTTTTTTAATTTGGGAAATTTCTATTATCATATCTTTAAGCTCCCTGATTATTTCTTTGGCCTGTCTATGGATGAGTCTATCAAAGGCATTATTCATTTCTTTTACAATGTTTTTAATTTCCAGTATTTCATTTTGATATTTTACCTAAGAGTTTCCATAGCTGTTCTTACACGACTCATCTGTTATTGCATTTGTTCAATTTTCCATCAGATCCACTAACATATTAATGATAGTATTTTAAGTTCTCTATCTGTTCAATCCAACCTCTTGTTCTTCTGTGTCTCTGGTTCTGTTGTTTGCCTTTTCTCTTGAGATTATTTTTTCTTGTCATTTCCATGCCTTGTAATTTCTTGTAGCAGGTGGAACATGATCTATCAAGTAATAGGAAGTAATGTACTTAGAGTTTTTAAGTGTGAGGTTTCATATTAATTTGGCTAGGAATTGGACCGTGTTTAATGTTTCCTGGAGCTTTACATGCTAGAGGGCTTCAATTTCCTCCAGTTTCCTTTTAATTCTACCCTGCTGACTTTGGGATTCCCTAATAACTCCTTAAATAGAGTCTTTATCTCGCAGCTCTGAGTTGCAATCTTCTCATATTATTCTGGGGCCTTGTTTATGTGCTGGTAAGGCATTGGGGAGGGCAAGTGTTCTCTCCTATTATGATTAAATCTTGTTTTTTTAATTAGGTCTGGTTCCCTGCACTGTGACCTTCAGAAGCTTTTCTTGGACTTTTTTTTCTCTCCTTTTGTGAGGCTGGAAGGATAAAGGAGACAGGGCTTCTCTAACTGCGCTTTCCCCAGATCAGATGAGTCTCTGGGAATCGTTTGTCTTAGTCCTCTAAGAATGCTCTGGGCAGTGAGGATGGTGTAGCTCAAGTAGTAGAGTGCTTGCTTAGCATGTATGAGGTCCTGGGTTCAATCCCCAGAACCTCCATCAAAAAACTAAATAAATAAATAAAACCTAATTACCTCCTCCCTGCAAAAAAAAAAAAAAAAAAAAAAAAAAAAAGAATGCTCTGGGCATATTTCAGAATGGTTACTTTTTCTCTACCTTGCCTGAAACATGAGAGGTTTTTTCTTTGATCAAACTTAATTGTGTTTGGCTGTGAAATGCTGGTCCTTTGGCACAACGACACTTAAAGAGATGGTCAGAGCTACACGTGTAGTCACCCAGTGGAAAATGGGAAGGACGTTCAGCAACAGGAGTTAAAGTAAACCCCCAGGAGGGAGCTGATGGACACTGTAACATTTAATCAGATAATCAGTCCTGTGAAGTTCATCAGCACTGCTAAACTCTTCTTACAGATGAGAAAATTGATGCTCTGAGAGGAAAATTATAACTTAAATGCAATACTTTTCTAAGCAACATTCTGGAAAACTTGTAATCTTCTGTATCTACAAATTCTCTGTGATATAAAGGCTTTCAGGCACTATTTTCTAAGAAGAATTGTATCCTTTTATATAAAACATAACTCTTTAGGAAAAAATATTAAACAAAAATTGTACATAGCAGCTCTAAGTGTTGCTTTATGAGAGATTCTCTACCTGTGAATGTTTTTGTACTTGGGGATGCAAATTGATGGGAGTATCTTTGACTGAAATAACGGCTCTTCCAGGCCTCATACAATGTTTCGCATTTTGAAAATCTAATTAGGCCAATTAAATTATAAAAGCTCCATAGAGGTAGCTTCAATTCTCAGAACATGGCATCCACAACACTAAAGATGAGAAGCCATTCAGTCGGAAAACTTTGCTTGTCTATCCACAGTTCACGAAGACTTTTATTTTCTTTAGTTTCATTTTCTGACTTTTTAGAGAGAATTTTCAGCATGGACTGCTCTTCTACTCACCAAGGCACTGAGTTCTTTACTTTACTGTATAGAGTTGAAAGAAACACCGAGAGCGACTTCTGGACTGGTGAGGACCTTGGTGAAGTTGCTTTCCCTCTGAAACAATGACAATACACCCAGAACAACTAAAATCGATCATTTCAGAACTCTGGCAAATATCAAAAGCCACTGCAAGAACTGAAAAATCATCTATCCAAGATAAACTACTCACATTTGATGAAACAGTGGGATCTGTGAAGTTCTAACTTGGAACTCTTCCCGCTTCCTTCTCTTCCCAGCTCAGCGGCGTGGTAACCCAAATCCAGCAGCATTGTAGCCGATGGAGAAATGTGATTACTTTTTGAGCTCTATTAAAACCACAATCCCCCCTCCTCACCTTGGGACGCCCTTGGAAATCAGATAGTGTTGGCTATTTTATTAGACTTAGAGCACAGCTTGGGTGAGGTTTGGGGGACTTAATCCCAGGACATCAGTGAAACAGGCAAAATTTAAACCACCTCAGGTGGTTTCCCTTCAGTTAGGGCAAACAAGAATCAGCCTAGGAATTTAAAGGAAGTCCTAGAGAACTCGACAAACATAGGAGCATTTTAAAAGCTATAACAAATTCTTGGGGATCTAAACGTCTGCCCAAGGCTGTATGCATGCTCAGGAAAGTCCTGGGAAAAGAAAAAACAACAGTCACTCATGTCTAGCTTGAGGGTCTGTGCAAGAAAAAAATGAATGCTATGACTAAGTGAAAACAGACTTTTGCCTGAAGTTTGAACCTGCGCCTTTTTGCATAGATCCTCTTGGACAAAAGGCAGAGAAAATACAGATTTCCTTTTTGGGAAATCTTATGAACACTCATTATTTAGTCACAAAATTTTACTGAGCAAAGTATGACTCATAGGAAGCCAGCCTGAAAAATAAAAACAAGAAATAAAACTAGCGCAGAACTCAGTGGACAAACACTGAAGGGAATACACAAGCTACAGAATTAGTCCAAGACAGTGCTACATGAGCAGCGGGAAGAAATATGACAACCAAGAAAGCTAGCAACAATGAACTTTGAAGGTAGAGAGTTATGAATCCAGAGCTGTTTCAATATATTTTCTAAGATCTCGAGTTTTCAATAAAAAAACTATGAGACATTCAGACAAATGGGAAAATATGCTTCATATACATGGGAAAAATGCAGCCAACATAAAATGTACCCAAGGAAGGAGGCAGATTTTGTACTTAGACAAAACCTTTGGATTGACCATTATGAATGTTCAAATAATTGAAAGAAGAATTAAATAAAAGCATGTCAATGATGTGTCACAAATAGAAAACATCAACACAGAGGTAGAAATCATAATAAACAAGAAAATAGAAATTCTAGAGTTGAAAGTTACAAAGAAAATAAAAAATGAAAATTGTAATTGGAGGGGCACAACCGCAGACTTCAGGTAGCTGAATAAAGAATCAGCAAATGTGAAGACGGGTTAATAGAGACTATCCAGCTTAAGTAGCAGAAAGAAAATATAATGAAGAAAAAGGAGCAGAGGCTCAGAGCGCTGTTGATTATCAGCACGTGTACCAACACAGGTACAGGAGTAACTGAGCATCCACGTGCAAAAGAATGGATTGGTTCCCATCCATCATAACACACGTGAAACATAGCTCAACATGGATCATAAACCTCAATGTTTGAGCTGAAACTATAAAACTTCTTGAAGAAAATACATGAGTAAATCTTCATGGCCTTGGTTAAGTAATTGATTTTTACATATAACACCAAAAACACAAGAGAGAAAGGGAAAAAAATAGATAAATTGGACTATAAAGTCCTCTTGCCTCTCAACAATAAAGACACCCTAATTTTAAGAGTGAGCAAAGGATTTGAATCTTTACAATACTGAATCCTTAAGAGATTTATCCAGAGATACAAAAATAGCCAGTCAACACATTAATTAAAAGATCCTTAACATCGTTCATTAATAGGGAAATGCAAATCAAAATCCCTGTAAGATACCACTTTATATTCATTAAGACGGCAAAGATGAAAAAAGATAGACAATAACACATTTTGGAAAGGATACAGAACAATCTGAGCTCCCGTATGTTGCTTATGAATGTAAAATGCTTCAGCCTCTTTAGAGAACAGTTGGTCAGTTCCTTAATGTTCACCATAGGTTGCCAGGTAACCCAAGCAAATCCTGGATGTAGACCCAAGAGAAATGACAGTACAGGTTAACACAAAACACTGTAAATGAATGTTCATAGCCGCATCACTATCACAGCCACAGTGCGGAAACAACCTAAATGCTCATCAGCCAAAGAATGGGTTTTACAAATGTGGTGTATCCATGGAGCCAAATATTACTTGACAATTTAAAAGGATGAAGTACTGGCACATACTGAACATGGAAGAAACCGAAAACACTATGCTGAGTGAAATGCACAGGCACAGAAGATCACATGTTATGCGGTTCCATGTATGTGAAATATCCATTTAGAGACAGAAGGCCAGTTAGTGGGGACCCGGCACAGGGGCAGAGGGAGGGGAAGTGGGAATGAGAAGTGATGGCTAACGACTATGGTATTTCTTTCTAGAGTGATGAAAATATTAAAAAGCTGGCTGTGGTGATGGTCACACAACTCTCAGTACACCAAAAACCACCAAAGTCTACAATGTAAATGGATAAATTTTATGGTCCAAGAAATATATCCTAATAATTCTATTTAAAAAAAACAAAATAAAATAAAGCAATTTTTAAAGATATAGGGATTAGGGAAAGCTTGCTGGGCAGGCAACACTGGAGGCCACCAGATGCTACATAGGGGAGCTAACACCCTCAGAACCTTTAGAGAGATTACGTATCATGGTAACACGGGCCTGCCCCCTGCCACCCGGAGCCGGCTCTCCCTCCCCTTCAGCCCCCTCCTTGGCCTCTGCCCTCCCCGCAAGGCTTTTACTGGGACACCTCAGGGGGCCTGCTCTTTGCTGAAGTGACCCGCATGCTGACCTTGAGCACCCCTCTAACAGAATCTTCTCCATCAAAACTCACATTCCAGGAGTGTTTGGTCACATGGAACAATTAATCCATGCTTAAAAATGCAAACTGGAAAACCTTAACTCTCTTCCCAGGAGAATTCTCATTTATTTATAGAGAATTCCCCTCACCTAAACTACTGCATAATTGAGGGGCGTTTGGAGGAGCGTGTTTGGACGTGGAGCGTTACAGAGGTAGAGTTTGTTGAGCGTGCTTTCACCCTTTCAGCCTAATTACCTGTTACCCCTATTCTCTGAGACGTTGAGTGGGAAGGAGGAATGTGCCTTTGGGCTTCCCTCCTCTCTGCTCCCTGCCACTCAGGAACTCAGCGATACCCCCTGTAGGCACAGAAAGACACACAAACCAGGTGCCGTCTGACAGTGCCTCCCACGATGGGGGGATAAAGCCAGCGCATGGTGTTTGAGATGCTGTCTTCTGATACAACAAACATATCTGAAATCTACACGGCACATGGCTGAATTCGTTAGGCACCTAGAAATTTTCGGACAAAGTCATGCAATGGAGCTGAAAGCTGACTGGGCCCCTTCAGAGAGAGGTGTGCTGCCGCATCATGATCATATGTGCATCTCTGTCAGCTCACGCCTGCTTCCTGGAATATTCACCTTCTACTTCATTATTGCTTAAAGTCCAGAATAGCATTACCATCATCATTACTTCTGCTAAATATGCCATACATCTCTGCCTTAAAAGGCCCATCTTCAAATACACTTTATTTGATTTTAGAATAAGAGTCAAAACAGTCATAAGAATTAAAGGGCCAGCATGTTGACATAAGAATATAATAAAGAATTGCATGCCCTCTACAAGGTACCATCTTTCCCACACACTCCTTGGGAGGACAAGCAAACTGTTCCTCTGTGTGCCTAATCAAAATGTCCTTATTTTATATTTTTTCTAAACACCCTCTATCCTTTCCACAGCAGTTCCATGAAACTCAAGTTTAAAAACAATATGTATTAGAGTTGAAATCTTACCCCACAGTCTGTGGTCACACCTGCTGTGTGTTGTGCTTTGTCACGTTCACCAACTAGGTTTCAGTCTGGATGGGACAGAAACCATATTCTACACAGCTCAGGTCCTAAGCACCTACCCTCAGCAAAGCACCCTGAACACAGCCGGTGCCTGCTCAGACAATTGTTACCTGATGCTGAAAGTTCAGAAGATAATGATGCTCTGTGAGTCTCACTGGTGAACTTGGACAAGATGTCTATACACAGAGCTGCAGCTCTGTCTTCTTCCCAGTCAGCAGCCACTGTGCCTTCAGGCGCCCGCCCAGCCAGCCAGGGAAACAGCACTTCGATCTGAGTGTGGGATGTGAAGATCTCACTCTCAGATCAAGAAGCAACTGCCTGGCTCTGTCCACACATGTGGGATCTAGAGGTGCATTTCAAGAAAATCCCTCCATGTTATTTTTAATCAACGTCTTTATCTCACTTGGGATACGTAAATATCACTTGGCGTTGTGATTCAGTAAGGGCTAAGTTTACAAGCTCAGACAGAAATACATTCATTCTCCCCTGGGTATAAAGTCATGGAAAGAAAATTGCTACGATGGTAGATGGGTCTCTGCATCCCTTTCTTAGGTTGTTGTAACAAGACAGCATAAACTGGGTGGCTTGAACAGCAGAAGTGTGTTGTTTCACGGTTCCATAGGCTAGAAGCCTGAGATCAAGGTGTCGGCAGTGTTGTTCCTCCTGAGGCAGGGAGGGAGGGTCTCTTCATGCTTCTGTCTAAGCTTCCAGTGGTCTGCTAGCAATCGTTGGCATTCCTTTGCATCACCCTGATTTCTGCCTTCATCATTGCTTTGCAGTCTCCTTGTGTGCATGTCTGTGTCCTAATTTCCCCTTTTTTATAAAGAGACTGATCGTATTTGCTCAGGATCCATCCTAATGACATCGTTTGAACTTCGTCACACTCTGTAAAGGTCCTGTCTCCAAATAAGGTCACTTAGGAGGTCCTGGGGGTTAAGACTCTGACATGTATTTTTCTTGTGGATGTGGCACAATTCTGTCCATGACCATCTCAGCCTGGTATGTATCATGCACACGGTTAATTTAATATTAATAATATGCATATATGATTCTATTTCTCTCCACCATAGAAAAACAACTTTCTCATTACATTTTTAGCCCAGGTAGGTGAAATGCTGCTGCTTGAAGAGAGAGGCTCAGGAAGGGGACGATCATCAGAAAGGGAAAGGAAACGTCTGGCTGATGAAGGGAAGTTCTGTGCACTTGGATAGAGGACAGCTGGTGAGCACAGCTTATTCAGGTGAAGAGGCGCTGAAGAGGGTGACAGAGTGGGCAGTCTTTAATGCAGCTAAATAGAGCCTGGCAGTCAAAGCTGCAGTTTGAGTATCCAGTGTCCACTTAACTGGGTCACTATCTGGAGGGGCTATTGGCTATAACCCCAGGGAGCTCCTGAGCTTTTGTTTCTTGACCATAATGGCTGCCGTGTCCTGGGTGGTTAATATATCCCAGGTGGTGTGCTGGGCGCTACCTCGCAGCACTGTGCCCTGCGCTCCTTCACAGACTCACGAGAAAATGTGTACAGATGAGAAAATGCAGTCTGAGCCGTTAGCTATCTTCTCTAACACTAGCTTGTGATGGAACCAGAGTTTGGACCCTAGTTATTTGAGCTCAAAGTTTTGGTCTTTGACTCTGCCCTCACCCTTGGAACCAATGCCTTTCCTCCTCCCGGTTCACACTAGTCAGACTGGGTGGCAGGAGTGCACCAGACCACAGTCAGCATGCACTGCCCAGCGGGCAAGCACGGGGCACGAGGAGCATCTCGGGGGCTGAGACCTGAGCCTGCTGCTGAGCCGATTCCATTGTCTCTTTTCTGCAGAGCTGGGCAGCGCGTGCACGCACACACACACACACGCACACGCACGCACACACACACACGCACACACACACGCACACACACACACACACGCACACACACACACACACCACTGGAGTCCGTGTGAACTCTTACCCGGCAGGAAGGACTACCCATCTTTTCACCTGCTGTAGACTTCCTTGAGTTTCCTCTCCCAAATTCATATGTTGAAACCTAATTCCCAAGTGGTGGTATTTGGAGACCAGGGCTTTAGGAGGTGATTAGATCATGAGGGTGGAGCCCTCACAAATGGGATTAGAGCCCTCATAAAAGAGACCCCAGAGAGCTTCCTTGCCCCTTCCACCATGCGAGGGCACAGTGAGAAGACAGCCTTCCTTCTGTGAGACAGGAATCAGGCCCTCACTCAATACCCAACCTGCCAGAGCCTTGATCTTAGACTTCCCAGCCTCTGGAACTATGAGAAATGCGTGTTTGTTGTTTAAGCCACCTAGTCTACGGCATTCACTAAGACATCACCTCAACCCAATACACTCCAGTACTTAGATCCCATTCCTGCTCCAGCATTTCCCCAATGTGTAACTTTGTGTGACTTCACTTCCTCTCTTCCTTCAACTTCTAAATCTCTTATTTTCTTTTTTTTTTCCTTCCTCCTACAAAGTACAAGGCAGCCAGACTACATCTGACTTGGCTTTACTGCAGAAGAATCATTGATTATATAAGTGCAGTTTAGGGAATAAGATTTTTTAGTTAACGTCTGCTTTTCCTAGCTGGTTTGGTGATTAAATTCTCAACAGGTAACTTTGTCATCCCTCTCTGCAATAAAACTACTTTAGAGGAAGGAGAGCTGGGCTGGACTGCCTTGTTCCCAAAACTCAGACTCTTGAGGGAAATGACCCTCAGCACAACTGCTGCAGGCATTTCAAATGCCTGACTGTGCTGGGTTTGAATCCAAAAGTCCTAATCTCAAAGGTTTGGTATTAGACATTTTTGCCCTAAGACTACATCGTGTATCTGACTGACAAAATATAGCCAGTCTTCTTTTGTTTTTCCTTTTTCCTTTTCTGTAGTTTACTGAAATCTATCTTCAGAAAAGCGTTCCTACCACGAACGTACAGCTCAGTGGGTTTTTACAACCTGAACACCTGTGTATTTGTCACCCAGATCGAGAAACAAAACATCACCTGTGCCCGGGGAGCTCTCCCATTCTCTGTTCCAGATTTCGGTCTTCCCTCTCCACTCTAGGCTGGGAATCAGGCTTTAAGAAATACTGTGCCTGCATACCTTTATTTTCTTGGAGACAAACCACAGAAACAGCATACGAGGAGGCACAAGGAAAAGACATCCTACAGCCTCTCCTGCAGCTCGGCTCTGAGGACTGGCATCCCCGTGGATGGCAGAACATTTAGGGTAACTTCTGTGGCTCCTGCACTGATGGGCTAACAAGGACAGGGGTTCCTCGTGGGACTCCAGGGTGGAATCAGCCTATGGAGTTCTTCACTTCGGAGGCTCCTCGCTTTTATTTTCCTCCCAACTGGGATTAGAGAAGCGTTTGAGATGACAGCTATGGATGTGCAAGGTGAGTCTTGGCTGTCGAACCCTTAAATTGTGGGAAGTGCCTTGTTCTTTGCATCTTTCTTCAGGGCCATTCCAGCCATTTTCTCTGCTCTCTGGGCTCCTCTGTCTCAATACATGGCGTTTCCCTAATAGTTCAGATAATTTTCTCTCTGGATATTATTTCAGCCACAGACTTTAACATGTTTGATATTTGTAGATAGTGTCCTTCTCTGTTGGTCTCAGGCAGCTTGCAAAGGTGACCTTATTCCCTGTCTGTTGTATATAAGACATACGGGCAGTTATATTAACTGTATCTTTTGATTAATATACATAATTTTTACTTGATAGTTTTCACTCACAACAAGCTACAGGTGCAAACAATATTTTTCAAAACATTTCTTAATCTGAAGTGGAGTCCATATAAAACAATGTGGTTGTAAAATATTCAGTGCTTCTGATACAGTAGGTTCCCCAGATTCCCTGTCTGCCACACTAGGAAAAGCATGGTTATCAGGGATGGTGCAGCCTGCGTGGAGTTTGCCTACCCCGGCCTCACAGGAGAAACATGAGTGAATGACTTATTTTGTACTGTTAGCAAACTAGAGAAAAATGTTATCTTTAAATAAGTACTAGATTTCAAGTAGAAAAAAAAAGAAGTTTAAGACTAATTCAAGAACGAATTCATCCGAGTACTAGATAGATAAGCTTGACAAATCACCTAGCGCCTAAGAGTCTCAGTGAGATGCCTTTGTGGCCGATGAAGACCTGTGAGTCCATTGTCACAGAGAATTCTGCACAGAAATAAGTTATCATGGCTCCTCTCGTGTTGCCCTGGGGCCAAGAAAGGGGCACACTCTTCGAGTCATCGTTTTGCCACAAGAAACCTGTTGGGTTACTATGCAAGGAGATACAGTTTCTTGGCAAAATTATATGCATTTTTTGGTAAATAAAAAGATCACCACCAACCTGTTATCTGCCCAGTTTTGTCGTGAGGCAGATCCACCGGTCTTTATGATAATAGACCATTTTAGTAAACGGTGAACCACCACTATTTCAGCTGGTGGCTGGGGGAGGAAGCTTTGCGGGGCAACGAAACACACACACACACACACACACACACACACACACACACACACACGTGCACACACACAACGTATTCCTCATGAAGAGATCATACCTTGAACCCTGGTATCACTACCAAAATTTAAAAACTAACTGAATTAGACAGACATTCTAGAACATATGTTCTATTTCTATGGGATATGTAAGGACCTCCCTGCACCTGAATATCTAATTAGATTTTCTTAACTACATTAGCAGAATGCCTAGTGCAAAGATATTTTTTAGGGTAATAGGGGAAAAAAAAGTTATATACAACCAAACACAGAACCCTGATGTCTCTGTAAAGCCCAAATTTACCCTCTTGAAAGCTGCCATTCTCTAATCCTCATTTGATGTGAGTTGCACGTAGGGAGATTGCATAGCATCGATATTAGGAGCACGTATTTTGCAATCAGACGTCTTGACTTTTCCATTTGCCTGCTGTGTGATCTTAGGCGTATGCACTGCTCCCTCTTTGTTCTAGTTTTCCCGTTTGTAAATAACGTATCTGCTTTAGAGAGCTGTTGTGGGGACTGAACGAGATAAAATACATTCAGAGCTTAGAACAGTGTCTGGCACGTAGTAGGCACTCACTAAACCGAAGCTTTTATTATTATTCACGTTGCGTCCGCTTATGAAGACGTGTAGGAGTGAACTGATCCGTTTCCATTATTTAGCGCTAACATTTCTTCTGGACTTCTAGCAACGCTGCCTTCTCAGACATGCTCTTTATATTCTAAATTGTGGGGGGGGGGGGAAATCCACATGATCCAAATTATTTTGTGCCATTAAAGCACTTATGTTGTAAATGATAGGCAATCAAATCTCACGCTTCAAAGACTAGGTTGATCGTTAAAAAGTCTCCATTCTTTCTAAATGTGGGAACTCTGCAGCAGATGGTGCTGTCAGTGATATAGTGTCCTTCCTACAATGAGCAAGGATGGTTTAATAGGGCCTTACCTCTACAAAGCAATTTCCCCGCTAGTTAAACGCGTGCGCTCAGAAGTCAAATTATGCAGGTTACATCCCAGCTCCTTCATTTACTTATTGTTTAACCTTGGGAACGTTATTAAATTTCACTTATCCTTACCTTCTCCAGCAGGAAACTGAGATAGTAGCAGTAGTTACCTCAACACATTGCTGTGTGTGTTCAGTGAAATAATGAGACAATACCTGTAAAGCTCTTAGCTACATCCGGCACGTAGTTCGTTTTACTACGAGTTTTATTATCAGTGATAACGTTATTTTTACCTGTGTCTATTTATGGACAAAAGGCTGCTGGAGGCTGATAGTTTACATCCAAAGAAGGTAATAACTCCACTGTCATTTTTAAGAAAACCCTAGAATGCCCCCCTTACAACTTAGAATATTGTAAGAAGCCGTGAAGAGCAGGGTGAGTCTCTGTGACACCAGCAGATAACTGCAGGGCCGCTGCGTGACAAAATAGAGTTTCATTTACTAATTTAATAATTATGTGATGACTACGTTCAGGCTGTGGGAGTGTGAACCTGGCTTTATGTTTTCTCCTCTTTCATAACAGAATGTTTTTTGGATGGCATTTCTTCTCAGCTTGCAGAGCAAGGAATCCACATGTGTGGGCTAACCCGTGCTGCAGGTGCGCGTATCCGTAACCATCTGTGTGTGCTGAGCTAGACGTGCTCCTGGTGATGCCTTTACCTCTAGTCTGTCCCATACGGATCATTTTAGCCTCTTCCCCTTGCTTATTTGTATATAACCCCCACTCTATCCGTAAGTAGCCTGGCTCTCGCCATCTGCCATCACTTTAATTGTTCAGTTCAATTACAGACGTGTGGCAGTACCAGGATTGTTGATCTGTACGCCTCCTGGGGGAGCGTCTTTATCAACTGGACTGAAGTGCTTGTGTACAATCTCTGTTGCCTTTGGTCTTACAGACATCGTTCCCAGTCGCAGAGGTCAGCGCCTTTTCTCCTCACCTCCTTTAGTGAGGTGCTTGCTCTATTCATCTGTAATGCAATTAGGTTGTTTTGTCAGATTCTACATTCCATCCTGAGATCTGGTGACCTTTTACGTGAATTTCTAAAAAGTTTATACACATTAAGGTTCACTCCTTAATGACGTGGAGTTCTATGTGGTAAAGCTCTATGGATTTTGACAAATGAATAGTGTCACCCATCCGCCATTTCAGGAGAAGTCTCACCTCCCTAGAAAATTCTGTTTCTCATCTATTCCACACTGCACTCCCGCCAACAGTCCCCCCAGCATCCATTGATTTTTTTTCCCACTGTCTCTTTAGTTTTTCCTTCTCCAGAACGTCATGTAATTGAAATCACAGTGTGTGTGGCCTTTTCAGACCGGCTTCTTCCAGTTAGAAATATGCAATTAATGCTCACACATGTCTGTTCACAGATTGATGGTTCATTTCTCTTCATTGCTGAATAATAATATCCCATTGTGTGGATGTACCAAAGCTTGTTTAGTCATTCCCCTACTGAATAACAGAACTATCGCTTCATTTTTTGCAGATTATAAATAAAGCTGCTATAAACATACAAATGCAGGTTTTTGTGTGTACATACGTCTTTTTGCCCCGGCTTTATTGAGAATAATTGAAAAATAACAATGCGTCAGTTTAAGGTGTAAAAGTGTTGATTTGATACACTTCTATGCTGCAAAATGAGCACCACGTTACCTAATGCCTACGTCACGTGACATCATCACCGTTTCTTTCTGTGGTAAAAACATGTAAGATCTACTCTCTTAGAAACTTTCAAGTATGTAATACAGGATTATTGACTACCATCACTATGCTGTACGTTAGATTCCCAGAACCTACTTATCCTCTAACTGGAAGTCTGTACCCTTTGACCAACATCTCCCCTCTTCCACATCCATTCCACTCCCACCCCAGCCCAGCCCCTGGTAATGACCTTTCTGGTCTCTGTTTCTATGACTGGGCTTTCATAGATTCCATAAATGTGATATCATAAGGCGTTTGTCTTTCTCTGTCTGATTTATTTCACTCAGCATAACATTTCTTTCAAGGTCCATCCACGTAGTTTTAAAAATCAGTTGTGTAAACAGGTAGGAGGGCATTGACCGCATCCTGTGGCAAGACTGTTTATCTCTGCAAGATGTTGCCACGTGGTACCCCACAACGGCTGTGCAGTTTGCATCTTCCTCAGCAATGAATGAGACTTCTTGTTTCTCTGCATCCTTGCCAGCGATTGGTATTGCCAGGGATTTATTCTTTAGCTGTTTTTAATAAGTGTGTACCAGTATCTCATTGTTTCAATTTATAATTCCCTAGTGAGATATGATGTTGAGAAGCTTTTCATGTTTATTTTCCATCGGTACATTTTCTTTGAAGTCTCTGTCAGACCTTTCCTCATTATTTTAATTGGGTTTTTTTTTTTTGAGTTTTAAAATTACCTTGAATATTTTGAATATTGTCTTTTATCAAATACGTGTTTTGCAAATAGTTTTTCCCAGTTCGTGGTTTTCTTTCCATTCTCTTAATAGTGTCTTTCTCAGAGTAGAGGGTTTTAATTTTGATAAAGTCCAACTTACCAATTTTATTCTTAACACGGATCACAGTTTTGGTGTTATATCTAACAACTCACTACCAAACCCAAGTTCACTTAAATTTTCTCCTGTTATTTTTTTCCAGAAGTTTTATAATTTTAACTTTGCATTTAGGTCTGAGATCTATTTTCAGGTCATTTCTGGGAAAGGTGTAAAGCCTCTGTCTAGGTTTTTCTTCTTTTTTTTTTTTTTTTTCAAATGAATGCCCAGCTGTCCCAGAACCACTTGCTAAATGATCACCCTTTCTTCACTGAATTGCCTTTCTGTTTTTGTCAAAGATGAGTTGACTGTATTTTAAAATCTTTTTCTGGGTCCTCTCTTCTATCCCATTAATCTAAGTGTCTATTTTTTCTCTAGTTCCATGCTATCTTTTTTTTTTAATTTGTTTATTTTTATTGAAGTATAGTCAGTTTACAATGTTGTGTCAATTTCTGGTGTACAGCATCATGTTTCAGTCATCCATATACATGCATATATTCCTTTTTCATATTCTTTTTCATCATAGGTTACTACAAGATATTGAATATAGTTCCCTGTGCTGTACAGTAGGAACTTGTTGTTTACCTATTTTATTTGTAGTAGTTAGTATCTACAAATCTCAATCTCCCAATTTATCCCTCCATCTACCCCCCCCACTCCCATAACCATTAGTTTGTTTTCTATGTCTGTGAGTCCGTTTCTATTTTGTAAATAAGTTCATTTGTGTCTCTTTTTCATTCCACATATAAATATTATCATATGGTATTTTTCTTTCTCTTTCTGGCTTACTTCACTTAGAATGATGATCCCCAGGTCCATCCATGCTGCAGCAAATGGCATTATTTTATTCTTTTTTATGGCTGAGTCTAATTCCATTCTACCTTGATTACTGTATTTTTATAGTGATTCTTGAAAATAGATAAAATTAACCCTTCACCTTAGTTCTTCTGCTCCAGTAGGGTGTTGACTAGTCTAAATTTTGTGACTTTGCACATAAATTTTAGAATCTGTCTGTCAATATCTGAAAAATATGTTGCTGGGATTTTCATCGGAATTTTGTTGAATCTGGAGATCAAGTTGGAAAGAACTGACATATTAAGAATATCAATATTCCAACCCACAAACATGGAATATCTCCCCACGTAGTTAGATCTTCTATTTTTTCATTAGAATTTTGAAATTTCCTGCATATAGACCTAGTATAGTTTTTAGATCTATGCCTAAGTGTTTCATGACTAATTTTATTGTAATGGTATCATTTTGTTTTGTTTGTAGTCAAATTCCAATTGTTAATTGTGGGTATATAGTAAAGATACCAACTTTCATGTATTAAACTTGTGTTCTGCAACCTTCCTATGCATGAATGTGTATTAGTTCCAGGAGCTGTTTTTTGTTGCCATTTTAGTTTTTTCTACATAGAAAATCATGTCAGTTTTCTTTCTTCCTTTCCAATTTTTATATTTCTTTTTCTTATCTCATTGCATTGGCTAGAAATGTCAGTATGATGATACATATGAGTGGTTAGAGTGAACATTCTTGCCTTGATTTTGATCTTAGGGAAAAAGTGTCCAGTTGATGTTATAACATGATTTTTCTTCATGAGCCAGTAAATATGGTGGGTGGTACTGATTAATTTTCAAGTGGTGAACCAGCCTTGTATACTTGGAGTCAATTCAGTTTGTCTTTGTCTATAATTTCTTAATACATCATTAAACTTGCTACTATTGTGTTAAAGATTTGTGCATCTGCATTCATGAGTGATATTGGTGCATGGCTTTCCTTTCTTATAATGTCTTTATCCATTTTGGTATTAAGATAATGCTAGCTTCGTAGAATAAGAACTGTTCCATCTGTATGTATTTTTCTGGCAGATATTGTGGAGAATTGATATAATTTCTTCCTTAAACATTTGGTAGAAATCATTAGGGCCTTCTGTTTTGGAAGAATTTTGTTACTTTCTATCTTAGAAAGTTACTAGCCATTGATTCAACTTTTTTAGCAGCTGTATACCTATTTAAACTATTTCTCCTTGTGTGAGTTTTGTTTGTGTCTTTCAAGGAATTGATCCATTTCATCTAAGTTATCAAATTTGTGTACATAAAGTTGTTCATAATATTACTTTATTTTTCTTATATTGCCCATGAGACCAATAGTAATGTCTCATTTTTCATTTCAGATATTAGTAATTTGTGCCCGGATGGAGGTCATCAATTTTATCGTTATCTTGAAAGAATTAAGATTTTGACTTCATTGCATCTCTGTACTGAGTTCCCATTTTCAATATCACTGATTTTCGCTCTTATTACATACATATCTTTTCCTCTGCTTGCTTAAGCTTAAATTGTTTCTCCTTCTCTAGTTTTATAAAATGGAAGTTTGGGTTATTTATTTTGGATTTTTTCTAATGTGTATATTCAATGCTATGTATTTTCCTCTGAACATGGCTTTTGCTGAATCTTACGGATTTTGGTAAGTTATATTTTCATTTTCATTAGTTCAAGCTTTTTTTTTTTAATTTCTCTTGAGATACCTTCTTTGATCCACATAAAATTTAGAAGTGTGCTGTTTAATTTCTAAGTATTTTCAAATTTTCTAGCTATCTTTCTATTATTGATTTCCAGTTTAATTCCATTGTGGTCTAAAAGTATTTTTATGATTTCTACTATTTTTAAAAAGTTTAAGATGTACTTTATGATCTGGTCTGGAATATGGCCTATGGCATTAGTAAATGTTCCACGTAAGCCTGAGAAGAATGTGTAGGTAGTTGCTGTATGGAGAATTCTATAAATGTCAAGGAGATCAGGGAGGTTGATGGTGCTGTTTGGGTCAACTATATTCTTATTGATTTTCTGCCTGCTTGAGATACCAGTTACTGAAAAAGGAATGCTAAAGTGTCAAACTATGGTGGATGCCAATTCTATCAGTTTTTCGCCTCACATATTTTGATGCTCTGTTGTTAGGTACATCCAGCTTAAGGATTGTTCCATCTTCTTGGAGAACTGACCTTTTATTAATATAATGATTTCAGATTGTTTTTGATTAGTGTGATCACAGTATGCCTTTCTCCATCCATTTAACTGATCTGAGTCTTTATATTTAAGGTGAGTTTCCTTTAGGCACTATAGAGTTGGGTCTCTTTTTTATCCACTCTGATAGTTTCTGTCTTTCCATTGGCATATTTAGGTCATTCATGTGTAAGGTGATCATTGATATTGTTGGTTGAATATCTGCCAAGTTTGTGCTTTCTATTCATTGCATTTGCTCTGTATTTCTTTCATGTCCTCTTTTTTTTTTTTAAATTATCTTGTTCTAACTAAGCATTTTATAAAAATTCCATTTCTCTCCTCTCTTAGCATATCCAATATTTTTTAGTGCTTTTTAGTGGTAGATCTAGTGTTTCCAAACTATATTTTTAACTAATCTAAGTCCATCCTCAAATAACGCTATCAGATTTCATATGAATGGCAAGTAACTTGTCACAGACAGTTTCTAACGACTCCTTTCTGCCCCTTGTGATACTGCTGTCATTTCTTTCACTTGTCCATATGCCATAATCACCCAATATATTGTTACTAATACTGATTTAAACAAAGTGCCATAAAATAAATGAAGCTAATAAGGGGAAAGAGTAATTTACTTTACTTTCCCTTATTCTTTCTCTAATGACCATTCTTTTTGTATGTAGATCTGAGTTTTAATTCTGAAGTTTATTTTTATTCTACCTAAAGAACTTTTGTGGGGTTTTTAAAATCATTTATTGCAGTGCAGGTCTGCCAGTAATACATTTTCTCAGTCTTTATATTTGAAAATCTTTATTTCTTCCTCACTTTTGAAAGACCATTTCACTGGATAAAAAAATTCTAGGTTTGCAGGTTCTTTTTCTTTCTCTACTTTAAATATTTCACATCATTCTTTTTAGTACTATGGTTTCTGCCAAGAAGCCTACTATATTTCTTATCTTTCTCCTCTTTAAGTAAGATGGCTTTATTCCCTCCTCTGGTTTTCTTCAGAATTTCTCTCTGCCTTTGATGTTTGCTCTTGATTTTCCATTTCTATAAATATATTACACCTAGGTATGTTTTCAGTGTTTACCCCATTTGGTGATCTCTGAGCATCCTGGATATGTGGTTTAGTGTCTGTAATTAAGTTTGGAACATTCTCAGACATTGTTACTTTAAATATTGTGTCTGCTTTAGTCTTTCTTCTCCATGTGGTATACTAATTAATTGTGTGTTACAACTTCTGAAATTGTCCCGTCATTCTTAATTTTTTTCCTTTGCATTTCAGTCTGAGAAAATCTGTTGACCTATGTTCAAGCTCATGGATTCTATCCTCAGCTTTATCCAATCTACTGATGAGCCCATAAAAGACATTATTCTTTCTGTTATGGTGTTTTTCATTTCTAGCATTTCCTTTTTATTATTTCTTAATGTTTCCATCTTTCTGCTTACATTACCCATCTGTCTAGGCTGCGTGTAATGTCTGTACTTGCCAGATGCTTCAAATTCTTCTAGTGTCCTACTTTTTGTCTCCTCTCTGGACATCTGGCTTCCCTAAAAAAATCTTCCTCAGAGAGAGTCTGTATAAGGGAGTTGCTACAAGATTCATTTTAATTTAAAACAATGATTTAATTTTCAGTCTATTCCCATGACTTTTAAGGAAACTGGATTTAAAAAGGCAATCTAGTGGCCAGAGTACACGAACTAGAAGCAACTCAACCGGACAGATTACTTGGTCCTGAAAATTTAAATCCTTGTCTACTTTTCTCACTATTAAACTATAAGAAGATTTAACTCTGGTTGCTCATATTCTCATTTCTTAAGCTTTATAAAATCTGCTCCTCTTAAAAACAAACAACCAAGCAAAAAGAAAACTTTCACAATCTTGATCAGGGTAAAGCAAGGAGAGTACAGAGATATACAATAACAGAATTATTTTAAAATCCACCTGACAATGAACAATGCAAAGAAAATTTTCTGCCAGTTTCTAACCTACCTTAGGTAGAGTGTTCCACGTTAATTCTCTCACCAACAATATCCCAGAAGGTGGCTATGATTTATGACACAGTGTATTAGACACAAGCAGCAAACGGGGTCAGACCATGTACCCATGACCATTCACCCAGCAAATATTTACCAAGTGGTTTCTGTCTGCCAGGCCTGGTGAGGTGCTGTTACTAACTCATCCTGTGAAGCTATGCAAATCAGTTTGTGTTTCTGAGTTTCAGTTACTATGGCAGCAAAACAAAGAGAATGATATCTGCCCACAGCCCTTACTGTGAGGTCCAAATGAGCCAGTGATTGCAGATGTCATTTGAAAAGCATATAACAACATATAGTTTTATTTATTCAGACTTTAAACTAAACATAGTTTACACACAATGTATTTGTGTTTGTTCTTATTCCCAAGATTCCTTACTAGTCTCATAATACAAAAGTTCAGTTTTCCTGGCTCAGTTTTGGGATTCACCCTCTTAGAACTTCCGCCTTAACTCTACAAAAGTAAACTTGTAACTGGATGATGTCTTACTAGCGTCTAGCATTTTAGATCGGCGAAACCTACCATCAGTTTGTGGTGCGGATGGGAAAGTTGAGCCAAAGAAAGTGGCCGAGAGAGGCAAGGGCAGGGCTCAGAGGAAGTGACAAAAAGCTTCAGTCCATACGGCCACCTTCCTGTAAACAGCACTGACCCTTCACATCTGCAGTGAATGAGAGTAACATCAGGTCCTAGACCAGGCTGTTCCTGCTGCTCAGAGCTGTCCCTGGAGGCTACTGGACTGTGGCCCCCGTCTCCTCCCCATGGCATGCTCCCTGTTCACTGTGAAGGCATTACATAGAGAGACTGATTTATCTGTGTCCGCTTCCCCAGCCAGCATTCTGAGCCTCATTTCCACCCATTATGCTTACTGGAGCAATGTGCTATGCTGTCCAGAGGAGATAAAACCCAGAGACTCTCTCTGTATTATACTCATCGAGTGACTGAGAAATAAACTAAGTTCGAAGCACAGCACATGAATAGCTGCAAGGGGCACTGGTTTATCCCAGCACAACACCTCTCTCCTCCAGAACCTCAGTCATTACACACAGCTGGTTTCCTCGGCGGAAGCTGGACGGCACACTGCACAGAGCATCTAAACTTTAAGAAAAAGCATCCATCTGACTTCCTGGAGGCTGTGAACAAATTCTGCTGTCTTTTCATTGCAGCTTTTTCCTTCGAACTAGAACCCCACAATGACATGTCTCTAAATGTCATTCAGAAATTAAAAGCACTAGACTCGGGGGTGGAAAGGCAGAAAATTGAAGAAAGAAAAAAAAAATGTATAGAAAAAACTAACCCTTCTTGGAAGCAGAAATTGTAATTTGCTACTTAATTTTTATCCTAGGGAATTAAAAAAAAATAAGAACTCTCTAAAATAAAGTCATTGGACAAAAAATATTGTATAGAATTTACTGTGTAAAATAATGAATTCTTGGGGAAAACAAATAAGAAATGGATGATAAACATAAAATATATTTTTACAAAGCACAAAGCAAAGGTCAGAAATACACTTCCCTGATATTTATTTATCCTTCACATTATCTATTGAAACTATAGAAAAACAGACTGAAACATTGTGGTTCCAACCGTTTGTGTCATTGATGGGATTGCCGCCCACCCCCGCCCCCCGCTATTGAGTTAAATTCTCCTTATTCCGTAATACAAGTACTAATTTGTGGAAAGAATTAATGACATTTGGTCATACCAGAAATAGTAGACCATTTGTGGCAAAATAAATACCAACAATAAGGTAATGAGAAAAATGACTTATTGATAATAATAACATGAAGTCATATTTGGTAAGTTTTTCTAAAGAGGGTATTCCAGAGGAAAGAAGGTATAACATCCTTTTAGAGATAAAAATAGCTTGAAGATAGTGAGTCTAAAACAATCCCCTGAAAAATGACTGAGGCTAAGCAACCTAGTATTTTGGGCTGTTAAAAAGGTATATTAAAACTTCTAAATCCATCGGTCTCAGCTGTGTTCACACTAACCCTGTGAGATCGATAAAAATGGAAGAGTTTCTCTCCCTTTTGGGTGTAGAGAAACGGAAACCAAACCGGGAGACAGGACTACTGCAAGAGATTAGAATCTAACCCATCCGACCATCAGACGAGAGCTTTTTTGAAAATATCATTGTCCTTATTAAACACACACACGTAGAGAAACCAAAAAGAACCATTATTAGCTGATGTGATAATTCACATTCGCTTGCATACGGCAGTGTCCCATCAACGAACGACCCTTAAAAATCCTCTCCGTAAATCGGGGAGCATGGTGACCAGTCTGGACTGAATAAATGTAAGTAAGATAGTGCATTACATACAGCAGGAGCTGTAACTGCAGGAGCCACAACTAACCATTCCGGGGTGGCCACTGAGATACATATTTCATGTGGATTACGTCAATCCGTTTTCTCAAGGTTTCTGTAAAGCTGTATCATGAGCCCCTCTGCGCGATGAAGACAGTGAGCTACGAAGATACTAAATAGTACTTCCCTGCAGTGCAGCACCCAGTGCGGAGCTGGGGTTCTTGCCCATTTAGTAAGACGCTGAAACCTGCTCCCTCAAACCCCCCACTGCCCTGCCTGGGTCAGGCCCGAGCTGTCCCACCTGAGCGTTGTGAATGCTTCCAGAACACTTTTTTCTTTTCCCCTTAAAATAAGCCTCCTTGCAGGGGTTTGGTCCTTAGAAAGCACGATGAGTTTCTAGGAAACCTCCTAGAAGAATGTGTGATACAAAGATCTCAAAATGCGGTTTTGCTCTGGTGAATGGTCAATTATTGTGTGCCTTTCATTTAAAAATTATGTATTTGTCCTTAAAAGCACTTCTAACTGGACAGGAGCACGCAGCTCAAAAGCGCCCGGTTAGAGGTAAGGATTTAATTTCAGATGCCAGGTTAACATGCTGGTACAGGCAGGAGCTACTCAAGGGCGCTCAGACCCGGAAGCCTGGGAGTCGGCCCCCCAGCACCGGCTGCTGTTAAACCCTCCAGAAAAGGCCAGTGGAGGGACTCCAGCCACACTGCAAATTCTTTGCATAAATCCTTCTTGGAGCGAATCACACTAATGCAGTTGAAGAAACAGTAATACCTAGAGAAAAAGAGAAAGAAGAGAGAAAAGTGGTGAACTGAAGCTTGTTTCCCAGGAGCCACTAAAACCACCGTCCCCAGGGCCCTAAGAAAGACACTGCTACCACCTGTACTTCTGCACTTCAGTGGGCTGGGAGGTTACTAGGCAGCAATGTTCTCCCAGCTCTCAGGAGCTACCAGCATCCTGGCTTCATGAGTATTTGCTCTACCCTGATAGAAGTTATCCAAACAGAAGAGAGAGAGTTCACATCGTAAAGCTAAGCTCCAAAGAGCTTTGACAAATTTTGCTTCATGTCCCAGTAAACCAGCTTTTCATACTGAAAAATGTAAAGTACTTGTGGTTGCGTATGAAAATAAAGCCAAACATGGAAAAGAGCTTTCAGTGGAAATTCATCAGTTTTACCCCCAAATGTACTCCTGCATCCTTTCAGCATTGGAGTTACACGTGCCGACCAGCACAGCCAGTCTTGTTTCAGGCTCTGAAACTGGAACTTCTGTAGGTGAGGGGACTTCTCAGCGAGATCTGGTCTGGCCTTGAAATTGACCATCTGTGAGGTTTCAGCCACAGATCTGAAGATCAATGGGTAAAACCACATGCAGTAAGGCAGACAGAGGGGTGATGGGACCAGAACTAGCTGTGGGCTTTACAAGTGGTGCCAGCACCGCAAAGGAGATAGTCCAGTTCTCAGTGATAATCCGTCCAGTGGAAAAAGCAAAGTTGGGTGTTGGGAGGGTATAAAATGCAGAAATGAGACCCAACAGCAAAGGGGTGCCTGAGAACAGGGGCATCTATTTCTGCTTCCAGGATCCAAGTTCTTGGACTTGGTTCAAAAGTGTGACTCTATTTTCAGTTCAGGGGCCATCACACACTAGACAGAGGGGGGAGTCAACACAGTTCTTGCCAGGTTGCCTGGCATTTAACCAGCAGAGTTACTTCTGCTGCAGAGTAGGTAAAGATACGGTAGGTAGAATTCCCTGTTGGGAGCCCTCTAAAACAGTGGGACGCACTGCTGTCACCCAGGAATAGCGCCTTCTGGCAAGTCAGGGCCCCGTGAACAAGACAGAGGCGGGTCCCTGGACAGTCCACTCTGTGACGCTCCCTGCTCTTGCAAATATCCCATCCTTCTAATGGTCCCCACGTGCATGGGTGCTGAGCATCCTGAAACTGGCAATAATGACTTCCAGGCTACACAGACAGGGCAAGAGAAAGCAAAGGAGAAATGTAAGTGGCCACAAGTGGACCAAAGAGGGAATGGCACAGAGGTGACTGGTGGCTGAGAGAGGAGAAGTGACGAGAAGCACGTGGCCGACTCTTTGATTTAAGCTCCAGAGAGCAATCACCGTTTGATATGGTTGGTCTCTACCTGGAAAAACTTTCCTGTTTGCCCGGCTAACACAGGACCTTCCTCTTGCTTCCCTTCTGTCTTAGTCTGTTTGGGCTCCTGTAACAAATCACGTATGTGGTGGCTTACACAAAATAAATTCATTCTCTAACATTTCTAGCAGTTTTGGAGGCTGAGAGTTTGTGATCGGGCTGCCACCGTGGTCAGGGTCTGGTGACAACCCTCTTCCTGGCTTGCAGACAGCACCTTCTCATGTGGACTTTCCTCGGTGCATATATGAAGAAAGATCTCTCCCTCTCTCTCCCTTTTCTTATAAAGTCATCAATCCTGTTGGATCAGGGCCCCACTCTCATGCCCTCACGTAATCTCATTACCTCCTGATAGCCCTGTCTACAATGCAGCCATGCTGAGGGTTAGGGCTTCAGTGTGAACTGGAGGGGCCACAGCACCCTCCCGGCCTAGAACATCTGGGAAAGTCGGTTCTGCTGAAGTACCTCCTACCTAGTTACTTCTGATTAATTCCCAGAGCCTCTTCCTGGTCCAGAAGGTCCCCAACGCTCCCTCACGGAGCATTCCAGCCCAGAAACCCCTGCAGCTGCCTCAGCCTCCTCCCTCAGTCCCGCACTTCATTAAGACAGATGTGTCTTGTTCTGATGGTACGTGAGGACAGTCCACACTTCTCGTCAGGATCCGTTGCTAAAGCACAGGGAATAAGAAACGGATGTAAGATGAGGTTCATCATATGTTGGTCGTTTCTTCCTTTACTTCTTGTTCTTTATTATTCTTAGCTAATCAATAAGAAGCCACTGAATGATTTTCAGCAAGGGGATAACGGAATCAGATTTATGTTTGATGTGGGATGTGGCGAGAAGAGGGGTGAGGATGACAGGTGTATTGAAGACGATGACTGTTAGGATTTTGGCGTTAGCACCGGAATGGATGGTGATACCGTCTGGCTAATATAGGGAACATTGACAGAAGAAGATCATCTAGGGAAAACACCCCAGTTTTACATTAGATCTACTTTGAAAAACTTTTATGTCTTTCGAGGGTATACGTCAAATAGATAATGAGATGGTCGATTCTAGAACTCAAGGAGAGCTCACCTCTCTTTCCTTTCTTGGCCTCAGGAATCTTATTTCTGTTTCCAATTCTAAAGAAACTCCATTCTCCATTCTTTAATGTCAGTCATGCTCTCTCCTGTACCGAATCCAGTGACATTTTCCCAAGAATCATCTTCCTGGAAGAAAAGAAGTTATTTTGAGAAGCAAAAAGTTAGACAGGATATTTCAGGTGGAAGCATAGCTTTAAAATAAAGGTAAGTAGACAGAAGTAGGGAAACATGATTCAAGGCAGCATGCAAAGCCTGTGGGCAATAAAGGATGCGCGTTGGAAATAACAGGAGCTAATATTGGAAAAGTAGGACAGGAATTAACTCGGTCAGCTTTTGCAGGTGAGCTTCCCCTGTTCAGACTGAATTCTATATGCAGGGGAGGAACACCCAGAATTTTTTAGCAGAGAAATGGCATAGAGAAAGAGCTGTTTTATAAGACTCATCTGTTCAATATCAGAATGAATTAGATACGGCTAAAGTCTGTGGATCTAGTGACAGGGATTAAATTCCATTCAACAGGCTTCGGTGAGCTTCCCTACCGACAGGTGCTGTCCGGTGTCCTCTGATGCAGCCTTACGAACAAGCAACCTGCTGGCTCCAGGCGTAAGACAGAGTAAATACAATACGACCTGTGTTCCTCAGGACATCGTAATTTCAGTAACTGGAGCTATGGGGAAGAGCTTTGGATAAATGTCTCTAATGTAAGGCATTACAGGCTGTTTCAAACCAGAAATAGTCACTAAATTTTATGTAAGTTTCAAGGAGCGATTAGTTACTACCAACTAAAGTGGAAGGTTCAGGGAAGGTCTACTGAGGTGACGCGAGTGAGGTCTTGAGGGAGCAGAGGACATCAGCTGGTGGAAGTGATGACAGTTGCACAAAGCTGGGGCTTTTGCCCCTTACTCTATTGATCCGTATGCTGACTTCACAACTTGCAACCGCAAAGCCTGGCGTTGGCTTGGAGTTTCAGGTCGATGGTGCTGAGTGCTTGGCTATGACACACTCTCCATCCTCTCAATATTCCGACTGGAGGGAAATCAGAAGCAGGCTGCTGGAGCAATCCAGTTCCTGCAGTAGTGAGATAATGTTGACTATTGATCTACTAGAAGATGGCATTGACGATCTGTCCTGCTGGTGACTAGGCAGCAGCAAAAAGAGACAAGAGAGAGAGGTAGCCCCAGAGAAGGGGGTGATGCATGACCAGGCCTTCAGGAGCATTTCAGGAGACCCTGATTCCACTTTCTTTGGGGTCAGGGCTTGGCTCGGCACCTCTGGTGGGCACCTCAGTACGCGGGTCAGTGGAGGCTGCTGGCAAGATGGGAGACGGGCAGCCACATCACGGAGCTGCTCTGTGTCCTCAGGCAGACCATCCTTCCATGACTCACTGTCCCGACCTGTGAACTGAGGATGATAACCCGTGACCCTCTGCTATCACTCTGCGTGGGAAGTCAGGTCCTGCAGGTGAAGGACTTCCAAGTCACAAAGACAAAGGAGCTCTTACACTAAATTTCTGGGGAGTCGTGTCAGCATCAAGTAACATTTATGAGTCCTCGCTCTGCACTGGGCACCATTTCGTCTCATGTACAGTGAACTGACTAAAACTCCAAATTGCCCGTCTCTGAGGAGTCTGCCCTTCAAAAACTGTTAGCTGTCGAGGTGATAGAAATATATTCACAGAGGAGATAAAGGGTTTAAAGAAGGAAAGAAAGTTTTTTTTTTCCTCCGTAATGCCCAAATCTCCATGCCAGGCTGACTTGAGAATTTTGTTTATTTTTACCACTGTATTTCCCATGCCTACACCCCAGGAGCAAGCAGGGCCCTTCAAGGAGAGTGGTGGCCAGCGATGGACCGGTGGCATCCTGTCGCAGTGCCGCAGAGGCGGGGAGCCGAGAGGGGACGTTGGCAGTCCTCGCCAGCAGGTCCTAAGCACAAAACCTGTCCTGGTTTTGGAAGGTGGACTCAAGGTGGGTAAGTAAACAGGCCTCGGGTGGGGTCGTGCCAGGAGCCAGCTCTGATCCTGCTGTTTGGGGAGGGGGAGGCGGGGGGCATAGAATGATGGCAGGGGAAGAAGCGTCTCTACTCCTGGGGGCTTGCGGGGGAAGCGGTGCCTCACACGGCAGGTCTCCGCGCCTCGGGAGTCCCTTATCTAACGTGCGACCGCAACTGTTTTCCCAAGAAAATTAAAGTGACTTAGTCAGTTAACCTGAAATTCCCAGCAGGGCTCTGCCAGTGGACTGGAAGCTTTCTCACCAGATTTTGGAGGCGGAGCGAGCAGGCGGCTCAGAGCCTGCCAGAGGTGGGATTCTGCTGCCACCTGGTGGGCAGTGAGGGGGCTGCCCCCTTGTACCCCATGGCTCCAAAGGATGTCAAGACACCTGGGAAGAAAACAGCCAAGAAAGAAGTTAATAGAAAGCCCTCCTTGGATTCAGCGGATCTCAGGGGACAGCCAGGCCCACTTCTGAGGGAGTGCATCTCTGACCCTTGCAGAGGGTGGGGGCCTGTCACCTTCCCTGAGAGCGCGGCCCCTGGGACCCCCAGTCCCGGGCTGCTTCTGGGTGATCTGGGAACCACAGGGAGGCATCAGGAGCCTCAGAAAAAACCTATTACATAATTGAAGCCAAGGAGCTTGGAAATTTATGACCAGTCAGTTCACCATCGTTGAAGACGGCAGCCTAGTCATTTCTGGTTCCCCCGCCGTCCCCTGCCTCACGCACTGAGTGTGTCACTCTGGGAACACGTTTTTGTTTCCTGTTGTTTGGGTTTTTGGAGGTTTTTTTGGTTTGTTTTTTGTTTTATTTACTCCTTCTCTGCTCTTTCTGTTAATGGAAGAGTCTAGACGGTAGATATTGTTTCTGATGGCAGCTGCAGTGCTCAGAGTTTTCTGTGTTAGAAGAGGCGATGTTCCTTTACATGTGGTCACAGTGAGACTCAAATTTAGGCTCCCTTCCCCTCAGCAGCTCATATTCTAGAGGAGCTGGCAGGCACAATAAAAAAAAAAAGTAATTGCAGAGAAATGTAATAAGAGCCTATTATGGTGAATTTTACGTGTTAACTGGCCTAGGTCATGGTACGCAGTTGGGGATCAAAAACCAGTCTAGATATTGCTGTGAAGGTATGTTTTGAATGAGGTCAAGATTTACAATCAGTTGACTCTGAATAGAGCAGATTATCCTCTTGTGATGTGGGTGGGCCTCGTTCTATCAGTTGAAGGGCTTAGGAGAAAAGACTGAGGTCACCCAAGGAAGAAGGAATCCAGCCTCCAGATAGTCTGCAGACTTGAGCTGCAGCATTAACTTCTCCCTGCGTCTCCAGCCTGCTGATCTGACCTGCAGATTCAGACTTGCCAACCCCCACAATTGCATGAGCCGATTCCTTAAAATAGGTATCTCCAGATAGATGATGATAGATGATAGATAGATAGATAGATAGATAGATAGATAGATAGATAGATAGATAGATAGATATCTCCTATTGATTCTGCCTGGGAGACTGAGGTAATTCTTAGGCTACTTTTTCAAGGACAGACAAATTGAAATTCCCCACATGAAAAAAAGGGAAATATATTTTCTAGGCAAAGGGAATGAGCAGAAATGCGGTAATCAGAGACCCTTGTTGTGCATGTCACGTGGTCCTCAGTCACTCAGGTCTATGCTACCGAAGGTGATAAGAGCCTAGGGATGCGATAGGTGGGAGCAGGTTACCTGGGACACGTTGTGAAGTCCTTGAGTCCTAAGAGTTTGGCTTTTATCAGAGACACTGAGCTATCTGACATCATGGTTGAGAATGGGCAGCGTAAAGTGAAGGTAAGAAGTGGGGTGCTTTTGAAGCTGCTAGGGATAGAAAAACCCTAGGAGGCGGACTACAATTTTTAGCTCAAATTCTAATGAAAATAGTCTGTAGGTGTGAAGACTGAGCCGTGAACCAAAAAGAACCTTGAGGTTTGGAGGGAGGGTATAGCTCAGTGGTTAGAGCACATGCTTAGTGTGCACAAGGTCCTGGGTTCAATCCCCGGTACCTCCATTAAAATAACTAAATAAACCTAATCTCCTCCCCCCCCCCCAAAAAAAAACCGAAAGGAAAAACCATACAAAAAAACCCCACAAACAAAATTAATAAAATGTTTTTTAAAAAAGAAAAGAATGTGTATTTAAAAAAAAAAAAAACCAAAGAACCCTGGAGAAGCAGAAACCATGAAAGCAGCCTTCTCTCCAGTTTTTCTCTAATATCTTAACAAAAGGAAGGACAGGATGACGGATGAGAGGTTTGCTCCTGCGTACCTGGAGGAATTCTATTTTAAAACTGACCAAACCCTTATTGTGTAAGCAAAATAGCTTGAATCCTGGAGGATCCAAGCTGTGATTTGAATTCCATGACATTTTTACTAGGCTGAAATGTTACCACTACTCTAAGTGTGGTTTTAGCTTCATAATATTGAAGCCTCGTCGCCTCACTCTAAGACTTTTGAATTTTCATTTTTAAAGGATATATAAAACTTTACCTTTCAAAATAAAATTTAATTCAATATGTTAAAAAAAAAAAAAAGAAAAGAAAAAAAGACTGCACTGGTCAGGATCGCCCCTCCTCTGGTTAAGTAAGCTTGAGAAAATTACTCTCCAAGCCTCAATTTCCTTATTTACAAGCAAGCAAGCTGATATTAGCACCGGCCTCCCAGGGCACCTTGCAGAAGCTTACTAACCTTTATTTATTATTGGATAAGGCTATTAAAGCAAGACCCCAGAGCTGCCTGCTATAAGCTTGGCAGTTTGTAAAAGGGCCAGTTTCTCATACCATCCCAGCCCTTGTTTCAAATACTTGTGTTTTCATCAGCAGCATAAGCATTTGTCTTCTGTCTTTGAAAATAATCCACTAGAGGTCCCAGGTCTTACAGAGGGGAGAGAAGAAAGACGCCAACGTGATTGTGTCACTCAGTGACCGGGGATACAGGAAGTTCAGAGAACCCATTACTTACCTCCTCTGCTGTTTCCCTCAGAGTCAGACCACAGGGCTCCCAGCGGGTCATTGTGGGGCCACGTAGGGTGATCAGGGTGTGTTGTTCTAATGTAACGTCACCAAGGAAGATGCACTCATACTGTCTTCACCATTTCCAGCTCCCTGAACTTTCCCTAGGAGTTCCGGATCTCTGCAGTGGGGGTTGTGGCTGGGAGGTGGGGTGATCAGATGGCTATGTGACTGAGACGTGGCCTCCTGGAGCGCCCGAGGCAGCCTGGCCCTCATTAACGCATCCTGCCCAGGTGCCTGGGGCGAGAGTGACAACTGGACAGTTGCACTTGTCATCTGCCTAGAAGTTAGAATCAAAAAAGTATCTCCTCCTACAGGGTTAATGCCAGTTGAATATTCCTGGGGCACCTCCGGATGAGTCCTGCACAGAACCTATGATCAGCGGGGACATTTTAAACCACCACAGATTTGCACAGCTATAAATAGGATGATTCAAACATGCACCTGCACGCGGACACACGCGGACACCCACACGAACACACACACGCACGATCCCAGGTGACAGGTGCAACTTAGGGCTTTGCTGTCCGCCGCCTGGGAGAGGAGTCTCCAGGTGAACCTGCCCCAGGTGGGACTCCCTAAGCCTGAGACTAGCCCTCACTGCGCCCCTGGCCTCCCTCTTGCAGAGGAAGTGCTAAGAGGCCTGGGAACCTCTTGAGATGCCATTTGGCTGCCGAGACCTTAGCGCTAAGTTCTGTGTTCAGCGACAGCGGTTATTTTAAGACTGGGATGCAGGCAGTATTCACCCTCCCACACACTCCTCGACTGCTCAGCTTTGATCTTTCATTTTTGTGCTGGTGATTCTCCAATATTTCACAGCTATGCTGTACGTAGTAAAATGCTCTATGTTGGGGACAAGCACATACGTACACACACTGGCCTCAAATCTTACACAACGGCGACAGTGCTGTAGATAATTTGCCTCAAATCTTAAATAATAGTAACAATGCTAATAACAGCCAACACATCCCACTTTCCTGCTGCTTCGCAGGGAAATACATTTTATCCCATAATTTATACCATTCCACATTCATAACCATGAACGTTGTCTCTAAAGGCCCTCATGGCTGTAAATCACATGAATCCTATTTCTACAAATCCCAGAGTCACGGGCTAGATTCTGTTTCTTCTAATGGCATCACTAGCTCCTAAATGTCTAGTTGAGGTAAAGGTTGGATTTAGAAGGGCACCAGGACTCCCGCGGAAGGAACACAGCCCCTGGGTTACTTCTCTCATCGATACGTGGGTGGCTGAGATGGTGACAGAGGCTTGCTTCACCTCGTGGCTCAGTGAGAGAAGAACTGGGGACCTGGGCCATGACCCTGGCCTTGACCTGACGACCCTGAGGCTCCAGGGCTCAATGTTCCATCTCTAACAGGGTGGAATCAGCTGAATTAAAACAGACACTTTCAAAAATATTTAAAGACAGAAAAATTTTAAACAAAACATTGTGATGGTGCCAAGAACAACAGAAGCGATAATAATGAATATTGTAAGCGTCGCTAAAACTGGTGGATGTGGTAATAGGACACACAGTTTCTCCCTTCGGGAGTGTGGCCAACAGCAGACAGCCCTCAGCTGTCGGACCTCCGTGGGGACAGCCCTCAGCAGCCCCAGCTCCAGAGTGTCCCATGGAACTGGCTGAAGACTTAGCTGGGGCTTCCTGCAGCTCAGCTTGTCCTCCCGTCCGATCCTGCCTCCCGCTGCCCTCCCATGCTGACCCCCCGAGTGCTCCATAATCCCCCCCTGCGCTGGGACCCACTCCTGGGAACCCTGCTGTAATAGGAGCCTCATTAAGCCTCAGGACCTGCGACGGGCTTTCTGCAGGCACGGCCTCCAGCCCGCTCTGCAGCCGTCTGCGCAGAAAGGCAGTGCAGTGCAGGGCAATATCACAGGAATTAGCGTCTGCGAGCCTGCCTCGGCCCCGGCATTTTATGGGGAGCTTGAGGAATTTCCAGGGCTCACTCTGAATATATGCACACTTCCTTCACTTGCCAGCTGGCTCTGGGGTCTCACCCCCTGCAAGCAGCATTTCTGCTATTACAACAATGCTGGCCACAATAAATGTAAATAATTGCCTTATTAATATTAAATAAATGCAAAGTGCTTAAAATGATGCCAAGCATCTAGCAAATGCTATACAAAACTTACACCAAATGAAGACATTATCGCCATTACTGTCACCCTTATTTTACAGACTGAAGTACAGGTGCTGAATAGCCCTTAGGATCAGTCCCCGTCGTCTGACTTAAACCTCTGGGCTCTTCCTCACTTAGCTGCACTTAAAACTATGAGACAAATAAGAAGACAGATACGGGGGAGGGTACAGCTCAGAGGCAGGGTGTCTGCTTAGCATGCACGGGGTCCTGGGTTCAATCCCCAGGACGGCCATTTAAAAATAATTAATAATAATAATAATTTTAAAATGGATAAATAAACTTAATTACCTCCCTCCAAAACACACAAATTAAAAAGCTAAAAAATAAAAAAAAATTAAAATTTAAAAAGGTACATAACAAGAAGACAGCTGTCTAGTTGGAGGGGTGAGGAGGGAGGGACTCCGCTTAGCTGCCCACCCCTCCCCCACCTCTATAGCAACTGAGTGGACACTGAGCCCACGGTGTCCTATCGAAAGACCCACTTCTAGTTCTAAAATCCTGTGATCACTAATGAGACTTGGGTAAATCCGATCACATTTCCTAAGCACGGGGCTCTTTGCAAGGTGGCCTCTCTGATCTAGGCATGCCATCTGCCGTCCACTTCTCTACGCTGGACGGTTTCCATCATGTCCAAAGCTGACATCCCCCCTCCCAGTCCTTCTAGACCAGGACAAGCTCTTTAGCCACAGGAGCCAGAGAATCCTGGCAAACGTTCCCTCCTCTCATGTCCACGGGGTCTTTCCTGGCAAAACAGTGGGAAGGGGGGCATGTGGTTAACAGAGGCCCAGCAGCGTATATATGGGGAGCAAAGAAGGAGATAATTAAGTTTTCCGATGCTCATAAGACCTGGCCTCTGGAAGAGCACAGAACCTCCCAGTAGGTAGAGAAAAGCTCTTGCCATCTGTTTCCTTCCATCGTTCGCTTGAACACTTTTCTTACCATCAGACACGCGTTTCTTGACCTCAGCTCTCCAAGACAGAAGTAGCCTCACACCCAAGAGCCGCCGCAGGAGTTACTGCTACGCTTTGCCCGTCTGGCAGCTACCGAACCAAAACCCTCGCCAGCTGGAACCACTGACCTGGTATTTTATAGCTGTTACCATGCGGTCAAATGCAGCCCCGACCCCAGTGCACACGCGGCCCTGCCGTAATGAAAGAGGGAACAAGGCGAGGAGGGGGTTACGAGGGGCGGACGCGGGTGCCCGTACTTGGCTTTTCCCAGCGCCAACATCTTACCACGACGCCCCCCAACTGTACTGCTGACGTAGTGATGGGAGTCCTGGTGCGGAGTGTCCACTAGAGGGCAGCAGAGTTCTTCCCACGTCACTTCGGCTTTTTCAGGGATGCTCATTAAAGCAAAGCAAAATAAGCGCTTTGAAAAAATATGCACGCCCCGCCTGCACTACACTTAGCTCTTTACGCAGGCTTCTCACAAGCGTGTTTCGTTTGTCTTCTCTGGAACTGGAAGTCAGCCATCTTGGTAGAAATGTGTAGTAGGAGGCGCTTAGAGGGGTTTGGGGGACGGCGCGTAACACCTTAGCCTAGATTTTACAAGTGATTTTTTAAATGACGATTCCACCCCTCGGAAAAAGGGCGTCATAGCAGTGCCTATGTCTTGGATGTTGCGAGTTTTAAATAAAGTTATTTCTGTAAAGCGCTTGGCACAGTTTTGGAAATAAAGTAAACCATCTATTGGTAATGTCTCGTCGTCTTTTTCTCCTTTAAGCACCAGCAGCTGCAGGAGAAGTGGAAGGGGCGTGCAGCAGGAGGAGAAAAGAATGGTAGTTCAGACCAAAAATCTGGTCGTCGCCATTTCTGTCTTCTTAAGGAGGGGAAATCTTGTGTCCCTGGGGTAGATCGTCCTTTTGTGCAGAAAACCCTCCGGAGGAGGCTTCTGTTCTAGGCAGTGGCCCAAGCTGGGCGCTGTGACCCAGGGATGAGGGTGAGGCACGAGCCGGTGTGTGAAGAGGACCTGAGTCCGAGTCCAGAGGCGACAGGTCTAGAACAGAGCCAGAGAGAGGCTCTTCCCAGGGACTCAGATGGCCGGGAAAACTTAAGAACAGGGAGTCATAAATAATTTAGAATTGTTTGTTGTACCAGCATGTGATTGTCCTCTCTAGCTCCAAGCCCTCCACAAAGGTCTCCTGCACACCTGCTGCAGGAATAAAGCGATGTGGTAACGCCGTCCCGCCGAATTCGTGTTTGGTTGAAGACCCGCGGATGCGGGACCCGTGGATGCCGAGGGCCGAGCGCAGCACCGAAACACCTGTGTACCAATTGCCCAGATTCACCTCCTGTTTACATTTAACCCTCTTTGCTTTGTCATTTGCTCTATGTGTGTATCTATATACACTCTCACAGAGCTCATTTTTTTGGTGACACATTCCAGGGTGAATTGTATTCATCCTGGCTCTCCACCCTCCGACACCTCAGCGTGCATTTCCTAAGAGCAGGAATGTTCTTTCACGTGATCACAGCACAGTTGCCAGCTTGAGTAAATGCAACGTCCGTGCCATAGTTTAGTTAGTCTGTCAACGAGGACCTGAGTGGCACTGTTTCTCTTCCAATACAGGTGAGTTAACTGTTTATAGCCCTTTAGCCTGATTTAATTGCGAACATCTCCACAGCACTTCTTGTTTTTTTGGTCACACTGGCATTCTTGAAAAGTGTCACCGCCCTTTTCAAAAAATGGAATTGTCCTCCTTTGGGGTTTCCTGATACATCCTTCTGTGTACATTCAGATCTTGCATTTCGACCCAGAATCCAAAATAGGTACTATTGGATCTTTCTCAGAGCATCCCACACGAGGCACATGATGTCCAACTGTCCCTCACTGGGGACGTTCATTGTGATCACCTGCTCAAGGGGCATGACTTCCGCACTGTGTAATTACTACGCCTGCCCCTTGCGACAATGAGCCATCTGCAGGGGGACACAAAATCATGCAGATGTCCTGCTCTTCCTCAAGACTTCCCCCAACATCTAGCACCCATTAACCATTCTTGCCTGATCCAGTCTTCATTGTGATGGTTGCCAATGATAACTTCCTGTCTCCATCCTCCCATCCATTTACTGGTCAGCACTCAGCATTCCATTGTAATCAGAAGTCCTCTGTCTCCCCATCTTTTAATTTTTCTACTTATTGTCTGTTTGGACTTAAGTTTTTTTTTCCCCCAGTGGTTTATAGTCCATTACTATACATGATCATTGTGATGCTCAACATGCCCCAGAGTTCGCCCGCAGGAGCCACTTCAGGCTGGCTCCCGTGTCCCTGTGTCAAGGTCTGATTATGCTTTCAGTGTTTCCTTATTTTCTGACACAAGCTGTTCTAGGCCCATTTTGCACTTACCCTGTCAGCCAGCCCTCTTAGGATTCTTGGTTCCTCTCAGTATTAGAGAACAAGATTTGGGCACTCAGTATACTCATCACTCCCAGAATATCGTTACCTCTGGGCCCTTCCAAAGGACAGAGACAGGAAAGATTCGCACACACAGACACATGCATCCAGATCACTCACATGCATACACACCCCTGAGCGGGGCATGTGTGTGCACGTGGTCTAGAACTCACGAACTCCCATTGACACCCCACTTCCCATCCTTCCACACAGGAAATTTTTCTTACCATCCTGAGATGGTTGTGCACTCTGTTTTGATTTAAATATTAAAGCAAGGATTGATTCCAAGAAATAGACCATTTGGGGCCAATTTGGTAGCAGACAATAGAGGTGTGATATCAGAAGTAAAAAGCCCCAGGAACTGGGGGAAGCAAATCAGAAAATCACTATAAATATCTTTCTATTTACTTATGCACTCATTTAAAAACATTTTTTGGCTCTTATTAAGTATCAAGCACTATTTTAAGCATGGGGTGAACAAAAAATTTAAGTCTCTGACTTAAAGAAGGTAGTCAAGCAGTGAAAGACATACAACATAAAATTAATATAAAATATCTAACAAATGTTCGTGGTGAAAAGCTTTGCAAAAGATCAAAGCAGGGAAAGGCATGGAGGGGTGCTTGAGTAAGAATGGGAGGTACCACATTATAGAGGGTTTAGGGGGCAGGTCTTTCTGATAAGCTGAAGTTTCAGCCAAGACCTGACGGACGTGAAGGAGCCGCCATGAAGATGTCAGGGACAAGAGCTGCAGGTGAAGAGCAGGAGCGATGGGTCCCAGGAGGATGTGATGGAGAAGTGGTTGGGGGGTGCTGTGGCCAGAGCACCTTGGGTTGGGGGGTCGTAGGAGCTGAGCTGGAGGAGGCCGTGCAGGGCCAGGTCCCACAGAGCCTCAAATGTCTGTGTGAGGTGGGAAGTCACTGGAAGCTTTGGAGCAGAGCAAGGGCATCATCTGACCTCTGTTTCAAAATCATCACTGCAGCCTCTCTGTGAGGAACGTACTGGACACCGACACCAGGAAAGCTGGAAAGTCCAACCAGGGAGGAAATGGTGGAAGCCAGAGATGAGCTGGGACTGTCGCAATAATCCAGGGATGATGAGGTTTGTACCAAGGTCATGACAGACATGTGCACTTGAAGAAGGAGGCAGGCATCCCCGTGGTGAGCACTGATGGTCACTATGTGTCTCACTCTGTGGTAGCTCCCAGGACTACAGAGGTGAAGAAAACACAGCCACAGCCCTCAAGGAACTCACAGTCTTTGGAGAACGTGGCAGGTGAGCTAGACATGCAGACACTGAGGGTCACTGTGGTAAGCCCTGAGACTAACTGAGAGTGGGCTGAGCCAAGGGCTGTGATCACACAGACGAAGGGCCAGGTGTGCATCTCTGCAGGTGCAGGGACAGATGTAGAGAGAAGGTGATTTTGGAAGAGAAGGACCAGACAAGGGGCTCTGGATGGGGGTGGGATGGAATGTTCAATTCCTAAATTGCCAGTTTCTGTCACAGTCCTCATCGCCTGCTGGGTTCTGTCATCCCCTGGGGGCCCCTGGAATTGTCTGCCATGGGTTTAAAACAAACATCATTTACCTTGTGTGAGTTTCCATTCCTTGCCATCGATAACTCTGGTCTGAAACACAGGTGATGAGACTGGAATCCGCTGATTGGGTGTGGATCACCGAGGTGAGCAGGGGGAAAAGGGACCTCAGGGATGCTACCCAGATGTCTGGTCCAGCATGATGGCAACATCATTTAACAGGAGAACCTTTCAGGAAGAGGACCGTCATTCAGGAAGACACGACCGCGTTCTCAGGTAGGATGATCGGAGCCGCCTCCAGGACGTAGGTGGCGCGCCTGCAGCAGAGCGGCAGCCCCGGGGGAAGGAGGGCTCCGAAGGCTGTGGAAGGCGATGCGGGTGAGGAGGAACTTGCAGGGAGAGGAAGGGTCAGGTGGGCAGTTCCGAGGAATGCCTAGGCTGGAGGCAAAGGGAGAGGAGCCAGCAGGCAAGCCTGAAAAGAGCAGTTGGGAACGAAGGAAACCAAACAGAGGGAGAGGAAGCCACCACGGACCATGAGCAGAAAGCTTTTCTAGGGAAAAAAATAACTCAAGTTCCTCCTATAGTTCCAGTGACCCATGCTGCCGTGTCCATCTCGTTTCACTTATCATTGCAGACGACAGAATTCCCGCCCTGGGCTGCAACTCAAGAGCTCAAACCGTGTGCTCGTTTACAAACTGCCAGCCTTCCCAGAGCGCGGGCCCCCGGCAGCCGGCCAGCGGGCTGCTCGCTGAATGACTCTGTGCGTCCCAGGTCCCTAAAGTGTTGCTTCGCCAACTAGGATTTCTTCTATCTGAAGCTAGGACAACATATGCATAAGAACTCAATACATTTTCTTAAAAGTAAAAATAATAAAAAGTAAATTAAACATATATATATATATATTCTCCTGCAGAGTTTCATTGAAAGTCATGACACAGCCTTCTTGGGGTCACCTCTGGTGTCTTCCTGGGATTGGCTTTCCTCTTGAAGGATCCTGGGGGTGTCCTGGCAGCTGCTGCTCTTGTGAAAAAGCCTTGACCACCTCCCTCGTGTGTCCCAGCGACACCAGGTGTTTCTCGCCCATCCGAGTGGTCCAGCCATCTTCCCTCCTCCCTTCCCAACACTTTGTTCTTACCTGTGATGGAGACACTGCCTTGTTACCTGCAAGCCCTGAGGGACGTCATCACATCACTCTGGGTCTCATTTGTTTCCACGTGCAGACAGAGGAGACTTACATTCATCTGTAAAAACCACCACAAGTATTCTCTCCTCCCCTCGGGCTGTTCAGTCTTCCCCAGCGGCGAGCTCAGTCCTGCTTCTGGGTATCGCCTCTGTGCTCCCAAGAGATGGGCGTCCCAGCTGCTTCAACACTCACCGCGGCGCGTTTCGGGGGCGGCTCTCTAGTCTGCACAGTCAGTGGGCTCCCTGAGGTCAGGGACCACATCTTACCCATCCTTGAATCCCAAGTGTTCAGTCCAGTGCTTGGCACCCAGAAGGCGCCCCACAAATGTGTGGTGAATTGGAACAAAATGGGTCCATCAACTTAACTTTCTAATCCTACAGACTTCGCTTTTTCTAATTTGAAATTCAAAGTCAGAGTTCTGTCTCTTTCCTGGCTACGTGAGCAGAGCAGGATGCAGTGGAAATTTTGTTCTGCATCTTATCTTTTTGTGTGTCTTGTCTCACCTCACACTGATTACACAAAACGTCCATGGGAACGTGGTAAGATCTTCTTCCTCTTCTTACAGCGGGGAAGGGTTGGAAAATAAACAAGAGAAGGTTCAAAGACATTCTGGGAATTCAACTGGAAGTGAGCGCTTGTCCCCCTCAGGGCTGGAGCCCACAGTGAGCTGGGGCTTTCTAAACTCCAAACAATGAGGAAATGAGCCTCGTGGCCGTATCTGTGGTTTAAGGCAGAGGTGTGGTCGAAATGACTTGCATGTGGAAAACTTTCAACATCGCAGACAAGTCTGCTCAGGGAAGCCCTTTAAAGGCCGATTCCAAGTGTGCACAGGGCTTCAAAATCTGTGGTCAGTGGAAGTGATGTTAAATGTCCTCTGGCCAAGGGAAGGTGTGCAGTCCGTGTGTGAGCCCGGAGGGGGCCGCCAAGATAATCTCCACCTGCCAGCAGGTCATTTTTCATTACCTTTTTTCCAGTCCCTGTGGGGAGAATGGCCTTGTGGGCACCATCCGTCACTTCTAACGCCAGCAGCAAAGCCATCTTTGGCAAGACTTCTGTTCTCTCAGCCAAACCACCAACAACTCCCCTTTCACACAAGGCTTCCTGGCCTGGCCTACACTCTGCTCACCACACAGGCAACGCCCCTCATGACTGTGTTGTGAGGAGCTGAGCGGGCAGCTGGGGAGAAGGGCACGCGAAACCAATTTCAAAGTGCAGACAACAATTTGTTGAGAGTCACGTGTGGGTTGTGCCAGAAATAGATGGTGTTTGCGAGGGGAAAATATGAGAGAGGGTTTGATGAAGGTGATGTTTATGAAAGGCTGTTACTGAAATCTCTTTCACGTGTGTATTAGAAATTGTTGGGGGAGGGGAGAGCCCAGTGGCAGAGCATGTGCTTAGCAAGCACGAGGTCCTGGGTTCAAGCCCTCGTACCTCCATTAAAATAAATAAATAAATAAATCTAATTAACTACCCCCCCAAAAAATGAAAAGAAAGTTTTTAATTAAAATTTTTTAAAAAATATATAAACCATTAAAAAAAAAAAGAAATTGTTGAATACATCGATTCTCCCTCCATTTTCCCCTAAATTCATATACTTACACAGTATCCATGACGGGGGTCATGTGTTAGCTACTCGGTACAGCAGGGAAGGCATTGTTGTTCAGTGGCATTTCCTCCGTGGTGTCTGCAGCACTGACTGTCACATTTTCTCTGCTTAGTAATATTCGTTCAGTTTACCTAACTTTATTACTGTAATAGAGGCAAAACGAAATTCATTGGTGACCCTTATTATGAGGAGTCAATGAGCAAAAATAATAAAATTCAGGAATTGAAAGAATACGTTCTGACTCGAATGAGGTGCCGTGCTCTAAATAAGACATTATTCATGATAAAAGAGTAACCTTCTTACTTCCTGAAGAAAAGAACTGATGATCATTTGTGTCTTTGATAAACACGCTTTGGATGACAGTGGAGGTGTTTACGTGAGTCAGTGCACTCAGAGCGTCCGCATGGATTTCCATTTTAGTCGCTGCTAACCTTTCTTCCAACATGATAACAGCAGGATGAAAGAACAAGACAATAAATGGAGTGAAATGAATGAAGCCACAAGTAGGAAGACCGAGCTGCTGCTCACTCAGCGAGAAAAAGGACGCTCAGATCCCAGCACCTATCTTGCCCCCGTCGTGGCTGGACCAAAGGCAGTCTTCCCCTTCCACACGGGTGGAAATGTAAATTTTCAGACACTTGCAAAAGAAAGGTTTGGCTGTGACAGACAGGGTTTGAGACTCAGGGAATGTTGAAACAACTGGTCCTTGAAGCAGGGAGTGTTGAAATAATATGTTGTTTTAAGAATCTTCACTGGGAGACTAATATTTCAACACATTTGAATGACTTCCTTGCTGTAAAATGTTTAGGCTTAAAAAAAAAAAAAAAAAAAAAACGAAGCTGGATAAGTAACAGGAGCTTCCAAGAGGAAAGTCACTCAACTTAGATAATTTCACGCCAGAGAAATCAGAGACTCTGTGAGTAGCCACGTTCCCAGCAACCTCACCCCCATGTTGTCTGTTTCCAACGAGTTGCTTCAAGTCGGGTCCATTTCCGAAATTAAAATTTTCGGTGAGTGAGAGATGAGTTTGAGAGTCTCAGTTTCTCATGAGGAAATTATGGAGCAAACTGATGTCTCAGTGACAAGATTTGACTTTCTGAGAATGAGGGAAGGTAAGATAAACACGTCCATCCAGCCCTTTCACAAACCCACGTGATACACAGTAACTTAGTGAATACCTACGTGGAAAAGTCCCGCGCTAGCATCTCACCCACGGAGTCTAAACGATCGCTCTACATGTTAGAGCTCCACCCACCTGAGTGGAGACACTGTAATTCTTATTTTTAAAATGATATTATCTGGGTTACAAAAGCTACAACCATTAGACTAATACCAGCAAGCTGGAGCACTGGGTCCTTTTCCAGTATTTATTGGAAACAACAATGGCATAAGCTTTCCATTTTCATCCTTTTGGTTTTGCTTGTGCGTTCTTGTGTTCTTGTTTCATCAACAGAAAATGAGTTGTTGTTTTTATTATTATTAATTATTATTGTAAAAGCACATGGAAATATGGAGGTTTCAACAGCAACCTAGACTTCCATAACAGCTTGAAGAGACTTTTACGAGCATCTTTAGGTCTCTCATCAATAGGAAAAGCTGGTCCTTTGTGTAGGAATTGTGAGAAAACGAGACCATAAACAATGTGTTCTCAGCATCTTACATTTATATGCAAAACCAATGTCCTGTATAAAATAAGTGTCATTGTTTGTTCGTCATGGTTACTATTAGAAGTAAGGGTAAGTAAATGTAAGTAGTTTTTGCTTTTGCCTTTTTAATGATTATTAGGATCTGGGACCCAGGACTGCCTGAAATTTGCCTTGCAAAACTCCCCTCCCCGCAGGTAGCATTGCCAGGAGATAGATGTGAACAGCTCAGTGGACAAATAAGAAGCATCGCTTTACTGTAAGCCGGGTGAAGGCCCACAGCTCGACGCAGAGCCCTCTGCAAAGCCTGCTTGGCGTGCCTGTGTGAGCGAATGTCCAAATTGGGCTAAGTCGGAAGTCTGGCTTCTGCCCGCCCCAAAGCCAACGTCAAAATCTTGGTCCTTACTTCTAATGATCAGTTGCACAAAAGAAGGAAAACCAAGGATGTGCACAGAATGGTGCGGAGCACTGACCCTGCCCCATAGAGCAGGCCTCTGTTTGCTCACCACCCAGAAGTGATGGAGGAGATAAGGTGCCTGTCAGGTGCATGACTAATGGGTCCATAGTCCAGCTCAGTCGGCAGCCCTCCGCTCTTGGCGAGGGACCCAGGGCAGAGTGGACGGAATGGCAGGCATCTTTCCCCGTCTCCACGTCTCCAGAGCAGAGGTGGAACGCAAAGAACTCAGACGTGTGCCTGCACTGATGGGAGCTGAGGAAAAAAAAAGAAAAAGAAAAAGGTGACAACCTTTGGTGACCTTCTCTTCATGGCTCATGATCTGAGGACTGATAACTAATGTTTCAAATTCATGTGTCACATCCCTTCTTCTAGAGTCTGTCCACCTCGATCTTAACAGCTCTTACGCAAAGATATTGAAGACCCACTTTTGGGGTCAGAGAGCACCGCAGTTTTCTCTTTTTCCCCAGCCCTGCTCCTGCTGCCGAGTCATTTCCGATAGACTGGGAAACATACAGCAGCATTTTCATTTTAAAATTTTAAATGATTTTAATGTTAAATCTGTAACAACTGCAAATAGTTTCTAACGTCAAACAATTCTGAAAGTCTTAAAATGAAAGAGAGTCTCCTACCCCAGCACGTCCCCTTCCTCAGATGCTTTCACCCTGAAGTCAGCGGCTCTCAGCCCTCCCAGCTGTGTCCCGTGATCGCTGCTCCCACATTTCTGAGTAGCATGTTGACTCTACTAGCCTTGAAGTTTTTCCTTTTTTTTTATTTTAAGCATTCTGTATGAAGGACCTGCCATTGGAGAGAAGGATTAAGCTTTTCCATACCAGTCATCCCAGATTCACCTCCTCCCAGCTTTCCAACATAGTCAAATCACAACTTTTAGTTAAATTATAGTTTGTTTTCTTGTGACTCTCCAAATATCGTTCACGGCTACTCCCCTCTTTTCTTACAAACTCTGCGCCGTTGTTACTGTTGCTGTTTTTGTTGGGCTTAATCATTCGCACCATTTTTTGTCTCGCTTTCTATGAACAAACTAATTGATACCTTTACAAGAGCCCCAGTCTTTCTGCCCCAGGTCCATCAATATTATTTTTCTTACACTCAATTACCTCTCACCTCTGTTGGATATTCTTTTTGCTGAATGTAATATCTTCTTCTTGATCCTTGTTCACTTTATATTTTGTTGAAAATCTTTCTTTGTTGTTTTAATATCATCCTGAGAAAATGTGGTTAAGTTAATTTTTCAATCCCGACAGACCTGAAATATTTATCACCACGTCTGATAACTTGTCTGGGTAAAGAATTCCATGTGGAAAATCTTTTCAGTCAGAATTTGAAACTAAAATTTTCTTGTCTTCTGGTTTCCAGTCTCATTTTTCAGAACCTTGCTGCTTACCTGATTGGTAAGACTTTTGGAGGCAATAATCCAGAGCGGTTAAGAGCTAGTTCAAATCCCGTCTTTCCCGCCACCAACATGGCTAAGTGATATTTAGAATGTTATTTAAACGCTGTGTTTCATTTTCCCACTCTGTGACATTGGGTGTGATAAAATTATTTTCATCCTAAATCGACGTTTGGGGTATAATTACATCTTTAGATGATTTTAATTTAAAAGAGGGAGAAAGGGTTTTGGATAAAATTTACCTTTATGGGATTTAATTTTGTGATGAGTGAATGCAATTTTCAGCTTTGGTCTTAATGGAAATTTGCAATAAAATGCAACATGTGATGCTCAGCAGATCCTATACAGACAGACACCAAAACAATTATGGTAGATGAATTTCTGGAAAAAAAATAGCACGTATTATGATAGATAATAATATGTAAGTTATAATCTTTCTTTTGTAATTCTATTTTGAATATTAAATAAATTGTTCACTGAGAACCAAGAGACCACAGTGCGAGGCTTGAGACATCAGCGGAGAGCGCAGTTAATTACTCTCCCCACGTCAGGAGCACTGAACTTCGCTGCACCGTGGCCAAGCACGCCAGCAAAACTCTGGTCAAACAATTACAGCACAACTGTTACACATTTATTAATTTGAAAATGATTAATTGTTTGTTGCTCTCCGAGCACAATAATTCATTGTTCTGAAGTGGATTTCCCGCAGCTCGTTGTGGTAATTAGTGCGGGTAATGTGCTTCATACCCACAGATGTGAGGCTGAATTTTCAAAACACCCTGATTTGGAGATGGAAAATGTGGGCTGCTTGTTCCATGTCCTTGAGCAACTCAGTTAACCTCTGCTCAGTTTCCCTGTCTGTAAACTGTCGCAGCTTTACTGCTAGAGCGTTCTAAAGGCTAAAATAATTTGTGTGAAAATTCTGGGCAAGTGCTGTGAAATCTACCGTTTGTAGGACCTGAGACTGGGGCAGTATTTTCCCATGTAATATAAATCCTTATGAGAGTAAATTCTTCCTTCATTTAATGCTTGGTTACCTCTTAGAACAGAAATAACTAAGAACCTGGTTAATGTAATTTCTACTAGAAATTCCATGTTGCAAACATTAAACAAGTCTTTTAGCCTAAGAAAAAATTTACCGTGCACTCAAAAATAGGTCATGGTTTCTGTGCATGTTTTTTGTGCCTTGGTTGCTAGATCGGAGGTCTCTTGAAGATTGTCATTACGCCTTTTGGGCTTGCACTGATATTAAAACAGCATTTATTGATGACTTTGCGCTGAGACTAACTCTATCTGTTGTCTTCAGTATCTTGAGAGTGGAATGACATTCTTGAGGCAGTATTAATTTTGTAATCATTGTTATCTTTCATTTGGAAAACAAAAACAAAAATTAGCATAACTCCTGTGGGGAGAGGTGTGTTGTGCAAAAATAAATAAAGAAAACCCTTTTACTGTCATGGGAACTTGCTAAGCTAGAGGGAAAAAAAAAAAGGTTTTATTCTGAACTTTCCTTTATTAGTACTCAGTACTATACAAGATTAAAACAATGGGATTTGGTAATGAAACAGATAAAAGGTCAAATGACTGAAAATTCAGTAGAAGTTGGACAGGATGGCGAATATGCAGTGTTTGCTGTGGAAACACATAAAGGAACAGACAAATCTTTCACTTTCTCGTTTATTTTTTCCCTGCTTCACTTGATAACTTGAATGCATGAAACACGAGGATTTAACGGGCTTTGCAGGGCAAAGGGCAGCTTCCAGCTTGGTGGTTAAGGGATGATTACCAGATCTAGATAGAATTTTTTTTCTATTTGCTTAATAACTGTGTGCTTTATATAAATTGCTTAAACCCTCTAAGCCTCAGTTTCCTTGTTTATGAAATGAGACTAAGAATCCTTAATAGGGTAATTACAAGGATTATATGAGGAAATATAATCAAAGTAGTTGCCACTGCGTCTAATCCGAGCAAGCATATAATAATCATTAGCTTTATTGTAACAGAGATGCTATGTATTGACTCTTGGCTACTGTATCAGTTGTGTGAAAATGTTTCCATTTTATTGAAGTTTTTCCAATATCCCTCACAGGCTGTGGAAACACTAACTGAGTGAGTTCTTCGTCAGTCATTTTAAACACAAGAGCTCAGGTGCATGGCTTCTGGAAGCGGCATCACCTGGTCCTCAGTTACCAGCCCATCCGGGGACAGTCGCAGCTCACACACAGCACACCACACGCTCGACTTCTCCCCAAGCCCAACCCCACAGTTGGAAAGAGGGTACCGACTTCTCCACTCATGCCACGTTGCACTTTACTCATCAGCCAGCAAAACAAAAGCCACATTTCCGGTTCCGTTTTGTTCACTAAAGTCGGATCCATAAATAATCAGGGGATCCTCAGACTCAGCTTGAAGGAGTTTATCCCAGTCTTCAAACACGAGAAAGGTCACTGCAGTTAAATGAGGAACGACGTGAGCAGCGCTGTGACGTCCAAACCAGCTTCCGGGAACTACAGACCCTCTCATCTCGGCTTCTGTCTTGGGTAGAGAGGGAGGTGCTTTACGTCCGCGTGTGCCCCCAGCCTCAGCCATCTATTTATGCTGCAGAGAGACATTAAATAAGGCATCCTTAAAGAAACACGATCCTTAGAAGCATGAGACAAGACAAGCAAATACACAAAATCGTTCAATAAACGCTAAGCAATCCCTCTGGCACAGCATATGCCTTGCTGATACTGGCTAAGGATGGAAATTCGCCAAATTCAGTAAAATGGGGTTGGACTGGAGAGCGCAGAGGTCTCCAAGTGCACTTTTAATATTTCATGTATGTAACTTACTATTCCTATTACAGCTACTACAAATACAAATGCTACTCAATAATAATTCTGAAATAAATATGGTAAAGTGTAGCCAGTGATGCTGGTTATTGTCCCCACTTCTCAGGGTGTTCGTGGATTCATGATTTTTTTTTTTAATGACAAAAAGGGTTAACGTAAAAAAAATGGCTTGTGTGACATAGTAGAAATTGGAGGCACACATTTGAATTCTGATTCTGCAGCCCAATAGGTAATTGCTCTTGTCAATCCTTCATGTCTATCTATAAAAATCTGTATCTATTAAAAACAAAACCTATAAAATTGGCTACTTCGTTACCTGCCTCAAAAAATATTTTACAGCTATAAAAAGTTAGTGCGAGAATCTAGCACAATGCCCAACATAGTAAATTCTCATTAAATATTAATTTTATCTGAAAAATAGTATTGCTAATAGGTATTGTTATCTTTGTGGTGACTTGTACACACGGCCAGACGAACTGCGTTGACAGTGGATTTCTAACGCACCTGGTGACAATGAGCTGCGTGTGGAAATGACCCAGCAGTGACACACACTGACCAAGAAAAGTGGAGAGAGAGACTAGAGTTGATTTGTGGCCACAGCGGTGGAGTTTCAGAGTGTTAAATGGATACTAGTACCTGCTTTAGTCGTGCTTGGTAAAGGCTAGATGAGATTTCTCAGATGCAAACAAATTGACAGACCTACACGGAGGGTGGACAATTCCTGTTAAAACCAGAATAAATTATTAAACTATAAGAGAAATGAAGGTTAAAATGTATTTTAAAGTCAAAATTTAAATGACTGTTGAAGGAGGTGATTTATGTGAAAATACTTTAAAAATTATGAAATGCCGCTGTGGTGTCAGACGTGCTTGTGGCTCTTCCCGCCGTGGTCTCCACCATCACTGACGCTGTCTCCTGTGGTGCCACCCCTGGCTGGCTGCAGCCCCCCACCCTGGGGGGCGCTCTGCTCCATCATGTTTGGGGGCCACGGCTCCTCGTTGTAGAGAAGGTCCCGCCCATCGCCCCCTCTGGAGACAGTCGAGGGGACATCATCTACTGAATCCAGCTACACATCTCACCATGAGAGAGATGGCAGCGGGCTGGCTCTTTTCCACTTCCACCCAATATGGAATAGGAAGAGATGGTTATAAATACAGCAAGAGAGATGTAAGTTCAGAATTTAAAAAAAAAAAGAAGAAGAATTTCCTGCTGTTTATGCATGGAAACAGGTTACTGAGGGAAATAGAGCTATGTGTTTCCTAAGGGATGGTCAGAAACAGCTTCCTGCCCGTCTTCAGATGTTCAGAAGGATAGCTCTTAGGGGTAGGGCTTGCTGAAGGGGGGCGATTTCAGGGGTCTGTTCAAATCCCAAGGTGGTACTGTTATGAATTGTCATCTGTTTATCAAGTCAAGATGGGTTTCTGGTCGAGACACTTAGATGTGCCTCAGTTCCGTGTCTCCTCAAGTCGCCTTACACGGTTAATGCCATTTTGAAAATATCTTCAGTTCTGGAAATTGTCGAATACACTGGGAATGAAAACATTGAAAAAAATTCAACTATTTCAGGTAATAAAGAAATCAATATTGGATTTCTCTGTTTTGAATTGCCGTTTCACTTTTTTCTTTCTCTCACCCTGACCGTTCTTGGCGCAGGCTGGGGCACATTCATTTGCTTTATTCACCCAAAATATAGGATTTGATGTTTCCTTCCACATACAACTTCCTACTCGCATCTCCTACCCTCCTGAAGGCTGTGAAGCCGTTCTCTGTTTCCTTATCCTTTCAACCCAACCTGGAGAGTTGTTTCCCCTTTTGTTAAGAGGTATAAAAATGTCAGTGCCACTGAAAATACAATATCTCTATTCTCATTGTCTGTGAGGCAGGATGTGGGGAGGGTGTGAAGCGCCAGTCATGTCAGATCTCGCTTCCTGCTTCATAATCAATCCAATATGGGTGCACAAGTCCCTTGCCATGCCCCAGCCTTTCCAAGGAGATCTTGCTTCTAATCTGACCTGGGCTGCACTCAGTTCAGCTACCCAGGGACGGCGTGAACAGTACCTGGCGATACCCCTCCCCGTCACCCACCTCCTGGCCCCTCTTCCGTCTTGAAGGTTGTGAAAATGAAGGAAATCTGTTACGACGGATTCCCGTGGCTTGAGAGCTGCTTGCTGAATGATTTCATAGTCTAGCTATTAGCTGTGAAGAAATGTGATGCCATCCTTACGTATCTGGTTTTAGTTGGGAGGGAAAGGCTCAGATGACAGCCTCCAGAGAGGCAGAGGGGAATGGAGAGGAAAAGTGTGCATTCTGGGGACTCAGTCTGATGATTTAAGAGGGCGATTAGGTGGCATATTTACAGAGCTGATCTCGGGGTTTAATGCTCCCACTGCTTTTACTCGCAGTATGTGTGCCAGGTGGGAAGGGACCCTGGGGAGTCGCCGTGTTCGTCCCGGTGGAGGGAGCTGGTGGGGAGAGAATGAACAGCTTTTCCACTAGTTAGTTTGCCCCGGCCGAGGGTCTAATGCTGGCTCTGACAACCGAGAAGCCGGGGCTCTTGGGTTTAGGTCCCATTCCCACAGCAGTGGGTGGTCTTGAGGCAAAAAACTGTCACAATTAAGAGGTTGGGCTCTGGGATCAGGCTGAGGAACGCTCTGTGACTTTGTGAAAACGAACCTCATGTCCTCAGTTTCCTGAACCGTAAAAGGAAGCTAATCATTGTATCTAAACGAGAAAATGTATGAACTGTGCTAAGCATGGTGTTTAACACAGGAAAACTGCTCAAAATGAGAAACATAAAGACCATAAGAAACAAAATAGAGACGTGTCTGAAAGAATTCCTTGATTCCATGCACATTTATTGAATATCTATTATGAATGAATACGTGCCCGTGGTATTTTGAAAGAGAGCAGGGCGTCCCGCCCTGGGTACGAATGTTCTCATCCGTCAGACAGAATGCAATTGAAATCTCCAGCTATTGAAATCCTGAGAGCTTAGGAACTCAGGAAAGGGAGTAATTACTGTAAACTGGAGTAAGGAATCTCGTGAAATATTTAAAATAGTCAGAGAAAATTAGACGTGTTGTGGTATTTCATGAAAATTATTAGAAACAATGGTTACTGAGGAAAAGAAAAGGTGAGCCAGAAACTGCGGACTCCGTTCCGGTGGCTTTGTCCTCCTCTTCTGCGTGGGCCTGGGACTTCATCTTCCCTCTCTTCGTTCGAGTTTCCGCATCTGTAAAATCAACGTTAAGCGATAGCTCGTGGATTTTGTGAGCGTCAGGCAAGACAACACACATAGAAGTGCCTGGATTTGGTCTTGCGCTGGGGAGCATTTCAAGGGGTAAATAGGAAGAGAATAGAAAGTGCGGGGTCGCGCCTGCCACGTGGTTCTCACACTTTCCCTCTTCTCCGCACAGGGCTAGAGCCTCCCTCGTTTGACTCCCTTGCTTCCCGTGCTGTTTGAGTGGAAAAGAGCAGATTCATCTGGTTGAAAAGCTGTCTTAAGTCTGCCATGGTGACTCGCCGGACACCATGTTAGTCGTTTCTCCCGAGTCATCGAGCTGCCTCCTGGACGCTCTGGAACCAGAGCTGCCGTCAGCGACGGTCCAAGGGCTGGGGCCCAGGACGCGCCGCACGGAAGGTCCCGCCTCCGCCCTTGACTCTGCAAGTTTCACCAGGTTACCCTGGTTAACGCGACCTCCACCTCTTTCCTCCCTGTGCTGCCAAGGAGATGGGGAAGCCACGGCTTCAATTATGTTTTCAAAAACAGTCTGTGATCCAGATGCTAGCCGTGTGGCTGACTAAACGACACATAAATAAACAAAATTTCCATGCCTTTGTACCCTGAGTGGGGATGAGTCCAGCAGCATAGCATGGAAAATATACTCACTTGAGTTAAGCCAGCAACACGAGAACGCGACCAGCGGCTTATTGACCCTTTATTATGCACCAGGCCCTGTACTAAACTCTTCTTATTCGTTACTAAAATTTAGCCCTTAGAACACACTTCTGACCCAAACGCGCGAGGTGATGAGAAGCAAGTAATTTGCTCAAGGTCAGCAGAGAATTTTTATTCACTCAGCTTTTTCTGGCCCAAAGGCCATGTTCATAACCACCCCGCTGTCCGTGGAGAGAAATCTCATTGACTCACTCGAGGAGCTTGAAAACGGTTACAAGTTGGCGATGCATTTTAGGAAAGCCTGGCACTTTGATGTAAGAAACAAAGTAACTATCTCTCCTACTCTGGAGAATAATTAGCAGAGTCTGCTAGCTGGGAGGGAGGCGTACAGCTCCAGCAGCGATACGGTGCTTTTAGATCCGACTGGGGACTCTCTTATGCAAAAATTAAGCCATTTGGAATTGATCCAATTCAATTTATACTGCATCTTCTCAAACTTTCTTGCATTTCCTTTCTTACATCTGCAGCAGAGAGGAAAGGCCACTTTGCCATAGCAACAAAGCCTAAAAGGTTTGGGCCAGCTTTTGGGAATTCTCTCTCCGTGAATCCTGGGCACCTGTCAGGAGAGGAGACAGAAAAAGCTGTGTGTGTTTCTACACTCCCCCACCAACCCCCATTCAAAGCAGAATTTCCCATCCAAAAAAGTTCACAATGGCCTGGAAACAAGTCAGGCAGCTCTTTTACAGATGGAGATTGTATTCAGATGCAAATAAAAGTCTTCTAGAAATCCAGTGGTGTTCCTAGCTCTGACAGCTGCAGCTTCACCTGGGTTTTCAAATAACTCCCTTGGCTCAGCTTCTGATTCTATTAAAACGTAGACACTTGTCTGTTCCTTTCCTGAGTTTTGTTCTCAGAGCTTCAGTTTCTATTAATAGAGACTTTGGGGACAAATACCAAGAGAGGAAGAAACCTCTCAAATCTTAGGCTATCTTGCTGGCCACACATCTGATCAAAAGTGTCAGTCTGGGGAGTAAAGCAGAACAGGGCATGAATAGATGTGTGATTTGTAAAAGCAACGTGGCACATGGCGGCCTGTGTGACTTGTTCTGTATTTGCACGCCCTTGTGCTAAGGCATGCCTGTTACGCTTAAAGCTTGTGACACCCCAGCTAGAGGCCACCTTCTGTAAGGACAAGGGCCGAGCTCCCCTCAGCCCCAAACACCCGAACTATGTTTTTGGTATTGAAACTTCAAAGGTGCTTCTGTTTACACTTTACTGCACCGTCAGGAGCAACATAATATTCAATTTCTCCGCTTTTAGTGACATTAAGATTGATGAGTAGTGTCTTTTTTTTTTTCCTACCATGGACTCATGGCATACACACACACACACAAATCTTAAGGGGATGACTGTGTGTCACTGAGGTCTGTGCTTCCCACAGACCCACGGGGAAGTTAGCAGAACCTTACTGCTTTAATCCTAGACTTACGAAGATGAGGATGGATGTCCCCAAAGAGGAAAGGGATGTACGCTTGTGCTGCTAGAGGAAGGGAGGACTTGTCAGAGCTGATGCCCTGCTCACCACGGAGGGGCAGGCTGGGGGTGAAAGGCGGCAGACGCCTGGACTTCCCTCGCACGCTGCCTGGAGGTGCCAGGGCCTTAGCTCTGGATGATTCTCCAGGGCTTGTGGACGTGGGGCACTAAGCACTATGTCCTTGAGAGCATGGAGAGGACCCAGCGAGCCTGATTACCATCAGCATCTCTGTGTGCCCAGTGACCTGGAAGAGCCCCCACCTGCTTGCCTGTGGCACTGTGTGGCGGGAGGGCGATGGCTGGTATAAGTCCTGGGCCTCCTTGCGCATCAGCACCTGGCACCTTTGCACCGCCGTGGGAGGAACACGGGGCACCAAAGTGATTCGTACTGGACATTATAAGGGCTTCAGTAAGTGAGGCCTTGGAACCAGCTTTGACTTGACTTGGGGAGGAGGGCACGGTTATCAGAGCAATCACTTCACAGTGCTTACTATGTGCCAGGAGTTGCTCTGAGAACTTACCGTTTTTATATATATTTTATTGACCTATAATCAGTTACAATGACAATGTTGTGTCAGTTGCTGGTGTACAGCACAGTGCTTCAGTCACACAGGAACATACACATACTCGTTTTCATACTCTTTTTCACCATAAGTTACTACAAGATGTTGAATATAGTTCCCTGTGCTGTACAGTATAAACTTGTTTATCTATTTATGAAATAGTATCTGCAAATCACCAAGAACTTACATTTATAACAGAATTAATTCTTACGTTTTACACATGAGGAAACCGAGGCAAGGAGAGGTTAAGTAACCATCCGAGAGAGCACACATCGCAAGTGCAGGGCCAGGGTGTGGAGCCCAAGCAGGGCAGCTTCAGATGCAACATTCATGTCCACTAGGAGCTTAAGAAAAAGAAAGGATTTATGAATGTTGGGTGATACCCTCCCTCCTCCTCCACCACGAACCTTTTTTTTCAGGGAATATACTGATGCCTCTCTTGATTTGCCCTCAGGTACTATTGTGAATAATGCTTAATTTGATACCCACGCGCTGCATTGAATGTGGGTCATTGCTGCGTCACTCAGAGTCGGAGGGAGCAACTTGCAGATACAGAGGAATGACGACTTTCCTGTCTCTCCTCCCCTGCCGCCACATCCGTGTTCTTACTCCCGAGTCCCTCGTCTGCCCTGTCCTCATCTAGACAGCAGAGAACAGCAGGGAGGTGGGACCAAACACTCTGCACTGTTCTAGCCTAGTAAATTCTGACAACCACGCGTGTCTTGCAAATAGGATTCTACCTGGCGGGATCAGAGCCTGTCAGGTCCTCAGTCCTGTTTCTTCCTTCATGCAGTACCTGTATATTTCCTCACCCTACTTTCCCTCACCTTCTTTCTCCCAAAATTTCCTGAATAGAAGCCAGTTCAGCCCCCACACAGCTCAGCCATTTCAAACACCCTCCTGCTCTCTCACAAACAGCTTTCCTCTCAAGCCAACAGCCCAGCCCAGGAGGTTTGTGGTGCTACTGGGCTGCCCCTGGACCCTGTCCAAGTGCCCAGAATCCTGGGTCCAAGCGCCATCTAATGGGATCTACGGCCACGATCTTCTCACACCTGAGCCCTCTTAGAACAGGAGGGGCGTTTCTTTCTCCCTTCTTCCCACCCCGTGATTTCCACCCCATTCCTAGACTCAGTTCACGGTGTTTAACTAAAAGAAGAGTTGACGAAGATGGACAGTGTTTTCCCCAGAGATGCCTCCGCTCCCCTCCTGTGGCGTCTCTCTCCCCCTCCTGCACCCCTGCACCCCTCCTCCCCCTCTGCCTCAGTTTGTTTTATCACCTCCATTGGCTTTCCTTTCTTTCCACTCCGGCACCTTCCCCTTAGACTGACAACACTGGGACAAGCATCTGGTAAATCCTTCAGGTTCTTCTTGGTTTTAATTGGTATCTCTTAAATAAAAATATAATTTTTAAGAACCCGTTCAAGTCAGTTTTTGAAGTTGTGGTAAGAAGAACAGATTTGAGGGGGGTCTGAGGTGAGTCAAGAGATCAGCTATAATCCAAGGAAGAGATGGTGTTGGCTTGAGGAGGTGGGGGCTGGGTACTCCAGATACGGTTAGACAGTAAGAGTTGAGCGTGATCCATATTGTCTCCAAATAAAAGCAATCCAGTCAGAGCTCGTGTCAGTCCTTCTCAGTAGCAATGAGCAATGACACTGGCATTTTCACGCAGTCACCCCCTGTGGGGGCAGGGAAAGGACCAACACAGCACATTTGAATACTGAGGGAAGAGTTTTGTCCCAGTGGCAAAATAAATTTACGATTGTAAGAACATGGTCAAGGGAGAAATACTTTTTCAGTACTATAGGATTATAACGTGCTGTCTCTGGGGAAAAAAAAAAAATAAAGCTTGGTTTTCTTTGAGTACTTATTTCACAATTGAGTAATAAAGGGAACCAGCTAGACTGAACTCTTGCTGGTAGTCAGGCTGACCTTGAACTATAACTCACAGGACAAAAGATCCGAGGAAGACCCTCTCCAATGCCAAATCTCAGAACAGAAGGAAACACGCTACCATGAGCGACAGCCAAAATAATAAACAGCATAAAATAGCTTAAATAATTAAAGTGGGAATTTAAAACATGAATAAGAAATGATAGAAAGGTTTAAGAATAACCTTACAGGAAATTATAATAATGAAAAATTTTATTTCATTGAAATTTTATAGAATCAGTGGATATTTTAAACAGCAGATTAGGCAATACTCTGGAGTCAGTGAACTGAAAAATGAATCCAGAGGAATTATCAGAATTTTATACAGACAGCAAGATACGAAGTGGGAAGATAAGGTAAGAAGATGGATGGAGGAATGAGAAGCAGGAACAAACAGCTGACTCTTTTCCTGACAGCTCTGTTTGTCCTTTAAATTTTAGCTTAGACCCCACTTTGCTTATAAGCCTGCCGCAGCCCCCAGAAGAGGCCAGACGTCTCACGGATGCACACCACAGACATCTCTTCATGCTCCTCGTGACTACGTCACTACACTGCATTTTAATTCTGTTCTCTTATTCATGTCTTTCTTTTTCTTCAGATAGGAACTCCTTGAAGGCAGAATTGCATCTTTAATCTCTGTATCCTCTATATATGTCATGAAAGACATTTCAGAAAAAAAATTTAAAGAAATAATTACATGAATATATATAATTTTCTAAAAGGGATATTTAAATGTTAAAGGAGATACATGATTTGATCAAGACTTTGGCATAAATTCATGGCAGAACCAGAAATAAAAATGGCCTAACTATTGATCAATTCCCATTTTTTTTTTTTTTGGTAAGAAATAAATTCTTTATTTCTTAATGAGACTACATGTCACACGGTTTATTCATTTAGTCAACAAAACAATACTAAGTGTTTGATGTGTCAGGAACATAACAGTGTCTGGGAATACTTGTGGACAAGAATGCATCCTACTTTCAAACTGGTTTCCATATTTCACAAATAGCTGTTCAGATTTCAGAAATGTGTTTTAGTTACTGAATGTGTGTTATCAAATAAAAATAGTGAAGTCGATTTGTTTCAGGGTTTTTGTAAAACAAAAATAAACTTGAAAAAAATGTTTCTCTTTGACTTTTCTCTCAAGGAAATTCACTGAGTGTCTCTTAAAGATTTCCTCTGGAGATGGAAGTATTACAAAAGATCACAGGGGCGGGGGTCCATTTGAAAACTCTCCTATTTAAAATGAAGTAAATGGGAATCAGTATGAAAAGGGTTTCCTCATTTACCCAAAAATAAAGCTCAGTGCAATGCCATTTCCAACAAGTTATTATAAGAGTGGACTGCCTTTGGCTTCTAGCTTCTTCTCATTCTACGTTGTTTCCTTATTCCTTAATATTTAAGCCAGAACTGATTCTGTGCAAATTTCAGCAGAGGAAGGTGTTCCTATCTTTCATTTGGAAAGTATGAGTTTTAATAGAGTATGGTTTGAGCACCAAAAGGGGTAAAGATTTTTGCCTCACAATATAAGCATTACCTGTTCACTGGTACAACTTGTAGCCTTGGAACATCTTTAGCTTTTCTGAGGGTATTTACACTTTTTTTTTTTTTATCACTATTGCATTCAAAGGAAGGGAGACAGGAGTTTAGGTTTATGTTTGTTTCAGTTGTTTTTTTTTTTTATTATTATTCTTTTCTTTTAATTAGTGAGTCGAGTGTTTGGTTTAGCAACAGAAAAAGGTTTATAGTTTTTTGGTGTCCTGGAATATTAAGGCATGTTTTTCAGGGCACAGTTTAACCTCTGAGCTATTTGGCTTCAGCCATTTGCTTATTAATGGTTAGCCCTGGAGTTTGGTTTTTCAGTAGCTTCAGGAAACATGCTCTTTTACTCTTGATAAATTTACCTTCATATCCAGACCTAAGGATGACTTATTAAAACAGTTCGCCAACTTTTCAAACCAACTTTGTTTTGGTATTTTTCCAAGGAGTATAGGAGAAAAGAAAGATGTTTCTCTGCACCTATAAATAACTCTTTCGCTAGATTGGAAATATTTGTCCTGGGGAGAGTCAAGACCCAGCTGATTTCACTTCATTTTCCTGTTCAAGGATGAAGTCAGAGGTTAATATCTTGGGCAATTTCTACCTGAAAAGTACTAAGGGGAATGAAATTGCTCTCCCTGGAGCCGGAGGATCTGGGTCTAATATAACTTAAAGATCTGAATGCTCACTTTGGAGTTATCAAGAGTCTTTTGAGAAGAAAGTGTATCATTTTAATTGCATGTTACACAATGCTCTTGGAGTTTATATTCCAAAGAAGACAGTAGCTCATTAAAAATATATTATAATGTAATTTGAGGTGGTGATACATGCTGACCATGAACAAAGAATGTACAAAGTTAATAAAAGCCAGGTAACAGGGAAAAAGGGTAGCAGAGCATCAGGAGTGGAGGGGAGGCTGTATGAAAATAATGTCAAGGGAAGATTCTAGAGGGAATCCTGAGAGAGAACCCGCTGCAGAGAAGAAGGCAGCCATGCAAGGATTTGGGTTGAATACATCAGACAGAAGAACACCAATGTAAAGGCTGCAAAAGGAGCATAGATTTGGCATATCTAAGAAAAAAATCCAGAAGGCTAGTGTTGCTGGAACATAATGAAGAAGCGAAATACTAAGAGACACAGGTGAGGGACAGGTCATAGAGTGTCTTCTCATCCGTCATTAAGAATTTGCATTTAAGGTATAAGAGGGAGACACTGGGGGATTTTATGAAGGAAAGAAACATATACGATGCTCACTTTTAAGAAATAAGTGTGCTTGCTGTGTGTAGGAAGAGCTGTGGGGAGTCGCTAGCGGGGTCGGGTGGACCAGGTAGGGCCAGACGGCACAGACATCTGGGCGGGAAGCAAGTCGGAGCAGCGCGACCCGGGCTGAGGACACGGCTGCGGGGCGCTAAGCTGTAGCAGACGTAATGAGACAGCCTGCAGCACTTGCTGATGGATTCGATTCAGAGAATAAGAGGACGTTTGCGGCCTGAGTGATTGGAAGAAGGAGGGCAATGTTTCCTGATTTGGAAGCAATAGAGCAAAAAGCAAGTGTAGGAGGAAAAACTAAAATGAAAGACTTGTTTTTGTTAGATTAGTCTGATATACCTATTTGACAGCCAAGTGGAGATGTCAAGGAACCAGTTCAATTTCCAAGCTCGAATTCGTGATGGTGTGCAGGGCTAGCAGTGTCACTCCGGGAGCCATCACCATAGAGACGGTGTGAAAAGTCAGCTTGCCGAGGGAAAGAGAAAATGCATGTAAGGAACAGCAGACTCGGGACTGACCTGGGAGCAGTCCCGCTCTTCCCAGTCAGGAAGAGAAGGGGAGGCAGCAAAGAAAAGCTGGACAGAACGGAGAGCGAGCCGGAGGAGAAGCCAGGGAAGTGGGGTGTTTCTGAGTCAAATGAAGATAGTTCTTTAAGGAGCAGCGGTCCCATGTCAAATGCTGCATAAAAACTGAGTAAAATGAAGATAATTGATCGCTGGATCTGGTGAGATGAGTGTCTTTAGTGACCTTGACAAAGGCAGTCTCAACACAGTTGTGGGAAGAAGTCCTGGTTAGAATGGGATAGTGGGCGGATGTATTTTAAGGATGTGGTGGCAACAAATCCGGATGAAGATTTCTGATGTGAAGTCAGGAGAGGAATGAAGTAGGACAGAGGCAGTGGGGTTTAGCAGGGGTCAGGGAGGATTCTGGCTTTTGAGACGGAAGCAATTCTAGCCTAGGGTATCGAAGGAAAGAACAATTCAAAGAGGAGAAAGGTTGGCTGTTAATTTGGGGAGAAAAAATCCCTTCAGAAAGCAAGGGTGGGTTGTGTCCTGTGCATGCGTTGGGAGAGTGACAGAGGGAAGGACTGATTCCAGGAGCAAAGCCGAGGCGTCAAAGCCAGGAGAAGCCCCTTCACAGGAAGGGCGGGAGAGGTGCAGCCCAAGCCACAGGCTCCTGTCTTTGCAGCAAACTGAAAAGCTAAGCCAACCGCAGAAGCCAGAGCAAAATGGAAAAGTGCGTTAGGAGAAGGCAGTGCAGGGGAGGAGAGGCGAGTTTCCCCTCTACCCGCCCGGGTTCTCCAACTGGTGCCTTGTTAGAGAAAAGTCATGAGAAAACAAGCAGAAGTTTACTAACACAGCCGTCCTGCGTGCTCAGAGGCGTGCTCAGGGATGAGCAACTCAGAGGGATGGTTAGAACTCGGGGCTTATATAGCATTTAAAAAAAATATATAACGATTTTGTAGAAAAGTAAGAGACAAAAGAAGTCAGGCTTTTAGATGACACGCTGTGGAAGGGCAAATGTGTAGGGGAATGGATGGAAGACAAGGCCGCCTTGTAAGGGTTGCTGTGCAGATCTCTGGGTTGCCAAGGGACTCTGGTTGCCTCCAGCGATTCACTTCTGTCCTTCCTGGTAGAGCGGGGAGTGGGGACACCTTTACAAATTGATGCGCTCCATTCAGACCAACAGGGGGAAGGGAGAAACCTTCTCTCATCTCTGCTTCTTCCCAGTCGCCTTCAAAACAATCCCTGCGCCACAATGGCACGATTTTGCGAGGCGGCTCGCTATGACCCGCTTTAGCAGAAATACTGCATTTAGGGAATCTGGCTGCTTCCTGGCTCTGCTGATAGATGGTTTCCAGAGTGCACTGCTTAGGCCAGGCCCACCTTGGGGCAAACTCATACCCCTGAGCCTTACACCTCCCACTGCAAGGCTTCAGTGCAAACTGGCGGAGGGAGAGGGCAGACATGACTATAAGTATTGCTCAGATTTACAATAACCGATAGGTCATATGGATTACTGATTGGTGTAAGAAAGATTGTGCCTATTATCTTTTTAATTGGCTAATGGGTATGAGCCAGATATTACATCCAGCATCTGAGGGTGTGGGAAATAGCCTAGAAGTGTCCAGTTATCAGGGATAAGCCAGCTGGCGATCAGAACCTCGTACGTCATTCTAAGGAGGATGACCACAATGAGGATGACTAAAAACTGGCAGTATGTGTAAGATAATTTGACAAAATAATGAGTGCTGTTAAATAGTTTTAAATTTTAACCTTTTAATTCTTTGCATTTTAAAAATTGAGACATATAAGATAATGCAGAAATGTGAATGAAACATGTATATACTTTCTAACAAATGATCATAAGTGAATACCCTTGTAACGCCAAAAAAGGCAAGAAACAACGGGAACAAAGTAACGCCATCCCCTTGTCCTGTAATCCATTCTACTGCGTCTCCCCTGGAAATAACCACCACTCTGGCTTTAGCTACAATCATTGGGAGGCTTTTCCTTATAGTTAATCATCTGTAGAAGCATCCCCAATGCTTTACACCCACCCACCCACTCACACACCCCCCACAACACACACACTCACACAAACGCATCCCCTACCACACACCCCCCACAACACACACACACTGACACAAATGCATCCCCTACCACACACACTCCCCCACCACACACACACTCTCCAAGGTTCTTCTGTGTCCTTCCGCTTTCTTCTTTTGTCCGTTTCCCCCGTGTGTCCGGCCACCTACATTTAGGTATTAAAATAGGGATTCACAGCACTCCCCCCTAATGATTACGTTTCAGAAGACTGCGAGGGCAGGAGTGAGCCCAAGACGGTGCCAACCAGGCACTTGTTCGGATGTGAACCTAACCTCTGCCACATTATTCAACCTCACACTTGAAGAAATTCATCAAAGTACTGTTTTTATATGGACATACTTCCCAAGGAACCTTAGACCTTAAGCAATTCGTTGTCCCAGACCAGCCCTGGAGAAATTGCGGACTTGGTAAAATTAATCTCTCTGTGCCAGTCACATCCCCAGTCCCTCCTTTGGACAGGTGGTGCCCGGAGTGTTGTCTGGCTCTCCAGCAGGTGCCCACTCTTCCTTGAAAGTTTTCGAACTTAACTTTCCGAATCCCATTTCCTTCAAGACTGACTTCCACTGTTTCTCATTCCTGAACTGCCTGATAATCAGAGATAATAACCACATGGTTAAAATCTACTTAAAGTTTTACTGTATTTCAAGAATTTTGCTGGGTGTTTTAGATCTTTGAACACATTCTCTTGGTGCTAATCATACACAATAGATATTATTATTGTCCTCATTTCACAATTGAGAAAAAAACTAAAGTCCAATAAACTCAGTAAGTGTCAGAAAGAATTTTGACCCTGATCTCGTCTACTATGTTATATTAGCTCATGAAAAGCAGTGGAGTATGTTATGATTTTTCTATGATTAGGAGCTAACACAAGCTCACGGGTTAGTAATGGGTTCTGCACAAATAGCACAAGGTAATAACTATAATTTATAGTAAATTTATATTAGAAACAAAAAAAGAGGATTATAAAAAAGGGAAGAGTTTAAAAGAGAGTTAATAAACTAAAAGATAGACCCACACAACTGACCACAAAGGAACCCAGAAAACCAGCAGGAAGAGAGGAGGGAAACAGACACAGAGAATAAAACAAGGAAGTTTGATGTATATAAACCATGTCCCAGAGTGAGAACACAGAGTGCAGGAAAGGCATTTCTTGAAGAAATAATAGTTGGGAATTTTCCAGATATGCATGAAGAAATTAAAAAAAAAAAAGGAGTTGTCCACTCCTTGGCACATTTTAATGAATTGGCAGAACAACAATGACAAATGGAAAATCTACATGCCTAAAGGAGACAGAGAGAGAAAGACGTGGGCGTAGGGGGAGAGACACAGAGAGGGAGAGAGAGAGAAGCAAATTTACAATTAAATGACAGTGCAGGACAGTAGCCCCTTATCCTCGGGGGTGCACTTCAGGACCCCCCAGTGGACACCTGAAACTACAGATAATACTGGTAACCATATATAGACTACGTTTTTCTTATACACATATACCTGTGTTAACATTTACTTTATAAATTAGGCACAGTAAGATATTAACAACAACAACAATAATGAAACAGAACAGTTATAAGAATGCAGTGTAATAAAAGTAATGTAAACGTGGTCTTCCTCTCTCCCTGAAAATATCTGACTGCAGCGCGCTCACCCTCTCCTTCTTATGATGATGAGAACGGATAAAATGCCCGCATGATGCAGTGATGTGAGGGTGAATGACACAGCATCAGGCTGATACTGACCTTCCGACAACACGTCAGAAGAAGGATGATTTGCCTCGTGATTTGGATCATGGCGCCGTGCCAATGTTGATGATGTTGACGGGCTGAAGGCTGGATGTCAGGAGCAGACGGTGCCAAAGGTTGGGGATCCCAGGATTGGCGGGACATTCCATCATGCTGCTCAGAATGGCGTGCAGCCTAAAGCTTATGAATTGCATATTTCTGGAATTTTCCGTTTAAGATTTTTGGACTGAAGTGGACCACAAGTAACTGAAACCGCAGATGAGAAGGGACCACTGCAGACGTTTCAAGAATGAAGTCAGAAGAGAGGGGACTAATCCCTTAAAAAAAAGAACTGAGAGAAAATAATTTTCCGAAGTAATATTTCATTCCCAGGAAAACTATGTTTTAAGAATGAGAGTGACAGAGACATTTTCAAAAAAACAAACCCTGAGTGAGTGTAAGACACACAGATGCTCATGAAATACATTTCTGAAGAATTTATTCAGGGAAAAGAAAATCATCTTATAGACACATTGATGTAAAAGGGGAAAAGAATAAGAAGTGAACCTGGGACACGTGAAGGTAAAACAAAAAAAAAATCAAGGCTTTAAATAAATAAAAATAATTAGTGAGATAAAAAAGGACAGAAATACAGCATTGTTTATGTTTAGTATGTAGACATCCTTGTCCTCACATATGCAAAGTTTGTGCGATTTGGTAATACAGTGAGCTAGGTTCTTGAACTGAGCCTCCCACTGAAAACAACTGAAATTCTTTGATAAATTTAAAAATTAAAAAAGTTCCTAAGGAATCAACATGCTGGTGCAAAGTTTAGGAACGCTCAGACCACGATCTGAGTTATCCCTGGAAACACAGAAAGAGAATAGTGCATTGCAGCAGATTTCACCCAGAGAGGTGAAAACAGATGAATTTTAGTTCAGTTTTTACAGACTCTAGTGGCCAGAAAACAGATCAAATCTCAGACCTAGCCAAAGGTGGGAGTCTAACAACAGATCACACGTCTCCAAGTGCCAAAAGGTCTTAGTGAGGTGTGAGGAAGAAATGACCTCCCCCTCACCACCCGGCGCCAAGGCTAAGGCAAAAAAAAAAAAAAAAAAAAAAGGCAATCTCAGAACTCTGCAATGAGTGGAAGGAAGAAAAATATTCCTCTAAGAATTTTGAGTTCAGAATAGAGGTGGTACCTGGACCTACAGCCTTGGGGCCATCCTCACACAGGGGAGGGGCAGGAATACCGTAACTGATCATCTCACCAAAGGAAAGAAGAAGGTCGGGGTAGAAATGACCCAAGAATGAGATCTCGGGCAGCACCAGCATTTCAAAGGAGCCAGAGAAAATGGTCCAGCAAAGGAGATTGGGGAAGAGCACTCTGAGAAATGAGAAAGATCTAGGAAAGAGAAAAATTGAGGAGTCTGAATAAGGACAAGCATTTTAAGAAGCTCAAATGTGGAAGAAGAATCGCCCTTGGGATTTGCCAGCAGCCAAAGAGAATATTATGTTTGGAAAACACCCCATGGGTAATTATCTTCCGTCTCTTCACTATGGAGATGAAGTCATCTCCATAGTGAAGTCCTGGAAGAATTAAGTTTGTGCTGTGGGTGAGGGTGTGGCAGGTTGCCACGATCTGAAAGATTGTGAAATCTATTGACAATCTATTGACAAGATTGAAATCTATTGACTCTTCTGCCTCTCTGAGCATCTATTTATTCAACTATTAAAAAAAAAAATCCAGCAGTTTGGTAGGAGGTTAAATAAGACAGTTCTAGCATGCACCTAGCAAAAAGCTGTCATGTTATGCCCTTAAGAGTTTGTTTTTCAATTCCTCAAGCCCCGTCAGGGCAGGGACCACTTTTGCTTTATTCCCTATGGCAGCCCCAGCAGTCCGCAAACTGCCTGATACGTACAGGTATTTGATAACTATTTCTCGATCACATGAAAGAAATGTTGATATTGTAGCTGATTAACCAGAGATGCTTCCCTTAGTCCAGCTACTTTTTTGAGGTGATATTTTGGTATTAGAGCCCGCATTTGGTACTAGATACAGACAGAGCAGCATCTGCTCCACAAGCCTAACAGTGGTTGCCGCAAAGCGGAACCCCATCTTCTCATCTCTTAAGGCCATCCAAGTGGCCCATAAAAGTGTAGTTTCACATATTAGCAGCCCCTCCGTCCAGACCACACTGTCACTCTTTCTACATCTGTTTGCAATCACTCATGCCACTATCCTTTGCAAGCAAGCAGAGGCGAGCTGCACAAAAAGGCGGCGAGGTGGTACGTGGTGCAAATTCCTCAACTCCTTGTGCTTCTCATTCAAGCTAAGCACAACTCAGCCCCTTAAACAATGCAATTTCCTGATGCTGCAGCAGAACTTGTGGAGGCGGTTTTGAACTGCCTAGTGATGGCTGTCCCCCCGCCCCACCCCCTTGGAAACAAAACAAGTGTTTCAGTTCCAGATGGCTTGCGTGTTTGAGAATTTCATTTGTTTTCATTTTTCTTCTAGTTTTTACGGTGAGTGAAAAACCAATGGGAGTTATCCAGCTGGACACGGCTAGTCGCAGGTCTTGACCTCACTGACCTGTTATGAGCCCCATTCTCTGCATAAAAGAAAGCTGAGTGTCTGAACAGGATGAATCCCGGCTCAGAAAGCCAGACTTCCAGAGTTCGAAGGAGCATCCAAGATCATCTGGTGTAGCCTCCTTTCCACGCAGAGTGAAAACTGGAAACGAGGGAGATGAGTGCTTGCCCATGGTCTTTTGAGGCTGAACGAGATTTAGCATCTCTTTGATCTAATGCTTCTTCCTTTCATTTCAAATGGTCTGGGTTTTAAGAGAAATACAATCCCCATGCTTCTGATTGAGTTACAGTCACTGAATCCAAAAATCATTCTGCTGGAGCCTGTCAATGCTCAAGCCACCCTCTGAGCAGGCACTGGAGACTTTTGGAAATGTAAAGCGGTGGTATTTTCGCCCTGGCAAAGTAAAATCCCTTTGAACTGGGGCTTTTGTAGTGTGTGTGTGCGTGTGTGTGTGTGTGTGTGAGAGAGAGAGAGAATTAGCTAAATCAAAAGGAACAGAAAGAAGAAGCTAAGACTTAGCACATAAATATTGTCTTCTTCTAAGTTGAAGCTATGTTTTCTTGCTCTCATTGGCCCCCGATGAAGACTGGCATGAGACGCTGTGCCCTCCGGCTCAGTGTGAGGAAGGGAAAGCACTAATAGCTGGAAGGTCCACTCCCAACACACCTGATCAGGTACAGATGATGGGCCATTTGATTTCTGGAATCTGCTGGCTTTGCCACGACCCCCTGTGGAACCCTGTCCCTTACAACCTGAGCGCACACCCTCACTTCTTCCCCCCAAGTTCACTTCTCCATCATAACAAACAAACCCTGAGTGGCCTCCAGAGATGAGCAGTTTCCTCTGTCTGTCCTTCTGGAACCTAGAAGCAATCAACCTAGCTGAGCTGTATTTGTTCTATTAAAAATAGACATGGTGGGCAGCCCTTCACAAGAGTACACAGAGTCTGAAGCCGAGGCTGACTCTGTGAATTTCATTAGATACAGTGAAAGCCTTTTAGAGGGTCTGGTCACCAGGGAAGGTGGGTGCACGAAGGGCCCTGTGTCAGGAGATAAAGTGAATCAGGCACCAAGGGGCATCATGGTCACACCGTCACCATGCCGGCCGTCAGCTTCTCACTACTGAGTTGCCTGACCCAGGGCTGCCCAGTATGGACCTTTGTTTACTATCACCAAGCTACTGAGCAATGCCGGGGCTGAGAAACCCATTCACCAAGCTGTATGTGGCCTTGAGATAAAGCGATCGGATTTCTCCTTTTCCATCCACATGCTCCATAAACAGTGCCATATTTGGGCTTCATTTCCTCTTTAATATCCACCTGATTTCATGTAGACACACATCAAGGTGTGGGGAGGGGAGGGGAAAAGTGGGTGACGCAGTGGGTGCCCACATCTGCTGCAGGGGTACCTCCTGGAGGTGGTTCTGTAGGAGGGGAAATCTGGTGCTCAGACATAGATGGAAGAGTGAAGACTGCATCCCAGTGAGAGAGCCCACAGGTGAGTGTCTACATCACCATTGCTTTGTCTCCAAGGGGTTGAGATCATCAGTGGAGAAGTCAGTTCTAATATGGCTTTAGCATCCAGTTTCAAATGAGGGCACAAAAGATGCCAATAAGAGGGTTCCACGGTTCCGCATGGGCAGCTGGGCAGGGTACTTCTAGACTGCCATTTGATCCCAAGCAGTTTTCTCCATCTGGGCACTACTGGCATTTTGTGCCAAATAATTCTATATAGTGGGGGACTGCCCTGTGCATGGTAGGGGGTTTAGAAGCATCCTGGTCCTCTATTCAATAGATGCCAGTAGCATAATCCCTCAGTGCTGTGACAATCAAAAAATCTCCAGATTTTGCCAAAGGGACCCTGGGGAGTAAAATCGCCTGGTGGAGAACCACTGGCCTAGGGAGTTCACATGTATTTTACAGGGCCCACAAATGACCTGCAATCTGTACCAAAAACTGCAGACTGAACCCCTAGACCCAAACCAGATCTGGCCCCTTCTCATCATTCTTGTCGTGTTGGAAGGCCGCCCGGGGCCCAGGCACGTTCATGCTGGAGCACCCATTCTGCTTTCCCTTCGGAGAAGGAAGCAGAAAGGGACGGGGAGAAATGATCAAGAGAGGAAGCGAAGTATTTAAAAGTAAGCAGAGTCTGAGGGTGGGGAGGAAACACCTCTCTCAGACTTTCTCTCTCTGTAAATAAAGCCCCTGGGCTTTCTCAGGGCAGCCTCCCTCGGAGTCTGGTTTTCATTTGCGCGCCCCTCAGCCAAGAGCCTGGCTTCTTCTCCGAGATAATTTGACTTGATTACCTTCTGAAAAGACAGGCAGAGCCGAGGAGCCCTGCGCTCATTTCACTTGTCACTTCCAGCTTTGCCTTAACTTGGGCTGAGCTGCGCCGCCCCCTTCCAGGAGCACCGAGAGCCGGGCTCCAGCTTCCCGGGGGAGGGCCTGCTGGGAGGGGATGGCGGTCCTCTCTGCCCAGTCAGGCCCGCAGGGCCTGGAAGGCGGACTGCTGACACTTTTTGACCAAAAAGAAAAAAAGAAAAGGAAGAAAAGGGAACCATAGTTTATCAAAAGGCTGAAGCAGCACATTCCCCACCAGGAAGGATTTGGACTTTTCCCTTCGGTACCACCCCCAACTTGAATATAAAACAAAACGCAGGGATAGTGAAAAGTCAAATTGTTGATTTTGGGAGCGTAACACCCCGGCTTGCACTCTTTTTTCCTCTTTCCAGCATCCGGCTCATCACTAAGCATGTAGAATTTTTTGATAAATACTTGCTAACATGGGTCTATGGGTAGATCCCATTCTACTGAGACCGCGTTGTGAGTGGTATTACATTTCCCCAAGATGTGATTATATAAATCTTGAGATTACTGATATTTTCTTACATTGTACTAAAATATTACAGGATCAGATATTTGAAAAACACAAAATGCTCCATGGTCATTTCTCTGTATAATTTTGTTTATTTCACTTCTAGGCTCATCGCAAGATTCTACATCCTTGTGCAGCTTTCTGAGAATTCTGATTGTCCGTTAATCCTCCTTTTCCTAACTGCTAATGAATTTGGTTTCTAAACTAGAGATGGAAATATGGCCACGTGTATTTTTTTGATCAGTAGACTGGTTTATGTTTTTACTTTTATTTTTATTTTATATGAATGTCTTTGTCAACACCTGTCCTTGCCAGTTCTCCTCACGGCCATGTATCTCGGGAGCCTTTTGTCTAATGCTTCATATCCTTACATTTCCTGTCTGGCTCCTGTTTGAAAAATCTTCGTTTGGTGCCAAAGAAATAATACTTCAGATACGTAAATCCACACTGAATGAGCATTTCTGTTGTTAAAAATAGTCAACAATCAGCCATTTCACACAGCTCATCTTGCAATATAGGACTCCTGCCCTCTCTGAGATTAAAAAGGGAGTCTATCAACTCTTTGCTTCTAACTAGGAAGTGGCTCAGTTCAGGATCCATAATAGGTGATTAATAGTTCTCGCTTGATTAAGGCTTCAACGTCTTTTAGTGTCAAAAAAGTTTGGGTTGGTTGAGATTTCAAATGTGGGCAGCTGTGTGAGGAGGTGGAGAAAAAGAGAAGCCCAAAGTGTGGGATTTGGGATCAGACGTGCTTTGGTTTTAGAACGAGATCAGACCCTGTGTGTCCTTGGATAAGTGATTTAGTCCCCTTGGGCTTTGGTTTCTTCATCTGTAAAGTTCAAACGATGACAACAACGTGGCTCTCGTAGAGTTTGTGGGAGGAGTGCTGTGTACAAGGAGCTGAATGCAAAGCCTGGCACTTACTAAGCACTTGTGAGATGCCAGCTGCCATTAACGTCATCATAAACATTACAATTAACAGTTAATTATGAAGTAAGAAGACAAACACAAACATATGATAGAAGCAAAAACTCTGTCTCCTTAAAAACCCAAAAGAGACTTACAAAGGGTAAGACTCGAGTACTTTCTTATTCCACGAGGCTGTGTGTATGTGATGTGTGAGTGTGTGTTTGTGGTCTTTGCATCTTCCTGTGAGTGTGTGCGCACTGCGTGTTGAGAGCATATGGACGGGGGTGGTTTCTTGCATTCAGTTTTATTTTTACATGTTACCCCAACTTGACAACGGAAAAGAACACGTGAGGTTAAGTGTCACAGGGAGAAGAAACTCATGGTCGAGAAAGAACCAGTCTTTGTCACATCCTGTTGGCTCAAGATCGTGAAAATGAAGTATAGGAATGTTGCTTTCTTTCTTTTTTTTTTTTTTCCTTCTGGCAAATGGAAAGGCCAAAGCTCAGAACTGTTGGAAGTGACAACCCAATTAATCAGGCTCCGTTCTTCAAACTAGGCGTTGAAGCTGCCCGTGATTGTGGCATTTTTAAATGACCCCTTTGTCGTCAGTAGCACCAAAGTGGAATTCCTGTGGGATCGCCTGCTTCTTGGCACCTGGTATCTGACCAGCAAAAATGTGGGCAAAAAGTTCTTTTCAAAAAGAGGTCAAGCTGTGTATTTGTTTCTTCTGAAAGAAAACGTAAAAGACGTAATTGTCCAGAAACACAGCTGGTTTATCAAACCACACTATATGCCCCAGGCACGCATCTCTCCACAAATAAGAGAGTCCAGGTAGACTTGTGAATGTCGGCTCCGTCCCTTACAGCGGCAGCAGAAGAGAGAAGTTACGATATGCACAGACTCTTACAGCGGGGAGCAGTGAGAAATCTTAGAATCCTATTCCAATCCCATTCCCTTCCACTCCCCAGGTTTTTTTTTTACCAGATAGTAAAATGGAGAACAGAGAGGTAAAATTATATGCCTAAGATAACACAGGCAGAAACAGTGAGAACGAGAACCACGATCTCTTACCTTCCAGCTCAAGGTCCCTGCGTCTTAGTGACGCCTCCCGCAACCAAGACCTGTGAATTCTCTTCCTCCATTTATATCAACTCAGAGCTACATCCTGCTTAGTACTTCCGGACATTTTATCTAAATTATATTCCTGACTAAATTACTGTGAAATTGGTACAATTGGTTGGACAAGGATCACTGGCACTTTATGCATGAGGAAGCAGAGACTCAGAGACGTTCGGGGCTTGGTCTAAAGTTACAAAAACCTGAGCTCCTTACCCAGGTAACCTCATTCCAAATCGATTTTGTTCTAGGATGGCTGAAATCATTTCAAAAGATACATGGCAGGAAACAGAGCTGTTACATAATTTTTCTGAAGTTATACAGCCATCTCAGATTAAATAGCTTTTCCCTGGAAACTGAGTGACTGATAATCAAGGCTTTTTATTGCCACAGAAAGAAAATGTCTACATTGATAACCTGTAACTTGAACACCAAGGAAGGCAAAACATTCCTGGCTTGCCAACGACTTGCTCAGTGAATACTTTTTACTTTTTGTCACTTAGTATGTACTTGAGAACCTTGCTGGGCACTTTATTTAAAATTTATTGCATTTGAACTCAGAGAGTTAAACAGCACCAATCCTTTTTTTTTTTTTTTTTCTTTTTCCAGATGAGGAATTGAAGCTTTGAGAGAACAATAAACTTCCCAAATCATATTACCAAGGGGCCAGTGGAGACCATGACACAAGTGACTTGGGACCTTGGAGCTGTTCACAGCTGCGTACACAGGGCTAGACGCCAGCCCTGGCCTGGGTGCGAGGCAAATGGGTTCGAGAGAAGCAGAATTAAAACCCAGATTTGCCTTTCTCTCAAGTCCTTACCCTTTCTTCTGCTGCCCATTCCTCCACATTATAGATGCCTCCTGACCTAAAGCGGCTTCTCTGAATCGGAAACACAGCATAGGGCCCACCTTCCAACCCTCTGAGGATCTCTACAGATCATATATATTCATAGAGTAGTTACGACCCTCTCGAAGACACATCGCCTTATTACTGCTACAGTCTCGGCTTCATTTATTTAACCTGTGTCTAAACTGCATAATTTGCCTTATTTCCCACATGAGTATTACAGTGCTAAAGTCGAAGTTAAAAGCAACAAGACCCTCTGAAGTGCAGAGCATTAGATCATCACAGCCCAATTTAGAAACTAATTTCCTTAAGACACCGTTTCTTTAAAACCGAGAAAAGCACCTCCTTTGTGAATGCTTTCAACTGTGAAGGGCAGCTTCTAATCCCAGCGAGGCGACCCGGGAGGGCCTGCACACCCCAGAGGCTCGGGTTCGCCTCTTTCCTTTGTTTACTCTGCGCAGTGGGCCCAGGCAGGGCTACATCGGGCCAGCGTCTGCTTGGTTCTAGTTCTGTGGATCTCTTTGATTCACGCCTGGTTCACTGCCTTCTTTCTCTAACGCTCTCCAGGGCAGTGGTCCCCGGTCTCCTTTCTAGTTGATCCTCTTAGTAAGTCCTGAGCACCTGATAGAGCACCCCGGGTGCCCTGGTCCACGCTGGACAAAGTCATCGTGGTCACTCCACCCCAGCTGTGTCATGACTGTCCTTGGCCGGATGTTGGACCCCTCCCTCCTACATCTCTGGAAACATGAGGAGAGCATCATTCCAAACGGGGGTAGGGGAGAATTTCCTGAAATGTGGACTTTGGATACTTGCTCCCTCTGTGGTCACCTTCCTGGTCAGTATTTGAGAAGCACGACGTACTCTGCTTCCTGGCTCAGAGATCAGCATTGCATAACAGCACGTTAGATGCTACGAGAAATTCTGCAGTAGAGAAATGTGTTTGGTTTTTTTCAGCCCGGCCAATTCTTAACTTCTTTGACCATGGAACTATGTTTTCCAGTGAACACTAATTAACACCCTCAGCTCTGGTTGTTCGTGGAACATACTTTCCAAAAAAGGCCAGATGAGAGAACTCCTTGTTTTACCTAAGAGCGCTCCTTGTCCCCAGATTTCAAGTGCACGGACTAACCTGAAGATAACTTCAAAGACGATCAGGCTTGAAATGCAGCCCTTTGTTCCGAACCTCAATCAAAGTTCTTACATCCTCACGTGCTCATTGTTGGTGCTGTCCCCAGTGCTAGCACTGAAATGCCATTCAGGTCTTGGCTCAAATATTTAAATCCACAGAGAGAACTTGCCTGATACCCCTGGCTTAAGTCTCATTATTAAGAAAAAAATTGCCGGAAGGATGTAATAACATCCACTCAGATGGGAAGAGTTACGACATTTTAAGACTGACTGGGATTTATAGTGTCTTCTTTATTTCTTTCTGTGTTTTCAGAATCTCCTATTAACATTTTTAAAATAGAACAAAAATGTTCTTAACTAAAAAGAGGAAAAGAAGGTTCCAGAAAACCCTCACTGATCTCTTTGAAGTACTCATTTTTAACTTCTCCAGTGTCTCCATATATCTTGCTTGTCCCCTTTCAAAGCCAATCCATAAACTTTATGAGTTTCATTGCTTTTCAACATTTTATTTGCTTCTCATTCCATATAGAAAAATCTGCAGATGTTTTAACTTTACACACTTACTCATGCCATCTGGTGTTCTAAAACTTCACCCAAATGGTGTCTCCTGACCCGTGGGATTATTGTTCCATAACTAAACCAGCACTGCCCTCAACATGTCTTGCCTCAACTAAAAGCAAGGTCTGGTTTCCACCTATGCCTCATGTCTCATTCACTGTAGTAAATGCCTGCTCTCATCTGCTGAAAACATAGCTGTACACATTTGACTTCAGGTGTATTTTTTAAAAATTCAATTGATTACAACATATATATTTAAGTGGAATATATCCCTCTACCAGGTTCTGGATTAAAATAAACTATTCCAGATCATTCACTGAGTAAGCAAGTAACCGCATGACCCTAATAGTAAGAAGGCCAGAAGTTCAATATATCCAAGTATAAGACCCACAACCCCATCCCCGCTGTGTGCTCAGGGTTTCTATAATGCTGATAAGTGTCTTAAGCTGGGAAATTCAGTCAGAGCCAATCCTCTTTTCATGATCTCTCTGCAGCAGCAGAACACTGGCTGGAGAGCAGACATATTATCAAGGCCTGCAAATATTATCAAGACAAGCAGACCTTGATAATATTTGCAGCATCTTTGTATCCTGTGCCAGACACATGCTACCTCGCTGCTGCCATTGTGGCCCTGAGTCCTCACTTAATGAAGCACCCCACTTAATGGAAGTGCTTCAGCCAAATGGGTAGGCTCTGAACCTAGAAGTCCAATTCCCATAACTTCAGAAAGTTCTCAGAATTGGCCAGGATCCTTCTGGATAAACTTTGCTTAAACTGCTGCCCCCCAAAATTGGAGATAGATGGATACAAATAATCATGGCTTACCAGAGCAGCAGCCCAAGAATGGAAGTCCTCCTTGGGAACCAGCCCCATAGTAGACCTTAAACAGTTATTGATGAATTTCTAGAGGCTCGGAATAGACAATCTCAAGAGTTAAAAATTCCTGGGGGCTCCAGTTTTAGGGGAATCACCACATTTTCATGAGTTTTACCTCCAAGTGTCCCACAGGTTGTCAGAGTGAAGAATTGAGAAATATCCCCCCATGCTTCCTTCAGGAAGAAGAGAAAAGTAACCGTCTGAAATAAGCCCAGAGCATTCTGTTGTCTTTAACCAAAGCCTGCCTTCAAGGGAAGTGATCTGATCAGAGCCTAACCACCTTGTGCTCTACCGGAGGCTAACCAACCTAGGGGAAGGGAAATACCTAACTAAGCCTACTCTAGCGTCCACAAGGGAATAGAAACACCCAGCTGCATTCTTCTTTAGCTTTCCTGTGTCCCTGAAGGAGAAAAGAGACTGAGAAACACTGTCAGGATCACAATCAGGAATCACTAAAAGACTGATCGTAGGACTACAGAAAGTTTCCTACCCACTACGATCACTACCGCATCAGTAGGGATCCCATATAGTAACAGGTGTTATAAATAAAAGAAGTGCCAGTCTCAGAATGCATTTAAGAAAAGGTTCCTAGGAAAACCCAAAGGCATCAGACGAGAACAATGACACTTAGGAAATTTTAGCCTCTGACACCTATATCTACAGTGAAGAGTGAACACAGTCTAAATTCTAGCCAGAAAAACTTAAAACCTCACAGTAAATGCCAATCGGCCTGTCCCTTTTACCCAAAACACCATATTCAGTATTCAACAAAAAAGTCACAAGGCACGCTAAAAGACAAAAAAAAAAACAAAATGTGATTTGAAGAGATAGATCAAGTATCAGAACCAGGCTCAGATATAGTGGAGATTTTGAAATTATTAGATAGAGAACTGAGGGTAACGGCGATGAATATGTTAAGGGCTCTAAACGAAAACGTGAGCAACACTCAAGAGTAGATGAGCAACGTAAAAACAAAAACGGACGCTCCATGAAAGCATCAAAAGGAAATGCTAGAAACCAAAACCACTGTAACAAAAATGGGCAAGGTCTTTAATAAGCTCATAAGTAGACTAGACATGGCGAGGGAAGAATCAGTGAGCTTGAAGATGCATCATTAGAACCTTCCCAAATTGAAAATCAATAAGAAAAAAAGATTTGAAAAACAAATATCCAAAAACTATGGGAAAATTAAAAGTATGCAACATACGTGTAATGGGAACACCAGAAGGAGAAGAAAACAATTGAGAAGTTATAATGGCTGAGAATTTTCCAAGCCTGATGATAGATACCAAACCACAGATGCAGCAAACTCAGAGAATATCAAGGTAGATAAATACCAAAAAGTGTACAGTTAGGCATATAATACTCAATTTGCACAAAACACAAGTAAGGAGAAACCCTCCAAGAAGCCAGAGATAAAGGTGTGCCTAATTTACTTATGGAGAAAGAAGGTTAAATATTGCATGGAAATTTTTATTAGAAGCCATGCTAGCAAAAGGAAAAAAAAAGTGAAATATTTAAACCATTGAAAGAAAAAAATTCAACTTAGGATTCTACACAGAGTGAAATTTTCCTTCAAAAGTGAATGAGAAATAAAGACTTTCCAAGACAAGTAAAAACTAAGAGAATATGTTGTCAGTACATCTACCTTTTAAAAATGATTAAAAGAACTTCTTCAGAGGGAAGGAAAATGATATGTCAGAAATGTGGATCTACACAAAGGAAGAGAATTCTAGGAAAATAAAAGTAAAATAAAATCTTGTATTTAACGTATTCTATTGATCTATTAAATGTTTGCTTAAATTAATAATAGAAACAATTTATTGGGTGATTGTGGCATACACATAAATTAAATGAATGACAGCAATGCTATAAGGGATGAGTAGGACCCTCAGTTACAAGTAAAAAAGTTCTAAGTAGGAATAGCCAATTATACCTGCACGACAAATAAAGTGGAACAATGTTATTAGAAAACGGACTTAGATTATAAGCCAGAAACTGAAAGAAAATACCATATGGTATCACTCACAGGTGGCATCTAAAAAAAGAAAAAAGAAGACACTAATGCCCTCACCTACAGAACAGACACAGACTCACAGACACAGTCAACAATCTTAGGGTTACTGGTGGGAGAGGGGGTGGGAAGGGGTAAGTTAGCAGATTGATATTTGCAAATATTAATAGTATATATAAAATAGATAAACAACAAGTTTCTTCTGTAAATCACAGGGAACTATATTCAGCATCCTGTAGTAATCTATAATGAAAAAGGATATGAAAACAAATGTATGTATGGATATGCGTGACTGACACATTATGCTGTAACCAGAAATTGACACATTGGAAACTGACTATAACTTCAATAATAAATAAATAAATAAATAAATAAGTAAATAAATACATACATACATACATACATACATACATACATACATACATAGAATGGACTTAGATTAATTGTAAATGTATATTGAAAACTCTAGGGCAATTTAAGATTTAATTTGAAAAATTAAATTAATTTGAAAAGAGAGAAATTAGAATAATAAAAATTGCTCAAATAAAACCAGAGAAGTCAGAAAAAAAAAGTGGGAGCTGAAAAAAGTGAAACAAATAGAAAAATAATAATAAATATGGCAGATGTTAATCAAATTATATCTATAGTCACTGTCCGCATGTACAGATCCCAGCCCATACCTGTGATGCAGAAGTAAAAACAAACCCCACCTCATTTCTTTAGGGGTGTCTCATACACAAGTTTTTACTTTATATTAAATTGTTATTTCTGAAGATAGAAGTTTTAAACTTTTTTGAGCAGCAATACTGGCCTGGCTTCAAACCAGGTACACTAAGAAACTCAAAGAACTGTAAGACCCCTGCTCTACAGAGATCCTCACAATTTAGTTGGGGGAGAACAGGCCGTAAACATGGGGGAGATTCACCAGCTGTAAAATAAAAATACCAGTTCTGTAATACAACTAAAGGCGAAGGCAGTGTGCGTGACTGCCGAGGGACGACGACAGGCAGCATCGTAGGCGCTCAGGAGATGCCTCGTCGCTTCAAGCCGGGCTGACCGGGGGAAGCAGCTGGGCCTAGTGTTGGGGGAGGCCGGCACAGAGTCTCCAGACCTGACTGAGTGTCAAGGAGTCTGAAGCCATGGGGACGAGGGGTTCCTAGGAGGAAACAGAGTAACAGTAACAACAATGACAATGTGTAATATTAAGTGACGTCTTCAGAATGCTGCTCGGGTGCCAGGACCACTTCACACACATTCCTGTTTTAGTCTCACAACTGAGGTCCGTGGCCTATAGAAAGGTCATCTCATTTCACAAACGTGAAACCTGAGTGTCTCTGAGTTACTCAGCTTGAGAGGGAAGTGGCCAGCCTCCAGCCCACGTCTGCAAGACTCTAGATCACATACCGCCAGCCTCTGCTGCGGGAGGGCACAGGCTTTGAAGTCAGGCAGATCCAAGTGTGAATCCGAATTCACCGTCTCTGAAATGAGTGATCATCTGGGACAAACAGCCTGACATGAATGGCATGTCTGTGCCCGCCTCCCAGCGGAGCCAGATGGGTAGAGTCAGGGATGCTCACGGAAGTGCCTGGTGTGCACGAGGTGTGTCCTACATGCAGGGCTTCTTCGTCTGTGCCTGTGGCCAGGCCACCTGCTGATTCCCTTTTAGTCAAATTGATGATGTTTTTAACTTTAACCTCCATCTGGGAGGCCAGCGTGAGTTGTCCCGCAGTGTTCCTTCCAGCCTGCTGGGGTTCAGGCTTTGCGTGCTGATCCGAGTGGGGAGCAGGCAGACCTCAGAAGCCTAATTTCTGGACTGGCTCGCCTCACCCAGGGGATCATTCCAACAGCATATTTTAGGGAATGCTTCCACTCCTTTCCTCTTCCTCCTCCCAATCAACACACCAGCACACCCTTTAAAATGCCCTCAGATCCAGCTTCCACCAGAAAGCCTAACAGTCGAGCTAATTAACGATCTGCCTGCCCCCTCACAGCCTACCTGTGCACTCCCCGTGGTTTAAAGGAATGAGGAGTAGGGAGCAGCGGGGAGGACCTAGGGCTTCTGGGACTTGACCCTGAAGCTGTCTGAACTTCAAGAGTCAAAGCAAATCCAGGGAAAAAAATGGCAGATTCTGTTCTAACATCAGCCCCCAATCAATACGGTACAATTTCGTAGCTCATTATTCCTGTGCCAAGGCCCAACTCGGGGGGAGGTGGGGACAGGGATGGAGGCTGGGAGGAGGGGCCAGGGGAGAAATCATATGGAAGCAATTAGTGGAGCCTTCATTCAAAAAAGCATTAAGGTGCTTGTAGCATTGAAGCCCAAGTGACCCCTACGCTGGGACCATAATTCACCAACACTCAATACCATTTACTCTGCAGATGTGCATTTTATACAGAAATATCAGCTTACCACTTTGAAAAATTAACCTACTGAAGGCTGTCAAATTCTGATGCCCTCATGGGGGTATTATATATTGTCTGCCCAGCTCTCAGTTTCGCCTTTTACCCCCAGAATCAAGGATGCCTTGGTTAATTGGGAAATGAGGTGACCAACAACGGTGGGGAGCAGTAGAGAAAGGAAGACACAAATAGAAATGCAAGTTTTCCTAAGGAGAAAATAGTTTTTTCAGTTCCAAAACACAAGCTTTTTTTTTTTTTTTTGGTGTCGGGGGGAATAACCACCCCCTCCCAGACACAGCTGCACACTCTGTGTGTACGAGTTCTAAGTCAGAAAGTCCAGATCTGAAGAAGATGAAGAAAGGAATGATCATGCAGAGGAGGTATGGCTAAGAGTCTCAAAGAGCCCAAATTGTGATTTAAACAAAGACTTTCCATTATAATGGGGTTAATAAGCCCGTGACTAGTGCATGAATTTTATTTGGTTAAATACATGTGTTTCATTTTTCTAAAAGAGTGTAATGCCAGTGAAAAAAATTCAACGGACATCAATTTGTACCTATCCAATTGGTATTTAAAAGTATGACTATCCAGTGCTTTCAAGGCGGGCAAAAATGGGGACCCTCTTACAACGAGGTGGAAAACAAGTTTAACAAAATAAAACCTTCCTGTAGAATAATTCAGTAATCAGTATCAAAGACGTTAAACATGTGCATGTGTTAGATCCAGCAATTTCAGCTTCTAGGAATTTTATAATAAAAATAAGGAAGGATACGGAATTTGATGCAACCTTCATTGTAACTTTGTTTTATAAAAAGGACAACTGGATAAAAGCAAAAGCCCTACAAAGGGAACTGGTTAAATACAGCACACTTGTGGTGTAATTAAATACACTCCTTAAAACTCGTGCTTTAGAAAAATATTTACCAACATCAACAAAATTTTCAGGTTGACTTACTAGCAGATCACAAAACCAAAAAGCAAACAAATGAAAAACCAAGCTGCAGATCTCAGTATTTGCGATCTGTCTCCAGAGTCTGTAGATCTATCATGTACTTGAATGTGTAAATGACTAAATCACGTTAACAGTGTCCTTGGCTAGTGAGAGTAACGGTTCCAAGCTTGTGTTGTGGTAGCATTTGCTTCCTCATTTACCAAGTACTCTCCTAGTCCAGGAAGGCAGCCTTAAGCCAAATGATGAGGTTGGTTTCATTGTCTTCAGAGCCATCCCCTTTCTTCCCAACTGGGCCTCAGTCTCAAGTCTCTTGAGCAGTTCCTCTACCCATAGTGTTTTCCAGCCTCTGTACACGACTTGCCTTAGCTCCCTGCTGCTGCCCAGTCTCCCCTCCTGATCTGTCCTTTGGACAGAAATCTCTAGCTCTCGGTGCTGTGCTAGGTCAGACTTAAGGAGGAATCCCAGCTTTACAAACTTTGGCAAATGATATTGTCTCTCTGAACCTTGGTGCCCTCTCTATAAAACAGAAACCCAATGGCTGCCTCCTAAGCTTGCTGTGATCAAATTAAATAAGAAAATGCATGAAATGAGCTTGGTCCTAGAACAGATCAATGTTAATTATTAGATCGCCTTAAGTCATGACTATCTACTGGTTCCGTTTTAGCAGGTGTCATTCCACTGGCTCCAGGTGGTCCACATTTCATGCAATGTTTCCCCACAACCAGAGATGCTCCTTCCCTGAGTGTGAGCAGGACGACAGACAGCCACAGGAGGACAAGCTAGTGACCTCTGGCATTTCACAGTCCCAGTGTCTGCATTTCCCTCTGTCAGCAAGTGTTCTCAGATTCGGCTACACACTGAAATGACCCAGGGAGTTTTTTAAAAGTACGATGCCTGGATCCCATCCCCAGAAATGTTGATATAATTGATCTAGGGATGTGTTTCTCAATATGATGTCCATGAACCAGCAACACACCCTCATCCAGGAAGGTGCTAGAATTGAAAATCCTCAGACCTCACCGCAGACCCACTGAATCAGAAACTCTGCGGGCGGGCGGGGCCCAACTGTCTGTGTTAACAAGCCCACCCAGGGTTTCCGATGAGTACTCAAGCTGGTCAACCACCGGTCTAGGCTGGAACTTGGCCATCTACCGACTCCGCTGATGATTCTGATTTGCATCCAGCTTTAAGAACCACTGCTCTAGACCCACTGCCCCCTTTCTATTTCTGAGAAATCCTGAGTCTTTTGTGTCTCCAGCCTCACTTTCCTATGAGTCAATGGCTTCTGTGGAAATAGTTTTCTCTTATTTCTAGGTGGAGTGACAGGCTGACTCAGGGATGTCAAATTCTCTGAACCACTGACAAGTGGACCAAAGCATTGCCCTCCAGCGCAGCTTCTAGTGAGTTGGTCAACCGGGTGTCTCAGTCAGGGCCAAGAGAGGGAGAAGTCAGCGGGGCCAACAGAAACAGGAGAACAGGTTAGAAGGCAATCAGCTCAGACGATCTGCAACAGCCTTGAAATACAAGGGCTATCGCTTTACATCTGAGCCTTTTGCTTTCATGAGAGGGAGTCCACAGTAAGTTGATGGCTTATTCAGTTTTTATCCAACATGTCTTTATTTTATTTTATTTTTAAAATTTTTTTAATTGAGTTACAGTCAGTTTACAATGTTGTGTCAATTTCCAGTGTAGAGCACAATGTTTCAGTTATACATGAACATACGTATACTCACTGTCACATTTTTTTTTTTCTCTGGGAGCTACCACATCCAGCACGTCTTTAAAAGACAGTCCACAGCAATCATATTCCTGGTGGGGGAAACTGCATGTTTGGCTGGAAAGAGCTGGGCTCAGGTATCTCAAGTCTTGCCTGAAGTCCAGTGCTGGCTTTGCTGTTAAAAGACGCATCACCTTGAATAATTCTCATTCTTTGGGGCCTCAATTTTCTCATCTGTACAATGGCTGCTAAGGACCATTTTTCACGTGGTAGGGCTTCAAGAGACTTCTACAGTCTTTTTCAACAAAGTTCGAATGCTGAGACCTGGCTGGGAGCTGAATGCGAGGACAAAGACGATGACTGCCCTTCTAAAACCCTTTATGGAGTCTGTTTCCCAGAGTTCACCAGACTCACCTGGCATCACAGTTTATCTGTTTAGGTGATCAAACTGCCTTACATTTATTTTTCCCACTTAGACGGCATGGTTGACAGGCTATTCTGCTAACCCTCCCAGGCACCCTGAAGTAGATTAACGGCCCCATTTCACACATGAGGAAGCTGAGGTCAGGACAAAGGGACTTGCCCGCAAACCATATGTCAGCAACTGAGCACAGTAGCAAAGTTAACTTTGGAACTCACATCTTCTTTCTCCTTTCCAGCTGAACTATTACCTCTAGCTTGTAAAATGCAGTTCCTTTCCCTGTAGCCAAAACAAAACTGCATTTGGAAACCAGAATCGCAAGCTTGGTGATAGTCTGTCAAATGTTTCATAAGTGATTAAAGGCGAGTCAGGCCTCCCTCATCTCCCGGGGCCCCCGATTCCTCTCTCAGATCCCTTAACACTTCATATAAATTATCTGGCCTTAGGAGAGGATCTTTCCATTAGTGTGCCTTTGGAAAACATTCACGTACAGGAAAGAAAAATTCCTCTTCACGGGGACAAATGTAATCTTATCAGAAAGGAACAGGACAATAACAGGAAGAGGGAGGGACTCTGGAATGTAGAGGAGGGTGGGGCTGTGGGGAAAGAAGACAGGCCACGAGTGAAGGCCCCAGAGAGGCCCTTAATCTGAGCCTGGCAGCCATGGTGCTATTGTGGGCTGGGAACACGGGCAGGGAGCCATGGCTCCGAGAGCAGCGAGGAGGGTTGCACATCCCCAGGGAGCAGCCCTGGCGTCCGTTACCCGCGCCCTGGGACCGTGCTTGGACAAAGCTCATTTTGCTAACTAATGACCGCCACGGGGCGTCCATGGCTTCTAAGAGGATGTCTTCCGGGATGTTGAGTCCACCTCCCATTCGCTCCTAAATCCCCCATAGCGTCCATCCCTGTGGAGACAGCTCATCCCACCAGTGCTGACTCCCTCCCTTCTCCCAACCCGCCCCCAGCGCCTGGGGCTTCCCTACCGGCCTGCACCCCACCCCTTCCCGCCCCAGAGCCGGCGGTTCACAGAGAGGAGTTCCCGTTTTCTTTGACCATCAGGTCTCAAGCCTTCTATGGTCCAGAAGTGCTCTCTCACTCTCATCTGGCCTCTTCATTCAATGAGGTTTAAGCTTATTGCCTTTATTTTGTTCACAGGGGAAAGAGGGGACAGCTGGCCACCTCCTGGGCATGATAACACTTTAGGCACTTGACAGAAGCCACGGGACCAACAGGAAGGACCACCCAGACACGTAGCTCTGTCTCCAGCACGAGCAGAGGGCAGAGGGAATATTTCACAAGCTGGCGGCATTCTGCTTCTCTACTTATGCCCCATATAAAACTATAAAAAGAAAAAAAATCATAAAACTTGTTTAGAAATTTTATTTTCACCTTGAATATCCTCTGTAACATGGTATACGTGTCCTTACCTATAGCCACGCACGTGTCCCCAGAATTCTTGCAGAATAACGTGCTTTCCCCGACGCTTTGTTGTCGTGAACACGCCCTTTCTTTCCTCTTCCCATGATGCTCCTCACCCTCCTTAAAAGCCTCGTCTTCCTCCTCCCCTTAGATTTTCTGAAGTCAGTTGACGAAGTGGATTGGCATGTCAGTCCAAAAAGCCCAGTGCTCTGAAAAGTCTCTGGGAGATGGGTCTTGGGGGGCAATTAAAAGATAATGTCAATAGAAGCAGACAGCCTGACACGCTAATGGTCTCCTGCTGCCAAGGAAGAGGCCTCGGAGAAACTGAGACGCTGTTTTCAAAGCCGGAGACCATTATCCTGTCACAGCCCCATCTTCCTACGACTTGGCTGCTATTATGCCCCGTGATTAGAACAATAAATAAAAAAGAGGCAGTGAGAAGTAAGTGCAGATTTCCGCAGCTAACGGCAGCCCTGCTGATCTCGCTGGCTGAGCGTAAGCCTGGCCCTGGGCCTGTGTGTCTGACCCACTGAATCCAGACAGAAGGCTTTCCTGTTCCAGCGAGTGACTTTTCCTGCAACCAAGACTTTACTTTTTTCTATTAGTTCCCACAACTAGACTTCTTTCTGCCACCCAACTCCTACCCATCCCTCAATACCCAACTCAGAATTCTCCTTTGAGAAATTTTCTCTACCCCTCTAGCTCGTAGGTCACCTCCTCTAAATCCCTGTATTTCCCACTTGTTCTGCTCCTTTGTTATCATCACCACCAGCTTGTGTGGTGGCCTCCTTCTCCAGTGCTGATTAAGTTCTCAGGAACTGCTGTTTCTCCCAACTGGATTGTAAATTCCTGGTCAGTAGAGATTCTATCTCATACGTATTTGTATACCTCAAAACCCCCAAATGTGCTCTCAGTAATTATCAATGAGGTGATCGAGCTTTTGTGAATATTTCTCTTTGCAGTAGCTGTGGCCGGGAAGGTGCAGTCTGTGTTAGGGTGTGACGTCTGTCTTGCCAGCAGGTAAGGAGGAGGAAGTCGAGGTTGTCCAGCTTGGGGTCGCTAGAATGGGAGACTGGGGTAGAATGAGACAGCCCTTTATGGTCAGTGCCCATCCCTATGTGTCACTTACCAAATATTCTACCCCTTTCTGAAGAGATGTGATGCAGTAAGGGGTACTGGGCCTGGTGTCCAGGTTATTTCCTGACTTGGTATTTCTATGTGTTTTTCTGTGAATTTAGGAGAAGAGGATGGTGTTCCCCAGTATTGCCTCCACATAGAACTCTTTGGGTAGGTAATTTGCATTTAACCTCCTGGGGCCTTTCCCCTTTTCTTCAAGTCTAGTTAATTAGTTAGCTAGCTGGCTAGTTAAACATGGCTTTGCCACACTGCACAAAGCTAAGCGAAGCTAGAAAGCCAGGACAGAACTGGCTAGCCTAGGCTCACTGTTGTCTCTCAACGTTAAATCGATTTTGATTTCCCTCTAACATTTCCAATTACTTCAAAAACGTTGAATTCTTTATCGTCAAGGACGATTCTACCACAGGGCAAAATTTCTCCTAATATTAGAACTTCCTTTTACCGCTGATTTGCCATGTCACCTATGTTCAGAACCCTCTGCTCCTGTTCTGAAGGGTCTAAAAAGGGTGCAGTCTATCTCATGGGCTCTCTTCAAGCACTTGACAAAGAAGGCATTTTTTACTAACGATTGCTTCATTTCCAAGGATCCTCCCTCAGCAGTAGGTACACCAAGGCAGAGAAATAGAGCAGCTGTCCCATGTCACCTGGAAGGATGGACACAGTAAGCTTCATGCTTCAATCCTGTGCAGCTCAGTGCTTTACCCATTAATGGTCAGTCTCAGTGAGTTAGCAGGTGGTACGTAGGCCATTGAAATAGCACTCGGGCCAGCAGCCCTTAATTCAGTGTACTAGCCTTCATTTCTCTGTCATCACTCTCAGCAGCATTTCGAGAAAACGGTTTAAACTTAAGTCATGATGTAGAAGTTTAATAAATAATCTCTCCTATTTTAATTTCAATTTGTCCTCAAATGCTGGTAGCGAGAACACCTCTGCTGGCCCTTGTACTTAGACGGGCCACCGAGGAGCTATTGTGAACCACACAGCTGCGGGGGTTCGCGGCCCAACGGAAGATGCAAAACCTCTGCACGCACAGTAGGTTGAAGCTTCATAGGCGTCTCCCGTCCCGGAAATGGATTGCAGGTGTTTGTCTCCAAGATGAGAACAGATAATGAATAAAACATGCCTGGAGCTTTGTGTCCAAAAAATGTGACAAGCCTGAATCTGATGACTTCGGGAGTAAGATGAAAAATGAGTTTGAGCTCATCTGTAGAGCTTTTAACGAATCCAAGATGCTCTGTACGACTTGCCGGTATGACTGCTCCTGGACTGCAGTTTGCCCCAGGTTTATGGGAGCGCAGGGAGAGTGGTGGGGGTAAAAGAATCTGGAAGAGAAAGGAGGAGGGGAAAAGACTAAAAAAGCACAGACTGAGTTCTGGCAGCGGGGAGGGGCAGGGCAGGTGGAGTTTCAAACTCATTGGAGATGAAATTTGACCTATCTTTTTGAGCTAGAGTAAAAAAGATACAGATTACTCAGCAGATGAGTATATTTGATAGATAAACTCAGATTTATAGACTCTGATGTTACTGCATTTTGGTCTCATCAGTGATTCCACTCTTGCCTTAGGTGGTAGAAATAGAAACATTCCTTACTGTGTTTTGGTCTAAAACTGAATACTGAATGTCATCTCTCTACTGCATTGAAAAGAAAGCTACACTGACACATATGGAAAGTAAGATAACCTTTTACGGCTATTTTTTCCATGGGAATTTATCTTATTTCTCACATGTGTAAGTGCAGGTCATTCAAGAGAAAGATGGATTGGCATTAAAATTTTAAATTTTCTCGGATTGTCACGCTAAGTCTATGTCATCGCAACTCCAGTTGTAGTTCAAGGAAATTCCAGTAGGTGTCGCGGCCGCACTGTCTTATGCAGGCTTAGCGCTCCAGCAGACGTAGGCTCCACACCGCGCTGCGAGCCCTGCCCTCTGAGCTCTCGGGTAAGCGCTCTGCTCACTCAGAACCATGGCTGTCCTCAAAGAAAAGCTCGAAAGCTGGGGCCCTACTTCAGTTCCTCAGATTTTGGAGCCTCCAGGGAAGTATATAACCAAGTTACTAGTCAGCCCACCTGCTGAAAAGAGCAAGTCGGTAATGGTCCCCTAGTGATGTAAACGGGTGCATGCAGCTCTGTAAAAACAACCCACCCATTCATTATTTCTCCAGCACCTACAAGGTGACGGGCTCTGAGGACACCAAGATGTATTCCTATCATGTCATTGTGACTCCACATCCGTACATGAAAAAGTGTAACGCTTGAAGGAATCTAAGAAAGCATCTAACACTCAAGCACAGATTTGTCACAGTCGTGGGAGAACTCCAGCCTTCACCCTCGATTCACTTTATTACCTTAGGAAATTCACTTTGCTTCCCCGAGCCTTGATTTTTTAATCTCCCCCAAGGACTGTGGTGGAGGCAGCCAATACGGTAAACATGGGACTGTTTGATGCTGCGCTAGGCCAGTGTCATTTTTTTATTGGTAACGTTGGTTGTGATGAAGAATGGCCTCCGGGTTTCCATCTAGAGCTCATCTCAACAGATCAAACCGTAATACACTGTGACTGTCGACTCCATTCCTTCCTGCGCATGTATTTGTATGGTTACATCAGTCTATACGTCCATCACTGACTTTTTCTTGTCAGTCTTACTGTAAACGCTCGTGGTCAGGAACTCTGAGATATTTAGCTCCTTTGCCAAAACATCTGGCGTAACATCTGGCAAGTGTGGTTGCTCCATAAATGTTTGTAAAATAAATATTGTTGAATAAAGCCCAGTACCACATTTTTAAGGGAATATTTCCATTCTGTTTATCCATTTGATCCTCGGTGTCATCAAACCAGGTAATATCCAGGCATTCTGGGGGAGATTTGGCATCACTGCAATTCTTAGATACTTTCTTAATGGGTGCAAACCAATCAAGACACATTCAATACAAACAAAATATGCTCAAGGTAGTGTACTGTGTGCTACGGGAGATAAAAATGATTGCATCACCATCAAGAATGTTAACGCCTGAGATGAGAAATATTGCAGAGAGAGAGGAAGTTATGTACCAGGAATGTCTGGGAGAGACAGCTAAATCTCAGCTGAAATGCAAGCATCCACTTCCGTGGTTCAGAGTTGCATTCAGAAGGCGGTATCCAGCCAGGAACCACGTTTCTCACCAGACTGGCAGACGACGCTATATGATTAGCTCTTTTCCAATAGAATACTTTTTAAAATGCACATCTGTCACTTCTAGATGGAGGTGCTTTGGTATCTGTGTTCTGTTGGATGGATACGGAAGATTCCAAGGCCTTTGGGGCAACTTATAGGAGAGCGTGATGGAAGGAATCCGGCTTCCTGAATCACCGTTCGGGGAAAAGACACCAAACGTCTGTCAAGCTGCACTATGTCATGAATAAGAAGCAGTGGAATCTAGGGGGAGGATGTAGCTCAGTTGGTAGAGTGTGTGCTTAGGATGCCCAAGGTCCTGGGTTCAATCCCCAGCACCTTTGTTAAAATACATAAATAAACCAAAAAAAAAAAAAAGTGTGTGGTGAAGATAAAAAAAAAAGAAAAAGAAGAAAGAAGTAATGGAATCTAAAAAAATTGCACAAATGAACTTATTTACAAAACAGAAACAGACTCACAGACATAAAAAGACAAACTAGTGGTTACAGGGTGTGGGGAAGGGGGTGATAAATTAGGAGTTCAAGATTTGTAGATACTAACTACTATATATAAAATGGGTAGAAAACAAGGTCCTACTGTTTAGCACAGGGAACTATATCGAATATCTTTTAATAACCTATAATGTTAAACAATATAAAAGGGATATAATATATGTATAACTGAACTCACTATGCTGTATACTAGAAATTAACACAACATTGTAAGTCAACTATACTTCAATTAAAAAAAAAAGAAAGAAGCTTCTCTTGGGTTAAGCCGCTGAAACTTTGGGATTGATTGGTTAGAGCAGCTATCATTATCCCCACTGGGCACTACACGATTTTGCAATGAAGAGGGCTAACCCCAGATACTTTGAATTCAGAGGAGGGAACAATCCCTGTGCAGCTAAGCAGGAGAAAAGCTTCCTTCAGTAGATGAAGTCAGCATTGAGACGTACAGAACAAGAGTCATAGCCCCTGGGGAGAAACTGCACAAGCAAGGATACTAGGCGAGAGACTGATGATGGACAGAGAACATGCTGAGTAGGTAAGTTGTTCCAGAGGGTCCTGACTCCAAAGTCTGTCACTAAGCATTTGATTCCTCACTCAGTCTTTAGCTCGGCTACTGTCTTCAAGTCATCATGACTATTGTCTCTAAGTTCCTATGGGCAGTAAGCTATTAGATCCACACCCAGACAGGGCCTCTATTACAAGGACCAGACAAGGCATTCTCTTAGCAAAGCCGGAGCATTAGATCTGAAAGAGTTGAGTCTTGCCAGCTGCATAGGAGGATGAGGCTCCTGTTTAAATTGCAGTTTTCATTTGCAGTCCCTGCTGTTACTGAAGGCACAGTTGGACCTAAGGATGAGGACTCAGAGTCCCTCAGTAAAGCTGGGATGGAGCAGGCACTTCCTGCTGGAGATTCTTTTAGAGCTGGCGTCAGGAGCCGAAAGGCTTTCTCATAGTCTATGTGGAGATCCTACCACGCTTTCACGAGGACCGAGATGATGTATTATTGTCTTGGTATTCCTCTCTGCCCACAAGCAAAAGTTTGACCTTAATGGAAACAAAATTATAGATGGAAAATTAGAACAGGATGAGATGACAGCTCGTATAGTTTAGCATGCTGATTTTGGGTGGAGTCATTTATTTTCTTAATTGAGAAGTGAAGATTTATAAGTGATACACTCAATTAAAAGTAAGAGCAAATCGGATACCAGACTCCTATTAAACATTAAATTAGTTAGCTTTCCCTTTGTTACAAGTGACTAACTTAAGAAAAAGAAAAGGAGTGAATGATAAACATACTAGAATTTCTTCTAAAATGCAGGGAGAAGAGAGTCAAGTTCAACTCTGACAAGTAAATCACCGGAGTCTTTTGTCTTTGCTATTCATCTGTTTTTGTCCAGAATTGTTTTCTCAGTTTCCTTGTATGTATGATGGGAAATAACTGCTGTCAAGAGATCTCAAATTTATGTCAATTCAAGAGAATAGACAGACAATTCTGAGTTAGAATCTCTTAGTCCCTACCGCAAACAAGAGAAAGAATTGGATTGGAGCAATGAATTTTGGCCGAGGTGGGAGGGGACGAGCTCATTGTCTGAAGTGGAGCTGGGGCAATTCATAGAAGAGAAGGGGAGACAACTTCCAGAAACGGTGAAGTTTCTCATATAGGCAAAGCGATGCTAAGTGACGCAGGCAAGGAAACATACAACTAGTTAACGTAGAAAGAGAACAAAATACCAGAGATGAAGCGGCTTATGCCCAGAAATACAGTCACTCAATGGAAGAGAAAGGACTGGAGCCAGCTTCTTAATCCAGGGCTATTTATTAAATATTTATTTCTCATCATTTCAATCCTCAGGGAGTATCTTTGCCCCTAAAACTATTCTGGAAAGAAATCTGTATCAAATGTTCAACTCTTGGCATATAATCCCCCCTGAGATTCTAAACACCAACTCCAGGGTCATTTCAGACAATTTTTTGTTCCTAGGTGCTGTTTTACCTCTTTCTATTTTATGTAGACACTGTGTATATTGATCAACATGGATGGTCTCCTGTCAAAATGATTGCTTGCTGGACTTGTCAAGGCAGATGCCAAATTGTACAGTTTGGTACAGATGATGCTTTGGAAGTTGGGAAAGGCTTATTCATCACTAGGTTGAATTCACACTGACTTCATTTGCTAAAAACAAAGCAATGAGTGAATCCCAAGTGTGGGTCATAGTTTACCGTCTTCTGAATTTCGAATTTCCCAGACCAGTGGAAAAGTTGATGAAAAACAGCAACAACTTAATCAGCAAAACTGACATTTCTGTCTCAGCCCTGGTCATGATGTGTGACACCTCCAAAGGTCTGAACCCAAAAGCTTACATCAGTATCTTAAGTTTGAAAATTTCTTCTCAAAATGATGGATTGATTGAATGTAATCTATTGAATTCCATACAACTTATGTATTTGAATGATGACCCAATGGGTTGTATAGACCTGCAGGCCAGGGTTGTCCATGGTGTTCCTGGAGACAATCCAGACCAGGGGCTCTCTTGGTGCTCAGAAGCCACTCTTCTACAAGCCCCAAGAGAGACTCAATATTAACTAGTAGCAGAATTTTGTGATTGCCTCTCCAAAATCCAACTGCCTCACAAAATTGGAATTTGAATTGTCACCAAAGGGTTTACTTTGATCCTAAAGTAATATTCCTCCTGACCAAATTTCTTGATAAATATAGTTTGTTATTGTTAATAATAATTGGAATGGATCAAGGGAAAATATCTCATACATATTTAATTCAGAGGCCCCTGCTGAACACTCTGCTAACCAGCTTCTCTCTGGGGTGGATAGTTTTGTTCGTGTCTTTTTTCACTTTAATTGCTAGTCACCCAGTCTTTTTGTATCTACAGCTGGACTGATTGAGTTAGGTATCCAAACACTGCGGGTAAACTGAAGGCTAAAATTGTCGGTATTTTGCAGTTTGAAGATTTATATATTCTCTTTCAAAAGACTCTTGTCAAGAAAAAAATTATTTTATGGTTATGAAATGTATTCATCTTAGAAATTCCTGAAGATAAAGGAAAGTAAAACTTAGAAAATTGAAGTCACCCAGAATCCACAAACCCCAGAGTAACCACTCAGAATATTTTGAATATTATCCCTTCAATCATGTGTGTGTGTGTCTAGAAATTTTCTTTCTCCTCTTCTCTCTTACCTGTACGCCTCCCACCCAGGTGAGAAAGGTTTTGAGTATGATGTCCAGAGGTAGTCAATACTGGCGAAAAGAACTGCTTGTTTGCCTTGTGGATAATTCATTCTGAAAAAAAAAAAAAAAAAAAAAAAAAAAAAAAGCCAATGAAACCTAAAACCCTCCTAAGCAATGCAGAGCTACTTCTTCTGGGCGAGCCAGATGTAATATCCAGAAAATAAAGAACCGTGTGCCATTTCTCTAGGATGGAGCAGGACTGCCAGGGAAGGGAGAGAAACATTACAAGAAATAAAGATTCTCAGATGCGAAGGAAATATTAGCTGCCCTCCAAAGTAGGTTCACCATTATAAGAAAGTGAACTTTACAGAAAAGGAAATTAATAGGCTGTATCATCTTCTGGGCTCCGGTACATGTGTACTTGGGTACAAGTAAATTTGTTCTTTTTTTTTGGTCACGGACCGGACTTGGGGTTGGGTTGTCAACTATCGTCAGCGTAACTAAGGCGTATGGCATACATGTTCCATAATCAGAATTATTCTTAGAAGACCTTTCCATCTAGCCTTTTGAAAGTTAAGATTATATTGTAAGCACTGCCACCTCAGTAAATATGTTTTAAATATGACTCTTTTGAAGAGTGTATCATATTCTATCAAGTGATGCCTCATTGTTTATTTAACTGATCCTTTCATGTTGATTGTTTCAGTGTCAACATTTTTCAATTATAAATATACCTACAAAATATACCAACTTTGTGTGCACTCATGACTGTCATTTTTACAGTAATTTCCAAAAAGATGAATTTTGGGGTCAAATGTTAAGGACATTTTAAAAGTTCTTGATTAGTATTACTTGACAAAAAACAAATCTCTTTCCAGAAAAGTTCCATTTTCAGGGGAGAGGGTACAGCTCAGTGGCAGAGCACATGCTTAGCATACACGAGGTCCTGGGTTCAACCCCCAGTACCTCCATTAAAATAAATAAATCAATAAACCTAATTACCTCCCCCACCCAAAAATGATAAATAAATAAAAAGTTCCCATGTTCACTCTCATTTATTTGTTAGTGTGAAAGTTGATGTAGAACAGATAAGTGGAAAGGGACCTGCATTCCCACTGAATCAGATTTTTTAAAAATAGAAACATAACCAAAATCATCAATGGACCTTAGCTCTAATAATTTAAAAAGTACAGTTGCCTGTTGAAAATGTATTTTATTATCCAAAGGAGAAGGAAGCAGAAGCTAGAGGTAATGATACACTTTGGGCGAGTCATTGTGATTTCTGATTAGGAACTCAGCATCTCAGAGCGCCTTCACTCAAAGGCGGGAGCCCTTTGACAGCTGCTGTTGAGCATCTCGCCTCTGGGACCAGCCCCTAATCTTCCCGTCATGGATTCGCTCCGTGCTCGCGAAGGGGTCTTTCACGTGAAACCTGAAAATGAACATGCCCCGTATCTGCGCTGCATTTCCATCTAATCAAACTCCCTTTGTGCTACTCCAGGAAATGCATATTAAAATAGAAATATCTCTGTTGGTTCATTTACTGTTATCATCCCCAGCCAGATGGGTTAAATAACTTTTTTTCAGAGCGTTCTGAACGTATCATTGGGAATAGGTAAATAAAACAAAGGGCTTTAGACCTGAATGTCAGCAAATCTTTCCTCGCCTGCAGAAGGAGTTATTTATGAGACTGGTTCCCCAAACAGAGCAAAGGAAATCTTACTGCTTAAGACAATTGAAACTAGATTGTGAGAACAACCCCTTACAGTCAGAGGCTGTGACTTGTGACAAATACTGTATTTCTTTCTCCCTCTTTCACAAAAGAAAGCTCTCCAAAGTAACTACCCTAATAAATCTGCTTCTCGTTTTGAACCCTGAAGTTGCTCTAAGGTGCATAAAGTATGCTGTGGTTAAGATTCTCTGTACACACACACACACACACCCCACATCACACACTCTCATCAGTTACATAGTCAGGCAAACATAACAAATACTCCCAAATGCTAACTGGTCCAGTGACTTCAGTTCCTTGAAAGCTTCTTTCCTTTAGAAGCTGCTGTGTCTGAGCACTTACTAAAGTGTGTGTGTGGGGTTCTTGGCAACAGCAGTGTTACTAGTAGATAGAAAGGTAGAGGATTTGAAGGAGAAAATAAAGCAAACAAACAAACAAACAAACAAAACTTCCCTTCATCCTGGTTTATTCTTATCTGCCTTCCTTTTACGCTGCTTTTTATTTACTTATGTTCCTGAAAATGACATTATTTCAAGTTGCCAGTGATTAAGGTGATCATTTCATAGCCTAGGATGGGAAACTGAAGGCTTTTGCACCATACACGTTAAATAATTCAGATGTTCAGTGTATTTTGTAATACTTTTTTTCTTTTAATGATGCATTTGTCAAAACAAATTTGGGTTTCCCTTACTGAACTAAATTTCCAAGAAGCAAAAAAAAAAAAAAAAAAAAGAAAGAAAAAAGAAAAAAAATCCCTTAAAACTTCCACTACTGAAAACCCTTTGCAATCGGCTTGTTCGCGCCTGGAAGAGGGAAAACCCGCAGCGCCTTTCTGCCTTCTAAGCGGGCTGGTGTCCGGCGAGCTCTCCGTTTTCTTCACTCTTTTTTCCTTTGCTCCCTTCTCTGCCTGTCCCCTCCCTTTCTCTCCCCCTTTCTTCCTCTTCTCCTAGGCGTTCCCCTTCTTTTCTTTCTCTGTAGCGCCTCCCTCCCTGTCCGCTCGCCCTCCTCCGCCTTGCCCGAGCCCGGCGAGGCCCAGGCGGCAGGTGCCGCTCCGCGGCTGCTCGGGGAGCCCCGGCCCGTGGGAGCGCGGGGCCGGGAGGAGAGCGCGGCCGGCCGGGCCGCGGCTTCCCGAGCCCGTTTCCGGCGGGTCGCACTGGGTGAGCCCCGCCCTTCCATCAGGGGCTTGCCCCATCCCCCGCTCTGGGGGTTCAGGAATCGCTGCTCCTCCCTCCGCGAAGAGGGGTGGTAATAGCCCCCTGCTGCTACCAGCACTGAGGTCCGTCCTTAATGCTTTTCCTAAATCTCGCTCACATGACATCTTTGCAAATTAAGTAAAATCTCGTTATTAAACTTTCCTCAAGTAACTCAGTTTTAGTATGTTGCCTGTTTCCTTTTGGGCCCCTAACAGATAATGCTGGGTAATTATTGGCTTCTGTCTATCCATATTAAGTACATATGCATATGTATGGGTGAATATATGACATACATGATGGACTCCACTCTGATCAACTCCTCTTTCAACCCGTGTCAAAGAGAAAACGGAGACGATGTGGAAGAGCCTCATGTCTGACCAGTTTAGATCCAAATATTACAAGTTTCCTTCTCAAACTGAAGGGTTTTGTGTTGTTTGGGGGAATGTCCAGGTTGTTATCAATCAGCTGTTTTTTGTTGTTTCCCTAATGTTCGATTGTAATAATAGGAAAGCTTGGTTGGTCAGTCAATTAACCAACATTTATTGAGCACTATGCCGTGCTAACCACGTTCTAAGAGTGCAGAACTCAACACGTAACAAGACAGGCAGAATCTCCACCTACAAGGAGATTGTTTTATAGGATTGCAATATATAAGTCAATAAATCAGTAAAGAAAATTATTAAAATTCTGGTCAGTGCCACAATGAAGATACAATAGGGTGTCTTGACAGAGAGTTACTACGACAGGAGAGGTTGTTTCGTGTAGGAAATCAGATCAGAGAGGTTCTCCTTGAAGAAGAGATGTGAATTCAGACCTGAATGATGAGACGAAGGCTGTGGTGTGGGAAGAGCACTCAGTGTAGAAGGAACCGTAAGTACAAATGCCATGAGATGAGAATATTTCTGGTCCATTTATGACACCAAAAGAGCACATGGATGAGTGAAAGTAAACCAGAGGAGGAAGGGAAGGAGACGAGGTTGGGGACATTGCAAAGCGGGATAATGGTAGGTCATGGAAAGATTATTTTGTATTCAAAGTGTATGTGGAAGCCACTAGCAACTGTTACGTAGCGGCGTATGATGGTCTGATTTACACTTTAGAGAGATCGCTCAGGCTGCTCAATGCAGGAGGGACTCTGTGTGAGGGAGCGAGTGTGGAGGCAGAAAAACGACTTCAGAGGTTATCGTGAAAATCTAGGAAGAGATCATGGTGGCCTGGGGAAGAGTGGCTGCAGTGGATGTGAAGGGATTGGATTCAGAATTTAGTTTAAAATTATACCTGATTGATGGATTGGATGAAGGGATGGAGGGAAAGGGGAGTCTAGAGTGACTTCTAAGTTTTTGTCCTAAGACATTAAGTGAATAATGATGGTGTTTACTTAAATAGATAATACTTACTGAAATGAAATTGACACATTTGGGGCAATCAGCTGTTTGGTTTATGCCATGCTGAGTTTGATATGTCAGTTAGACACCATCAGATACTGAGCAGAAAGCTGAATGTGCGTGGGGCCATGATCTTTTAGTTCTTAGATCTCTGATCTCTTAAATTGAGGCATAGAAAGCAAAGACAAGCATAAAGTATGACATAACTGGAAACTTGCATCTTAGCCAACTGCCCTGTAGACCCCTTTTTAGAATGTCTAAGAAAAGACTGATTCAATTCTCTGATAAGAATGTGTGAATTTTACTTTTTTGGAATTCAGTTTGACACTGAATGTGGATGGCTTATAGTAGAATGAGCATATGTTCATACGTTAGCATGATCTGTCCCTTTATTCTCTGATGTCCACGAAGTAACCTCAGGTAGGAATAAACAATGTGTCTAATACTTTAGTCTCTCTAAATTGACCAGAAGCTGCGGGTTAGAATCCATCCCTTTCCAGAAATTCTAATCTTTTCATTGTTTAGTATTTACCCTCAAACATCCTGAGCTACTAAATCTGGAAGTGTCTTTCTTGACTAATGAATTTAAACCTATTGAATTTGGAAGTTTCCGGTGAGCCTGACTTGCTGAACTTTACTCAGGAGACAAAACTTCACGGGTCTTGTATCAGAAGGGAGGTCACCCAATCTGAAACACTCACCGTGCATGCTGAGAACCTGAGATGAGTGAGGTTTAATTACCCGAGCTCTCCCAATGCGAATTATCAACTGAGTCTAAAACCCAGGTCTGCCAGTTCCTGGTCCAGTGTTATGTTTATTTCCCTTCAGGATTATTGATTTATTCATCTGTCACACATTTTTGGAAGCTCCCAATGTATTACACACTGAATCAGCTGCTTGAAGATTTAAATAAATCAATATGGCCCCTATATTTAAAGTCACTTAAATTTAGTAAGTGAGTTAATGTTAAGTAGAAAAGTTTTGGTACAAGACACGGTAGTTGTTATAATAAAATATGAACAAAATTTTGTAAAATCCTAGAGGGAGTTGAGACTTATTCTGCCTTGGGGCTTTGGAAAATCCTACACAGAGGCTGAAATATTTATGCTGGATCTTGAATAATGGCAAAAAGTTGCCCAGGCAGAAAAGTGAGGGAAGACTATTTCAGAAAGGGGGAACAACAGAGAAATTCAGAGTGTGCCTGGGGTATGATGGTGAGGAGTGAGATTGGACGTGTGAGTTGGGGGCCAGCAGCACAAGCCTGGTAGCCCCATCTAAGGAGTTTGAAGTCCACCCAGCAGGCCAGAAAGAGGCCCGGAGCTTTTAAAGCAGGAGAGCACTGTGTTCAGATTTGTTTTTAGCTGCTTTGGCAGCAGACTTCGGATTGGGCAGAAGAAAAGAGAAATTACTAAATGGGGTGGTGGGGTGATATTTACAGAGATGTTTATACCACGTCGAGCGATGCGGTTGCAATCCTGGAAATGTTCTTGTGCTTCTGTCACGGGTGCCTTCATAATTTTATTCAAAATCACGTACTGAGAGCTTACGAGGCAGAAAGCAGCAAAGCAGGTAGGACTTTGGTCTGGTCGCACTAGGAATTTTCCATCTTTATTGCGCAGCACCCTGTGAGGGGAGAAGAGTGAAAGAGATTCAGGGTAGAGAGAGACGGCCATTGGAGGAATCAGAGTGGCTTGTTGAACTAAATAAAATTTGACCTGACAGGTGATGGATGGATAGGGCTTTTAAGAGTAAAGGAACGCACACATTCTGACCAAAATGTCCTCTCTCTCCTGTCTGCTAAAATGCAAACTGAAAGTGGAGACCGGAGTTTCTATTCATAACATTTCCCTGCCATTTTCATCTTGGAACGCAGAATAAAACAATGGCTTTCTAATGAGACCAACCTTGGCCGTGTCTGTAACAAGCCAGAGTTCCCGACTGAAAATTAAAGGAGGTGAAAATGCAACTGCTTCTGTTGGGCACGTGACAGCAGACAATACGATGTGTGCGCTCATTGAGTTGACTCGCTCCTGGGACAGCGCAGAAATTCAGCCAAAATGCTTGACTTGGAACTCTAAGTCATGCACTAAACCTGATTTTAGAGAATTCAGCCAGTTTTTCCTTCAAGGCTTCCAACCAGCAGTCAAAAGCTTAAAACACAATCTCATTGTCTCTAGCTGTTTTGAAGTTCCCTCCAACAGGTTGGCCTAGAAAGCTTTATTTCATTATATTAGTAACTCAAATTTAATGTCAGTTAATGTCAGAAATACAACCCAAATCCTAATTAATTAATGAATTAGTAAAATGAAGCCTGCCCCATCTATATATAATTTCTTGCAGCTCGTTCTGTCCTGTGGGTGAATATTCCAGAGAAGCAATCCTGAAAAGAACATAAAGTTCTTGCCAGTGCTTTGCTGGTTTTTGTGTCTCTGAAAGGACATTGTTGTCACCTGTTATATATGGCCATAAGCAAGCCCCCCGGTGACATAGCTGGAAGGCAAAGAAAGAAATCCACTGAGCCTTTCTACAACAGTAAGGAAGGTGCTGAGACAGAACAACAAAGCCCAGCCAGTTAGGATGGACCAGGACAGGAGGGCCTTCCCTCTTCGTTACAAGCGCATCTGGCCTGTGTCTGTGGCTAGGGCATATATCTGGCAATATCCTCCCTTCTAATGCTTTGCAGATCCAAGGTATATTATCATACCCTAAGCCTGAACTCTCCAGGGAAATTATGTCAAGCCCTAACCAAGGAAGCTGGATTGTAAAAATCGCTGGAGGAACCAGCTGTCTGGAATTCACCATTCGGAAGTGAGAAACCAGTTACCAAAAGGTGGCACTGTGAGACTGCAGGATGGTGATGAACTGCCGAGCTTTATTCTCGAGTCTCGGGAAGATGTGCTCAGCGTTTGCTCCTGAGGGGAAGAAAAGCAGAGTAGAACTCAGCTTTATTTTTAGAACTTATCTCTGTGCACTCAGGGTGGACCTAAAGTTCTCATAAACTAATCTTCCCAAGTTATTACGCATACACAACACATTCCTGATGTGGGCAGGAAACAGACTAATTTCTATAAAGCCCCTGTGTCCCATGTATTCTGTTGACCTGTGCGGTAGTGCTATTTCAGAAGAATAGATTAAATCAAGATGACTTATCCTTTAAAAGAAGTACGATTTGTGCAAAATACTGAGAAATGATTTAGTAGACAGTTGGCAATATTAATCTGGGCAAATAGGGGCATAAAACTGAAACTGTTATTCAACTCTCACCTAGAATGTCTGAGATTACACCTTTTACAGAGTGAGATCCCATTGCTGAGAGCGGCTTTAAATGCCAGGAGGCGTTCTGTGTTCACAGCTGAGCTCACAACCACATTTTAGAAGTTCTGCAGAGCGACAGAGAGGCAGACACGCCTCGCTGTGTCCTTGTGATTGAATTTCTCTGTTGTTCACTTCTAACCAAGGATTTCATGGGATAAACATTAAAGCGTCTCTTCTCATTTATGGCGAAGAAGAACACATTCGCCTGAAATATGATTTCCCAAGGACCAAATACGATGTGTACGTTATCGATGTGCCAGGTTCTGAGAGAGAGATGCGGAGAACCCAAATTCATTCTCCTTGAGCCGATTCCAAAAACACACACCGACTACGAGACCTTGTGATATATTTCGGGTCATTACCATGGTAGGATCGCATTCTATTGAACTAGGTGTCTTTTACAAACCCAGATTTCTGGTCTATTTAAGTCCCCATTGTCAGTTTTTCTGGCTGAAGTTCTTGGAAATGCATAACCTCAGGACTTGAAAGGACTTGAACAATAGCTAACGTTTCTTTCACTGTGGCTTGTTGTGTCTGTAACAGCGCTACGTGCTTTACATGCATTAGCTTTTTTACTCTTTATGATAACTCATTAGGCTGATCCTTATTTTGCAAATAAAGAAATAGAGGCTTAGAAAAAGTTCAGCAGTAAGAGGCAAAGTCATGGATTTGAAACTAAATCTAGATGCTTCTAGAGCCTGTTCTGTGCTCCACCAGTTTCAGGACCTGATAAAGCATCGTGTTCTCAAGCCCAACATTCCACAAATATGTTCACCCAGATATGTTCACTTCCACGACATGCCCACTGAATGCTCACCAGTATCCAAATTCAAGAGACTCTCACTTCCTTGTGAACCAGATGTTTTTATCTTTCAATGGTTCCCCCTGTTGTAAACCCAGATAGTCACACTTTCAAAGAAAGGCAGACTCTTGAAGTAGAGATGAGAGATACATGAACAAGTCCAGAGCCGTGAGGAGGTGCGGCTCACAGCCTCCACCCACATTACTTGGGACGTGTGAGTTCCTGCAGCCGATCTGTGAAGCCGCAAAAGCTGCAACAGGTGGTACTTTGGAAGGTATTCCTTTCTGAACTGTCTGGCCCTCTGCTAGGAACCCTGTGAGGCTCCCGGCACAGGGAGGGCCCTTGGCGTGCGGGCTGAGTTGGAAGAGCAGTAGGGGCAGATGTGTGCAGAACAGGTGTCCTTCCATTGCTTTTGCAAATACCTGGTTTTCCACAGGTGAAGACTGGGTCACAAAGCCAACGATTGCTCAAGACTGTGTAGGAATATAATTCTCACAGTCCTCTAGGCAGACTGCAAGGCTGTAATAAAAAGGCGTAAGTGTATACTTAGAAAATTATCTTCTTTTTTCCTCTCTTTCTTTGTATGGCTTCAAAATCAGGAATATCAGATCATATCCCACGTAAGATGGCCAAATAAACCACATGCCACACATTTAAATTTGAATTCCTGACCACCCAGTCTTTACCATGAATAATCGATTTTTTTAAAAATTGATAGTTGAGGATCATTGTAAAGTTTGGAGAAATCTCTATGAAGTTTTCTTTGTATAAGATGTATAAAATTTCAAGGAATTTTAAGTTAGCTTATACACTGACTAGTCAGAAATGATATTTTAATTGAGACACTCATTAACAGCTACCCACGGGCGTACTTCTGGAGACAGGCACCCCGGGATGTGGCCAAGCAGGAAGACACCTCTAGCCCAGAACTCTGGTGTACGGTGCTGGTGAGTTGGCAGAATGGGCAGCAGAAGCATCCCTGAGCACCACTCCTGTCCCAGGACCGCTCACCACGATTTAACAACACACAGGAGTGCCTGCGAGACGTCTGGACACATCCCCACCTCCCACCGAACCCATACGGACTACATCCGGACTCAAATTCCCCTGAGCCAGATCCCTAAAAGTGGCCAAGGCCCTCCTACACAAATGAGCAGGAGGAGAAATGTGATGCAGTGGAAGCCAAAGCGAAAGAGACAGTGAAAATAACTCACAGTTAGAATGTCTTACTTTTGTACATTTCACCAAGATATATGAGCGTGTGAACCCATTGACAGGGTCCATCCCAGAACCTTGTATGTCCAGGAAGGGCCTGAAGTTGAGCTTCATAAGATACATTAAATCCACTTCCCTCCAATGTTTGGCAGCTGATTATGACCCAGAGCACGCATTTTGTACTCAGCCTGTCAGCCTTGTGTTATCAGTGATCTGGGCAGTCTAGAAATACATGTGACATCTTGGCATTGAGATCACAGGCTCTTTTGAGGGCAGAAATCATGGTAGTTTTCCACTTTATTTTTTTTCCTGTGCTTGATATGGAGCCAATCATTTTCAAAATGTGTGCACACCCGTGTACCTGCATTTATATATTGAGGTACAGTTTACATGACAAGTCACCAGGGTGATTGTCCCCTCTTATGTCTGAATCTCAAAAATCAGCATGGTGAACAGCTTCTCATCAGAACATGAACTTGGAGACACATCTCGGTTGAAGTCCCCACTTTTCCCTGGAGTGGCAGTGCATTGGACCTTTCTGTATGTTTCCTCATTTGAGAAATGAAGTTGATGGAGTTGATCACAGCCTCCCAGTATTCATTCCAGAACATTATGAGGAGCACGTCCAGGGCCCTGTGTATGTCAATGATTATCCCACTCTTGTTTTTTGGGCTTAACTTCTTCTAAGACAGAAAAAAAAATTAACTCTTTGACACTTCTGGGCACTATTAGTGAATTAAAACCGTGTTCCCTTTGTGTTCCATATTTTATAAAACAACGAGGGGAAGAGGAAACAGGGTTATGTCTCTTTCTGTTGAATGTTCAAGGAGCGTCATGGTGGACATTAAAACCAAGAGTTGACCGAAGCAGTGGTTCTCTAAGCGACTACGTGGACCTTGTAGCATGCTCACTCCCAGGCCAACACGTGCTCACTGAATCAGCACCCTTGGAGGTATAGGCGTCATTCGGATCATCAGCCAGACTTGAAAACAGCTAGTCTAGGTGGAAGATAAATAGAGATGCCCTGGTAAGTGCTAAGTCTTAGCTGGTAGATACGTATGTTGATTGACCCCTCTTCATCGCCATGTCTTCCTCTTCCGGCAGAGAAGGGCCACGGCTCCCAATGTAAGTACTGTTAAGTTTCTTCATTTCTCTCATATTATATTCTGACCAGCCAGAGGAATTGGGAAATTTTTTAAAAATAAAGAAAACACTTGAGATGCAGGCAAAATCCATATTCACCCACCCATCCAACTACCAGATCATACAGAGAAAAAACTCTGCAGCACGCTGGTGCTCTTCACATGACTTCCTAGGTGTCAGCCTGGTGTTGAGTTTGAGTCTTTGAAGCCATGCCATGCATCCACCCACACTGGTCTCCCGTAGGTCACTCGTGACTCCTGTTCTCCTAAACCCAACTGACATTCTTCGGTTCTCACTGTATCTGATAGTTCAACGGCACCCAACTGAGCTAATGCCCCTTTCCCTGATACATTTCTTCTTCCTAGGCTTCTGGGAGCCCACATTCTCCTGGTTATCTCTTATCTCTCCAGATACACTTCTTCCTTGCCAGGTCCTCCTCCAGTTTGGCCTCCAAAGTTGGAATTCCTCAAGCCTCAATCTTGAAACTTTTTCCCCTCTTAGTCTACACTTTCCCTCAGAATGATGCATTCCATTCTCTTGTTTTCCATTCCAATCGCTTCGACAAGGATTCAGAACTAATATCTCCCACTCTGCCTCTTTCCCAGCTCAGTAAATGTCATCTATTCACACACAGGGGCTTACGAAAGAAAACAGAACATTCTTCTTACCATTCTCTCTCCCTCCCCACCACATCTTACTGATTTTTGCCCCCTGGATGTCTCTCTAAACCATCTTTCACTTTAGCTCTACCATCTTCATCCGAACCCAAGCCACAACGTCCGTCACCTGGATTGCAACTACTTGCTATCTTTGCTTCCTCTCCTTGAACTCCCAGTCCTGTCTCCAGTCTCCATGGAGCAGATAAAAGAAATATTTAAAGTTTTAAATCGTATTTTCTCTTCTACTTAAAAGGCTTAATTTAAAGGGTTTTTGACACTTAGAAATATAATTTTTCTGAGTTTTACTAAGGTACAAAACTGTAACAGATTAAAAGTGTACATTTTGATGATTTGGTTAGAGATATACAGTTTGAAAAGATTTCTCCTGTCTAGTTAATTAACCCATCCATCATCATATATATGTTTAAGTTCTATTCTTAGCAATTGTCAACGACACAATACAGTCATCAACTACAGTCACCACGTTGTATGTTTGATCCTCACAGCTTATTCATCTTATAGACAAAAGTTTGTCCCCTTTTACTGACTAATCCCTTTCCCACAACCCTCCAGTCCCTGGAAACCACTTTCTGCTCTGTTTCTAAGTTTGACTTTTTTTTCAGATGCCACATATAAAACTCTTCATAGAAGCCTCAAAGCCTTCACTTACCTAGCTCCTTCTTAACATTTCCTGGCTTACCTTGACCACTTCCCACACCTCGCTGTGTTGTAGCCACACCAGCCTCCCCCAGTTCCAATCCTCCTCCAAGACCTTTCCTCGGAGCTGCTGTCCCCTCTGTCCAAGGTGCCTTTCCTCCTCCCTGGAGCCACACTGTCCTCATTCTTCAGCCTCAGATTTAGTATTTCTTCCCCCGACTCTGAATGCTGTACTTCCCTCTGAACACGTGTCCATCACTTCCACACGCCCATTTTTCTTTGTATGATTATTTTATTTGACTGCAGGCTCCATAAAGACCCAGGCCCTATATGCTGGCTTACCACTGTCCAATCAGAGACAGCCAGCACCTACTGAGTATTCAGGGCCCATGAATGAAGATGAACGAACGGACGCATGAATCGAATGGGGGAAAGAGGAGCCATTCCATTGGTCACTCCTTCCCACGATAGTGTAAGCTTGGCTTGCATTCTGAGATGGTGCTGTGTTTTCTTTCCACCTGGGGTCCTGATACCTGAGCTCCCCCAGCTTCTTCTGCAGCTCTGGCCAAGTCACTCGGTTTCCCTGCCTGTTAATCAAGCCATCTGGAAAGCAGGGCATGAAATCGTATGTCCCTGACCAGCAGCAGATGTGGCAACTGAGCTGAGCTGCATTTCCTTTCAGTAACTAATTGCACACATGGTACAATATGGAGAAAAACATTATAAATCAATTAGGCTGTTAGAGCCACATTGTGCTCTGTAAATAGAGAGCGAGGCCTTGTGCTGAGAAGTGGGAGATGGGGACGCCCGATTCTCCCTGCAGTGGCCTTGGATAATTACTCACATCTTTACATTTATTCTGTCTCACCCCCTGCTCCTCCCAACCCCATCCAGGTTTCCAGGATGATTCGTTTACGGATATTTGTTAAAGGCTTTGAATTCCTGGCTGGGAAGGTGGGCTATTACTGGAGGAGGAGGGTGGTTAAGAAGTCTTGCTGACATAAAACACTCATGTAAGTATTTGATACTGATGCTCTTGTCAGTATCCAAGGTCAGAGCTGGTTGGTGCTTTGGACCAGGGTGACAGGAGGCAGTGAGGGGGCGAGGCAGCTGTGGAGTTGACAATGTCCCCACGTGCCCAAGGCTTTGGAAACATGAACATGGGCATAACAGGGATCAGGTGAGCCTGGGTTTGCGGGGAGAGGAAGGGAGAAGTGGGGGGACTTGCAAAAGCCACTTCATATTCTTTTTTCCTTCTTCCTGCTCTTCTTGTTTTGATTTTCATGGGAACTGCACTTACAGTGAAAATATCCGAATGTGCCTCCAGAGATAAAAGTCTCCAGCTTTTTTTAGCCCATAGAGGAGGGGATCCGTGAGGAAAAGAGGCCAAGACTTTTACTAGAGAGAAAGGAAATTTTTCTAAAGTAGGTAAATACGGATCCTAGACACAGCCTCTAGGAACAATTGTTCAGCGAGTCTGCAGGAAATTTGCAAAATTCATCTGGATAATTTAGATGAGAATATTGTCATGGAGCCTAAAGTTGTTTGGAAGTTGCTTCAGGCATTTGGTGATAAACTTCTCTCTAATTATGCCTGTGCTGGTTTTATTTGGTCAGACAGTTGTCCTCAAACCTGGTTGTGCTTTGAAATGATGTAAGGTGCTTTTAAACCTTAGCAATGTACTCAGGGTCTCTGAAGGCAGGGCCTGGGCATTAGCACTTTTAAAAAGCTCTCCCAGGTAATGTATTAGGCAGCAGGGAACTATAATGAAGCTTTTAAAGGCAGGAACCTTGTCTTACACTTAAGTATACATGTAGGCTAGACTATTGAACCCCTAGGTGTTAATATCCTTTATCTCAGTTTAATATTCACAATTCATCTCCTCCAGGATGTTGGACAAGCTGTCTGAGGATGCTCAGAGAGGGAAGCGTGGACCCAGAGCTGGAACTGGCTCACCTGGCCTGACAGATCCGGTGCTGGCTTCATCTGTCACCTGCTTCGGCTCCTACGCCTGATGTGCGACATAGCAAAGGCCCTCAGTGAGGACCGCATTGCTAATTAAGTAAGAGAGGATGTCCCACGTTCCAATCCCATAAGGAATCTTACTGCATCCACATCGTTTAGGTAAACATAACCCCAGACAGAGATGGAGTCCCAGACTCACAACATAGAATCTTGTTTCCTTCTAATATCCTGCCCCTGATTCAGTGTTTATCTGGGGGTGGGAGGGTCGGGACCACCGCCACTGTCTCTTTGGAGACCCAGGCCTGGGTCACAGGGTGGGGAGAAAACAGTGACTGTTTTGCGGCTCTGGTGACAGATATCCTGTGCCATGTCGCACCGCTCCTTGCAAACTCACTCCCGTATCCTGTGGCCGTCCCTCTGGGCTTGTGTCTCCAGCACGACACAGCGGCTGCAGGAACACCTGCAAAACAATCTGTGTCCTGACCTTGGCATCACCGGGGCCATAAATCACATAAGGCAGCTCACACTTGAAGCAATGGCCTGGGGATATGATGGCATTGGGGAGCAGAGACCAGAAAAGAGTAGGGGTGGAGGCCAGGAACAGGGAGAGGAAGGTTATGCCGAGAAACAATGAGAGACAGAAGGAGCTTTTTATTCTCTAAAGAAACAGGCCGCTTCCTAGACGTCACAATCCTATCGCGAAGTGGAGATTGCAGAAGGCCGTCTAGGGGGCGGCGGTGGGCGGTGGCGTCAAGTCAATATTTGATCATGAGTGATGCGGCTCACCAGCATCATTCCCTGCAAACAACTTTGAACAGGGGGGATCCTCTCCAGACAGCAGATTAACCAGCCGACACTTGAGAAATGGAAAAACCTCAAGTTACAATTCCTTCTGCTTTAACGATTCTTGACAAAGCACCATCGAACACATCCATTCATTCATTCAACAGATGGTTGTCCAGCTCCGTCCCCGTGGCCCATTGCTGCAGACAGAGCGGCTCGCAAGACCGACGTTGTCCCTGGCCCCCTGGGCTGACCGTCTAGTGAAGGACAGACATTGAACAAGAAGTGCAGCATGAGGAACAGTGTGGGAGGAAGAGAACGGGAGCACGCACCATGTCGATTATTCTTAAACACATCTTTTTGATTAAGTTCATTATAAACTTCCTTATTAACTCCATTTTTTAATTTTTGGATTTACAATGTTGTATTCGTTTCTGGTGTACAGCATGGTGATTCAATTTACATATATGTATATATGTACACATTCTTTTTCCTTACAGGTTACTACAAGTCATTGAGCGTAGTGCCCTGAGCTATACCGTAGGACCTTGTTGTTTATCTATTCTGTACATAGTAGTTTGTATCAGCCAATCCCAAATTTAAATACATTTCATATTGGAGATTGGAGGGGTTAGGTGGTCATGCAACAGGTAAAGCCGGAACCAGGACTCTACCCTGCGTACTCTTGAATACTTGTGCCCTCTTCACTCTGTGATCAGTGCCTCCCAAGCAGCTTCACTGCTTCCCAGGCTCTGGCCTGAGGCCCAGGACTGCTTCCGTCATCGTGAGCACTGCTCTGACGTCAGCCTTCGACCTGGTGCGGGCAATATACTCTTTAACAAGGCGGCCCCCGGCTTCTTGGCCCAACATCAAAGGTGACATAAGTCTGATAAACAACCACAATGTGTGCAATGAAGACAGCAACCTACAGAGAAAACCAGAGCCACGAAAGTGGGGCCAGAGCAGCCTTGCACCACGTGGTTCACTGAAGCCCCAAACTTGCTTCCTGCTGACAACTGACTCCCTCTTGGATGCAGGTCTTTTCTTTTCTTTTTTTTTTTTTTAACCATTTTAGCCTTTTTTTTTTTTTACTGCAGCAAAATATGCATAAAATGTATCATCTTGGCTATTTTTAGCAGTATGATACAGTGCGGGTAACTGTATGTAAATTGCTGTGTAACAGATCTCCGGTACTCAACTTGCAAAACTGAAACTCTGTACCCATTAGACAAAAACTCCCCTTTTCCCGCTCCCTTGGCCCCTGGAAACCACCATTCTACTTTCTGTTTCTAAGAGTCCGACTACTTTAGAAGCCTCATATAAATGGATCCATCCATCCATTCATAGTAGGTTGCTTCTGATTCTTCATTACTGTGGGTGATGCTGCAGTGAACACGAGGGGGCAAGGTTTCTCTGACATCCTGCTTTCAGTTCTTCTGCCTTTTCACCCAGAAGTGGGATTGATGAACTGATTGATAATTCTATGTTTAATTTGTCGAGGAACCTCCATACTGTTTTCCACAGTGGCTGCACTATTTGGCATTCCCTCCGACAGGGCACAAGGATTCTAACTTCTCCACACCTTTGCCAGTATATGTTTTTTCTTTCCTATAGCGGCCATCCTAATGGGTGTAAGGTGATATCTCCTTGTGGTTTTGATTTGCATCTTCCTGATGCTTTTTACTCTTGAGCATCCTTTGATATGCTTGTCGGCCATCTGTATCTCTTCTTTGGGGAAATGTCTATTGGAGTGCCCTGCCCATTTTTAAATCAGATTACTTGTGTGGGTTTTGTTGTTGTTGTTGTTGAGATGTAGAGTTTTTTATATATTCCGGATGTTAATTCTGCATCAGATATGTAGTTTGCAACTCTTTTCTCCCATTCTGTAGGTTATCTTTCTGGATGTGTCTTACTTTTATTTTATTTATTCAATTGAAAGTGACAATAAGATGTCAACTTTTAGCATTTTTACGTCTTTCTGGTTAAGTACCGAATGCCCTCATAAACAATCCTGCAAGAATCCTTTTGTACATTGATCATACAAATTTTCCCAACACAGCACACAACAGCATAACTTAAAAATAAACTATTGTCCTGTAAAACCCAATAGATTTTATTGTTTTCTTTCAGGACAGCAAATGGTAGATACTTGAAGAATATAACTTTTACTTCACAGACAAAATAATGTACATTATAAACATACTTGTCCAGGACTGGTGTGATGTCAAACAATGTGCCCACTTATCAGGTGGGAACGCCCAGAAACAGACACGGGATGGAGGCCAACTTGATAAATGGATTGAATTATTTGAACCTTTGGTTGCACATCAACAGAAATGCATTCAAATTAAACCAAAAGAGGTGACAGGAAAGAGTGTCCCACAATCCAGGGGCAGTGACGCCACCGAGTTTTGGGAAGTATTGGCTTAAATGCTGTCAGGAGTGTTTCTTTTACTCTATTTCCTCCATTCCCTGTTGTCCCTCCCCCTCCCCATCTTCCCCTCCTCTTTCCCTCTCCATCTTCCCCTCCTCTTTCCCTCTCCCCTCTCCATCGCCCTCTCCTGATCTCTGTCTCTGTCTCTGTCTGAATCTCTCTCTCCCACTCTCTTCCCCACCCTGCACTCCTCTGCTGGTTTCCTCTGATTTGTCAAACCTAAGTATTGAAAACAGGACCTTTCCCAAATGTACAGCTCCCAGATCCATACTTCTGAAACAACTAAAATCACAACAGCAGCAGCAACGAAATCTCTCCAGTTCTTCATTTAAATCGTGGAGATAAAAGATATTGATACAGGAAAAATGGGGCATGAGATAATGGTTGCATCCTAGGTCTCGGTCGAGCCCCTGGGACATGTCCCACCAAGTGAGGGTCCTTGGCTTCTCGCAGGAAGGAATTCAAGAATGAGCCACAGCGGAGTGAAGGTAGATTTATTCAGAGAGATGCACACTCCGTGGGAAGAGTGCAGACTGTCTCCAAAGGTGAGCGAGAGCAACAGAGGAGCCTAGGAGACACACGTCCCATAGGCAGAACGTGGGCCATCTCACTCAGAAGGGGGAGCAGCCATGAGGTGTGCAGTGGTTGGTTTTCGTGGGCTCAGTAACTTCATATGCTAACAAGTGGGAGGACTGGTCCAGCTTCTTTGGGGCAGGGACAGGGCTTCCCAGGAATTGGGCCATCACTCGCTTTTTGACCTTTTATGGTCAGCCTGAGCACTGCCATGGCACCTGCGGGAGGGCCGTTTCCAATGCTCATCTAGTACAGTGAGGCTGTCACGAAGCTCAAGGTCACCTGGGGCTTGACTCTTCTGCCACCCTGTTGCTAATTGCTGTGTCATTCTTTGAATGGGTGTGCCCTGCCCCCTGCCCTCTTGTGTCAGTATCACTTGGCTCGGCTTGGCCAATGTCCTGAAATGAGCAACAGTGGCCCCAGGAGCATGGTCACATTGCACACACGTGGCTTCCAGGGGCCCAGAACTTTGTCACCTGTCAGAGGGATGGGGAGAGGGCCAGAACGTTTCCTGATGTGGCCAGAAAAACATAAATATATGCATGAATATGCATTCCCAGTGTCCCTAGATAGAGCCTGGTGTTTTGGGAATGGAACCATGTTTAAGGAAATAATTAATGACTGTGTGAAGGATCAAGTGGACAAGTGACCAGTGGTCTGGATGAGCACTAAGGAGGTCTGTCAGAGCAGCAGGAGCAGAAGGGAAGGGTGGCTGTGAGAGTTTGGAGCAAAACTGGCAAACTGTGTGACCAGTTTCACGTACGAGGTCAGGAGAGAGAAAACAAGAGAGATTTCCTTTGACATCCTTTGCTATTGTGATAGTAACAGTGAGACGGGCATCGTTACTGATATCTGTCCTTATTTTATGACCTCCACTCTGTTCTATATTAAAATATGATTCTTCTTGCCCTAAACTTGTCTTATGTTTTTCCCAACTTTATGTCATGGCTAAATCAATTCCTTCCTTCTCAGTGGCCTTCACTGCAGAATTTAATAAATGTTCAAGGGCTCATTCTGACATCATTTCTGGTACCCTCAAACCCACCGAGGAAACTCCAGCCTCAGGACCTTTGCACTTGCTCTTAGCTCTGTACTGAAATGTCCTTTCCTCGGATACCAGCATGGCTCTTACCTTGCTTCCTTGGGACTCCTCGTCCTTTCTCTGATCGGTCAATCTTATCATTCCCATAACATTCTACTCCTTTACCTGGCTTTATTTTCTTCATTACTTAATATTTTACTATGTGGGAATAAATATAAACAAGTATAAATATAAGTGAATGCAATCAGGTTTACTGACTGTCTCTGCACCCGAGAATGTCAGATCCATGAGGGCAGGGATATGTCTTGTTCACTTCTATGCTTTTTACCTCTCAGGATACTGACAGGCCCATCGCAGACTCAATACATATTTGTAGAATAAATGTGGGAAACAAATGGTGGCCAGGCTGTCTCAGTTTGAAAAAAAAAAAAAACCTTGAGCTACGTATAAACCAGTAAAAGAGAAAAATTTAGCAGTGGGTAGCAATGGGTAGTAACTTTTCCCACTGTTACCTGTCTCATTTGGCTTTACCATTCCTGTGAATGGACAGACTCCTTTGCAGAATACCTTCCCCCCACCTCCTCTTTCTTACAGCATGAAATAACAGGAAGGGCAGAAGACCAGAATCAAACAGATCAGGTTTCAGATCAATGTAATATCATAACATGTGTTATCTTCTCTGTGCCTCAGTTTATCTTTACCAGAAAATGGCCTCGAATCATTTAATATATGTCATGGATTGAAAAGAGTCCTTCAAAAAGATGTGGCAATCTTCACCCCCTGTATCGGCACATGTGCCCTTATTTGGAAAGAGAGTCTTTGCAGATAATCAAGTTGAGATGAAGTCATTAGGGCGAGCCTGGAACCATCGTGACTGTGTCCTTATAAAAAGAGGAGATTTGAACACAGACGCGAACACACAAAGAGGGAGAATGATTTAAAGGCATGGAGAGAAGAGGGGCCCCTACCAGCCGATGAATGCTGCAATGACCAGAAGCTGGAGAGGGGCCTGGGGCCGGTTCTCCCTCACAGGCCCCAGAAAGGAAGCACCCGGCCAACACCTTCATTGTGGACTCCTGGCCTCTAGAGCAGTGAGGCAGCAGGTGTCTGGTAGCTAAGCCTGGTTTGTGGCGCTTTGTTTTGGCAGCCCTAACAAACACACAGTGTGCCACACAGACACACACACACACTCACACACAGAGACACACTGACACACACACTCACACGCACACACTCACACGCACACAGGCCTTGCGCCCAACACATTTAGTGTTACCGGGGATGCCCGCCTGCCCATTTTTCCTCCCTTCTCTTCCCTTCCAGAGGCCACCAGGAGCAGAAGGACCGGCTCAGTTCCAGGGACACGGAGTTGGGGCTTTGGAGGCGCGCGCTCCGGTTTTCTCAAGGCTGAAAGAGAAGCAAGACACACGTTTCCGCGAATGAGCAGGCGCTGGCCGGGAAGTCCCTACAACGGCCGGTGGCGCCTCCCTCTTGCTCAGGGCCAGATGCTGATGGTGTGCACCTCTGCACGTGGAGGAAAGCCTCGCTGACGCTGGTGAGCCATTCATGGGCCCGCATCCCAGGCTCCCCCCACACAGGCCTGCTGTCAGATGGTCTGCATTAAGTGAAACGCAGCACCCTGTTTCCATAGGAACCGGAGGCCGGGGCTCCCAGAAGCCATCACGGTCTAACGCAGAACTGAGCTCTGGAAGAGCCGGGCACTGACCCATCCGACAGTGAGCCAGCGTTACGGAGGGCGGACCACTGCCCGGCACCGTGCCCTACGTTAGAGACAGAATCCAAATGTACCCTGGAGGAAAAAACTCAGAGGTTGAGGTAGCAAGCAAAACATACGCAGTGTAAAAAACGCTGTTACCCAGCAAATGTGCAGGGCTGTTGGAGTTCACGGGATGGGCATCGAATTAAGCTTCGAGTCATGAAAAAACATTTTCTAAAGTGGGTGACCTCTGAGGCTTCAAGGGCAAGGTGGCCAGCCAGGCAGGAGGGCAAGGGGGAGGGCCAGGGGCTGCTGTTCCAGACAGGAGTGTGTGCCCTGTCTCGAGGGCGGTGGATGAAGTAAAGCCAGCTTCAGAACTCAGCTGCACTGTGGACTGGGCTCTGTGATGTGAGGCTTTCATTAACCCCAGACCTCCTCTGGCCAGGGTGTCTTAAAACGCTTGGAAGCCTCACCCATCCCTCGGAACAGCGAGCGCTGTGGGTTAAACTTCCAGCTCCGGAGAACATGAACGCTCAGACTGTAACGTGAGCCCTGACTTGCAGCAGCCTCGTCTGTCATTTTCTTGCCCTAAGCGTCACGTCACACATTCCTGCCTCCTTGCACCATCCTAAAAAATGTGTGTTACCAAGGATTGATGTTCCCTATCTTTGAACTCAGCCTAGTCTTCTTCGTATGTCATCAGGGGTGGGCAGAACGCCCAGGTCCTGCTGTGAAAGTCATTCCAGTTGTCCGCGTGGTCCATTTTCCCAGCGTGGTCGCGCTGGGTCTGCACAGAAGACGGATGCCTGGGAACAGACGTGCAAGCAGTTACTGAAAAAACTCTTGGCTGAGACGTTTCACTTGACATCCACAATTTCTGTTGTCCCTGCCCGTGTTTCAAAATGACAAACCCATCTCCACTGATACTGTGCAGAGTGCCTGTTATGTAATAGGTACTAAATGTATATAATTATATATAAATATATATAATATATGGGATATATTATAATTCTATATGGAATATGACTACATATTCTATATATGTGTGTGTATGTGTGTATATATATATATATAATAAAAGCTGAATTGACCTTCTTTTTCTTCAAATTATACTTTACCTACCAGAATGTCTTATTTACACGTGATAGGGTCTTCATAAATATTTGTTGATTGGCTAGCTAACTGTCTGACCAGTGGGCAAAAAGAAGCAATAGATTTTCCTATCACAAGGTCAAAAGTATACAAGAAAATATTGAAGCAAATTCAGCAGAACTTCCCTTCTAAACCAAAATAATAATAGTAATAATAATAATACGTAAGATTGAGGCCAAAGAAAGAAAAAACAATGTCTTCTAGGCTCTAATTTTTTTTCCTTCTTAGACTCATTTCTTTCTTTATTTCTTTGGTTCCAAGCCTGTGGACCAGAACTCGTTTGTACAACTGACTGGGAATAATAGTAAAATACATCATGACCTATTGGGAAAATATGCGCAAATACCAAACTAGTATCTGCCCTTGGTGACATAATGGGTGAGAAGTGGGGTTTTACTTCCAATTTGGAAAGCAGTGAGGAGAAGCGAGTGGCGGGGTCCGAGGTTCAGGACAACGTGCTAGTTCTGCACGGGGGTAACCAGAGCAGGACCTCGTAACCCATACTTGGATGGACACCAGATGTCTCTCAGAAACCTTTTAAAGTTAGTTTCCTACAATCCTCTCACACACGCGTGCACACACCCCTATTATACTTTGTTATGGAGAGTGTCAGGAAGTCGCACACTGTGAAAGGATTTTCCCATCTCGCAGGAAGAAGAGATCACGATAAAGAACGTTACCAGGAGGTCCATCCACAGAAGCTTCTGAGAAAAGGCAAGCTGTGGTTTTCTCACTAGCACAGAGCAGGTGAGGACACAGCCTCTGAGCCACACTCCCTCCCATCGCACCCGCCACCGTCACACAAGGGCCAGGGCAGTGCTTAGACGGGTCCCAGCTGAGACGGCTCCAGGCACCGCAAGGAGCCAGCATCCAGACGACAGGGTCGCAGGGGGAGTCCAAGCCATCCGGCGATGGACACGCACTGGGAAAACCCGCCTGAAGCTGTGCCTACCTCAACCCCACTCGTCCACTGCAGCTGGGACAGACTGAAAGCCCCACATCCTGGTCTGGTCTCGCCTCAGACTGTCTCCCATCTTGTCCCAAAACAAGGACTTAGAAAGAACTCTAAGCGTTGCTTCTTGGCTCTGAGTCAGTGTCACGTAAATCACCAGAACCTCCGACAGGCGGGCTCCTGGCCCTGGCCCTCACTCCCCCGAATCCACTCCAGGCAGCTGACGCTCCCTCTCCCAGATCCCAGTGCCCACTTTTCAGTTCAAATGTGATCACTGATTACATCATGTTGAAGGATCAGTTTTCAGTGATCTCTGGGGTATAATCTGCATATTTCAGTCTGAAACTTTGAGAATAATTTTGAAAGAGCTTTTCTTAAAGGTCACCTTTACTGGCACACCCCTGGGCTCCCGTGGCAGATAATTCTACTCATTTTTCTCCCTCGCCTCTTCGGTGGGGCACCATGGCTGAGTTCTGGCCAAGGGAATGAGGGTGAAAACTGTACACACCAGTTTCTGGACCGGCCTCCAGAATGTTCCACCCGATTTTCTCCTCTCTTTGCGCTTCAGCCAGGAAGTTGGAATGGATCTTGGAGAGAATTTCCAATGCTCTGGAGTCTGAACAGCCACCAGCCGGGGGAAATCCTGGGTCCCCAAATGATGACGTATGGGGCTGGGGACAGAACAGCCCCCTGCACCACCATCGACCCACACTGTGCACTGAGGACAAGAGGCAGACTTTGCTCCACTGAGCATCTGAATGGTCAGCATGGCTACTTACAGCAGCGGGTCTGTTGAAAAACCCCTGCCCCTTTGTAGAACATGCCCCCGACCCCGGCTCTGATCCCCTGAACAGATCTCACCATTTTCCCGGTCCCTAAGGCTATTTCTGGCCGTATGGTCCTGACCTTCCCCAGCCTGCCTCAGCTATTGCCAAGCCCCAGTTTTAACATGAGCTAATTATCTGCAATGTCTCTGTAAACAGCCTGGGCTCAAGGGAGGGCTGTGAGAAAATAGGAAACCCTCCTTCCATTGCAATCCTTTCCCTGCCGTCACACCCTTTGTTTAAACACCCACACGGTCTGGGTCTGAAAGTGCTTACTCTCTCTTTCCAAGAGCCTGATCATTTGTTATTTTTACAAATATTTCCTATTAATTTTATCACTTAGAAAAATTTGAGTTAGTTCATGTAGTTAACAATTAATAAGAATTAATTATCTGCTGTGTTCAAATACTATATTTTTAATTTACTTTTTAAAATTATACACTTAAGAGTAGATACACACACAGCATGACTCCATGAACTTGTGAGAGGTAGATGGTAAATTTGCACGGAAAAATATATTCATGTATATATTTATTAGGAAATACATTTATTTCTTAAAAATAATGTAATTCAAAATCAAAATATTTCTGTAATATTTTTATCTTACATCCTTGTAGGTATGGGATTTTCTTTAAATCTGTTTCTCCATTTGCATAGCTATTAAAAAGTTTTAAAAAAAGTAATACAGACACTTGGGACTTTCATTCCGACCAAATCCTTAAATCAATATCTCTAAGGACAAACAGTATAATTTAAAAGCTCTTGATAATTTTTCTGTGTCTTTAGGACTGAGAATCACTGTTTTCCTAGGCATCTCCAATTACTAAACCAATTGTCATAAAAATCTCAAATACAATCCTATTATGCTACTTAAAACTTATTTCAAAATGACTAAACATATTCAAGTCAAGTGTGCTCCCCATATGTGTATTGGATCAACTGTCACAAAAATTTCACAAAGTCTCAACCAGAAATTACAAAAAGGACATAATGATGAGAGACTCCACATAAGTTGTGAAAACTAATGTGATATTGAGTATAAAGTAAGTATCAAAACATTCCAAGAAATGTCTGTTGCTATGATGTGGAATCATTATCAGCTATGAAGAATTGATTGGCTTTATTTTGACCCCTGCTTTCCTACAGAGAGCATTTTTTTTTTTAAACAGCAGCCAGAGTGATCCTTTAAAAATATAAATAAAACAATGCCATTCTGCTCAACACTGTCCAATAGCTTTGCATCTCACTCAGAATAAAAATCAGAGTTCCTCCAAAGACACAAGGGGCAAGAGAATCTCCCTGGACCACCTTTTGGCAGCATTGTCCACCACTCCTTCCCTCCACACTTGGCCCTGTTGCACTAGCTTGCTTGTGTTTCCTTGAACACTCTAGACACGCTGACCTCAGAGCCTTTGCACCTGATCGCCTAGCGTGTTCATCCCACAGAACCCACCTGGCTCACCCTCTTCCTTTCTTTAAGTCTTGGTCTAAATGTCACCTCCAGAGGATATCCCTCACTATCTAAACTCCCAGCACTATTAACCTCCATCCTTGCTTCATGGCTCTCCTTAGCACATAAAATAGTCTGATAAACCATAAAAGTGTTTATTCATTTCTTAATTTATAATTTTATCCCCGCTTGCTGCTCTATTTTTTTCTACAGTATTTGTAACTCTCTGATAAACTGTGCATCTCATGTATTTGTTTTAGTAGGAATGTGAGTTCTGTTGAGAACAGGAACTTCACCTGTTCTGTGTACAACTGTGTCCCCAGGACCCAAAGATCACCGGGCACATACTACATCCTGATTAAACACTGAATTAATGAAATAGCTGTCTGTCAGAGAAGTAAATACAATTCTTTCCAGAAAGAACTGAGCTGGTCCAATGGCTGTTAGATATTTGTTTGATGCTTTGAGGTGTAATCTTATTTCCAGGTGTGATACAGTGAAACTGGTTGCAGCAGTTAGAACCTGTGAGAACTTGGGCAAGCTAATCGATTCTCTAATCCTATTTTCCTCATCTTGAAATGGTGATAAAATCTCTCTTATACGAAGACTGAATGAGGTAGGTTGAATTTCCAGAATCCCTAATCTGAGCAAGTGCTCAAAGAATCTGAGTTTTGTGATTGCTGTTGCTCCTCCAGTACAGTAGGGGTCGTAGTTCTGTCTCAGGGAAGATGTGAATTATGCTTTGGCATCTGAAAGTTAATCTGTTTTGTGGAGTCTACCTTGTTCCATCTCTGTGTATCCTTGCTAGTGAAGCCTGACTTGACAAATATTTAGAAGTTTCTAGCAATATAAGGAGAAGTGGTCCAGATCATGCTTTAGGATGGTTCCTTTTTACCCCCAAAGGCCTATGTTTCTTTCATTCACACACTAGTTTCATTCACAACACAAAGTCTGATCAGAATTTTGGTGGATATTTCAGTTGATAGATGCATTTGAGACTGAAAAAGAAACGTAAACATAAAAGGTAAATTTCCTTTTACTATATCGCTGCTTCCCAAGACTTTAGGATTCTTGATTTATGAATTGAGCTTAAAAACCTCCAGTAATGCTCAGCTTAATAACTCTTTTGTGTTCTCTTGGTTGTGGGATGGAGAAAGAGCATTAAACGACCACCATCTTCCAGTACTTGAAGCTATAAAAACCCAAGGTGTAAAAACAAGGCACAGTGAAATAGTGTAAATAATGGGATGGCATTTAGAAAAAAAGGAACTTGAGGAATAATAACTGGAAAAACCTCCTCATGTCCAAGGTCAGCTGGATGGTGAAACAGTCTCTGAGGGAAATGGTGGGAACCTCCAAGTCTGGAATATTTTGAAATCTGACTGGACCGAGCCCTAGAGACCAATACTATGGGATCCCTCTTTTTTTTTTTTTTTTTTTTTTTTTGAATGAGAAAGCAATAAGATGAGTTCATGGGCCTTTTCCACCCTAACACCAATCACCAATTTGCTGAATCAGAACTTGAGACTGTGTCTCTTACTTAGGTAATGTATTCATTTTGGAAGCAAGTGACAGTAGTCCCTGGGGCGGTTCAGGCAGCCACATGTGGTCGTTATTTCAGGAAGCTTCCTCCGTACGTGATTGCAGTCAACAGATAGTGGTATTGATGCTTCGTCTTCCTTCTTTCCATCCATACCTCTGTCCTTCCTTCTTTGTTTTCTTCCTTCCTCTCTCCCTCCCTCCTTCTGCCCTTCCTTCCTTCCTTTCATCTTTCTCTTTCCTTCCTTCCTCCCTTCTTTTCCTTCCACTCTTCTTTTCTTCCCTTCCATTCTTCCTTTCTTCTCCATCTTTTTTTATTCATCAGAAGTGCCTGGCATCTTGAACAAACATCTTTTCCCTCTTCCATCAAGAATGAGTTAGATCTCAGACAGAGCTTCAAGTATAAGTAACTACATTCAGGAGTGCTTGGGAATGGTCTTGCGTGGTAACAGAATGCACAAGAGAGTGAGGAGATACTGTCAAACAGCTAATGGAAATAATAGACATAAATCCAATGAATTGATGACAGTCTCTGTGGTTAGAGAAATCATTTTAAAATATCATTTTTTTTAAATTAAAAAAAAACTCTTGAATTCAATGGAGGTAAGCTCAGTGTATCTTTTATATAAACAAATAGTCTTCCTTAGTCCAGAATTATCCCTATCTCAACATATTTCAAATTTATTATACAATTTCTTAACTTTCCACTTGGCTTTGCTGCGCAACACTTCACAAAGCCCTGCCTTCCTGCTTCTATTACACTGCTTGGCCCTGAAATACATTTGGGGACAACTGAACCACAACGGTTCCTCCAGGAAAGAAGCAAGCAAGGCAAGCCTGATCGTATGTAACAGTTACACCGGAAACAGCTGGGGGAAGTGAGAGCTTGGTGTAACCCAGACCGGCCACGGGGAAGGTATACCCAGGCATCAGTCATCACTCTCAGAGACTGACAGTATTTAAGTTTGTTCTGACAGAGAGAGAAAGGGAGGAAGGGGAACGGGTTGGGGGGTGGGAGGAGGAGGTGGTAGGGAGAGAGAGAAGAGAACGGGCAAGCTCCTGCCCTCGCTGTTAGAGAAGCGTACAATACACACTGGGCTTTTTCTGAATTTAGATGAGTCATCCCTGTGTCCTCAGCAGGAATGCTGTTCTGGGAAGTTTGCGCTTCTGTTTACACGCCTGCCCTGGCTCTCACAGTGTGGAAGTAGGTGAATGCTAAGTGGCTGGTTCAACATTTACATTGGAAAGCACTTTATCAACAGAATGTGTACATGCAGCCACCCAAAAATGTAACTTACGTATTTCCCTGAATTTTTTTTAAATCTCTGGTACCCTTTAGACAGACAGATAGATAGATAGACAGACAGACAGATAGATGGGTTGATTTTGCCCTTTCCAAATTTTTAACTTCTTTTACTAACTTAGGAGCTTTTAAAATAGATAAACAACAAGGTCCTACTGTCAAGCACAGGGAACTATATTCAACACCTTTTAATAGCCTATAATGAAAAAGAATATGAAAAGGAATATATATATGTATAAATGAATCACTATGCTGTACACCAGAAATTAACACAACATTGTAAGTTGACTATACATCAATTAAAAGCAAAAGTTATGGGCTTACACACACACTATTGGATATAATTCCTTTTTCATTGCATATGGCTCTGCAAGAAATTGACACAGAAAAATTGTTCTTATGGTCTGAACCTAAAATCGCAGGGGAAAAAAATGGTAGACAACTTTTCACAGAAGACAGATAATTTGAGTAACAATAGTATATTTTTCCCATTGTACATTTTATTGGAACTAGAGTAGACCAATTGGAAGAGAAGACTACGTGTAGCTTTTTACCTTTGAGATTTCGAAAATATTTAATTAGATCTCAAATTTTTCTTCTTTATAGAAATCTCTACTGTCTTCATTTTTATTACTTTTGGGAAAAAAAGAAAAGAAACCCAGCAATCTAAGCTGCGTTTTCTCCAGCTGTTACAAAGAGACACCCACTGTGCAATCCATCCTCTGGCATCTGTAAGACTTGTCTTTGGCTGGAGGAAGAATGGTTATAGTAACTGGGTGACAGGGAGTGAGGTATATCTTAGCATCCTGCACCTTTTATTAATTACCACGTGGTAAATAGTCCATCTCTGCCCTCTATTTATAGTATAATTGAATGTACTTCAAGACACTGGCCGCACATCTGGTCGAACTGCAAAACACATTTCAACCACCTTCCCTTTTTTGAACCCTAATGTATTGCAGATTCCAGAAAGATTCTGTGGATAATAGAAACAAAAGGCAGTTAAAAAAAAAAAACAAAAAAAACTTCACGAAGGACGTGTCCACAGATTTCCAAAGCGAGTGTCAATCCATGGGAAAGTGACGGATTCAGAGACCTCAAACTGGATAACACAATAAACGACTTGAACAGGAACGTAAATAAAAAATGCAACGTTAGGGCCTTTGGGATCTTGGTGATCAGTGCCAATTAGATGGTGTTGGCAATGGTTTCTAATTCTTTGCGCAACCATACATTCACACAGATCCGTATACAGACTCCTGAGTTCCCACATGTGGACTCCCAATTTGTAGAAAACTGTTTTCCATTAGTCTGGGAAGGAATTTGTTCCACATTTTTTTAAGATCTGAATTTCTGGGAAGAAAGTGACGAAAAGGAATCTATCTGAATATTGGACTTAAAATACGTAAGAACTAAATGAAGAGCTTTGCAGTCCAGAGAACTAACTAATCACAAATTACATCACCCAGTGATTGTAAGAAATGTGATAAAATGTATTAATGCCCATTTTTCCCAGGATATGAGTTTTCGGGACAGCATTTACCAAATAGGGCAATAATAACTAATAGAAATAGTGCAATTCTTACCTTTCTTATGGATATTTAGTTAGCTATTGTGTTTGTATTTCCTAGCCAGTGCTAACGGTCCCAAGAAGCATTTGAGAAATCTTACAGCTTAGCGAACCTTGTATCCCCAAATTCTCCCTGGTTCCCCCAACTCCCTGACTTTCCCGGTCAAGAATTCTCAAACATTAATGTGGCCTGTTAAATACCCAGCAAGTAGCACCCAAAGACTGAGTCTAGGTCTAGAATGGGCCCTGGATTCAGCATTTTTAACAAACACCCTACAGGTACCTCAGATGCGATGACCTGTAACGCTCACTTTTACAAACACCGTTGCAGGAGCGGTTCTCTCTTTCAGCCTTTCTCTTCTCTCAGCTTATGAACGTCTTGGAGGGCAGGGACCTCAGGAGGTTCCGTGTTTATTCTTGATTATTGAGCAGGAAGTCACTTCTGCCGGACTCACCCCGACACCCTCACGTTGTGGGGCTCAGAGAAGGAGCGACCCTCCAGTGAGGTCCAACCTGCACCTGATCGGTTACTCTGTCCCAGGGGAGCTTGGGTGGTCAGCACGCATTCGCTTTTCTTTTTGTAGGTCGTTACAAGATACTGAATATTGTTCACTGTGTTGTACAATAAAGCCTTGTTGCTTATCTATTTGATGGATGGTGGCTTGTGTTTGTCAATCCCACACTCCTAATTTATCCCTCCCCCAACCCTTTCCCCTTTGGTAAACCAGAAGTTTGTTTTCTATGTCTGTAAGTCTGTTTCTGTTTTGTATATAGTTTCATTTATATTATTTTTTAGATTCCACATGTAAGCGATAGCATATAATATTTGTCTTTCTCTGTCTGCCTTACTTCACTTAGTGTGATAATCTTTAGGTCCATCCAGGTTGCTGTAAATGGCAAAATTTCATTCTTTTTTATGGATATTCCATTGTGTATGTGTATATATGTATATATATATATATACACATCTATATATCCAGTCATCTGTGGATGGACACTTAGGTTGCCTCCATGTCTTGGCTATTGTAAATAGTGCTGCTGTGAACATGGGTGCGTAAGTATCTTTTCGAATCAGAGTTTTGGTCTTTTCTCGATGTCTGCCTAGGAGTGGGACTGCTGGATCATATGGTAGCTCTATTTTTAGCATTCATTCTACTCTAATGCATAAATCAGATGGGAAAGGATAGTCATCAATGAAGTAGATACCCTACTACCATAAGGTCATTACTGAAATAAATGTAATAATGTACTTGTATTATTATATGACTATAGAGTTCCATAATATTAATATATCAAAATGCCTATTCTTGTAATAATACAATATTCCTACATTGTTGCATTAATTAACTGTCAGATGAAAATTACGAGTTATGGCTCTATCACTAATGAATAATTTGACTATCAATAATTTGTGGAACTAAGTGGTTTTATTGGAAGCTGTAGCAAAAACACTGGGTGATGTCTACGTGTTAAAAACTGATTTGATTTCATAATGTCACTTTATCTCTGATTCCCTGAAAATTTTAAGTAAATTTAGTTTTTGTCCTAATTATCCAATAATCACCTTATTTCTATATTTTGTTCTGTATCTTATTATTTCACTCTATCTGTGTCTATAACTGTCTCTCTTCAAAGCCCACTTTTTTTCAATGAACACAATCACCAACAGAAGAGGGAAAGAATTTAACAGGAAAAAAAAAAATGAAGCAAGAAAAGATTCAAGGTCCCGCGAATGCTTCCAGCTGAGACACCAGCTGGCGCTGCTGCTGTCCGTGTGGAGTGGAATCCCAGAAGCCACTGAAAGGAGACAATCAGTTTTAGCTGACTCAAAACAACTTTTATGTCCTTTTTCCGAACACAGATGGATCTGATGCAAATTGTTTGAAAATAAGAGCCTCACGACTAAATGCATTACCACACTCCACGGCAGAAAACCGCATTTCCTGGTGACGTGATCGTGTCTGGAAACACTGCCTTCTAAAGGTTGTTAAAATCCTTGGTGGAATCTCTAGTTCTTTTGACTGTTGGTGCGGTTGTTGGTGCTGCAAGTAATTAGAATTCTTCAGTTTTATAATGTACCCTCTCCAAAGAGTTCAAAGGTCTTTACAAATCAAAGAGCAATTGGAGCAAGGCCATACCAAAGCTCAGCCATGGCTACAAGAGATGGTTCGTAAAATGATATGGCTGCTCTTCGTAATATCAGTCTTAAAATGACAGAGGTATGTATGGTACCCGACATTTGAAGGGTAATAGAATGGCAATAACAACAATAGCTAATGTTTACCCAGGGTTTATTGTATCTCAGACACTGTGTGCATCATCTAATGCACACAAAACTGTATGATTTTGATAATATTATTAAACTAGCTTACAGATAAGGAAACTGGAGATACAGAAATTTTAACTAACCCGCCTAAGGTTGCATAACCAGTGCTATACCGGGGATTCCCACCAGGATCTGATTCCAGAACCCCTGTGCTCTTAACTACTTCACAATAATGTCACTTGGTTCTTACATTTTACTGGCATGGATTTCAGAGATATCGGGGAAAAAGATCAGAAAGTTGAAGTGGCAGAATGATGGGTCCTTCCATTGACCAGTGTCAGTATCAACATTCAATAGGCCAATCAATGTCTGTCGGCGTCTCCTGGGTTAATTGTTCTTTGAGGAGCTGAGGGTACTGGTATAAGCAAGTAAATTGTTCAGAAAATTATGAGACAGGTCTTTAAGCAAACAATGCACTGTTGCATAGTAGCTAATATAATAAAAGAAGACAGACAGTTCAGTTGCTAAGGAAGTTCAGCTAAGTGGTGCTATTTCTGCTTGGGACTGGAAGCCACAATGAGGTCAAGAACCAGTCTGCATGTGAAACCAGTCTACGCAGAGACTCTAATCTCTATTGTGTGGTTCCAGACGAGCTCTCTGGCTGAGGAGAAGCGCAGCGTGATGAACACTTGGGAAGTTTCTCAGTGGGGGCTTCTGAATTCTCTACCCCTTAAAAATGGGTTGAGGGGAGTGAGGAGGCAGGCATTTCCCAGGATGCTTTTTCTGTTTTCTCCTTTGTCACTCGCCATCTCTCTCTTTTAAATGAAGTAGCTGAGACCCAGGCCATTGTGCTGCGGCCTCGGGTGCAGACAGTGTGCTGAGGTTCCACCAGATGGAATCAGCCAAGGCCAGCCGCAGCACTTCGTCAGGAGCAGAAGGGAGAGGTGGGTCTGTGTACTTGGGAAAGCCCAGGAGCTCCGCCTGAACTCCTCTGGTTCCTGCAGCGGCCCCTTAATCAGGCAGAGGAAAGCCTGGCTTTTAGGCAATGTTATACTCCTAGCCTGGAAGGGCAGCCAGCATCTCTCTGCCAGCAGCTCGGTCCTGTTCATCCACTGCACTCAGTGAACGCCATCGATGGACAGGGTGGGGCTTTCTAATACGTCTCCCGTTAGCTGGAGAGGACCCTGAAACCCAGCACGTGAAGAGCTGGGGCCGAGCACCACTGTCTACGCGTGAAATTGCTAATGATGACTTTCCGTGGTTGGTGTTTGGCAAAGATGCTCTTTCCCATGTGGCCAGCATACACTTGGCCGGCAGACCCACAGTTTGCTTGGCAGATAAGACAAACACTCCCAATTATCCACTGGCTGAGACTGAAAATACATCTCAGAGCCTCCATCCCAGCCCAGGACGGCTGATCCACTGAACAGGAGCTTTGTTAAAGAAAAAAAAAAAAAAAAGATATCAAGTCTGGACAATATCCCAAATCAGGCCTTAAGGAGCGGAGTTCTCTGGGACGGGTAATTTCATCAGTTTTTGAAAGGTTACGTTAGGTCTGGAATATTCGTGCACTGGACGTCCAGCCTTCACTGTGGCTTTGGGTCTTTCAAACTCTCTCAATATTCCTCTCTCAACACTTTGTTAAACTCTACTCAGGGCCCATCTTAAAAATCCAATGAAGAAACAAACTAAAAGCATTTATAGCTCTTCCCCAAAACCACTAGGCATTGCGTGTAAAGGATCTGATTTTCAGCTGTTTCCAAATCTACAGTCTCTGCTCATTCCAGCTGATGCCTGACGACACCAAGAGGCCACTAGTCCGTTTCTGATTATTATGTTCCATCTTTCAAGATGAATCAACTTGAACATCTCCCGAGGCCTTCATCACGACTATGACGTTTTCAAAAACAGCACATTGCAGGTATAAAGTTTATCTATTATTTATAACAAATAAACTGAGAGGAGCTGGTCACTTGGAGAACAGCTTGCTGCTATTGGTAAGGGTCAGCATGAAATTCTCGTCCTTAGCACAACACACACCTCTCCCACATCTCTATGCACATCTCAAGCAATTTAATGACTGAACGTATTTAAATCCCCTATAATGTAATTTCTTTCTTTCTTCCTTAGTGCAAATGGCTGATCGCCATTCTTTGTATAATGTAGAAAAAAATTGGAATAAAGCTTGAGGGTCCTACTGAATCAAGAAAACATCAGCCAAATTATTTCTCACTGCACTAGAAGAACAGTAAGAAAAGAAGTTTTACTTAGTTCATATATCATTAGGGGTGAAGTAAGAAGACAATTTGCACAGGGAAAATTTAATATAAAAATTAAGTGTTTAGAGGGGATTAGCTATTAAGAAAGGATGAAGGTGGATTCTAAGAAATACTTTAGGGCTGAGGTAGAAAGGGACAGACTAGAAAGGAGGGTCTCCTCTTTCAGGAATAAGAACTGCTTTTCTTTGTCTCTTTTCAGGAAATATCCTTACATTAACAGTTGATGACTTTATGTTCCTTTGATAACTATGTAAGTTTAAAAAGCTAAATTCTAATCTGTTCTTAGAAACAATGATCCGTACATATATGTAAACTGAAAAAATATGTGCAGTATATTGTACATATGTATTTACATGCAATGTAACATATACGTGCAACCTGTAATAATGCTATGCAATAAAACTGAAAAAGGAAAAAAAAGACAGTCAGTGAACCCATAGATTAATGAAAAGCCAAGAAAGACACAGGCATGCATCATAAAAGGTGGGTCCTTTAGGTGGTTCATTCACAACCAAATATTTTCTGCAATAGCCAAAGTCCAGATCAGATCCATGTGAATACCCAGCATTATTTTGTATCTGGTGACACTAAATTAGACCTTTGCCTGTATCACCCTCAGTCACCACCATCCTTGGTCACTGTCTTCATCAATGTCACCTCCAACGTCACTGTCTCTACCATCCTTAGTCACTCTGTTTTCAGTAGGTACTAATTAAAGGGCCTCAAAGCAGTAATGATTCTTTATGCCCCAAAGGCGTAACACCTTTGTATACATTGTATTGAGGCTTCATGAGTGTCAGCATTTGAGTGATGGCCCTGTGTCAGTGAAGAGGTGGCAAATACATAGAACAAGCTTTCTTTTTTTCAGAAGGGCAGGCAGGAGGGGCCATAAAAGTTGTTCCCATAAGACAAGAGAGAGATACGCAAGCAAAAGAAATCTTTAAGCTTAGAACCAACTTACATTCTCAAGTTCCTGGCCCACAGGATTCTAAGCTAGCTGATGCCAGTATTGGGAGTCAGAAACAAATTCGTGTAATTCATGATACAGAATGAATAAGACGTCCAGAAAATGCCGCACAGTGCCGTGCGGCATACCCTATCAGTCTAATTATCTCGGCATCTTCCTATTCATGGAATCCAACGCAAAGGAAGAGATGTGCGAATGTAAAGGGGTAGCATGAAGGAGAAACTCTGCAGTGATGGAAGAGTTCTGTTTCTTGACTGTGGTGGTGATTACATGGATCTAAGGATGGGATAAAGTTCCATAGAGCTACACACACACACACACACACACATTTGAAAATGATGGGGAAAAAAACTAAGTTCTGTGGTCTAGCCATCAGCAGGTACCAATGTTAGTTCCTCACTTTGAGGGGTCCACAGTGGCACTGCCAAGGGGTGTCCGGGCTGCCTTAGTGCTCCACCCTTCATCTCCATAGACCCCAAGCCCACCCCAAATAAGCATACCAGCTGAGTGAGACCAAGGCCGGTTTTCCAGGCCTTTCCCTCTCCACTATCTGCCCTAGTCACACTGTTTCTCTCAGCCCTGTTGGAGCCGCCACTGGATTCAGGGACCTTGAAGGAAACAAACTTAATTTCATTCCATTTTTTTAAGGATGGCAAATCTGACCATCTCACTAAATGGCTTTTATTTATTTAACAAATTCTTATTCAGTGACTGCCCCAGGCCACGTAGGCCTGAAACAACAGAAAAACAATTCCTGGTTACCCAATGCCTTGAGGACAAATTCCAAGTCACTCAGCCTTCACCTAAGCTCCTTACCGTCTTCACTAACCTATCTTTCTGGACTCATTTCCGTCACTCCCTTCGCTGTTACTCCCCTTCTGGTCACTCCCTACCCCTGGTAGCTATGATGCATTCTGTATTCATCCACATGTGTTTACTTATAATTTCACAAATATTCCACCTTCCTTTGTTCATGTTTATCACTGAGTTTGGAGTGCTTCCTCCGTCCTTCCTGGAATGCCTTCTGCCCCAACACACGCACACACACCTACATAGGAAACTAATACGAATCATTCAAGACCCAGCCCAAAACGTCTTCCTTTGACTTGTTCCTTAACTCACTAACCTCTGTGGTTGAAATGGCTACAATGTCTTTTCAGCTCTCTCTCACTATGAGGAGGTGACAATTTCCACCATTCTTGATTCTGGAATCGCCTAGTCACTTGTTTTCTTGAATGAAATGCCGGGGAGGTGGCATGGTATGACTGCCAAGCTTTAGCTCAAGGGGCCTTGCAGCTTTCACTCTCACTCTCTTGGGAAGTTGCGGCCACCGTACTAAACAAACGCCTGGGCTAATCTGCTGGGTGGGCCACGTGGAGGACAGCTGAGATGCCCAGCTGGGAACCCCACCAAGTGGCCAGTCATGTGAATATGCTTCTTTGACTGTCTGACTGTAGCTGAACCACCACGAGGAATCTCAGGAAACACCAACAGAAAAAAGATGTGCGCCTGAGCCCAGACCCCAGAGCCAAATCATGAACAAATAAACGCCAGTTGTTTGAAGCCATTCCGTTCCATAATGCTGTGTTACGTAGCAGTACGTACTTGGTCCGACCCCACCCCAACTCCAGTCTCAGATGTCTAGTCATTTTGAATTCTGAAACACCAAAGCACTCTGCGTCTACTTCTAGAAGAGGATTCACATTTTAACATGATCATTTGTTTATGCATTTCTCCCCACTACTAGATCTGAGTTCCCTAGAAGCAGAAATATTCCCAGGACCTCACAGCGAGCCTGAATACACAGCAGGTGCTAACGAAATAACTGTTAATTCAACAAAGAGCTGAAGCATCCGCCTTCACAAGGACATACTCCATCATGTGATTCTGTTTGAGTGTGTTAACCAAACCACGGGCAGAAGAGACTTTCACTTTTTATACTGAGAGGAGTGGAGAATCCCATGCCCCAGGGCCCGGCTCACATGAGGTTAAATTTAGCAGCAGTAATAGACTGGATCTTTTCAGAGTCCTAAGATTAAATAGCCTCAGATGAGCAGTATTTCACTAGCTCTGCCAACCCAACAGCCAAGGGAACTCTTTGCTTGCAAATAACAGAATGTAATTCCAAGCAAAATCCTGTAAGTCTTGGCTTTGGGACAAAATGCATTATAAAAATAAAAACATTTGTTTTGTCCAATTCCTCTCAAGAGTTTTGGCCAGCATTATCCAGAATAAGTCAAATTATTCACTATAGTCTGTGGTTCCTTATATATGACTGGTAACACGGCTGGAAAAAGACAAGATGATGCTATTAATCATCTTCAGATCATAATTCCTCCAGGTTAGAGTCTTACTTTTGCATATATTTTAGCTAGATGAATCCCACTGTTGAATAATTAAGTGACCCATCTCTAAGCATGGGCGTAAAGTTACTTTTTCACATTTCAGTGAGGTTTCATTACCATATTTAATACTATTTTCATTGTATGTGTCATTATTAATATCAAATGTCATAATTAAAATTACCATTAGTATTAAGATTTAAGGCAAAAAAATGTTGACTAGGAGGCTCAGAAAAGAAGAACTTTTCAATTCTTGTTTTGCTTTGTCGATTTCTTGTTCTTGGTCTCTTTGCATCTTAAACGTGTGTCTTTAGTTTTTTAATTGTCAATTTTTTTCATTATGAAATGAATTTTTTTAAAGATTACTAACAAATTATGGTGGGAGGTTTTCATAGTAATCATATGTGCACTCAAATAAATAGTGTTTCAGCTAAATAAAATGTGCTTTTGCCTTACAAAATGCTAAGAACCTTAACTACATCATTAAGTTTTTCTGTTAATTATTTCACAAATGTTTTTCATTAAAAATAAAATATGATAAATATCATGTCCCTCGTTTTATTATATTTTCCAGTTTTATTGAGATATGATTGACATACAGCACTGTGTATAAGTTTAAAGTATACAGCATAATGATCTAGCTTATGTATATTATGAAATGATTACCACAGTAAGTTTAGTAAACAGCTGTCACCTCATATAGGTACAAGAAAAGGAAAAAGAAAAAATATATTTTTTCCTTGTGATGAAAACTCTTCGGATTTATTCTCTTAACAACTCTCAAACACCATACAGCAGCGTTGACTATTGTTGTTGTGTTGTACATTACATCCCTAGTACTTACTTATCTTATAACTGGAAGGTTGTTCTTCTTTTGGGGGGGATGGGAAATAGTAATTAGGTTTATTTATGTATTTTTTTATTTGAATGGAAGTACTGGGGATTGAACCCAGGACCTCATGCACACTAAGCATGCACACTACCACTGAGCTATATCTGCCCCTCCAAGGAATTTTGTACTTTTGACCACCTTCATCCAATCCACTCTCCCCCTGACTCTAGGAGCCACAAAGCTGATCTTTCAACCTATGAGTTTTTTGTTTGTTTGATTCCACATATAAGTGAGATCGTACCATATTTGTCTTTCTCCATCTGACCTATTTCACTTAGCATAATGCCCTCAAGGGGTCCATCCGTGTTGTCAAAAATGGCACGAGTTCTTTATTTTTCATGGCTGAATTTTATATATATCACATCTTCTTTATCCCTTTATCCACTGATGGACACTTGCATTGTTTCCATATCTTGGCTATTGTAAATGATGCTGCTGTGAACATGGCGGTGCAGCTATCTCTTCCACATAGTGCTTTCATTTCCTTCAGATATATTCCCAGAAGTGGAATTGCTGGACCATATGGCAGTTCTGTTTTTAATTTTTTGAGAAAACTCAATACTGTTCTCCATATAGTGGCTATACCAATTTACAATCCCACTAACAGTACACAAGGGTTCTCTTTTCTCCACATTCTTGCCACCATTTGTTACCTCTTGTCTTTTTAATGATAACCATTCAAAACAGGCATAAGGTGATATCTCACTGTGGTTTTGATCTCCACTTCCCTAATGATCAGTAATGTTGAGCACCTTTTTATACACCTGTTGGCAGGAATTTTTTAGTAACTAAATAGTATGTATTGATATCAATTTTAAAAATTACTGCACTTGTTAGTTTTTAACTGTAACTGAAATCAATCACTGGTCGGTTTTGAAAATGATTTCTGAATACTTAATTAACATATATTGGAACACTTTTTATGATCTATTTCACTTTCTGCTGTGGAACAGTGGGTCCATCTGGTTCAAGAAAGACTGCACATCTTTACTAAATTGCTGTAGTTTGGGCAAAATGCAAACTCATCTCATTAGTGAGCCCTTATTTATTTGCAAGGAAACTTAATCCATATGATTTTGATTTGTTGACACTTACAGTAATGTAAGCAAATAGTGTTTCATAAGTACTACTTGATTTCCAAGAAGACTTGGAGGCATCTTTTGCTGTGGTCTTTTTTCCTAAGAATAAGGAAGTTTATTTTTACAGGTTGGAAAAGGAGAAGCAGCTCAAACTGGAGCAAAAATATGGACCTTTATCATGGTAGGAGGGGATGGAAAACAAATTTCTTTGAGACCAGTTATAGCATAAGTGCCGAGGGGTAATTTAGACAGAAGGACAGACCTCAACTTCCAGGTATACACTTTTAGGATAAAGAGTAGCCTTGAGCCAGCTTAAGCCAATGGTGATAAGCAAGCCAACTTGCCTTCCCAGTGCTGCCCTTCAGAAATCCTAGGTAGATGACCAATGACTCAATTAGAGATACAAGTAAAACTTTTATAAGTTGAATGCTTGCTGGTTTTGTAACGTTCACGTAGGTGGGTGAGCTAAAAATGAGTCATTTTTATGTTCTCTGTTGACCTAGGTACCCGATAAACTCCACCTAGACTGGATGGTTTTTAAGCCCAGAGCAGTGACTCAGTCACCCTCGAGGCTCACTCAGGGAACATTCTGGCTCTGAAGTCCACTAACCCTGGGAACTCCCCAAGTGAGAGGTGGGACTGGTGAGATTTAGAACTGCTGACTTGGAGTTGTGAGTCATGGGTGAGTGCCAACGAGCAAGCATAGATCATGCAAGCACTTGAATTTCATAGCCATTATTTAGAATACTAAGGCAATGGCCCAACTTTTATGGCCATTTATTTCACAGATATAAAAAATAAAGCATTATTGGAATTCTTTATACGAAATTTAGACTTTGAGAATTAAAATTCAGGACAGCTGATCTTTCCTGAATCATAAATGAAGAGAAGAAATTGCATGATAAAGCTTCTTAACCTAATGTTTTGTTTCATATTTATGTGACCAAAAATCTACAGTGGAAAGACACAAAATTTTGAATCAGCAAACCTACATTAAGACTCAAGTCTACTGATTATTAGTTATGTAATGTTGGGAAGTGACAAAACTCTCTATAGCTTTAGTTTTCCCAGTTGTTACACAGTAAGCTTTGTAGAGTTAATACCACAATCCTTTTATGTGCTGTGCTTGGAAATTCTTAATAGCCATGAAATACTCCACCCATTTATTCTTAGAAATGCATGTGCCAATTTCGGAGTAAAAACCTACACACACAGCTCAGCGTGATTAAAATTCAGGAATCTACAAATATTTTTTTAATCTCTGTAAGAAAATATTTTAAGACTTACAGTACTGTATTTTAATGTGTTTCTAGGCATGAAGAACAACGGTATATTTGCTTCATACCCCAAACTCACTCCCCCTAAAACACAGTGCCCTCCCCGGCAACATCAGAATATCCAGTGGTGGCTAAAAGAATACAGTTACACCAATAAAAGGCCACACTTCCCCAGTGAAAGCCAACGTCCCAGCTCAGCATCAAGTCTGAGGCACCGTGTTTCACTGTCTCTGCGCCAAGTCTCCTCATCTGTGAATTACTCTCGATAGGCATGATTTCGAAAATAAAACTACAGTTGGAGGGGGAACAAATTCTATCAGTTGTTGTTAGAAGCAAAGGTCTTTCTATGCCTTGAATGTTTTGAGGTTTTTTTTTTTTTTTTTTTTTTTTTTGGACAGAGAAAGCTGCATATTTGAACCATATGTGAATCCAAGTGGAGTATGTTAGTTTCGCTCGTGCCAGAGTTCCTAGAAGGCTCCCAAAATCCAAGGATGTGGCTGAGAGACTTGGATGCTCACGGCAAGGACCCAGAACAAAATGTAAATGGTTCCTCTCCACGTGGTTTCTTCCGCCCCGCCTGTAGTCATCTGGCCCCACCCCGGGAGCTAGTCCGGCTCGCTCTGTGGTGGGTGAATCAGGCAACTGTCACGGGCTGGGGGACGGGAGGCGTGAGGCGGGGACAGGAGAGCGGAACGTCTAGCTGTGCTTCAGAAGACGTGGCCGCTCAGCCCGGTTCTAACGCTGCCAACCAACCCCTCCCTCCCCTGTGAAGTGGGAATTTGGACGAGATGGTTTCTAAGGCCTTTTCTATGTCTGACATTCAGTGATTCTACAAAATTCTCGAACGAGGCTGCCATGAATCACTAGAATTATTGGAAGACAAATAAGTGTGAAATATTTGAATATTTGGGAGTCTGGGACAAAGGAAATGTAAACACAAGAAGAACGAGCTCTTCCCTTTCAGGGTAGGAGTGACTGTGACCCAAACTGGGCTCTGGATGCCACCTTCTCCCCAGCACAGACATTTCAGCAGCAAACACAGAAAAATCAGGGTTTTCCAGAGAAACAAAACCAAGAGGACATGTGTGTGTGCACATACACAGACACAAGTGCACACACACTATTTATTTATTTGTTTGTTTGTTTAAATTTTAAAGGATTGGCTTATCACGCAATTGTGGGAGCTGGCAAGTCTGAAATCCACAGGTCAGCCTGGAAGGATCAGGTGGGACTTGATGCCGTGATCCTGAAGCAGAATTTCTTCTCTGGATGAACTGTTTTTTGCTGAAGGTTTTCAATTGATTGGGTTGGGTTCACTCACATTATCAAGGGCAATTGATTCAAAAATGGGCTGCTTGTAGAGGTCAACTCCATCTAGAGAATTCCTTCAGAGCAGAACCTAGACTAGCGTTTGATTAAACAACTCAGTACTATAGTCTAGCCAAGTTAGCACATAAGACTAATTGTCACAACTAGTATGAGGAAATTGGTATTGAGTTGAACGATAGTCCTTTTCAATAAACCCACACTAGGGACTCAGCAAAATAGAGTTAACTCTCTAAAACTTGGCAGAGTAATGAAAACTTGTAATGAATTCAAGGGCAGGATATGATATATATATACACACATACATTATATATATTATATACACACACACATAAATATACCTTTATAATAATTGTTTTAATTACTCTTTCACAACAAAAAAAAAAAGACCAAAACCTTGTATACAACTGGAGAATATATTTCTCATGCAAATTAGATACTTGTAATTAGAATAGAAAAATTATTTAATAATGATAATGCTTAGTGAGTTTTTTCTGGTGGGGAGGTTTATTTATTTATTAGGTTTGTTTATTTTTAATGGAAGTACTAGGGATTGAACCCAGGACCTCATGCATGCTAGGCATGCACTCTACCACCAAGCTATACCCTCACCACCCCTGTGTAATAATAGTAGCATCGATGAACTGTGTTTCAGTTTATAAACTTAGGAGAAAACCAGATGCCATCTGAGGACAGTCATGGTCTTTCCCTCTTCTCCATCAGCCCAAATACAGATCAGAACTTATCCTTCCTTTCTCTAACCAGAATTTGACAGACACAAGAAGGGAGCTGAAAACAGAGACTTTGAGGTTCTGTGGAAAGAGGCAACGTGTCCCAAAGAAGGCTGGGTAGGAATGCACTCTCAAGGACATCTGAACGGGAAGAGTTTAAAGAAGAGGGTGAAAACAATAAACAGGAGGGTGCTCACAGTCTTCTGGAACACCTCCTTTCCCCTACAATTTTTATATATGACTGAAAATAATCCGACGAATGGAAACATTTCCTTACAACGTGTTCAACTGAATTTTCAATATGAGATAAAAACCTGTATATGAATGGTTAGGCAGCTTTATTCTTAATCGCTAAATACTAGAACACCCCAGATGTCTTCAGTGGATGAACAGGTAAACGCACAGGTGTATCCATCCTGTGGAGTAATAACCAAGTAATAACCACCCAGCTATTTAAAAAGAGCAAACTATTGATACAGGCAATCACTGGTACCCACGGAATTGTGCTGAGTGAAAAGAGCCACCACATGCCAGCTGGATTCTATCTGCACATGTAACATTCTTTAAGTGACACATTCTTTAGGCCTCGATGTAACATTCTTTCGGCTGGGAGGGGAGGGGGAGGGGAACGCGGTCATGAAAGAGCTGCACAGGATCCTTGTGGCCACAGAACGGGTGTGACAGTGAGCTATGGTTTTGCAAGGTGCTGCCTTTGAGGTAAAGGGTGCATGGGGCCGCCTTGTATTATTTCTTACAGCTGCAGGTTATTTGTATTTATCTCAAAATTAAAAGTTTAATTTAAAAAACGAGTTGGGTGTGCTTGTGCGGACCTCCTTCTGGGTTATCTGTCCCGTCCTCTCTGTTGAACTGTCCATTCCTCCACCAGCTCCACGCTGTTGATGACTCCAGCCTGAGAGGAAGCCTTGACATCAGGTAGAGCGACTCCTCTCACTCAACTCATTTTCAAGGTGGCTCTAACTAGTCTAGGCTAGTGTCTTTCCATATCAATTTTTGAATAAACTTGTCTGTGTCTGCAAAAGTCTTGCTGGGATTTAGACAAGAATTATATTAAACCTATAGATCCATAAGGGGAGAACTGACATCTTTATTATCTTGAGGACGATTTTGGAAATTATTATTATTTATAGATTCCTTGGAATTTTCTGTGTAAATAATTGTGTCATCTGAAAATGGGAACATTTTTATTTCTTCCTTTCAAAACTGCCCCCTTTTTGCCTATTATAATGGCTAGAATTTTCAGTCCTAAATTGATTAAGAGTATCGGGCAGACATCCTGACCTTCCTTGTTCCTTAATCATAGAGAGTAAGTTTAGCAGGAAAAATCATTTCTCAATAGTATGATGTTAGCTGTAGGGTTTTTCTTTTTTTTTCAGATGTTATTTAGCAATTCGAAGTTCTTGTCTATTTCTATTTTTCTGACAATTTGTTTAATGAATGGATTTTGAATTTTCTCAAATATTTTCTTCTATAATGATTATTATGATCATCTGTTTATCATTTTTTAATCTCTTGATATGGTGGATTACACGGGTTGATTTTGAGCGTCAACTCAGCCTTGTATATCTGGAACAAAGCCCACTTAGCCATGGTATATAACATTTGATTTGTTAATATTTTGTTGAACATTTTTGCATCTAAGTTAATGAAGGATTTTGGTACACAGACTCTTTTTGTAATCCCTTTTCTGGTTTTGGTATCAGAGTAATTCTAACCTCATAAAGACTGTGAAATTGTGGTTAATTCTTTAAATGTCAGTTAAACTCCTCCAGTGAAACATGAACCTGGATATTTATATTCCAGGAGATTTTAATTATAAATCCAATCACTTTAATGGCTTTAAAACTATTCAGGTAGATTGCTTCATCCTGCTTGAGTTGTGCTAGTTTGCAGTTTTCAAGACATTGGCCCACTTCTTCTATGTTGTTGAACTCAGGAGCATTCAAAGAGTGAAGACATGTGAGCCGACTGCTGTGGTAGCCGGCCTCCAGGGCGAGCCTCCGTGGCCCCTGCTTCCTGTCGCTCACACCCGTGCGTGCTCTCCTCACACATCACGCCAGAGCCGGGCTGTGCGCCAGACAGAAAAGGCCAGAAATGAGAACGATGCCTCCTCCAGCCCCAGGTTACAGAAGACACAATGGCTTCCGACTCGGCCCCTCGCGCCCCTCAATCTCCGTGCCTGGGGCTCCGAGGAAAGCCAGCCACCACGCTGGGAGTGGCTCCCTGGAGGGGCCTCTGGGATGAAGAACTCAAGAGACACTTGCCAACAGTGTGCGAGTGTGCCATCTCGAACGGAGACCCCCCCAGCCCAGTCGGGCTCTCAGATGCCCGCAGCCCCGGCCCACGTCTTTAGTGCAGTCTTGTGAGAGACCCCGAGTCAGCACCACCCGGCTAATCCACTGCTGGATTCCTGACTCCCAGAAGCTGTGTGAGATAATAAATGTCGTCTCAAGCTGTTGAGTCTGGAGGCGTTTTGTTACGCAACAACGGATACCTCATGGAACTACCATCAATGCTCTGCGATGCTCAGACCGCAGTACCAGAACGCCTTTCCTCTTCCCTCACGTCTATTTGTTTGACTTTTCATTCACTCACTCACTCAACCATTCTACCACTCCGCCTACTATGCTGGGGTCTGGGAACACAAACAAGGTTAAACAGAATATTAACAGGATGGTAAATGGACTTTCCTCTTCTCTCAGTCTCAAATTTAGAAACAATAGGTGACAGTGCCCCGACAGTGTAAGGATGATTTCTGAAGGTGACAACATGTGCCTCCCAGAGCCTAATAAAGAAAGGAGAATCAGCCTTGTGCCCCTCCGGCCAGGTAGCTCCTGTGGAGGTGTGGATGAAGAACACCTGGCGTATCAGTAAATAAACGATGTTGCAGCCATCAAGCCATCACATTGCAGCCGCCCCTGACGGTGAGCCCTGCACGGTTCAGGATGGGAAAGGACAGGATGCTGGCCCTAGACAGCTAAGGTGCAGATCAAAAGAGTAATTTCAGCGAGCCCAGACTTCTGCATCTTCCCACACATAGAAAAGCACTAAATTCCTTAACTTGAGATATCTGGTTTTCTTTAATTAACGGTAATCTTTTGATGTTCTGACTACCTGGTCTCCCCGTCTTCTCCCTCACCTCCTCAGAGCACTCCCTTAGAGAGATCTGAGAGGTTGTCTCCCATGGCTTGAAGTCCTCAGAAAGTCCGCTGAATAAAACATAGCTCAGCTTTTAGGTTGTGCATATTTTTTCAGTCGAGAGAAGCAACTAGCTGCTATATAAGAAAGGCCAGAAGTACAAGAGGAGGTCATAAATTAGAAAGCGTTGTTAGGAAGGAAGCGTTAGTAGGAAGAACATGGGAGAAAAATGTTCCCGACTTTCCCTCCCCTTCCCAAGGGGAAGGACTTATTCCTCCACCTTAACTGTACTTGAGAGAGCCTCTAAAGGGACGGCGTTGAAAGTGGCCCACGAAGACTGGCAGCCTCCTCAAGGGCTTGACGGGGCTGAGCTGCAGGCAGCCCGTGGTGAGGTGCCATGGTCGGGCCGCTGCTGAGTGGGGGAGGCTCCTCCAGGTGTGGTGTGCGTGCACCGGGGTTTGGAGGGTGTAGGCCAGTATAGAAAGCAACATCTGCTCCTTTTCTGGATCATTCCTAAGACAGGAGGCTGGTCAGATGGGCTGCTCCGGCAGAGAAGGGGAAGGGCCTGCAGTGGCCAGATGAACTTAGCACCTGCCCACGGCCTTTGCCCTTTTCCTTAAGGTTCCCTCTCTGTCTCTGGGAGGCCAGAAGTAGCAGACAGAGAGAGAAAAGGAATAATGGAAAATTAAATCCCCTCCCCTTTACACACACACACACACACACACATTGGTTCTCTGAACAATAAGCCTGAATTTGGATACATGCACCCCAGTGTTCATAGCAGCACTAGTTACAATGGCTAAGACATGGAAACAACCTAAACGTCCACTGACATGATTGGATAAAGAAGCTGTTATATAGTTATACAGTGGAATACTACTCAGCCATAAAAAAGAATAAAATAATGCCATCTGCTGCAACATGGATGGATCTAGAGATTGTCATCCTAAGTGAAGTAAGCCAGAAAGAGAAAGAAAAATACCATATGATATCACTCATATGTGGCATCTAAAAAAAAAAGACAAATGAACTTATTTACAAAACAGAAACAGACTCACAGGCATAGAAAACAAACTTATGCTTACCAGTGTAGGGGGATGGGGTGGCAAGGGATAAACTGGGAGTTCAAGATTTGCAGACACTAACTAACACATATAACATACTGTACAACACAGGGAACTGTATTCAATATCTTGCAGTAGCTTATGGTGAAAAAGAATAGATGTATGTTCATGTATGACTGAAGCATTATGCTGTATACCAGAAATTGACACAACATTGTAAACTGACTATACTTCAATAAAAATATGTATATATACAAAAAAACAATCAGCCTGAATTTGGATAGAAGGAAAAAAGTAAAATTGAATATGAAATTTAAGTTTTAAATGGACTTCAAAATGCCCAAAAGTGACCATCCATCTATGAAATATGCCTGAGCTATAACAGGAGGCTGGGAAGGGAGAGACAGCAGAATATATCTGAAAATAGGTTTTAGAAAAAAAATGTTTTTTTTATGTCAGTATTCAGCTTGTCAACAAGTGAGTCAATCAACGATGAATCAAAACTAGAGACACTTTTTTCCCCAGGGTCTGAAATCTTTTTATGTTTGTCCTGCACTCTCTGAAATCCCCAATAAGGAGAAAATGACTTACAAGAACCTTTCTTGGCGGATGACTTGATCCAGGGATAGACCAGAGGGCAGAGAGCAGCGCATCAGAAGAGGCAGGAGAAGAAAATGATCCTGTGAAAGAAGAAAGGGGCCAGGAAGACAATGAGGAGTGAAGATAAATTGAAAGCCAGTGGATAAACCTCCCGTCAGTGTCCAGGGAGCCCGCACTCAGAAGCTGAGTAGTTTTGTCTCTATTATTTACTGGACAGCGGCTGCTAAAAGAACAGGATTCTCTCCCTGCCTGGGAATCCGGCTGCCTGGCTGCCATCAAAGCACAGGGCGCTGAGTTCACATCTGCACATCCCTAGTGGTGGGCGCAGTGCCGGGTGGGAGAGAGAGAGTAGGAGGAATTAGTGAAAAGAATCTTGCAACCAAGAAGCCGGGAAGAAGCGACTCCCAACAACCCTGGGTGGTATTCTAGATGCTCCAGAGAGACCTCAGGCTCTACTTAAACGAAAAGACTCTAGATTAGAAGTCATCTTTTTTTTTAGAAGCAGAGTCCCAGAGGTCATTTGCATCATTCATGAGGCCAGAAAGGAGGTTATGTATCACAGAACCTGGTCAGAGTGTCGGTTGCCAACGTACCACAGTGATACCTAATAAGGAAGGATGCAGCCCTCATCTCATGAACACAGAAACATTATAACGGGTGTTCCGCCAACCCCTACTGGCCTGGAAGAAATAGATGACACTTACATAAATTACTCACTTACTAGAAAGGAGTCAGGTTAGCACTGAGTGAGCATGGCTGTAACTTCACTAGGCTTCAAATAACGTCTCCTTATCTTAAGACTCTGACTTGCACAGGAATGTTTAAGGTGTGGTATTCAAAAAGTCAGCAGATACTTCCTCTAATTCTTAAAAAATCTCTGCAAAAGGATCTTTCCTCATCCTGCCCACCCACCTCTGCTTCTGCGGATCAGGATAAGAGCCACTCCATTATTCAAATACATTTTACAGTTTACAGAAAATGTGAGAGTATGTGTAATTGGTGGCTTTGGGGAACAGTGTGGATTTGCTATGCCAAAGACCCACAAACATGAAGACGCTTGGGGGTCAGAAGAGCTTGTCATTTTACCTCATGTGGGGCCTTTATCAAGCCCTTTAACCCTTACGGCCCTCGGTGTCTTCATCTGTAAATTCAGGCGTCGAGCCTTCCCTATTTATTATAAGAGCTGTCATGCAGGTTGAGCAGTTAATCTATGTATAAACCTTATTATCGCTCATTGTGTCACACTGGTGTCCTATTTCTGGTTTCCTGCTCATTTCCCCAGATTAATCATAAATTCAGCTTTCATCATATAATCAAAGAGGATTCACTTTGGGCAAGACAGAAGCAAATATCTGGTCCTCAGACCTTTGTTGGTTATCAGAAGAACCCAGTTCTTTGAAACCAGCAGTTGCTCATCCAAGAAGAGAAATTATTTATCCTACATTCAAAGAATTTCCCCAATATAGCCTCCATCTCCCTTTTCCACTGTCCCAATTCTTAACTCTCCTCCACATGAGTGCCCTGGACTCCAGCTGACCATCACGCTAGGATCTCTGCCTCCACGCAGTTACTTACTCCGGTGGTAAATAATGTGTGTACGTCCCACATGGGTATTCAGGCTCTCTCCATACTCTCGAGCATCTCCTGTGAGAATTCACACAGGCATGTCTGTGCCATTGACTTGAGATGAAGGTCTTATACTGTCTCCTCGAGGAAAGACACAACGTCCAAGAGGTTGGTGTTTGTTTTGCTTGTTGTATTTCTCTCAACATAAAGAACAGTGACAGGTGCGTGCCAGATGGTCAGCAAGTGCCTTTTAAACCGCAAATGAAGGAGTGAATGAATGAATGAAGTGTTCTTTTTACAAATCCGTATAAATGCAGGACCTGCTATCTGGCCTCCACCTTTCAGGAAGGTGGATATGCTGGGAGACTGCCTTTCTTTCTCTGCCCCAAATGCACACGAAGAAGCATGTGGTCCAAAAGAAACAACAGGGCTGAGAGTGTCTGGGGAGAGAAACTTTTATCCAATATGAAGAATTTAGAAGCTTATTCTTCAGCCCTTAGTAATAAACCCCTCAAATCTTGCATTCTTTTTAGATTATAAGCAAGAAGTCATTTTCTTAGTATTTAAAAATTCTTCAGCTATCAGTAGGTCATGGGAAGCCAGGCAAAGGCTGTTCAGTTCAGGAGTCTGACTCTGGAGGTCTCCCTGAGAAACCAATCTCCTGAGCTCAGGAGATGCTCACCCCTGATTTCTTTCAAATAACCACAAAGAGACCCCGAGTCAGGAGATTTAACCTCTCCTGTGCTCAAGTAAGCTCTCAGCTGCAAGCGGAATTCAGAGTATTTCTACTTCAGGATACAACACACATTTAAGAAGAAACAGAGGGATTGACTTAGCCTAGAAGACAATGCCACAGGGATATCTGAGTGGAGAAGGGAGTCTCTACCCTCTGCAACACACGTCATCAACGATGAAAACAGTAAGAGGAACAAATTACGTGGTCCCCTCACTTTCAGTCTTAGTTGCCAATGATAACATCGTTTTCTTGATAGTGCAAGTCGGAAGGCTTGGAATCTTCTTTTTGCATTTGTTTCTACCTCCCTCCTCTTTTATTAGTCCATCGATGACTCTCCCTTTGTCAGTGACTATTGAATTTGTCCCTTCCTTAACTCCCTAGTCCATGGTTACCTATGCAGCTACATAGGTCTTGGGGATAGAACATTGTAATTCATTGCTAGAATGTCTTTTCTCCCTCATAACACCGCCCTTGCAATCCATGCTGCGGAGAATCGTCACACTGACGTCTCTATGACATGTTTTTCATCGTATTTCCTCATGTTCAAAGTCCTTCAGAGTCTCATTAGCCACATTAGTGATTCTTAAACATTTCCTTCCACTTCTTTCGAATTGCTGGTGCAGTAAACCCGTATCTCTACAGCTCTCCAATACATCTTTGAACTCTCCTATTTTAGATCTAAAATGCTTGCTAATTTTGCAGTGCGTACCATCCTATATCTTTGTGTGTTTTAATGTGCAAATAATGTTTTAGATTGGTTACCAGTTAAAACACTTACCTTTCTTCTCAAAAAAAATTTTTTGAGTGAAACTGATGCTAAAAGAAATATACCATTCATCCTTTGATGGGCACTTTGGTGGTTTCCATATCTTGGCTATTGTAAATAATGTTGCTATGAATAAAAACCAAGCAAAGAGGAAGGAAGGACGGAAAGAAAAGAAGGAAGGAAGGAAGATAGAAAGAAAGAAAGAAAGAAAGAAAGAAAGAAAGAAAGAAAGAAAGAAAGAAAGAAAGAAAGAAAGAAAGAAAGAAAGAAAGAAAGAAAGAAAGAAAGAGAGAGAGAGAAAGAGAGAGAGAAAGGAAGGAAGGAAGGAAGGAAGGAAGGAAGGAAGGACGGAGGACGGAGGACGGAGGGAGGGAGGGAGGGAAGGAAAAGAGAAGAAGGTAGGGAGTAGGGAAAGAAGACACCATATTTATTTTACAACTTTGTTTTCACCATTTGCACTGCCTTTTTCCTTTCTAATGTGCCCACAGGTGGGGCATTTATCTTTTTGTTTACTGTAGTTCAATAAAAAATGTTTATGAAAATTAAAATAAATTTAAGTAATAAAAAAATATAAAGACCTTTACATAGATGCAAAAATTATTTGCAAACTGGAGAGATTTTGGCTTTTTGGCAATACACAGAGAAAGGTCTATGAGTTTTAAGTGACTATAATCTCAATCTGAGACAAGAGTGAGCTATGGATGGCAAAATTACGACAATAGTTTGGTTTTCTAATAGTAGAATTAAATATATTAAAAATGCAAAAGTTTCTCAGGAACTGTGCAATACAACCTTTTCTGTTTTACATTTGGGAGACTCAAAGCCCAGAGAGGTCTTAGCACAATCACACTTAGATGGATTTTAAGAAAAAGTTTTGGAACTGAATAACGTACTTCCTGAATCCCTCACCCAGAGCACATACCTTTCGATTTGTTGTTCCCAGACTTCACTGAGCATAAGTATTATCTTTGGAAAGCTTAGGAAAAAAAGTCAGACGCTCCAAATCAGAATGAGCTATCCTGATACAATAGGGTGAGGACCACTGTTCTGGTCTATTCCTGACTGCTGTACCAGAAAAGGAAATTTGATTTTTTTTTAATTGAAATCTAGTCAGTTTACAATGTTATGTCTATTTCTGGTGTACAGCATAATGTTTCAGACATACATATACATACATATATATATATATATATTCATTTCATATTCTTTTTCATTATCAGTTACTACAAGATATTGAATATAACTCCCTGTGCAATACAGTGTAAACTTGTTGTTTATCTATTTTATCTATAGTAGTTAGTATCTGCAAATCTCAAACTCCTAACTTAGCCCTTCCCAGCCCCTTCCCGCTCTGGTAACCATAAGTTTGTTTTCTATGTCTGCGAGTCTGGGAAATTTGATGATTTTGCTCTACTCATTTCTTCATTCACTGTGATTGATTAATAGATGTAGTTTTGATTTCATGCAAGGTGTTTGTTTGGCAGCGGTTAAACAAATGTAAAGAATACAACATACCAAATTTCTGGTCAGGGCAAAACCTCCTGTCTTGAATATCTAATATTTAAAAATTGTATTCTAAATGGAAAAAAAATGCAAAGCTAGCTTTATGAACTAAGACAAACCTTGCTGTGGACCAGAAAGGCAATAAAATTCTAAGCAATGAGTTTAAATCCTGTGGGATCTTGCTGTTCAAATGTCCTATGCGCTGAATGGGACAAAATCCAAGTTCACTGGCACGAGGCTGAGTGGTGAGAGGCGAGGTTAAAACACAAGGCAGCAGTTGCTGCATCTGGACCCAGAGCTTAGCACAGAGCTGTGTCCGGAAGGGCAGGTCTGCCCACCGTCACTGGCTGCTGCTGTCCCGGTCACGATGCAGAAAGGGAGACGAGGAGCAGCCCCAGGCCTGCACTGCTGAGTGGGAAAGGGACTTGCAGGGGCAAGGGAGCGGGGGAGGGAGTAAGTTCCAAGAAAGAGGGACAGAGGGGAGACTCCTCCTGCACACGGCGAGCTTGCAAATAAACATGCCGAAATACAGCAAGAAAATTACCCAGGAAAGAGGGCCGACAACAGTAAATCACTTCAGACAAATTCACTTCAGAAAATAAGGAAAGGATTGGACACATGCACGATGACATTAAAATCTGTAAGATTCTTAAGAAAGATAAAGGGAAGAAAAGTGTCATAAAATAAAAATAGTACATAGAACAAAACAGGTGGGTGCTAAAAATAGGTGATGTGAAAGCCAGCCAATCTGAAACCTTAAAAATAAAAAAAAACATAGTTGTTAAAATAAAAACTCAAATAGGGAATAAAGTCTAAACTGGACATGGACGAAGATAGAATTTGTGAACTAAAAGAATGGATTATTTAATAAATGGCCCTGGAGGAGCTGGTTATAACATATGTGTAATACATGTTATATGCAAATTATGATTGACAGATAGAGATTCTCACTTCATATATAAATAGAATAAATTAAAACTGAAACGTAGAGGAAGTGCAAAGCTATTGGGAGAAAACGGAGGCATGTGTATTTATGCCTTTAAGATTTCAGAGCAGTCAAAGATTTATTGGACCAGACACGCAGAGTCAAAACGAAGAAGAAAAGGCTGTGAAGCCTGAGCACTTTGCCCTGAAAACTTCGGCAGGAAGAACGGTCTGTAAACAAACCTGAAAGGTCACTGGAAAGAGATATGTGCGGCGTACATAATTGTAGATCCAGACTATAAAGAGAAATATAAATCAATAAGGGGAAAAAAAAACTTCAAAACAAAGTGGGCAAGGTGTTTTCAGGCATCTTTCATAGAAAAGGGAAGCTGAATGTGCAGTGTACGTATGAACACCGGCTCACCGCTGCAGCTCACCAGGGAAATTCAAATAATGAGCTACTCTGTCCAGCCCATCCAACTGGCAAAAAAAAATACCAGTGCTTGACCAAGAGTGTGGGGAAGTAGGAACTCTCACTTAATGCTGACGACGGTTTATATTCTTAGAGTCAGCACGAGGAGCAATGACAACACCCCAAAACTGACAAGCCCTGTGACCCAGCCATCCAAGATGAGAGTGTGTGTGTGTGTGTGTGTGTTTGCCAAGGAAATGTGCACACCTCCTTGGAGCGAGTACGGTGTGCTGCACACGAGTCCACTGCAACGGTCTGTTAGGGTAAAAGGGGGAAGCAGACCAAGTGCCAAGAAATAGTGGAGGCAGGTGACGGATGGATGGATGGATGGACGGACAGACAGACAGATGATGGATGATGGATGGACAGACGGGCAGCGGTGTTCATGTAATTCCTTTTGACTGCTGTTAAAAAAAAGTATTGTCGTGAATCTATCTTTTAAATATAATACTGAATGTAAAAGCATGTTAGAAAGCTTTACATATACTGTATTTAAACAATGCCACAAAGGAATTCTATAGCTTTGTCAATATAATACATATTCATAAGCTATACACACATGCATCATGTATGTGTGTATATTATATTACATTACTTTATATTTAAAGAATAAATATGTGGAAGTGGATACACACCTAATACTTTTTTTTAAGTCAATTTTTCTGTTTTGTGTTTTTCTTGGCTGGGGGGGGTGGGGTAATTAGGTTTATTTATTTATTTATTTTTAATGGAAGCACTGGGACTTGAACCCAGGAGCTCACGCATGCTAAGCACACACTCTGCCACTGAGCTGTACCCTCCCCCCTGTACACAGCAAACGCTTTTTAATGGCTCACCCTGGAGGGGAAGGAACTGTCATTAGGGAGGCTATCGTAAAGATGCAGCTTTACCTGCAGGATTCTCTCACCTGTATACAAGTATAGGAAACCATGAAACAATATGAACAGGTTTTCCATTTTGATGATGGGTAAGAGGGAACTTATTAAATAACTTCCATTTTCTTAAAAAAACAAATGCCTACATTCAAGGAACTGGTGAATGCTACAGGGTTTTCTGATCTAGAACATGTAAGAGAGGCTTGAAGAGCCAGCACATCCGCGAGCACAGCGGCCAGCGTGGTGAGGACGCCCAAAGCCGTCACGCCAGGAGCAGGTGGCGGGGGGACAGCGAGGGGAGGACGCGAAGCAGGTTTCTTCAAGCACAGGAAACGCTCTCGCCGCCTCGCATCCTTTTGCTTGAGGGCATCTGGTAAAATCCACACGTGGAAGTTTGGGGAAGGCAGAGTAGGCTCAGACTCAGAAAGAAATTTCTAACAAGGGCAACTTCTGAAAAATCATCCGCGACTTCCGGAGGCAGTGAGCCGGCCTCCCGGCGCGGGGCGCCGGGCGCGGGAGCGCTCGCGGGCGGCCCCGACCCCGACCCCCAGGCCGGCCGCGCGCCGCCGCGCGGGACCTCGAAGGCCCCCGGGGCCGGGGCTGCCTGCTTGCCCTCGCCCCACAGATGAAGGCGGACAGCGCGCGACTGGGAAGTAGGACTTTGGATCCAGACTCGTCTAAGGCCCGAACGCTTCCACGGTGCCATTAGAACGTCAAGCTTTACGAAATCAAAGAAGAGGATTTCCAACAGTGAAGCTGAAGGCGCACTAAGGAAAGGGGTTTTGAAGCTGTTGGGCCCTGTCCCGAGTCCCCGAAGCCCGGCCGCTCACAAGTGCTCTTCAAATAGCTCTGCCTGATGCCCTGTGTCTGGCGTTGGCGCTGTCAACGTGACTAACCCCACGACGCGATACAAAGTTGTGCGGAAAACTGGGAAAATGATGGGGGGGGGGGGTATGTGCAAAAGGAAAACCAAGAACTAGAAGAAAGAAAGGAGAGAAAAAAGAAAGAAAGAAATTTTAACCTAATTCTTGAGACTTCCAGGGTGTTGTGTGTGTGCGTGTGTGTGTGTTTCACGAATCAACGACCCAGTGACCAGACCCAGTCCACACTTCCAGAGCGCCCTCCTCCTAGTCCTGTCGTGGGCTCCTTCCTTATCACTGGCAACATCTGTTGCATATTCTCCGAGCCTCAACCAAACCCTTCCCACACAGCTAATTGCCAGGCATTCATTTTATCTGTGTCTGAAGAAAAAGAGAAGTAGGTGAGTCAAATATGCCAGGATTTTGACGTGTGGTGTGAAAGAGTGTGGGTGTTTGCAAAGCTGCGTTTTGCTCACTCCCCCAGGCTGGGGAACCTTTTGGGGATGACATGCAATTTGTCCACTTAGCCTTAATGTCTATGCCGGTTAAGAGGGGGCACTTCCCCAAAGACACCGTGTCAAAGCGGAGGAGATGAATTGCCAGGGAATTAAGCCCAGACCAGAAAGTATCTGTCACGGGACCCTCTTGGCTCTGCCGATTCCTCAAAGCGATCGTGGAGGATTAAATGGGTTGTGGCTCAGAGTTTGGGGTCGAGGGTCACACCCACAACTAAATGCGAAGTGTTTTGAGGGGGAAGACACAGACCAGCAGGCAGGGAGGGCTGGCAGGGTGCTGGTGTCCCTGCTGTCCTATGGTGACCACGTGCAGTGGGAGAGCCCATCATTCGTTTCTGGGAGCGTCTGAAGGAGGACAAGGTGGGGGGTGAGGGCAAGTCTCCCCAGCTCTGTGGTGCTCGACCTACGTCTGGGCAGGAAGCGCCATCTGGCCCCGAGCTTCTCGCCTCCTCCGTCTTATCATCTCCTTCCCGTCAGGATTGGGATGCTGAGACCGTCGGAGACCTTGCAGATGGCTTCTCTAATGAAGCCTTAACCAAAAACAGCTCTATATTTTGTCACTGCCAAGTATGGATACTCACATGGGTAGAAATACAATCAGGGTGGATGTTGGATCCCAAAGTTTTGGTCTCAAAGAAGGACGTCTCCAGACCCCCATCCAAGGAGGTCACTTGACCAGAACCCAGAGAGGGAACCGTGAAGAAGTTTTGGGGGAATCGGTATGTTTGTGCTGCTTCTGCCCAGGGTCAAGCTCTGCTGTTCTGGTGTCGAAGGAGCCAGGCTGCCTGCCGGGATTTCTGCTGAACAGAAAGGGCTTCAACCAAGGCTGAAGAAGTGGACGAGATGTCACGTATCTGAGCAGGAAAGATTAAGAAAGAAAAGAATTCTGGGAGCTTCCATTTCTGAGCCCGAAAAGGGGGGCTTCTAAATTTATGCAAACTGAAGAATCATGGGTTAAAAAGTTCTATTTAAATTGTGGCCCCAGATCTTCATAACAAATCATTTCTGGATCTAGCGCCCCAGTAAAGTTCCATCTGAAACCAGCAACAGGGTATTTGCATACAGGAAAAAAAGTTCCGAGGCTGGGTGCCTACTTGCGGCTACCTGGAGAGAATTTAGCAAAAACAATCTAAAGTCCCAGCAGAAAAGCTCCCGTGTAAGGTTCCTCTTCTCAGGCTGTAAACTTGACGTGTGAAGGAGAATATTGGGGATACTGAGGCACAGAGCAGCATTCGAAGACACTTGCAGACGCTTGTGAGTCTCCCTGAGCAAGTGACCCTCTGAGCCTCGACTTCCTTATCTGGAACATTGGAGTCGTAGTATCTATTCCATCCATTTTGGAAATGAGATTAATCGCGGGACCAGCTAAGGTGACTGTCCTAGTCTGCTCCGGCCACTGTGATAGCTTGCCGAAGACCGAATGCCTTAAACAACAGACACGTATTTCTGTGCCCGGTGAGCCCTCTCCTCCCGGCTTGCTGACAGCTGTCTTCTGTCTTTGTTTTTGTTTTGAGTGAGGAATATGAGACTTTAACTTCAGCTCTCAATTTAGGTACTGCTCCATTTCCTGCTCAGAACATCAAGAATGATGTCCACCTGTCAAGTCCTTATCATCGTCGATGCTTTCGATAATAAGGGAACGTGGCTTTCCTGGCCTTCCACCTAAGATAAAACTTCTACTTAACGATGTTTTCCCCTGTCCAGTGTGTTCTTTGTAATATTTTCACAGCCGTGCCTCTATTTCAATGAAAGTGGAAAATCTACTTTTCAATTATTTTCTGTATTTTGTAGAATGAAATCCAACTAATTATTCCCCATTTTTTTAGTTGAAATGTAATTGATTTACAATATTGTGTTAGTTTCTGGTATAATATATATATATATTTTTCTTTTCCATATTCTTTTTCATTATAGGTTATTACAAGGTATTGACTAGAGTTCCCTGTGCTGTACAGTAGGACCTTGTTGTGTATTTTATACAGAGTAGTGTGTACCTGCTAATCACAAACTCCGAATTTATCCCTCCCCTCCCCTTTTCCCCTTTGGTAACCGTAAGTTTGTTTTCTATGTCTGTGAGTCTGTTTCTGTTTTGCAAATAAGTTCATTTGTCTCATTGTTTGAGTCCACATATAAGCGATGTCATATGGTATTTGTCCTTCTCTGTCTGACTTCACTCAGTAGGAGGCTCTCTAGGTCCATCCATGTTGCTGCCAATGGACAGCCATCTCCTTGCTCCTCTTCACGTAAGGGCACTAATCTCATCATGGGGGCTCCACCCTCATGGCCTCATCTAAACTTAATTACCTCCCCAGGCCAGGTATCGCCACACTGGGGATTAGAACTTCAACCCCCCTGTCCCCACTATGTGTGAAGAAAGTGAGCTCCTGTCATGTTCAGGGTTAAACAGTAGTTGTTAGGGCAGGCTGGCTCAGAGGATAAGGGAACGGATAAACCTGGCGATAAGTTCCACTTTCATTCTTTCGCAAGCATTGTCCTTGGGCAATTTATTTCATCTTTCTAAGGCTCAGTTTCCTCATTTGTAAGAGAGGGATGGTAATAACAATGCCTGTTTTATCAGAGTGGTGGTCAAGTTTAAATCAGACAGCGTATGTTCCATGCACACGTTATTCCATAGTAACACAGAGCAAGAGTGTGATAAATAGTGTTCGTATTAAATGCTACTGAATGGGAAATGCCTCTGTTATGCTTTGTTATTGTTACTAGATTATCCATCACACAGTTGGAATAAGCACTCCAGCCTCCTGCCATCCGGTGTTCTTCCCCAAAAGAGTCTGAATCCAGCAAAGCCAATTAAGGGCCAGAACAATTTCTTTCTTAATGATAAATCTTATTAGAGCTCCCAGCTGTTTGTTGCAACTAAACAGCAAAGTTGAGTGCACGAGAAAGCCAGTTCCTGGAAGTGTTCATCAAAGGGCCAGTAAATAGAACAGAACCCAGGTGATAAAGCTCAGATGATTTTTGCTGAGCTTTGCGCCTAGAATATCTTTTTTTTTTTTTTTCCCTGAAAATCAAGGACTGGTTTGAAGCCACAGGTAAGATTTTCTTGTGCAAAAAAAAAACGTTACTGGGCCCACTTTTCCGCAGATAGCTTGGCTGTGAAGGGAAACTTTTTATCATGTAGCATTTGCTTTCCTTCTTACTGCCTATTTCTTAATGTTTGGAATTGCTACTTTACGTTCCTAAATCAAGAACAAAATAATAATAATAATAATAACAACAAAAAATCAAAGCATAGGGCACCCAGTCAGAGCTGGTAGGGTTACTCAGTGTTCAAGGACCAAGTTCTCTGCCAGAGGGCTGGATGTTTGCCTCATATCCAAGCTCTGGGCTTAAGTAGAAAAAAGCTAATGGATTAACCCTGACAGATGACTGATGCTCTCAGCACGTACAGGCCCCAAGCCAGAAATCAGCCCTCGGTACAGACGGCAGCCATGTCTGGGGGTGCCGGACGGGGCTGATAACAGGACCGGAAACCCATCAGAGACACCCACCCCCTTACCTCTGGGCCTCATCAAAATTACCTGCCAAAGAGACACTGCTCCGGAGCAGCACCTTGTCAGACGATTTTGTAATAGAAAGCAGCTGTCCCTGCTGGGAGGCGGGGGTGGGAGGAGTGAAGAGAACAGGGGAAGGAGCCATTCATAACTTTCCGGCTTGCGCAGAATTGTAAGCTACAATCACAAAGCAAGTAAGGCCGGGAAATTCTAGGGACCCTGTGGGAATGATATTATCCTCCTCTCGGGGACGGACAGGAAATCAAAGCTACTGAATTTAAATCACAGATGACTGTTAATCGTTAGCCATGGGTTTAAAGTAGGGTCTGGACGCTGCTTGGAGCATCCTGGGGACCCCAGAGGTACAGCGCTCCGATCAGGCAATCTGGACAGGGGGAAAGTCTGCCCTGCCCAGAACAGCGCCTGTGGCATGGCGTGTGCTCAGTATATACTCGCTGAATACACGATTAAAGAAGTTCATGACATGCATTTTCTAGGGCTGAATGGAGTGGATTGTTCATTGAGCGGATAAGAGTTTGACTCAGTGTTTTATCGCTTACCAGCTGCGCTGTCTGCCTTTGGAAAATTTCTTGGTATACCCGACCCTAGGTGGTTTATCTACAAAAGGGGGTTTGGACGGCTACATTGTATGGTTTTAGAGATTATTACATTGAGTATGATTGTATTGTTAAGTTTCTGGCATCAAATAGAAGCTCAGTAAATAATAGGAGGTATGGTGGACCGTGTGGTCCTGAGATCACACCACGCCTATTAGGGCGTATGAATGACTTCCAGATATAACAGGAAAGGGTCGCGGTGATACCACTGCTACTGAGAAACGCTCGGGACAGACTGACCCCTTGCCAACAGGAGCCAGCGGGGAGAGCCCTGGTCTGCCTCCTGGTCTCCTCACACGCTGTGCTCATTATACAGAATTGCTCCCTGGGAACGGAGGGCTGACGTGGCCTGGGGTGGCCAGCTAAAGCAAGAAAGAAAGAGCATGTGAAGAAAAGCAGATGCCAGATATGGAAGGTGGGAGCTGTCATGTCTGCCATCAGCATTGCCATTGCTTGTGCTCACGCAGAGGCAATTTAGTTTTTCAATTAGATCCACTTCTCTTTATTTGAGGAAGAAATTGATCTCTGTGTACAAACACATAAATACATACACATACGCCAGTACACATATCCACACAATGAAAAAAAAGTTAATGGAATAATTTAACGTCATTCAAAATCAATGTCTTCAAAATTCAAGTGTTTGTGCCACACTTATAACAGGAACAGGAAGCTATCTGTGTATAAGGATTCATAAGAAAATAAGGAAGAGGTCTTGGAAGCTAAAAACATGATTACCATGTACATATAGTCGCTCTAAGGGGCGTGCACACATGCAGACGCGAACAAAAATGCAGCTTCCGAACGTCCTGTATAAACGCTTCTTGTGTAGGATACTTAATTCCAGATGATGTATGACCATCACATTAGGATTCTAGCCTTCCCTGTTGTCTCAGATCACCTGCCACCCCTCCTTGAATGCTTCTGAGTCTGCACTGCAGCTCCACGGGGCTTCCTCAGGGGGTGTATGCCACCCTACTTTTCGGATGAAGGCTCAGCATGATAGGAAAGACCTGGTAACCTTGGATGATGGAGTTACTATGGAAACGTTTCAACGTGGAGAGACCCACCCTGGGTTTAATGCAAATCCAGTGTCGGGAAACGGGACACTTAAAAATGGATCAGGACAGAGCTGTCCTGACTGTGTGGCCTCAGGGTCTTCTGAAGTCCCTCTGAAATAATAGCACGGTCAGCTTTGTCTTCCTCTCAGAGCACTGGAATCTGCCTAATCACCTGGGAGGACTGCTCTGTACAGTCTGAGAAAGTTCCTGTGGGTGTTTCTGAGTCACAGCACCTCCACTCCACCGGAGCCTGGTTGACGACCACAGGTCACAAGGCACAGCAAACAGCCAACACAGGGCTTCCTGACATCAGTCACTTCAAAGACCTTACAGAAAAGCAACAATCTGGAAACCAATGAGTCCAGGATGAAAATGTAAGTCTCTATAAAATCTTCTTCATCTGCAAAGAAACAACTCTTTCCCCTGCCAAGGTCATTTAAGAGTCATGTGTCTTTATTCTGGTCACCTGGGTATTTACAGGCAGCTCCCAAACATTTCAGTGTGCTGTGGTTTTACGAAATACAGGGCAGCATAGAGATTCCTTCATTCCTTTTTTATTCTTACCATCTCCGAGCCTCGTGTTCTCCAGTCACAAAGGGAGTAATGCTGTTAACCCTCAGTTCCGCTGTGAGGAATGTAGTTATGTTACATGAGATACAAACACAGTAAGCAGGTGCTCAGTGTGTGAAAGCTATTCTTGTCCTTCGCTTATTTTTTTTTTTTTATTGAAGTACAGTTAATTACAATGTATCCATTTCTGGTGCACAGCACAATGTCCCAATCACACTACACATACGTATATTTGTTTTCATATTTTTTTCATTAAAGGCTATTACAAGATATTCAACATAGTTCCCTGTGCTGTGCAGAAGAAGCTTTTTACAATCTATTTTATAGATAGTGGCTAACATTTGTAAATATCACGATGCCATATGGTCATCATGGTATTAACTAGATCTCAGAGTCAAGTTCAAGTTCACAATCACGTCTAATAATCCGGGTGGCATTCTGTGATTTTCTTTGCATGTTGGCATGATTCTTGAGTTTGCTTAGAGTCTAGAGCAGATTCATGCTGCACTCAGTCTCTTTCTCTTTTTCCTCTTGTTCATACTTGTCCATTATCTACTCCCCCAAGTGAATCTGATTGCCAGGAAACAGTCAGTTGTGAAATATATCTCAACATTGCATTTCCTTGGATAGTCAGCTCTCCCCGGGATCTGGCATTGCTCTTTCTGGTGAGGTCAGTGTGATGCCAAACTGAGTCACTGGCTCCCGCCCTTTTTCCAAAGAAAATAGAAGAACAACTCCGGGGAAGCTTTCTATTGTTGTTAGTTTCTCGGTCTCCAGTTTCATTTCTATCATAGGTGGCATCAGCTATCGGATGTGTAGCTGACAGAGCAGTTCGTTTGCCTGGAAAGCATCATTCAGTTCAGCTGATTCAGCAAAACTCTTGAGTGTGAATGTGCCTCTGTGTGTGTGTGTGGTTGTGTGTACGGGGTTCAATGCCTGAGTTTTCACATTAGCTGGAAAAGGCGGTCTGTCTCTAGATTAATGATAAACAGGGTTCAGGGCACAGTTCCTAGGTTGTGTTTCATTTGGAGCTTCTCAAGCTGCGTTCAGCAGATACTAAGTTATGATGACCTTTGGAAAATTCACAAGTTTACAGCAGCCCAGGAAACTAGTGAGCTTTATTCGTAAAAACAGGTGCTGAAGAACTTAAGGTCATAGAAGAATCAGGAATCAGGACTTTGCATAGCAAGTGACATTTGGTAAAGGAATACATAAAAGAATGAATGAATGACATGATTTTCTATTTATAATAACATCAAAGGAAATCATATGCCTTATGTTTAAATTTCTACTATGTGTGCATTTTAGCATCCTCAAGAGATACTACCCTTGATTTTTTCACTTCGGTTTCCTTCAAATCGCCTAAACTGTGTCTCTTCTGCCAAATCCGTCAAGTCATGCAAGTTTTTTCAAGAAAATGATTGAAAGGTGGCATGCACTTAATTATAATAAAGCAATTTAAACTGGCTGAGGGGCTTTCGGTGTTTTCTCTCATATAAGTGTTAGTTAACAGGAAAAGGAGTTCATTAAAATTTTTCCATACTCTGTTTTCTTTTTATGGTTTTCTCGCAAAATTTGTAATTAATGAGACAAGAAAAAAAAACCCAAAGAGCTAATCCATGATATTTTGATATTATACTGTAAGATACACATATTCTTTCCTAACTCACTCATATCAAATCTAAGGGAAAATAGATATTAATATAAACATGCAAAACTCCTCAACATAAATGCCAGTGCTTTTGTTCTGATAAAAACAGAAGGGTCCCTAAGCAGAGATTTGACATGCTTTATCCATGAATCAAGGAATCACAACACTACCCTTACTGCACATGTATTTATGTAAATTTGAGTTTTAAAACGCCAATTTCTGGTTTCCCAATAATATGAAATCCTACACTAAATGCATAAATCCAGTAACTCACTATTTTGTGTCTTGGCTGGTCAAGCATTTTATCATTTTAAAATACAGTATTGCAAAAATAATTGTAGTAGGTTTGGCAACTGTGCTTTGGTAATTGCTGTTTGTTGGTATCAACAGAGATTGGACAGATTTCAGCACGGCTCTTCCTAATGTTTAAGGACAAAATAACTACTATATTATCCGTCTTGTGCTCACAGTGTAACAAATACCAGGTATTGATTTATTGAACATTTTCCACGCGTCAGTCAATTTACATTTCTGTCATGTAATCTCTCAACATCGCTGCTGAGTGGATAGATTATTTTTATTTTCATTTACAGGTAAGAAAATGAGGTTTGGAGAGGTCAGGTTTGGAATGTATCCAAGTTAATAAAAAATAAATAAATAGGTGCTGGAAATTAAACTGAGTTATGTATGACCTCTTAGTCTATGAGCTGTGATATCTCTCTGCTATCTTGACTTAAGTTGGCCAAAATAATAATAAGAATGTACACACAGCCCTTACATTTAAGGAATAATCACATTCCAAAGGGCTTACACATGTCTGTGTATTCCTTCTGAAGGGTTGAAGACAGTGTGTCCTTTGCAGGGCGTAAGAGTCGCCACGGCCCCGGTATCTTGTGTTTTGAGGCATGTGTCTGGAATCCTGCCTCAAAGTCCACTGTGTCTGGGAGGTCAGAGGCACATGTCCTTACATCACGGACCCTAAGGAAGGTGTGTGCCAACCGATTCCTCACTCTCTGTGCGGTATCAATGGCTGCAAATGTAACTCCCAAAAATAAATGTGATTTTCTTTATGATGTTGAGGTGTGGAAATGTAAATTAGATGAAATTTTCTGAGAATTGTCTTTCTTGGGCTATACCCTCTGGTGTTTTGAAACAGTTCAAAGTAAAGGGGGGGTGTATCTCAGCAGTTCAGCACGTCCTTAGCACGTAGGAGGTCTTGGGTTCAATCCCCAGTACCTATATTATTAGTAACAACAGCAACAACAACAACAACAATAATTTTTTTAAGAACTATAAGAAGAAAAGGCTAAACAATTCCACTGAAGTTTGCATCCCAGATGAACCCCCAAATGTCCCGAACATATGGATTCTTTGAGAATTCTTTCACCTCAACTTTTTACCCACATGTATTTCAGAAGAAAGCATTTCTGGGTCATTTTTACTCATTTCATCAAAATGCTGCTGAGTCATTCCCTTGGGCTCTGTAAGCTACTTCAGTAAGTCTGATTTTAAGCCAAGATGCTACAAATTAATAAGTCTTATAAAAATGCAGCTTTCCAAAGATGTGAACTTTACTGGGCATGTTAAAAATCACAGGAAGAGCCCTAAAAAAATTTCACTTTGCGTATAAGGATATTCAGCTGAAAGCTTGCCAGAGAATGGCCAAGATGGATCCCTTTACAGCAGAGGGGAGGCAAGGAGGCTCTGGCCACTACACGACCTGCACAATCATTCAGCCTTGGTTCCCATAACAACACCACAACTTCCTTCTATAAGCCCTCTGATCACCATTCGCTTAGGGAATCAGCTTTTAAAGATACGCAGGTGTTAGTCTGAGACAACATATGTAAAATGAGATTCAAATTCTTGATCATCACAGGGATCAATAAACAAAATCTACGATTTTGATCTGGAGTCACAGATCATCAGAAATGTACACTAACACATACAGACTGGTGAGCGCCACAGGAGAGACCAGCCGCTCCCTTGGACAGTTTTGCACGTGTTGTACAGGAAGAGCCCTTCAGGGCACCTCGGAAACCAACAACTGCAATGCGAAGGCAATGGACCCAGCCCTCGCCACTCCCACAGACTGATAACACCCAAACCCTGGGAGATGTCTAGCCACAGATGGAGATGTTCCTTGTAAAGATTAACTCATTTTCATCATAATGGAACCTGCAAGAGCCATGGATATTCTAGTAGATAAGAACATACCTCTTAGGTCTACACTGCCAGGATTCAAATCATGACTGTCGTTCAGAGCCAGCCACATAATTTGCAGGACCCAGCTCAAACGAAAAATTCGGGGTCCCTTGTCCAAAAATCAGGGGCAGAATGCCCTTAAAGATCCCCAAAAGATGAAGCTTTTTCTTTCTTCCACAGTTTATCTTGCTTGTCATAGTGTTTCATGTGCTCTTTAATGTCATTGCAATTTTAAATTCTCAGCACAAATGTCACCATCCATTTTAAGTTGTGCCATAAACTGCAGAATCACAGAATTGTCTGCATGAATTACGCAATTCGTATTCCGGGGCTCATGTACGCCTGTGTGTTTTGTTCTCACCAAAACTACGGAAACACGGCACTGAACTAAGCCAACTGTTCTTTCTTTCACTCTTTGACATGTGATCTTTCCACCAACCCTCTCCACCATTGGCTTACTGATGAGTGAGGGGCAATGAAGGGGAAAGAAATTATGGGTTGGCCTTTCACTTTCCTTCTGTGTCATAGTTTCAAGCACAAGTTGTCGGTGGATCCAGGGAAGAAACAGGAGTCAGAAGGGGCACGACAGGGTGCCGCGACACTGGCATTCTTAGACTGCCCTTGCCTTCTTTCTGTGTTCACCGCAAGTTCTAGTTGAATAGAAAGTGTGGCTCTTGGGGCTCCCAGTGCCCCTACTTAGTCATAGGTGAAACTTGTCTACACTGTCCTTACTCTGAGTCTCTCTGAACCCCCATGCGAAGTGTGTTGGCTGGAATTCTGTGTTCATGGAACACCATGAACACTACACGTGAACTGGGCCAACAAGCAACTCCTATATTACACATGCTCACATGTATGATCTATGGCCCACTGACCTTCGTTTACAGCCACAAGTTCAACGATAAAATTATTAAGAAATTTAAGACAATGACAACAGAACATTATATCAAACATGGGGTCCCCTGAGCATGGAGACTTGTGTGCTTCCTCAGAGTAAACACCCATAAAGCCGGCCCTGCCCTTACTAGCTGTGTGACCTCAGGCATATTACTAAACCTCTCTGTGCTTCAGTTTCTTCTGCAAGTTAGAAAAACTAATTGTACCTATCTCATAAATGTGTTACAAAAAACAAGTATATTATTAGATAAAGTTCTTGAAAGAGTGCCGTGACATATAGAGCAATGTAAGTGATAGCTATTACTGCCATTTTATTTATTTATTTATTTTACTAACATGTAGTCAGTTTACAATGTTGTGTCAATTTCTGGTGTACAGCATAATAGTTCATTCATACAGATACATACAGATATTTGTTTTCACATTCTCTTTCATTAAAGGTTACTACAAAAATATTGAATATAGATCCCTGTGCTCTACAGTATGAACTTGTTTATCTATTTTATATATAGTAGCAAATATCTGCAAATCTCAAATTTCCAACCTATCCCTTCCCACCCTCTTCCCCCCCCCAGTAACCGTACGTTTGCTTTCTATGTCTGTGAGTCTGTTTCTGTTTTGTGAATAAGTTCGTTTGTCTTTTTTTAGATTCCACATATAAGTGGTATCATATGGGATTTTTCTTTCCCTTTCTGGCTCACTTAGTATGACCATCTCAAGGTCTATGCATGTTGCCGCAAATGGCATTTATTCTTTTTTATGGCTGAGTAGTATTCCATTGTATTACCGCCATTTTCTCATCATCATCATCATCACCAATTTGTTTTGGGGGGATAGGGTCTTAAAGACATGGCCTTCAAACGAGATTTAAGGACGATCCTTGTATATCTGCATCATCCTTGTCCTCAAATTGTCCCAAGGGCCACAGAAACCTTACAATCAGGTTTTTTTCTCCACTGGCATGACTGCTATTTTAGGTCGGATAACTCATTGTTGTTGGGGTGGGGGCTGTCCTGGGAATTGTCGGATACTTAGAGCATCCCTGGCTTCCAGCCATGAAGACAGAGACCGCCATCCCAGTAGGACAACCAAAAGTGGCTTTGTGTCCGGCCGAGGTCTCCTAGGAGGCCAAAGCCCCGCCCCTTCCTCCCCCCCCCCCCCGCGAGTCGCTGCTTTGTGATTACACGGTAAGCGTAAGAACGCTTAAAGCTATTTTGCCAAATAAGTACATACAGGGCCAAACAATCCCCCAAGCATGTAGTGCTAGCTCAGCAATCTTAATAAACAGCAGAAGAAAACCCCAAAGTGGCCTGTGTCTTAGATTCCCTACAGCCCTGTCGCCATCGGCTTCTTCCTCTCCCTTACTGACGGGGGAGGACCACGCTGTTAAAAAAAAAAAAAAAATGGAAAAAAGATTCATTCAAATCTGGGAACTGTCAAATCTCTGATAAGTCGGTCCAAGAAAACAGAAATGAATTGACTCCGGTTCCCAGGACGGAAAGCCCCAGGAGGTATTACTGTCCAGACCAGGCTCTAGACCAGCTCCATCCTCCCCCACAGCAGACCCCCCCCCTCACCGGTCTGCTTCTGCTCAGACAAAGCCCTTATGAAAAGTAACGCGAGGACTGTGCTGACTGCAGTCAGTGTGATTTATCAGGACTACCGGCGTTTGCAAAAGCAAGTGGTCTGTTTGGATGAGATCTTTCCCAGGCAAAAAGAAGGAGAAGAAAAATCTGGCTTGAAGATCCTTGCTTTCCCAGCTCCCTAACGCCATTGGTTCTTCCCAGCATCACAAAAGCAATGGGGATTCTGCCTGCAGGAGGCGCTAGGTGTTCTGGGCACGTCTCGCTCCCATCACCTCCCCAAGCCCTTGTATTTCCTTACGCAGGAATGTTAATAATCCCACCCTGGACACTTTTCTGACTTTGCTTGCTCCCCAACCTTCCTCACCTCACTTTCCCCGTCAGGCTTCCCCCCACCTCCCCTCCCGGCCCCAGGCAAGGTCCACTCCCATCTGGTTTCTGTTAGGAGTTCATTTTCAGAGTGCAGGCTGGTGGAATTTGGAGTCCAGACCCCCTCGAGTGATGAGAGTCCTGGGCTGCTGAAGGTCCCTTCGTGCGGTCCCTGCCACCTCCCCCTCCTCCCCTCCCTGTGCCCCATTCGCCCTTGTGCAATAACACGCTGGAGCCCACATCTGTTTTCAATTCCATGTTCATTTGAACTGCTCTGGGAAAATGGAAGCTCTCACTAAAGACCGGGGTCTTAAAGCAACAGCATGAATACAAACAACTTTATTTGCCCAACAAAGGAATACATATACGGGGTACGGGGGTGGGGTGGATTTCTATATCCAGGCTGGAGTTATTGCATTAAAGATCTGCCCGTCTTCCCTGGTTCCTGGATGAGACGATATTATAATCAGAGATGCTTGAGTCCTTCGTTCTTGGTTCTAATGGTCATCTCTTGCCCAATTTCCAGTCTGGGAATGTTGCCTGAATTCCACAATCTAAATCAACAGAGTGGAGATTCCCAGACTTCTCTTTGTCTTCAGTTTATTGTCTGATCAAAACTGTAGATTGTTTTCTCATTTATATATATATAAAATGCAGGAGACTTTGTTGTTGTTTTTTCTCACTCATTTAATTGCCAAACACAAGCTGTGTCTTTTAGCAAAAGGAAAGCTGGTGTCTTGTTCCTCTTTCAGGCCAAGAAAACAAATGATCTCCTGTAGGAGATGATGCCACGTCCTCAGCCAATGTTCTGCTGCTTCTTGAGAAAAGTGTGTCGGTCAAAATTAGGAGGACCTCTCATGACTGACACATCACTGGTAAGTCATGAGGGGAGTGAATTTTAAAAAGCTTTGGAACTTGAAAGATCCTAGAAAAACAAGTTTTACTTTGTTATCAAAAAAAAAAAAAAAAGGGGGGAGAAGAAGTTGCCATAGTAAAGAGCATTGGTTCTTTAGGAACTGGGGACCCTAAAGTCATCACTGAGAGTGTGAATGCTTCCACTTCATCGCTTCAGTGTAAACAGCCGGAGTGTATACGCCCCTGAGTCATCTGATTGACACCAGGGTCACAGGCACAGGACAGCAGAGGGAACAGTAAAGGAGGTACCGGGCTAAGCTGACCACAGGGATTATGTGTTCATGCACTTATTACACAATTAATATTAATTTGATATGCATGATCTATAAATTATATATTAAGAATGCAATGTTCATTTATATATAACAATAAAAATATATTACCCTCACAAATATTTGTGGAATATCATAAAGTCAGATACCATATATATTATATATGTGTGTATTTATCAAATATTGAGATGGTGTATAATACACTATCCACCTTAATATAAAATAAATGCATATAGTACATAGATACAGGCTTACTATAAATATATACAAATATGCTGACTTATTACATACAGAATATATCCATACATAATATACTACTATAGACTAAAGACATTCATTCGACAACTACTTGCTTTGGCGGGATATCTTGATAGTTCACAGTCTGGACTCTGGCAACAGACGTTTCAAGTTCAAACCTTGTTCAAATCCACTGTGGCCTTGCAGGTTGCTTGACCTCTGTGAGTCTTGATTTCCTCACGTGTAAAATAGAGGTAATGATATTAGCTGCCTGATGGTGTTAAGAAATGTTAATAAATTAATCCTTGAAAAATGCTTAGATGAATAGCAGCCTGTGAGGGAGTTTGATAAATGTCTACCATGCACCCCAGCTGGGCTCTGCTGGAGTTGTGCCTAGTGAGACAGACAAGCAATAAAACAAGGGGTCAAGAAGGTAAAACCAGGGGGCAAGGGGTAGGTGACACTGGTGGAGGAAGGAGAGGAGACGCCTTCATTTCAGCCCTGGACTTTCTTACAAGAGTTCAAGAGAGGATCCCTGTTAACTAGGAAGCAGCAGAGCTAATTGATTTGACGACAACAACGAGCGCTGTTATCAGCTAATGCTACTTACCCTTCACTTGGTCTCTTATCCATCTTGAGATATAACTAGCTTGTTTCTCACCCAAAGTTAGTAGATTTCAAGAGAAGAGGGATTTTGGCATTTCAAATACTGCCCAATATATTCACTACTTCTACAGCAAACCTTATATGCTACAAAAAGAATTTCGTGTAGTGTCGACTCTGAAGCTGTTCACTTGGTTTCAAGTTAATACCAAATCGGAATCCTAAGCACTGTTGAGACCCTCTGCAACCTTGATCTAGCCTTTGGGGGGCACCTAGGTCGGATTACAAGGTCTCTTTGTCTCTAATAAGAAGTCTAAAGGGAAGGTTTCTGTAAATGATGCTACTTCACCTTCATCCGCTCGCTTTCTCAGTTAACGCTCATATAATTTCCGATATGCTTTGATTAATGAATAATCTCAGTTCTCCTCCTAGGTCCAGCTCACTTTAGCCGACAATTGATCAGGAGAGTAAAGAGGACAAAGGTCTTCAGATGAGAAACAAAATGTTGGTTCAATCCAAGGACCAGTTAAAACCTTAAGTATTTTATCCCAAAACTTGTGCATATTCCAGACTCAGTAAAAACCCAGTCCTTTATGCTAAATTCTGTAAAACTTCGAAATCCAGAAGGATGTTGGAAGTGCCATTTAACTAAGGACAAGATGACCTTGAAGTAATAGTAGCTTCTTAATGAGATCTTCACAGGAAAAATCTGTATACATATATATTAGATAAGAGGCAAAGTGAAAAAAAGACAGTTCCCAGATTCATGAAAAAGAAAAAAATACCAGAAATATCTTCCTAATAAGTTAAGAAATTTAATTTCTTAGCAGGACACAAAATGTGCTCAGATCCTGACTGTGGTAAGATTGGAGAAGGTGAGATTGGACGGGATAAAAAGATTGTTGACTTGAATAGTAACTAGCAATATAAACTGGAAAGCGTGTGTGCTTTGGAAGAGACCTGAGTTTAAATATCAGATCGATCACTTTCTAGTGATGTGACCATGAATAATCTGATTAATGAAGTGAACTTTAGCTCCCCTCTCTGATTGGTGCCTCCCTGGATGAGTCTTTACAATGATCGGCAGTTGGGCTCATTAATCTTCCTGTACCATCCTCAGCACATGAGAGCCATGCAGCGTGTGCCCCCTGTCTTTACAGGGAAGACACGTCATAGGAGAAGGCGCATGGCGCGGGCATAAGGTCACTGGAGTTTCAGAGCTGTGTCATCACCGACCTACTGTGTCTTCTTGAGTCTTATTTTAAAGAAGGGGTAATAATGCCCACCAGGCATTACATTAACATGGATTAAATCAACTTACACTGTCTCTAGTCTGTAATGTGTGCTCAGCAGAGGTGGGTTTTTGTTTTTTGTTTTTTTTTTTAATTCCCAGGGTTCTGAGCACAAATATTCCAGTATTAACTCTGCTACTGCTTAACTGGGCCCCCATCTCATCTCCCTCCTGGGATAACTGACAAAACTCAAATGCTCCAAAAATAGGACGCTTCAGGCGGGTGCGGGGGTAGGCGGGCTTTGGAGAGAGGGAAACTTGCGACAGCGGGACATTTCATCAGACCGTGGACAAGCACCCTCGTCCTCAAGATGGCTCTGGGCCTCGAGGCCCCACGGGAAGCCAGCTGCTCACCAACTCCAGCAGCTCCTGGCCAACAAATGGTTGCCCTGGACTGAGGAGCAAGGAGATGTGTTTGTCTTCCGAGGAATACTTATAAATAATTGGCGAGGGTATTCCAGGGTTACTTGGAAATGTATAAACTGTTTATTTTCTCAGTGCTGATTGGAAAGACACGGGGAAGGGCTAATGCACTTGGGTTCAGTGTTTATTCCTCCAAAGAGGCTGAGCCCGGGGTTCATGACTGCACAGTCATCCTCTTTCTGGAATAGATAGCATTCCCTAGCACATGCCAGGGACACAGGGCCGTGCCATCTCACCCCGCTTCCTCCCTTGCAAGCCCCGTGGGCACGAGCAGTGACCATCACTACCGAAGCCCATGCCTGGAACCCAGGGGAGTCCCCACACATGCGTATTCCAAGTCTCTCGTGTGCTCGCTCCCACTAATTGGCTGGGGGAGGAAGCAACTGTTTTCAATCAACTTTGCATTAAATTGAACTTGTCCCTACATCGAGACTTAATGAGGAAGACTTTTTTTTTCCTGCACAAATTCATCAGAACTAATTAATGGTAGTGACTATAAAAATCTGTTCATTTCTGTGAAGCATAAAAATCAAGTGAAATATGTCGAACAGTGATAGTAACAATAGCTACCACTTAATAAGTGCTTATTAGGTGCCTGGAATTGTTCTGAATACTTCATAGGGATTAACTTCCTCATTCTCGCAATGATTATCCTATATGGCTAAATATTATTTCTATTTACAGATAAGATAACAGAAGCATATAGAGGTCACATAGCTTGGCAAGAGACTTAAATGGTGAGACCAGTAAACATTTGAAGCTGCAAATTACAGTGCAGCAGCTCGGACTCAGAGCCAGCCTCCTCTGCTGTAGGAGGCCATCTTTTTGTTCTTACCATAGAAATGTACTAGGCAGAAGAGCATTCTAGAATGCTCTAGAACCAACGAGGTCTAGCTCTCAGATCTAGATGTTCCTATGTCTCCACCGCAGAGTTCTTGTCCTTGCTTTTTCCTCAGCCTGCAGAGCTCTCCCCCACGATGTGCATTTGACTTTCTCTCTTAAATACTGAGAGTTGTGAAGCGCACATACTTGCCCCTTAAGCTCTTGCTTAAATGTCCGTATCTCAGTGATGATGACCCCTTTGGTCTTCCATTTAAATTGCGCCGTCTCTTTCCTATCTTCTTCCCCCTTTAATTTTTGTCTCCGTATCACTTTTCACCATCTGGCATACATGTGCAACCAATAATTTTTGTTGTTCATGATCTACTTTACTTCCCCCACTAGAATATAAGCTTCCTGAGGGATTTTTGACTATTCTGTTCACAGCTGTCCCCTCAGAGACCAGCACAGCAGCTGGCATGAAGTAAGCACCAAGTAGTTACTGTTTGATGAATGAACGTCTGTAAGTTTAAAAAAAACCAGCTGTGCAAACAAAGGGCAGGTCTTTTTGATACAGCTAACAGAAAACAATGTTTCCTGAACCTATAGGGTTCCATAGAGAATGCACATTGTTACTGGTTGAACAATATCTTTAACAGTATTTCAGCAAGCACGGCAAGGAATTTCACGATGTATTTTGATAACATCTCTTAAATTACTTGCGTCACACAGACATGGTTTCCAGTAACTGCTATTGAGAACTCTGCGCTAAATTCAAAACTATAATAGTATTTTACAAGATATCAATTATTAACAATCTCCTTTGAAACTTTTTAAGATTGTCTGCCTATGAAAATTCAACAAGATGTTTATAAATGTATTTCACTTTGTTTTAGTAACATACGTAATAAAAATACTACGCTCTCTGTCAATTCTTCTGTCAAAACATGACTATGGTTTTCTGATGTTGTTACCTAGAACATCGCCTCTCACATGGCTGAGTTTTCCCATAGCCCTAGACCACATACCCACTTAGGTTCAGAGGTATTTCTCAAATCGCCTCCCCAGGGCATGAAGAACCGTAGCCTTAGCTCCACCCCTTAATAACCTCCTACCATAGCGTACAGGTTGGAGAGGGTCTCCACCTGCTTAGCCCTCCTTAGCCAGCAGTTCAAAATCACGCTGGAGAATCCTCCTGAAGCTCCCTTTTTATTTTCTGCGGCTTCTTGTGACTATCCCACATTTTAAAATCTACCCTCTTCTCTCAAATGATTGCCCCACAAAATGATTCAGTTGTGGTTTGCACATACTAAAATATTTCATAAAAATATATAGAGAAGTAAATTTTTCAAATCCTGGGATGTTCTGTAGGGGTAATTTGCACTATAGTAAAACTGAGCATATTTACTATAGCTACAAAAAGATTTTAGATTGTGGAGAAATGATCGTGACCTACCATTGTGAGAGAGCCTCTTGGAGGAGATTATAGAACATTCGGCATTTTTTAATACCACAGCAGCTCAAGTTCTACACATCATCAGTCTTCTGACTCCCGAGATAAGAAGGTCTCCAAAAACTCCAGAGCGATCTCTCTGGTTCATATGGTTTCCAACATGAAAGACCAAACACTACGTGCGATTGGGACATACTAGGCAGTTTACAAATAAACGCAGAAGTGATTAAAATACCATTATCTTTTGATTAAAGCAGACACCATTGCTATGGGATTCACAGAAAGCCAAATATCGGCTGACAAATCCTCCACAGAGCTTTCTTGCTGAAATTATTTTCTTTCTCAATCTAGAGACACTGCCGAGACCTGATAGAAATGTCAGATCACTTTGCATTTCCCTTCTCATAAGATCCATTCCTTATGAACTCAGTGTCCCCTTCTATAAGTTTTATGAATTGTGATCTTTTAAGTTTGGTATTTTCCCAAGCAGATCGGATTTTCACACTGAACTTCACTGGGAGTATGAGTCACTCCTATTGACTTGCCAGTGAAAGGCTGGACAGGAGACAAGGTGCTGCTACAGAGAAAGATGGCACAGACAGAGAGATCTGAAGCCCAGGGTGAAGACCAACTCCAAGTTAACGTATCTCCATGAAATTTCTACACTGTACGGACATCAGGTTTTATCATCAAACAGGCCCTGTGTCATTGCCTCTTCTTGACACTTTCTACACTGCCAGATAGTTAAAAGAGTAGGAGGAATACTGATTTTACACAATCAACCTTTAAAATCTGCTAAGGACACTTCCTTTTAGGGATTTTTCAGAAATCTTATCTCGTGTCAAGTGGGAATATACTTATACAAAGAACTATTTGGATTTCTCATATAGAAATAGGAGATTCCCAGTCTCTGGGGAAAAAATGACCACTTCAGAAGGAAACTAAACTGAAAGTCAACTGGTAACACTGGAAGTTAGTTTCATGACATCAAGACTATATATATATATATAAAACTAAAAAGTACAAATGTAGATGTAGACATAGAAAACTAAGTGATAGATATTTAGACAACGAGACTACATATAACCAAGAAATTCTTACTCAACTTCTGTAGTAAGAGCAACTTTGAAGCTGGAGAGAATGTCACATGTGGAAAACAGTCCCACCAGCTTTATCATCAGTGTAAACTTTGGCAAAAGATAGAAAGAAAAATGCTAGTTCCTTCAACAGCACTTTCTTTGATTGTTGATTGATTAAGCTTACTGGCCACCGTGACGTGGACTTTCTTATGCACCCTTTGGAGTGCAACTTAGTGGTTTTCTTCCACTGATAGCAAAGCACTCTTCTTCTCACTGATATTGGGAGTTGTCCAGGTGAGTTTCTGTAATCAACTATTAGTGTATGTGAAACTAGACACTAGAAACTAGAAACTAGACACTAGACACTAGAAAATGTCTTAAATGTACTTACGTAGCTTGGCTGCATTCTGAAGCTCCTGAAATACCACTAGAAAACCACGCCCAAAGTAACGGCTGACCTTAAGCCAAGGGCGCAGAATAAGACACACAAGGTAGGCTTGAACCTAACCTGAAACTTGCAGTGTAAAAAGATCTGCACCTGATTATGACAGATCCACAGGCAAGGAAACAAATGCTTTTTGTTGTAAGCCACCAAATTTTTCACTGAGTAAATAAAATCCCAAACTTGGTTCTGATTTCTTGGCCCCTAGCAATTCCCAAGTCCTTAAATTCATGCCAAAATAAACTATTAAAGCAAGAAGATTGCATCCTTCCTACTGTCCCTTTCAGTTGTGGCCAAGGTGGATATTGGACAAAGGAGATCCTCTCAGAGATCAGAACTGGGGCAACATGATTAGTTGACCAAGGAACTTCTTACAGTGAAAGGGCAAACAATGTTTTCTAAACCTGCCTAGCAGAAAAACAAACAAACAAACAAACAAACAACCCTCAGCAAACTAGGAAGAGAGGGAGAATTTCCTCAACTTAATAAAAAGTAATCTATAAAGATCCACAGCTGATCTTATATGTAATGGTAAGAAATTCAAAGCTTTCCAACTAAGGTCCAGTACAAGGAAGCATGTCCTTTCTCACCACTCCTTTTTAACATTGTACTGGAAGCTCCAGCTAGTGTAATAAAACAAGAAGGGGAAATAAAAGGTATATAGATTGGGAAGGAATGAATAACTGTCTTTGTTCACAGATAACATGATCATCTATGAAGAAAATCCAAGAGAACTGACAAGAAAACTTCTGGAACTAATAAGCAATTACAGCGAGGTTGCAGGATACAAGATTAATATACAAAAGTCCCTTGCTTAATCAGCAGCAGTGAACAACTGGAATTTGAAATTTAAAGCATAATGCCATTTACATTAACATCCAAAAAAAAGAAAATACTTAGATATAAATCTAACAAAATATGTACAAATTCTGTGTGAGGAAAACTACTGATGAATGAAATCAAAGAACTAAATAAAGGGAAAGAGATTTCACGTCCATGGATAGGAATACTCAATATTGTCAAGATGTCAGCTCTTTTCAACTTGATCTACAGATTCAATGAGGTCTCCACCAAAATCCCAGCAAGTAAGTTGAGGTACATCGACAAACTGATTCTAAAGTTTACATGGAGGAGAAAAGACACAGAATAGCCAACTTATTATTAAAGAAGAACAAAACTGGAGGACTGAAAGCCCCTGACTTTAAGACTTACTGTAGCTACACTAATCAAGACAGAGGGCTACTGGCAATCAGTAGACAAACAAATCAATGGAATAGAACAGCAAGCCCAGAAATAGACCCAAATAAACATAATTAACTGGCCTTTGACAAAGGAGCAAAGACAATGGAGGAAAGATAGTCTTTTACAAATGATGCTGGAGCACCTGAGTATCCACATACCGAAACAAACAAACCGAATCTAGACATAGACCTTATTTCTCTTACAAAAATCATATCAAATGAGCTCACAATACTAAACATAAAATACAAAAATGAAACTCTAAGAAGATAATACAGGAGCGAGCCTAGATGACATTAGGTATGGTGACAACTTCTAAATAAAACATCAAAGAATGATCCATGAAGGAAATAATGGATAAGCGGGACTTCATTAAAACTAAAAAACTCTGTGAGCTCACAGCGAAAAAAAAATGTGACAATGAATATATACATGTTCATGTGTAAATGAAAAATTGTTCTCTACACTGGAATTTGACACATTGTAAAATGACTATAACTCAATAAAAAATGTAAAAAATAAAAATAAGTAAAACAAAACAAAAAAAAAAAAACTAAAAACATCTGCTCCTCAAAAGACAATGTCAAGAGAATGAAAAGACAAGCCAAAGAATGGGAGAAAATATTTGCAAAAGACATGACTGATAAAGACTTTTTTATCTAAAGTATACAAAGAATTCTTAAAACTTAATAATAAGAAAATAACCACCCAATTAAAAAAATAAGCCAAAACCTTTCATGCGGGAGAAGATATACAGGTGGCAAAGAAGGATATGAAAGGATACGCTATGTCATATGTCATCAGAGAAATGCAAATTAAAACAATAATGTGCTGTCAGTATACACCCACTAGAATGGCCAGAATCCAGAACCACAGACGACACATGGATGGACCTTGGAAACCTTACTCCAAGTGACACAAGCCAGGCACAGAAAGAGAAATACGCGGAATCTTAAAAAAGCAGTTAAACTCGTAGTGAATTTGGGAGACTGTGGATACGTTCACTGTCTTGATCGTGGTGATAACTTCCTGGGTCTACATATATGTCAAAAATTATCAGATTGTACACTTCAAGAGAAAAAGTCAATAAAGCAAAGTCACTGTGCTCAGGCTTCACACCAAGTTCAGTTAAGCTATCAGATAAAAAAGTACTGTCTATTCTATAAATTGTTTCAGGAAATAGAAGAAATGATCCTCAAATCACTCAACAAGGCTCATATTATCTTGAAACACCACTAGAGTAAGACAGCACGAGAAAGGAAGAAGGCGAGCTACACCGAGCTCTTAGAGCAGGTCAGTGCCTTGCCATGGGTCCTCGGCCGGGAAAAAGGGACTCTGAGGACATTCAGTGCCCCACCCCCTCCCCACGCAGATAGATTTACGAGGGTCACTGAATGGCACTCCGGCTCCGGGGACAGGAGCAGACCTCAGCTCCTCCAGCCACATATGCTCCAGCTGCTCTGCTCTGGAGGTTTACCAAGCAACCAACTGCTTAGAGACGATTTAATTGTAACGAGCCCTCCCAGCTAAGTGGTCTTTTATTAGCCCAAGTGGAGTCCCCTGCATCCGACGGGGCCACCCTCCCCAAGTCCCCTCCAGTCCTTCCCTATTAAAGTGAAATACGGCTTTAATATAGTCACACCTGGGGGAAGTGTTCCCTTAGTCCACAGCCCTGGCTGCCGACCCTCCCCCACTTGGGGTTGCCTCCTATTTCTTTATCCCTCAAGGCTGGCTTTGGCAGATTTTTGAACATTTAGGTTAGTGTTAAAGTCAACAGAAACACAGCACGTGAAAAGCAAGATCACTGACACTTACGTGCTTTGGAGTTGACTTCAGTCATCATTTAAATGTTAAAAAAAAAAAAGAAAAGAAAGAAAGAAAGAGGTACGGTGGAGAAGAAATAACAAATAGTCCTTGAAAACAAGTTTAAGAATTTCTTTATTCAGTATATGTTTGGGGAAACTGCAGGATAAATAACTCCATCAAACCCTTGTTTTAATATCTCTCGGGCTCCTGAGACACAGGAAAAATTATAATGGGCCAGAGCAAGTCGGTCTCAGTCTCTGTGCATGGGATGAGGGTTAGAAGGACTCTCAGTAAGAAAAAAGTTCCAAAGCTCCACTTTGATTCCAGAAATAAATTAAGCTACCAAAAGTAAAAGCAGAACTCATTCAATGCACCTATCTCAGGTAAAATGTTTCCTCAGCTCCCTAAACAACTTTCCAACACTCCCATACTTGGACTGTCTTGGGGAATGAAAGAACATATTCAAGTCAATAAATGATTGTCTCCATTCTCAATCATGTTACAAAGGCACAGAGCAGTTAATAACTTCAGAAAGGTCACACAGCTCTCATCTCCCTGACTCCAAAGTCTGTGTTCTCCACGTTTATGCTGCAGTATCAGTGAGCGGGGGTACCTCCCTCATTTTTTAGACGTTCTTCACCAGTCCTTGGTCTGGGGCTGCCTTTGATATCTCCAGCCTCCTCTTGTATCTGAAAGAAGTCAAGAGTGTGGCCAGACTGAGTCATTCAGTAGCTCCCTTCACCCCACATCTGGTGTGATCAGTCACCCTTTGGCATAGTCAACATGTTCAAATTCCTGAGGAAGTTGTATCCACTGAAAAGAAGGAGTTGGGACAGTAAGACACAGATGCTAAGGAAGAATACAATGTGTCCACGGTATTTATTTAAATAATGTCTTTCTTTTTACTGATTAGAGATCACGTTTGTCTTTCTCAATATTGTTTCCTCCTCAGGTAAATCAATGGAATTCATTCCCCAGATGGAAGTGAGTACATCCGAATAGCGTCGTTTCTAACTAGACACACTTCACAGTAAACACAGATAGGGAAGGTGGAGCAGAAGTTGGTGTACACACACTGAGGAGAGTGACAGTCCTTTACCTCGCATCTCAGGGCCTTTGTACTTGGAACGCTCTTCTCAGAGAGAACTAAATATCTTACTCCTTCATTTTCTTAATTTTTTTTCCAAAGGTAAGTTTTTCTATGAGACCTTACCTAAACACCTCTCCCCCGCCTACATTTCCTATAGTCATTTTTTTTAATCAGCTTTATTGAGATAGAAGTCATATATCATAAATTTGCCCATTTAAAGGTACAACTAAATCATATTTAGTATATTCACACATATGTGCACCCATCACCACAGCCAGTTTGGAACGTTTCATTACCACAAAAAGAAACTCGCTACCCTTTAAATATCACTCTCTTATCTCTGCCTCCCCCGCCCCAGCCCCAGGCAACTGTGAATCTAGTTTCTGTCTCTACAGATTTTTCTGTTCTGGACTTTCAGAAGAATGAGATCATGAAATATGTAGTCTTTTGTGACTGGCTTCTTTTTTCACTTAGCATAAAGTATTCAAGTTTCATTTTTATTCCAGCCATCCCAGTGGGTGTAACGTGGTAACTCATTGTGGTTTTGATTTGCATGTTCCCAGTAACTAATAATGTCAAACATCTTTGCATGTTCTTATTGGTCACTTCTGTATCTTCCTAAGAGAAGGCTACGTATAGTCCTTGCCCATCTTTTTAAAAATTTTGGTTTGAATTGCAAGAGAATTTTTGTACACTCTAGATGCAAGTTCCTAATCAGATATATGATCTGCAAACATTTTCTCCCCTTCTGTGGGTTGTCTTCACTTTCTCGGTGGTGCCCTTTGAAGCACAAGTTTTGTTTTGATCAAGTCTAATTTATCTGTTTTTTTTTTCTTTTGTTGCTTATGCGTTTGGTGTCATACTTACTTATCTTTTGAAAATCCAAGGTTATAAAGATTTACCCCTATACTTTCTTTGAAGAGTTTTATAGTTCTTGCTCTGACAGTGAAAATTTTTATTCATCTTGATTTAATGTTTGTATATGCTGTGAACAAGGGTCCACCTTTATAAATAGTTTTTAGCAGTTTTGTTGAAAATCAGTTGACCATAGAAGTATGATTTAGTTTCTGGGCTCTCAATTCTATTATACATATTTATACATATATACTCCTATATATTCATATATAATATTTAACATAAATTATATATGATCTATAATGTAATATATGATATGGAATATGTAAGTACCAGTATACACTGTCTTGATTACTGATAATCAGTATGAGTTTTGAAATCAAGAAATGTGTGTCCTCTGACTTTCTTCTTATTCAGAATTGTTTTAGCTTTTCCACAGCCCTTGCAGTTTCATATGAATTTTGTAATCAGTTTATCAATTTCTACAAAGAAGTCATCTGGGATTATGGTAGAAATAGTACTGAATCTGTGGATCAACTTTAAAATAATTGTCACCAGAACAGTGTTAACAGTCCTCCAATCCATAAGCAAAGGATATTTTCCCATTTATTTAGATATTCTTTAATTTCTTTAAACAATGTTTTGTTGTGTTCAGAATATAAATTCTGCAATTCTTTCGTTAAGTGTATTCCTAAGTGCTACTTTTGATACTGTTGTGAATGGAATTGATTTATTGTTTTGTTTTATTTTATTTATTGTTCAAAGAAAGTACATGAAAAAGGGATTAATTCTTGTATATTGGCCATGTATCCTGCAACCTTGCTGAACTCCTTTATTAGTTCTAATAGTTTTTAATAGATTTGTAAGGATTTTCTATGTATAGAATCAGGCCATCTGCGAATACAGCCAGTTTCAGTTCTTCTTTGCAAATTTGAATTTATTTTTCTTGCCTAACTTCTCTGGCTAAAACTTTCAATGTAATATTGAACGGAAGTGGTGAGAGCAGACATTCTTGGTTTTTTCCCCAAGTTGGAGATAAACTGTCCAGTCTTTCAGCAATCAGTACCACGCTGGCTCTGTGTTTTTCAGCGATGATCTGTATTAGGTTGAGGAAGGTTCTTTTTATTCTTAGTTTGTTTATTGTTTTCATCTCAAAAGAGTTCGGGATTTTGTCAGATCTTTTTCTGCATCCATTGAAATGATCATATAATTTTCTGTTTTTTATGCTATTGATAAGATGCATTAAATGAATAGATTTTTTTCAGATGATAAATCAACCTTGCATCACTAGGACAAATCCCACCTGGTCGTGGTGAATAATTTCTGTTACATGATGCTGGATTTGGTTTGCAAATATTTTGTTTAGGTATTGTCTCCATATTCATTAGTGATACTATTCTGTTGTTCTCTTTTCTTGAGGTGTCTTTGACGGGTTTTGGCCTCAAGGTAATAGAATGAGTTGAGACACCTTTCCCTCTCTTCCGTTTTGGGGAAGAGTTTGTGAAGAATTGAAATGAATTCTGTCAATGTTTTCTAGAATTCGATGGCAAAGCTGTCTCGCCCAGGGCTTTCCTCTGTGGGTGGTTCTGTTTCGTCTCTAATACTTTAATCCCTTCACTTGTTATAGGGCTACTTGGATTGTCTGCTTCTTCTTGAGTCAGTTTTGGTAGTTTATGTCTTTCTAGGAATTTGTCCATTTCATCCGATTTACCTTACATCTCAGTGTACAATTGTTCATAGTATTCCTTTATAATCCGTTTTATTTTTCTAAGCTCAGTAGTTACGTCCCCTTTCACTTCTGATTGTTTCAGTTTGAGTCTCTTTTTTCTGTCTTTTTCCTTGGTGAAGCTAAAGGAGTGTCAATTCTTTTGACCTTTTCAAAAAAAACAGCTTTTGGCTTTATTGATTTTTTCTATTATTTTATTATTTTTAAATTAATTTCTGTGCTCATCTTTATTACTTCCTTCCTTCTCTGGCTTTGTATTTATTTTGCTGTTCTGTGACCAGTGAGTTCATATGGAAGTTTTGATTAGTGACTTGAGATCTTTCTTTTTTCTTACTACAAGCTTTCACAGCAATGATTTTCCCTTAAGCATTGCCTTAGCAGCAGCCCATAAATCATGGTACACTATATCTCTATTTCCATTTATCACAATGTACTTTCTGATTTCTGTTTTGAATTCTTCTCTATCCATTGGATATTTAGAAATACATTATTTAATTTTCACATATTTGTAAGTTACCCAAATTTTCCCCTGTTATTGATTTATAGTTTCATTCAATTGTTGTCATCAATTTTTAGTATTTCTATTATTTTAAACTTATTGAGATTTGATTTGACTGAAAATATGATCCACCCAAATAAGAGACTATATCAAGAAAGCAAATAAATGTGTTTAGTTCATCCAACAAAGAAGAGCAGTAAAAGGATCTGAAATTGATAAAAAATAAAGGAAAGTTCCAGGATGGGAGCTGTGCAATAGGCCTAAAAACGTCCAATCTAAATTGAAACAAGAAGCTTGTGATTTTAGTGAAGAAGGTCTTCAGAAGGGAAATTGGAGCTGTAACATTTTCGGGTTGGATTGACCATGTGGAAAATTTTATCAAGTTATAATTTGAGAAAAAAAGAAAGAAAGAACACATTTAGAACACTAAGTATGCCCATCTGATAAAGGACTGTTATCCAAAATATACAAAGATCTCTTTAAACTCAATAATAAGAAAACATATTTAATGGGCCAATGACTGTAAAAGAGACACCTCACCAAAGAAGATATACAAATGGCAAATAAGTATATGAAGAGATACTCCACATCATGTCATCAGAGAAATACAGATTAAAGCAACAGTGAGATACCACTACACACCTATTAAAATGGCCAAGATCCAAACACTGACAACATCAAACGCTGTCAAGGATGCAGAGCAGCAGAAACTCTCATTCATCGCTGGTTGGAGTACAAAATGGTACAGCCACTTTGAAGGACAGTCTGGAGGCTTCTTAAAGAACTAAACACATTCTTAGCATACAATCCAGCAACCATAGTCCTTGCTATTTACCCAAAGAAGTCGAAAACTTACGTCCACCAAAAAATCTGCAAATGGATGTTTACAACAGCTTTATTCATAATTGTCAAAACCTGAAGGCAAACAAGATGTTCTTTGGTAGGTGAGTGAATAAATAAACTACGGTGCATCCTGGAAGTAGAATACTATTCAGCTTTAGAAAGAAACCAGCTATCAAGCCATGAGAAGACATGGAAGAAATTTAAACGCATCTTACTGAGTGAAAGAACTCAATCTGAGAAGACGACATGCTGTCTGATTCTAACTATATGACATTCTGGAAAAGGCAAAAGACAGTAAAAAGATCAGTAGTTGCCAGCAGTTGGGGATAAGGTGGAGGAATAAATAGGCAGAGCACAGAGGATTTTTCGAGCAGCGGAAATACCCTGTAAGATCACAAAGAAGGACATGCGATTGCACCACTCTCCAAACCCATAAACGTGTAACACAAGGAGAAAACTGTAATGCAAATTACAGACTTTGGGTAATTATGATGTGTCTCTGTAGGTTTGTCATTTGTAACAAATGAATCATTCTGGTGAGGGATGTTGATAACGGAGGAGGCTGTGAACAAGCTGGGACAGGGAAATCTCTGTACCTTCCTCTCAACTTTTCTGTGCACCTAAAACTGCTCTTAAAATAATAAAGTGTATATAATAAAGTATTTATACAGTTGACCCTTGACCAATGAAGGAGTTAGGGGTGCCAACCCTCCAGCTGGTGAAAATTCCATGTAATTTACAGTCAGCCCTCTTTGTGCCAGATTCCTCTGTATCCACGGTTTCACATCCACAGATTCAACCAGCCATGGATTGTGTGATATCATAGTACTCACTCTCAAAAGAAAAAGAAAGAAAGAAAATTTAAAAACATTGAATGAGTGGACCTGTGAAGTTCAAACTCGTGTTGTTCAAGGGTCAACATGTATCTTCCTAAATCTGGCCATAATTGCCCTCTCTCTGAATTTGTGAACCATTAAATGCATTTTATTTTGTTGAAAATAAAAACTAAGTATGGTTGAAACTTAGAGGAGTAGCCATTGCTATTTTCAAAGAAGGAATTACTTACAAAGCATTCAATCACCTGGTCTACCTCCCCTTCCCACCTCTTTCTCCAAGCTTTAACCTCGCTTCACTTCTCTCAGTTTCTCGACCATGGCCATGCTCTCTTATTCTTTGGACTTCGCCGACATGATTTAAATTTGTAGAATGTTTGCCACTCCTCTCCCATATGTTCCCACCCTTTTTACTTGAACAACTCCTACTTATCCTTGAGATCTTGGCCCATACAGCACTTTCTTCCTGACGTGTTCATTGTATTCTTCCATAGCGTCTTGTCATTAACACTCATTCATGGATAATGATTGTGTGGTTACCTGTCCTGTCCAATAAAATCCTACATTCATGGGCAAGCAGCACCTCCCATATTGTCTGGCACAGAGTAGATGGTCAGTAAGCAGTTACTGAGTATATGAATACGTCATGAATGAGAGAGACATGGTGTATTTAGTGGAGTAGGAGGTTAGTCAATAATCTGAGGATTTAGTCAACAAATATGTATCATAGACAAATCATTTTCAAAGCATGGTAATATCATGGATTAAAACTTTTTTTTTATAGTTTTTCTTCTTTTCTTCAAGAAGTTTTCATTATGGTGGTGGGGGGGTGGAGAACAAAAATATTGTTAAAGATTTAAAAATTCAGGTGTGAGTTAAGTCAGGACCAGCTAACCCCAAGGTTTCACATGGAACATGGATGGATGTAATAATGCATAAAGGCCCCTTTAATACTTTTTTTTAAATCAGTAGCCACAGCATCCTAGATATTAGAGTCCTATGCAATTGTCTTAGAGCAGGAAAGTAGGTCTATTCTGAAATTAATATGTAAATTTATTTGAGATAAGTGACTTAGCCTCTGTGCATTCCACTGGAAGTAAAAAGTCCATCCTAGTGAAAAGAATAAAACAATATAATTTAAAGGGCCAATATCATAGGAGAAATACTCAATCCAGTGTTTCGTAGATTTTGGAGAGTTAATAAGAAATGTCTGAAGCCCCACCGAGCTGGCCTTCTTGTCAAGGTCCTTTGTAAAGATAAGCTGATACAAAAACACCTTTTCGGTCTTTGTCTTTGTCCGGGTAAACTTCCTTTTTAGACAAATGGCAGATTGCTAAATGTCAGGTTAGCTTTGGGGCAGATTAATTCAGATGGTGTTAAGGTGAGTAGCTGTTGACTTGTTGGGGAGGACCAAATCATTCCCAAACGAAACCTAAATATTTTGTTATCTGCAGTTTTGCTTTCAGGTCATATTTCCTGTGTTATTCATGCACTCTGCTTCTCTTTTGTTATTACTACCAATATTTGCATGTAAACAGGATCTCTGTTGCTTAGCAATTCATTATTTCTGTTGTTCCATCTCTACTGAAATTGCTTTAGTTTTCTGCTAGGGAAGAGAGCTGTCTGAATTCTCTCCCATCGACAAAATGTATTCTCTTTTCAAATCTGATAATAAATTTTGTTTTGGAACCATTTACTTAAACCTTCCGCAGACTTACGTTTCTATTGCGATTGTCACCGGAAATGAGTTGAGAAGATCCTTGCATTTTGGCCTTGTTTCTTTCCTCTTCACTTTATTTGGAATTAACTCTACACCTACTTTAATCTGAAATTGTATTTTGTTGGTCCCTGGAAGGCCATTCACTAAATATTTTTGTTAATTGAGGGAAACTGGAGGAAAAAAACAGATTCCAGCAATAAGGAGCTGGCTAAATATATTATTGAATTGATGATGAGAATATGCAATGAAACTATTAAGCTGTTAACATTGAGATGGACCTACATGTATTGAAATAGAAAAATGGCCAGAATGTATTAAGAAGCGTGTGTGTGGCAGTGGGAGGAAGCAAGTGGAAATAAATATAGAGTATAATCTCATTTATATTTAAAATTGTGTTTAGGGAGAGTCTAGATAGAACTGCTCCTTCATTTTATACACTCTGTCCTGTCTAGTGTGGTTTTTTTTCCTCCCTGCAGTTAACTTCTACCACGTTTATAATTTTAAAAAATTAATACAGTTAAAAACAGGCTCTTATTTTCACATTTTTCTAATAGTTGCTACAATAGCAGTGACAATATCAAACTGTAAAGTTATAAGAAGGCATTCTGAGCATCCTACAAAGTGACAGACGTCAAAAGGATCACTCGTTTCTCAACAACTTTCATGGATACACAAGTACCTTATCTGTAAATTTCCCCAGGAAACGAGAACCCAATGACCTGGGTTTAAATGATAACTTCTTACATTATGGAACATATGCCCAAAGGGTAGTGAGTACCGGTTTTGGTGCCTGCACTACATAATGCAAGACCAAGGTATGTGAACTTTAATGTCATCCTTTTTTCCTTTCTCATTCAAATGAAATAACATTTTTAGGCATCTTAGAAAGTGTGTGTGAGTCTGCTCTTCGGCCACCCAAAAAATATCCCCTCCCCACCAACAAAGAATCAAAGCATCACGTTCAAGCAGAGGAATTTCCAGTCTATGTAAATAAACTCAGCGTAGACTAAACCTACATCTTTACCCACCGAATCGACACCCCGGATGAACTTCCCACTGAAGAACACCATGACCGTTGTACAATCCTCTGCTGGTCTTTGAATTTTGCCAAAAGAGGGACTTAATCATTGTGGTTATTGTTCACAACTAACAGGTTTTTTGAGATCCACAGAATAAGAGTTAGATCTCTGGGCATCCCTGGAGAGAAGGAAGGCAGTGTGGCACTGTACCGGGAAATCTGGACTGAGAGCCAGAAGAATTGAGTTCTGGTCCTGGCCTTACCAACCTGAGTGATCGTAAGCAAGACATTATTTTCCTGGGCATTAATTCTTTTTCATTTAAAATATCTGGAGCTGGAGCAGAGGTGTTTTATGTTCCTTCCAGTTCTGTGAAATCTTGGTTCCTGATGGTTTCACATGCTTTAGTTCAACTGCCCCAAATCCTCTGTAGGAAGTACCACACCCGGGTCTGATCTCCCTGGGCAGGGTGTCCGCCTCGACAGTTAACCTCCGGTTACTTTCTGCCTTGTTAAGCTCTCATACTTGGTTAGCTTCGGTCAATGATCTTGCAAGTTAGATCTGCTAAACCAGATCATGACAAGTCGCTTGTCAGATTGGGACCAGCTCCCTTCATCTCTAGAAAGATTGAAGTAAAGTAGGTCAGTTCTTGAAGTCTCATTTCCCCCCCCAAAAAAAAAGATATTATGAATCCATTTAAGAATTCGACATGTCTCAAGCCAAAAGAATGACTAAAAAGTAACAGTAGACATTCGATGAAGCAAGACAAAGTCAAGGCATTGTCAACTCTGCATCATACGGCCTTAATCCAGCTTTAGAGGTTAGATGCATCAAAGGGATGAAGAAATGTTGTAGGAAAATCAGTCACCTGAAGCAGCGGTTGCCACACATCGGGAATCACCCCCTTGAGTCTGCCTGATGATTCACCGTGGGGCCAGCTCGTTGCCAGTGCGACTGCAAACAGATCACTCAGCACTGCAGCAGGAGGGTTACTCGACGTGCTGAGCCAGGCAAGCGAACACCAGTTTGGGTGCCTGCAATGCATAATGCTCCTGCTCTCTGGTTGCCTTTTTTCTCTTTGTGCTGCAGCCGCCTTCACAACCTGCCTCCATTCAGTAAAACCCCCGGCAGCTCCTGGACTGAAGGGGGCTCCGTTTCCCATCTCTCCTCCTTCTACCCCTTGCTTCCTGCCACAAGCATGAGGCTCCCCACCCACTTCTCTTCCCTCCTTAGGGTAATGGGAGGAAGGCTGGTTGTTAAGTGTTCTGCAGTGACACCTAAAATCTGGGCAAGAATTTGGTGAAGAGAAAACAATTTTTCACTCCTTTTCTCCTTGGACCACCATGAAAAGTGGTGCCTGTTAGTTCTCAGGTGACTTACATGTTCTGAGAGATGATTGTTCCTCATTTGCTTTAGGAAGTATGAAAAGAATCATCTAAGCATTAGGATATTAATATTTTAAATTAATATTTTATAGTTATAACTATATTACTATCCATAGGTATATGTGTGTGTGTGTATATATATAATACACATACATGAGTTCTTTTTATGTCTACGTGACTCTGTGTTTAACCCTTAGAATGCCACCATATCCTTTATCATCTTTTTGGCTATGAGGTCCATCAACTTGTACTTTCACATAAAGCATCTTGATACTCAATTAATTAGTAACACAGTGTAACCCAGATACTCACCTCCTTGTCTACAAGCTTAAAAAGGAGGAAAATAATCTATCTGATCACCAGAGAAACTGAATTTAGGCTGGAATCTTAGCAGAGAGTGGAAAGTATTTCATGACTCACTATGTTTTCATTAGAAGATGTAGCACTAATTCACTAAATTCTACTTAAGATTTTATGTTGCACTCACGTTACATTTAAACTTTGGATCTTATGATAGAGCCAGTTCTCTATAGAGTGATCAAACTTACCATGAAATCCTCCAATAAAAATGTTTCACCATTCAGAAATGCGCATTATTACATGTATTAAATTCAGTGAGTTTATATTTGAAGCAGAAAATGCTGGAAATTTTTCCTTAGGGGTAAGCTCTCTAAACATCAAAATTAGAATAAATGTGTTATACCCAGCAAGCCTGCTGTTTTAAGCTGAGCTCTTACTGAAGGAAGACAACGATGTTGGAAGCAGACAGGGGGGAAGAAACAACTTAGCTGATTCATCCATTGCTCTTTGGATGGACTGAGACAATGGATATTCTCAGTAACCAAACAGTTTATTTTTTTAGAATACCAGGCATTTCCAAATAGAAGAATAGTCACTGCGTCATTATTTTGCTTTTAATCAGCCTGACTTGGGGACACATGCTAGAGAGGAAGTTGACAAACATCTCCAAAATAATCAGGTTTCACTGCTTTAGAAAACTATTCAGGGGTCAGAATGCAATTAGAAATAAGTGACCTGAGAAAAGAGCATAGAGTTCTGTGCTGTCGTGATTCGGTGGCATGATTTCTATCCCCGATGTGTGCACCTGCCCAAGGCTATCTCAGAGCAACAACAACGGAAAAAGATTGATAAGAAAAGTCTTCGCTTTGTCAATTATTGCTGTTACACAAATAAAGCCACAGTGTTAACTGCTCACTGGCATGTCTTTAAGGAAACTTTTGAATTAAAAGTAGTCATATTTCCAATTCTCTTCTTTCTCTTTTGGTTCTCCTTGTAAAAACTTTAGAAATCCGATCTGATATCAGTGCTTGAAATTTTATTTAAATAAATATTAAGGGTGTGGGAAGGGACAGACTGGGATTTCCAAATGTAGAATAGATAAACAAGATTATACTGTATAGCACAGGGAAACATACAAGATCTTGTGGTAGCTCACAGCGAAAAAAAAAGTGAGAATGAATATATGTATGTTCATGTATAACTGAAAAATTGTGCTCTACGCTGAAATTTGACACAACATTGTAAAATGACTATTACTCAATTAAAAAATGTTAAAAAAGAATTTAAGGTCAGGAATATGCGGAAGCTCCCTTTAGTGAAATGCTCCAGAGGAAGTAAAAAGAGGAGAGCTACTGGTCAAATTCAACGTGCCTGCGCGTTCACTTCATAGGAAATTTAGATTTAAAGCGTACACACTCCAGCAGCGAAGCGGAGGGGCGCAGAATCACGGGTGGCAGCAAGTGAGAGGCCCGTAACAATCGCAACAGGAAGGTCAAGGCCGGAGGAAACCAAAAAGACCTCACAAGCTGTGCTTGGAACAGGAGGATGAATGTGGAAGGTGACTAGTCGCGAATAATAACATAATGTCATCAGATGGCGGAGAAAAGGCAAAGCTACAGGGGTAATGTTTTGCCTCCAGAAAGATGATACTTGAACTGAAAAAGGATACTTTAAAAATCAGCGAAAAGGATACAAAATTTAAATTAGAGAGAAAAGAACTGAGGTGCATGTAGCCACTTTTAGTAGATTCGTGCCTGGAGTAATTTCTTCCCAGAGAATAGAAAGCCTTTGAAGGTGTGATTGTCAAAATGCAGTCTGCGACCTTGTACACACTACAGAAAATTAGGAAGTTCATAAAAGGTTAGTGATAGAGATGTCCTCTATTTTCAAAAGAGGAAAAAAAATGGAATTCCACAGCAATAAGAGTTAACATCCGTCTCACAGCACAAAAGCTACAGATGAAGCCCTGTCCCCCTACCAGGACTGTAAATAGCTATGGTGTTGAAAACAGTTTAAAAGGGAAAAATAACACATGCTAACAAGCCTGCCATCCTGACAGAATAAGCACTTCCACTTTTGTCCATTCCTTCCCAGTTCTTGCCTATACAGATAGATTCTTGTTTTGCATTTGCAGATAGCAGGCTTACATTTTAAAATATTGTCCTTTGATTTCCCAATATATTAATATTTGTGTTTTTAAAATTTTTTTCAATGCCACAAGCACAATTTTAAATGAACATGTACTATGATATCATATACATGTACTAACAAGTAGTCATTCATTTATTATTAAACACTTTTTGACTTTATACCTCATTCTGCAATAAATATTTAATGTATATAGTTTTTCTCTTAATTTCTTAGAAGAGTTTATTTGAACGCATTCCCCAAAATGAGTTTAGAAGATCAGAATTTGTAAACACTATATGAATCCAGATACATGCTACAAAATTACACTGTAAGGGGATAATTTACTCCGACATCAGCTCCAGTTGATTATTTTGACATCAACAGTTTGAAAATCATTATTCTGATTTAACTGCATAGAAATTTTAATAGATATACAATGGAACTCGAAGACGTTAATGTGTATTGATTTAGTTTGATGGAGACTAAAACTATCTAACCATAAATTTATTCATAATTTCTCTTGTGTGTCATAGTCCTTTATAAATAACATTAATGGGAATCTTAAAGTTTCCTTTTGAAATTGTGCTTTATATTTTACATTATATTATGTTATACATGATTTTTCATATTTATTGCGAATGTTCTAGTTTTTTACTTTTTTGAGTTATTTTTTATAGGTTTTAACTTTTAATCAATTACATGGATTTATTTCCTTGGAATCTCTCCAATTATTTCCAAAATTAATTTTTTCCTTCAATAATTGGTAAATACTAAACTCTATTTTTGCTGACTTTTCTGTCTTTTGACCCATCTTACATGACCCAATTGTTAAGTAAGACATTCTTAGTGCTAAAGGTTTAGGTTACGCATACAGAATAAAATATGAATGTCTACCCTAAACCACTCCAATCCCCGTACCCGCCCCATTACTGACAATTTGGTGTCAGAATGAGTGGTCTGTTCCTAAGCTAAGATTTCAGTCCAGATCTTAAAGATTTTCCAATCTCAGTTTTTTAGATAGACAAATTTTTTACTTTCTCTTCATTTTATTCAGAGAGTTAAATTCATAATTCTTGCCGCATATGAGATCTTTAAATTCAACTTTCATTCCATGCTGGTGTTTACTCTCTCACCCTTATTGGTTTACAGTGTCTGGTTTATCCCACCACTGTCTACGCCCAGCTTTCTTTTCTCACTAACACGACGGATTTGTTCTTTATTTTTCACCAACATTTCCATTTCTTGCTCTTACGTCTGGTTATGTTATATATTTAAAACTGAAACAATACATCTGGAAGTCTTACGGCTTCGAAACAAAGTCAGAGAGGCTCCTGCAGCTGCTGGGTCTAAAACGCCTAACGGAAGTTCTGATCAACTACTTGAAATTCCACAATTACAGGTCAGTTTTCTGCGATAAGATGTCTCCCAAAGCACCACACCGAAAAGCCATGTCCTTTCGGGTCATGGTGGCTGACAGTTTTGAGGGTTTGTAACGTGTTAGACACTGTTCTAAGCTCTTTATGTTCTCACTTACCTTTACAATAATACCATGAGGCAGGTTTGCTCTTCTACTCCATTTAAAAGATGAGGAAATGGAGTCATAGAAGTTGAAAACTTCTGCAAGTTTGTAGCGCTAATAAGGAATGGTTGTAAAAAACAAGCCATGTTTTAAACCCCTCAGCCATCCTGAGAATATACTTTTCCGCACGCTCTTCTCTCTGCCTGGAATATCAGTCACCCGCTGTCTTTCCTCCCTGGCTCTGCCTCATCTTTTAAAGCCCACCTCCCATCTCAGACATCATATCCATGTGCAGTTTAAGCCCGTTATCCTTTTCTTTCTTCAGGCTCCAAAGTTCTATGTTCTGTAAATCAGTTCGTAGTAAACTTGTGTTTCTTTCTCATTGAATTACAAGCTCCTCCAAGGCAAGGGACTGGGGGAGGCTTTGATTGGCAGCTGTCAAAACAGAGTATGGCGTAGAGTGGGTTTTGGCAAATGTTTATTGGATAAACATCTAGTGAGGTAGACTATTAAGCCATTTTTACAACTAAAATTGAATTATGTTTGCAGTTTAGATACAATTTTACACATGACTATCAGTATAATACTATTATATTGTAGCTTGATATACTGGCAAAAAGAATGGATTTTTGGAATCAGTTTAATCTGCATTTAAAATCTTTTTTTTTTTTTTTTTTTGCTTTAGATTTTTTAAAAGACTTCATTTTTTTAGGTTCCTTTTAGGTTCATAGCAAAATTATGAAGAAGGTTCTGAGAGTTCCTGGAAATGTCCTGTCCCCACACATGCATAAGTTCACCCACTACCAGCATCCTTGAGCAAGGCAGCACATTTGTTATAATCATGAACTTACACTGACGCATCAAAATCGCCCAAAGCCCACAGTTTACAACAAGGTTCACTCTCAGTGTTGAACATTCTGTGGGTTTAGACAAATGTATAATGACATGTATCCATTTTACAGTATCATACAGAGTATTAACACTGCCCTAAAATCCTCTGTGTTCATCCCCCCTCCCCTCCAGCCCCTGGCAACCTCTGACCTTTCTTACTGTCGCCACTGTTTTGCTTTTCCACATGTCATAACATTGGAATCACACCTCATGCAGCCTTTCCAGGTTGACTTCTTTCGCTTTGCAATATACATTTAAGGTTTCTTACGTCTTTTCGTGGTTTGGCAGCTCATTTCTTTCTACTGCTAAATGATATTTTACTGTCTGGATGTACCAGTTTACTTTTCCAGTCACCTGCTGAAGGACATCTTGTTTGCCTCCAGGTTTTGGCAATTATGAATAAAGCTGCTGTAAATACTCAAGTGCAGGTGTTTGTATGGATGTAAGGTTTCAACTCTTTGGGTGAATACCAGGGAGTAAGAATGCTGGGTCACACAAGAGGGTGTTTGGTTTTGTATGAAACCGACAAACTATTTCCCAAGTGGCTGGACCATTCTGCAGGCCCATCGGCAGTGACGAGGTTTCCTGTTGCCCCACATCCTTGCCAAGTTGGATGGATTTGGGCCACTCTAATAGGTATGCAGTGGTATCTAATTGTTGCTTTAATTCGCGCTCCCCTGACGACACTGATGTGATTGATGTATCTCTTCACATGCCTACTCGACATCTATGTATCTTCTTTGGTGGGCTGTCTGCTAAGGTCTTTGGCCCAATTTTTAATTGTGTTTTTTTTTCTTATTATTGAATTTTAAAGATCTTAGTATATTTTGGAAAACAGTCCTTTCCATTGGAAAATGTGACTTTCACAAATTTTTACATTCATTTTCACTCTGTTTGTGAGAGGCACGGATTTGGACACATCAAATTCCTCACACAGTGTCAGTTTCCCTGTTGGCAACATGAGTGAGGCAATATGACTGACTATGTGTGGCTGGCAGTCTGCAAGACGGTCCGCAACGGCCCCCACCATTTGATACCCACATCTTTGTGTCTCTTTGCCTTCAGTGTTGGCTGAAGTTACTGACTTGCTTTTAATGAAAAGAATACTATAGCTGTGATGGGGCGTCACTTCCAAGCTTAAGGTATCAGCTGACCTTGGCTTCCATCTTGGACTGGAGAATCCTTGGCTCTCCCTCTCAGCTCATCACTTTGCTCTGGGAGAAGCAAATACTGCAGTGAGGCAGCCCTGCAGGGAGGCACACGGGGCAAGGAACTGGGGGCTGCCGACAGCCATGTGTGCAGTCTTGGAAGTGGGTCCTTCTGGACTTGAACCTTGAGATGCCCACAGCCCCTGCCAACATCTTGGTTGCAGCCTCATGATAGACTCTGTGTCATGAGCCCCATAGCTAAGACATTTCCAGACTCCTGACCCACAGAAACCCACAGAAAGTAAGTGTTGTTTTTAACAGCTAGGTGTGGGGGTGATTTGTTACACGGCAGTCATAACCAATGTACTTTGCTAGTGGTATTATCATTTAAAACCTATATGCTAAGCCTTGAGAGAGATTAACAACAACAACAAGAAACAGGATGGGGCAGACCTTGAGAAACGTACCAATTAGAAAAGGACATACACACACACTTATGACAATTTTGAAGCATACTTATTTTAATTTGCTTTCAGCTCACCAGTTACCGAGGTGCCATCCCACCCAGTGTGCAGAGGCTTACAGAGGAAATGGCAGCTGTTTCTGTTAAGATTTCCAGGAGAAGCTGAGTTAGGAAGAGGGTCTAGTCACAGAGTCTCAGCGGTTATGAGTTCATTGAAAGGACTGATTGCCACTAAGGGTTACCCAGTAGGTCATCTGAGGTCCCTGTTGAATCTCTCTTAATTTTATTTCCACTTTTAAACTTGCATGAATAGTTCTGATGATAATTACCAAATGTTGGTATGTATGGAAAATCAGCATTCCACAAATAGCCAACTTGGGCAGCTTTCATACACGTGTGGCTGCTTGAAATTCAGCAAATTTCATTAGAATCGCATGTTTGCTTAGAGAAATAGTAGCCAAAAAAGCATGCTGAGAACACACACACACATACACATACACACACAAGTAGATGCAGAAAAGAAGAAATCTTAGGTTGAACTTGTAAGAAATGCTCAAAGTGGGATTGGATCTTCTGAGATCCCTCATCGCTACCATTGGTACTAATATCATCTGGATATACCTCAATGCTCTGTCTCAGGAAACCGCCATACTTAATGAGACAATACATTGCAGGGTTATATCTTGCAGGGTCACTCACTTCCTACCGTTTAGTTATATTCTTTTATGCAATCTGTGATAAAGAGCATCTCTGCTCGACTGCTAAAATATTATCGTACTGATGGTCAAGAATATACATTGTCTCCATCAATTTCCATTTTCAACTGCTTTTCATGTGTATTTCCCCATCATCTTCATCATCTATCAGCCTTAGGGTGCCATCAAGAAAACTCACCCTTACTCCTTATAATGTCAGTTCATTCTTCAATGTTTTTCTTCTTCAGCTGAGACCCTGCCCTCATATGTAAGAACTTCAAGGATATTGAACAAGGATGATATTCATAACCCATGTTACAGTCTGAGGGTCTTCATTCTTTGTATCTCTCATCTTCACTCCTCTGTGGCTTCCCCTTATGCTCTCTTCGTGTTAGAACGTTTCCACTTCCAGGGCCAATATTTGACATTATTTTGCCAGATCTTCTCTCCAAGTGTCAATTTTTTGTTCATTGTCTGTCTCTTCTTGCCTTCTGCCCCCACCATTAGACTATAATTCCATAAGGGCAGGGACCTTGCAGGTCTTAAAAATTGTAATGATAAGATACATAGTTGGTGAGCAAAACACGTTTGTAGGATTCTTAATCCCAGCCCTGCTCCCTCCTGACCACAGCGAAGCTACACTAGGCTCCACGCTGAAAGCTCTCTCTGTGGCCTGTGGCCCCTCTACACACCCCTGAGTCCTAGCCATCCTGCCCCCATCTGGAGCTGATGTGGCCCCTGTCAATACATCTCGGGCCCCTCATATACTTACCTTCTTTCAGTGCTAATTTCTGACTCTGCTCTCTCTTTTTCTATTTCTCAGCAGCCAAGAGTAGCTCAAAAATATACAGCATGGAGCTGATCTGGCCCCCAAAAAGCACATGCTACCTCAAGCCAGTGGACTCTTCACCCCTTAGTTACGTTATTTCAGCTACTAACTTGTTGGCTTCTTACCTCATTTCCACACAGGCCAGAACAGCTCCTGGTCCTTCCTCATCTCTCACAGCAGATGGCTGGAGTCCTCTAGGAGGCCGTCGTCCCATCTTTTCCCTTTACCTGTGACCGTGCCCTCCTTGTTTTTTGATGTTTCTGCGTCTTCATCCACGAAGTCCTCCCTCCTGCTCTGAGGAATAAGTGATTTCCTTTATCTCCAAACTTTACCCCTCACATCCCCACAAAGGTTCCCTTGGCGTCTTACTGCATCCTTTATTCTTCCCCATGTATCATGATTCTCTCTCCTCTCTATAAATATGTCCAGATCTCCATCATTCTAAAACAGCTTCCTCTCATCTTACTAACACATGAAACATCTTCAGTCCTTCCTTTTAGATTTAAAGGAAGGTGATGTCTACTGTTTTGGCCTCAATTTCCTTACAAGCAATTCACTCTTTGACACCTGGTTGTTCTGCTTTGTTAATCCTCTTGATATTTGGGGGCTCCCCTGTCCTTCAAGTTTTGGTTAATTTCTGCCTGGTAGATTTCGCCAGCGTGTTGGATTTATCCACTCTCCTTCCTCCTTTCCCCCTTGGGTATTGTGCCCGCCCCAGTGGCTTCAGTTATTTCCAACAACCCCAAAAATCTGTGTCTTTGGTCCTAACCCTTAACTTTAACCTCAATACTATGCCTACAGCCATTCACCATATACCTTACTAGGGCTGTGCCACTAACATCTTAAACTCATCAGATTTCAGTTCAGACTTATTGCCTTTAGTACAAACCTACCTCCTCTTCTGTTTTTTTTTTTTTTAATTGTCGTTGTCGATTCCTTCAAATACTGTTTACCCAAGTAGGAAAATTTGGAGTTATCTTTACCATTACATTTTTCTTCCAGCCTCACAGGTCGTCACATTCTCAACTAAGCCTAGAACCCGCAGATTATGGAATGCCAGCCTTAGAACAACATCTGACCTGTGTATGGTGGTCACTGGTCTGTGAGGCAATGAGAAAAATAAGACAGTCCAGTTAGTCAGACACATAATTGAAACTTATCAACCCAGGGGACTGCCTTTTAAATTCTGAGATTATGTTTCTCTACCTTTTCTTGTGTTAGAATAGCCTTATTTTCATAAAGTACAATTGACAGCAGTGTTTAATTCGTTTTAACATCCTCATAGGGCAAAATTGTGCAAGATTTTATTTTTTAATCATCTGTTAAATCTAATAATGAGGGAGGTTCTGCTATAAATTCTTTATTTGTCATTCTTCCTTTCCAGTCCCACTGCCGTCCCCTAGTTCAGAGTTTTATTATCTTATTTTCTTGATAATTGCAATGACCTCCTAACCAGGTTATTGGTTTCTATGGCTTTGCTCTTTCCCAAATATCCTACCTACAGAAGTTTCCCAGGAGACTTCCAAAACCTTGGCCTTGGTCGTGTCACTCCCCTTCTCGGCACCACCCCACCAACACCCCATCACCATGGTAACCTCTCTTGTTCTCGGAGATTCGCGATCAGCCAAACGCCAGGTCCGGTCCTTAGGCCCTTAGAGCGCCCCGTGGCCCCACGCTGGGCACTTTCTTGGACCAAGGCGCTCTCCAGCTCGCTGTCTTGTTTTCTTTTCTTCTTCGAGTTTGTCCCCCTCCGAGATCCTGCCATGAATCTGTGTACATGTTTGCTATCTGCCTTCTTCCCACATTTCTACTAGATTATAAGTCACTTGAGGCCAGAAATGGGATTTTTGTTCACTACGGATCCGTAAGGCCTACCCCATGGTCTAGGTTTCTACAACTATTGAAAAATATATATGAGAAAAAAAGAATGCATGGCAGAAAAAGAAGAAATGGAACACCACTCCTTAGGCCAGTTGCTCTCAGCTGGGGACGGTTTTGCTCCCAAATTTAGATGGCGTAAGTCTCTTCCTTTCTTGGCAACAAAGGGAAACAGCCATGTGTGTAGGGGAGCCAGCAGCAAACACTCTTTGTGACCGTCCACGTGAGGGGCAAGCGGAGTTTCCGGTGCTCTTGGCCACAGAGCAACAGACCTGTCAGTCTCCCCACCAGGAGCTGCTAGAAGTTAAGTAAGTTATGAGTACAAATATGCAAAAATGGTGACTGTGAATAGAGACAAAAAGGCAAAGAAGAGACTGTTACTCTGGAAAACCACCGGCCCTTCAGCAAAAGAACTCATAATGCAGCAATTGTCAGCTCAGCCCGACTATTTGTGAATGGAGTGCTTTGTGCTGAATGGATGAATGCAGCTCCATCATCTACAAAGTCTGACTCAAAACGGGCTGAGAGGCAGAGCATGATCTGACTGATCAGTTACTGCACACGCTTTCCCTCCCGGCAGCCACAGTCATTCGGTGTTCCTCCGTCACCCAGGCATCACTAAGCCACAGCCAGTTGTGGGAGAAACCCTGTCATCTAGAATATGACCAGAGCACCGTCCACTGGCCATTTTCCACCCTGAGAAGCGTTTCTGATCCGAGGACTAACGTCGTCAGGCCAGTGAAGACCCTTCTCTTACAGCGTGCCTCCAGTCGGGAGAACCGCCTTGTAGCGTCCTGGAATTCAGCAGGTCTACGAAAAGTCCGCAGTTTCCTTCTGATGTCTTTTGGAGGCTGTGCCAAATTCACTAAGAACTATGCTTGTAAGAAATATGGTGAAAAACTGCTATGTACAGAACAGATAAAAACAAGGCCTTTTGTATAGCACAGGGAACGATATTCAGTGGCTTGTAGCAACCTGTAATGAAAATGTGCATATATGTATATATGTGTGTGTGTGTGTGTATATATATATATAATGAAAATGTGCATATATGTATATATGTGTGAGTGTGTGTGTGTGTGTATATATATATATATATATATAAACCGAATCACTATGCTGTACAGCAGAAACTAATACAACATTATAAATCAGCTATACTTCAATTTAAGAAAAAAGAAATACGGTTGAAGCATTCTGAAAGGGACACCCTTGGGGCCCTTAGATAATGTGCCCCTGCCCTTTAGATTTACAATCAGAAAGCCTTCTTGTTGTTAACATCATATTTTCTCTAATATTAGACTGACATTTCGCCCACCCCACCCCACCCCCTGCTAGCTTGTCCCTTTTTTTCCCCATCTCCTGGCCAGCTTTAAGAACAACTGAGCCTTGCTTAGAAAAGAGGTATATAGTGTGGAATTTACCCTAATAATCCCTCTGTTGCATGCAGATTCTGTTTGAGGACTAGGTTTTTATTTACCCAGAGGTCTCCAGCAGCTTTACTGCAGCCTCCTTTTCAAAATATTGTCCCACACGGCGATCGAGCCTTCCAGAAACAAGGCAAACTTGCGGGGAGATTGCTCTGATATCCTGAATACATTTTGTACCCTTAAAATTAGGACGCAGTCTAGCCTGACTTTTCATTAAACTAGAAGCCTTAATTGTAAAGTAAAATTGAGTTCGGGGAACAATTCTGTCCACGATGGAAGCCTTTCCAGTCTGGGTCGAGGGGGCGGCACGTCTTCTAAAATCCTGACACTAGAGGGAGTCAAACCCAGCAATTGCGCGTCGTGGCCCTGCCAGGACAGCAAGGTTGGCTGTTCCACCTCTCTTTAAACAAATGATTTTCAGCTCAGTTGCCCCAGAAAAAAACACCCGCATCTGGTTGTGCTGTGTTTATAATGAGGTTACTGTTTCTAAAAATAGTTTTCTGAAAAATCGCCCCGGTCGGCTGGGAAGCGCGCAGGCAGAGTGGTGAGCGAGTGGGAGGGACTCCTGCCCCCGAGGGAGGCTGGAGGCTGGGACAAGAAGGCACTGAAAAGGCGCAAAACAAGTTTACCTGTCAGGGCGGCAGGTGCCCGCAAGGAGCGTGGCCAGCCAGAGCCGCTGAGCCTCATAGAAGTGGAGGCTTGGCTGGGAGATGGGAGCATCCCTGCTGAGCCCCCAGAAACGGGGGAACATCTGAGGCCGTGGTGCCCCTCACAGCGGCCGAGCGGCTGAGAGGTTTGCTGCAGCCAGATGCCGGTGGACAAAGGAGGCCTTGGCAGCCTCTGTCGGTCTTCCGAACAGAACCCGGGAACGCGTGCGGGCCCGTGTGTCCACGTGCTCACGCTAGAGGGTGGAGAGAGGAGGAAGTCAAGATTTGAGTTCTTTCCATTTTCCTTGCCCAAGTTTTTCCAATCTTCCCATTCCTAGCAAAGTCTTACCATTTTTAGATTCATTTTTATTTTTCTACAGAGTCCATTCTAAAATTCCCTGAAGACCTAACATGCAGACCTTCACTGGTGGGATTTCCGTCCCTCTGAAGGGTCTTAGGGGCGGTATTCCAGGTAACCCAGTAGGAAGCTGTGTCCTTTTCCTCCCCAGACACCCGGCCCTGGATCCAGTGGCTCCACTTTCCTTTCTGGTCTGTGGTCACCATGTTGCCTTTGTCTGAAGAGTCAACTCTGATGGCCTGCAGAGGGCTAGGGATAGGCGATGGCCCCAGTCAAGTCACGCAGCCCACGGGAGAGCCTGGTACACAGACCACAGTCTAGAGAGAACCTAGCTGCCTCCCCCTCCCACGGACCCCACGGCATGTGGGGAGCAGGGTCTCCAGTCTCCTCCGAGGCAGGTGGCTGAGGACAAGGCTTCTCTGTGTCCCCCAGGTGAACTCGTAGGAGGATTCAGCCTGCCTGGAGGCTGGAGGAGTCCACTGAGAGTGTCCAGTGTTACCGCTGAAACATGTAGTTTCTGAGTCTCTGTGTCAAAGTAGCAAGAATGCCAGGTTGTCAGAGCCTTTTGGCTCCTGTGCCTGCTCTGTTCACTAACTCTGCTTTCAGACAACTCACGGGGCCCCCTCAGGCCTCCTTGCCATCATCCCTAACATGAGAACACCAGACGAGACTTTCTGCTAGAGAGTTTCCTGGTTCACAAGGTCCACAGTTTCTGTCTAATAAATGGAGAGTCTCCGACCATAGCTAGCCCATGGCCTCCACCCAAAAACCAAGAGGGAAAGGTCTGGGGTAAGGTGCCCGCCAAGCCCAGGGTACACAGCGGTACCGTGTGGGAGGAAGCAAATTTAGAAGGAAACAAGCTTCATTTACTCTGCCTGCTATGGTTATCTCTCTGAGGCGTGTGCCCATGCGAGCGAGATGAGGGTGAGGAGGAAGGGGAGGGGGACACGCTGTCAAATGTCAAATGCTGAGCAAAGTCTTTGAAGTCTGACAATTGAGACTTCCCGTAACTTTTGTCTCTACTTTTGCAAAAAGGGAGGGAGGGAGGGAGAGGGGAGAAGGGGGTTGGAGAGAGACAGAGAGAGAGAGAAAAGACAAAAATGGATCCAAATATGAGACTGTCATCATGTAGGTTTCATGAAAAGCGTAGGCAAATATTATCTAAATCACTTGTAATCTGGGACTTCCTTCTTTGACTGTCTTTCAGACCATCCCTGACTATCTTTCTGCACAGACATTGAACTTCATGCCATCATGACACTTCCACGGGACCATGACACTTGTCTGAGTGCTGAGAAGCATGAACGGGCCAACCAGCTGAGAATCATGCCAGCCAGGGCAGGACGAGAGCATTTCTCAAGCCCCTGCCCCCCGGGAGGGAGGCAGGACGTGCAGTGAGGCAGGGGACACAGGGCTGTGACGCGCACGGGTCAGATGCACACAGGTAGAGAACACACCAGTGCACCACGGTGGCCTCGGAAGCGCACACAAGCGAGGGAGAAACTGAGGGCTGAACTACGGGTGAGTTTCTGTATCCAGAGAGGTGTGCTTTGAAAAAGAAATACTGAAAAAACAGCACATTTAGTTGTCACCCACCTTCTTACCTCACGATTAGCCAACAACAGACGTAAAACGGACCACTCCGCAGCCCGAATCTGTACAGAGTAACCAGGAAAAGGGCCAGGGAAACCTTTTTCAGTTTAACTTCGAATCATTGAGTTTTGGGAAATTGGCGAGACGACAAAATAATTGTGTGTGAATGTCTGGGAAGGCTGGGCACGCCCAGCTGTGGGGGAAAACAGTCAGGCCACCATTAGCGCTTCCGCGTGCGCACGTGATGCCAAGCGCGTAGGCAACTTCAGGGACACCCACTCTGGGTGTTTGTTTTTTTAAGAATACTTCAAATGTAGCATTGAGTTAGTTGGCTTCTCCGTCAAGGGGACAGCGGCACATGGTAAAAGGAGGGCGAGCCGGGGGAGGACCCCTGGGGCACCAGGCTTGGTTAAACTTCGGTATCAGAAAAGGAAGCTTGTCAGAAACTTGAGATACTGGAGGGTTTCAGGAAGGGAGGGTCTCCCTGGAGACCATGAGGGGGCTGCCAACAAGGACCGCGATGCCTCCTTTCAAGGAAATCTACAATCCCAGAGCGCACGGTGGGGGAAAAGGTTCTTAACCATTTCCTCTGGAAATCACCCCTGAGTGAGCGCCAGGCTGTTCCAGAATCTCCACTCCCTGGTGCTCCCAGCCTGCTGGGGGGCGGGGTGGGAGGCAAAGTCCAGACCTGATGGAAGAGCAGAATCCACCCCATGGCTGTTCTTCTAAAACCTCCACTCCTCTGCCAGCTGGAGCATTCTCCTGCATGAGGTCCCACAGGTCCCAAGGACTTGTCATCAAGACTAGACCAGACGGGAAGCCGCTGATGAAACACTCGAGGTGGGGGCTTCCAATATGGAGCAATTTCAGAGACCTGTCAGGCCCCATCCAAAATATGCCGCTGCCCCCCCCACCCAGTCCTCCCGCGAAGAGGTAAGGGCAGAAACTGCAGAAGACATCCGCTCCAGCTTTGTCCAGGCTGTCTGGGGGCTAAAACAAATCCCATGAGAAAGTCCTGGGGCTTCAAGTTCGTGCCCTCCCTCCTCCTGCTCTGCCCCGTTACCTCCCCAAGCCCCCAGGGGAAAAGTCAATTCACAAACAAAGGATGGGGAGTGGAGGCTGGAGGTGTGGGGGACGGAAAGCAGGTTTGTTTGGTGAGAAGCAAGATGGGAGCCCGTGGGAGGGTGTGGGCCTCAGAGCCAACAGAGGGGAGGCTGGAGTGACACAGGCCACGAAGGCTCAGGAAGCCGGGGTGAACTCTCCAACCATGAGGACCCCAGAAGTCCCACCGGACTCGCGGCCCCCGGACTCCATCCCTGCTCCTTTGTCTCCGGCCCGGGCCTGCCCCGTCTGCTCCCCGCTCGGCCTTCCTCCCGCGGAACCAGCTGCAGCGTGTAGGGGGGGGGGGGGCCCTGTCACGGCTGTCTCTCATGTGTTATTGTTAGTGTTACGTTACAAATCCCGTTTCCATGCCGGGGTCCCTCGGGGGTCATAACCAGGAGAGGCCGTGACCTTGTCAATAAACAGAACCCCAATCCTTAATGTAACCACTTTGCATCCACTAGGCCTGCTCCAAGGGTTCAGAGCTCAGATTCCTCTCCCAGGCGGCCTCGTCTCAGGGAGGCCGCCTCCACAGTGCCAGGCAGAGGGCAGGCAGAGGTAGATCAGATGCTGATCCCTGTGGCAGGTGGGCGTCCGCGTGGGCCTGGCCTGTGCTCCCCCAGAGCCCCACTTGTCATACGAGGGTGCGTTGGATGTATTACCACTGGTCTGAAGTTTCTCTTGTCACCGATTTCCCACAAGGATGAGACCAGGACATTAGTTGTTGCTGAAGTCCTGTTTCCCCGAGAAGACCTGCAAGGGAGAGGACTCAGCTGACTCGACTGATGCTCAGCGCGGTGCCTGGAAGAACACGGAGCAGAAGGGAAGAACCCGCACAAAACAGGGCTGCGTCAGCTACCCTCCATCTTCCGTGCAGATGAGTCCACCTCCCGCTGTGTGTTTTCCTTCCCAAAGCAGGGCCAGCTGCTGAAGGAGAGGCGGAACCAAGCAGGACAAAAATGAACCAGGATCGGCTGACTCGTTCAGCAAATATTCCCAGCTCAGCCCCTACCAGGGGCCAGGGACACAGTTCCCGCTGGTCCATGGATGCCACACACGTAAAAGAAATAAGGCACAGTGTGACTGGGGCTGCGGGCTGGGGAGCGTTTTTTGTTTCTTTGTTTCGCATCTGATCCTCAACCGTCTCAGAAACTCTCCGTGCTGTTGCCTTGGCCTCCGTAGCTGTCACTCTCCGACGGTCCCCCGGCTAAGCCTGAGGAGAAGGATGTTCCTGAATGTCTGTTGTCGGGGCTGAAAGACTGCCATTTAGAGAGAGAAGTGGTCCCACGTGCTGCTAACAGACATAGCTTCAAAGTCAGACCAACATCGCTTGGCTTGTTTCTAAGACACCGCAAAGGGTTTCTTGGGGTGTCTGGGGGGAGGTTAACGAGGTCGTTGAGCTAAATGGGATGTTATTATTTCTGCTGAGTGAATGAGATTCAATTACGGAGCTAGAGGAGAACTCGGAGCTCTGGAGAGCCCGGGGAGATGCATTCACTAGAAAGGGCCCAGTTTGCCTCCCTGGCACACCCCGAGCATCCAGAACACTGCCTGCCCGCAGGAGGTGCTCGGAAATGATTTACTGAGTCAACAGAGCTGCCCTGCAGGTATCTCCTGGCCGGAGATCAGAAGTGGGGGAAGGAAAGTGGAACAGCCCTGAGGGCATCCGTTTCACAGTCCAGGCTTCCGGATCCTCCTTCCTTACCAAGAGGGATCATCGTTAAAAACTACCACCCAGACCAGTGGCTCCCACTTGGAGCCACTGTTAACTGCTGGGCCGTAGTTACGGCATGACTGGCCGGACACTTGTCCGATCTTAATATCCGTCATGCAAAACAAACCTGACTGTTTGCCAAATACATGTAAGTAGGGCTGAGATGAATAAACATAAATCCATTTTTTAAAATCACAGAATATATAGAAACCTTTTGTCTTGTGTCCAGAAACACCGTGGGTATAAACACAAGCAGATGTCTTGTTATTTTCTTGACATTATTCAAAGCGCATCCCCTGCTCGTGATGCTTGGAAATGACTGCTCTCGGCTGGTCTCCTCACGTCACAGGTCACATATCATAGATTGTCCCAGAGAAGGAGAGGGACCAGCCCGTGGTCGTTCAGCCCTTCGGTGGCAGGGTCAGGAATCAACACAGGGCATCTGTCTCCTTTTCTTTACATCATACTCCCTCAGGTGGCATCTTTCCAAACACCAGGTTCTGAAAGGATGACCCGATTCAACTTAAATGTTGTCTGAAGCAGAACTGCTCATTGCAGGAGCTGTGGGCCGGGCACAGGGCTCTCCACACGCAGGATGACCACTGTCCCCCATCAGTTCAATGGGGCAGATGCTGTCATGATCCCCATTTTGTAAGTTCAAAGGGGGTCTAGGGGAATTCCAACATTTGCTCAAGGCCACAGGGTTAGTAAGCTGTGAAGGCAGGTACACACTGTTTGACTCCAAAGCCCAGATTCTCTTGCCCTTTGCTGTCCACAACTTAAAGAGTTCACGTTTATGAAAGTCACCAGTATCTGTCAAAACAAATTGAAGGGCATCAGAAAGCAGCCCTCAGTAGGGCTGACTCTAGTCCCATAGGGTCGCTGTGGGGACAGAGAGGCAGCGGGCAGGGAGGCCGTCCTCAGAGAGCCCATTTCTCAAGTGGAGAAAACAGACTTTCAACAGCTGACCCATCAGAGGGTTCCCAAAAAGTCCATTTCCCAGGTCCCAGTCATCAGTAACTCCAAAAGTCTCTCTGGTGTGGAGCTGGGAAATTTGCAGTTGTTACAAATGCGCCCACTGCATTGAGCACACCCAGTTTTGAGACCCCGAGGCCTGAGAGCCCCCAGGCTGGGTGTCGGCACGAGAGAACACAAGAAACCCAGAAAGCAAGGGCCAGCAGGCGGGCCAGCCCCAGCCCCAGCCCGCCTGAGCCCAGCAGGCCGGCCCCGCCCCAGGACCCCACTCGCTGAAGAGGCAGGCAGGGTGGGACATCGCTCATGTTCCCGCGTGTGCAGAAGGTTAGCATGCGTTTGTTTAGAACAAAGCCCATGCTTAACTGGCACAAGAGAAGCAGACTTTATAAACAGATGTGAGCATGGATGGTTTTTATGATTGGCTTGTTTTCAGTCACCATGCTTGACCGGTGTCTGTGTTCCACTCAGTAAATATTTCTATGGTGACAGTAAACACAACACAATGGCCATTATTTAATGTTAATACAAGTACCATATGGGAGGAGGTCTCATCATGCTGGAGCCCCAAAGCATGCTGAAAGCAGACAGGAATGGATGGCAAGGTGGGCCTGGCCGGACAGGCGGCTTCACGGAACGCGTCCTCCTGCTCGTGCTGGCCGTGCGCGCGGGTGTGCCGAGAAGGGTTTCCCCGGAGCGTCTCTAGGACCACGTCGGTTTCTTCCCTCTTACTCACCTCTGACCTTGGATAAGTCTCCATGCTAATAGTTTAAACATCCGTGCCTCTGTTTCCCCATTCTTAGGAGTTCACCGAGCCGCTCCAGAGAGTCATGCAGAATAACCCCTGGCGGAATTTGGAGTTGAGAAGGATGATGCTGAGAAGGTCCCCCTGCTTTAAGCAGCCCAAAACGTAAAAGGGAGGCAGTCTAACATCTTTTCCATGTTTGCACCTGGAAACGAGGGAACACGTGACGTTTCCCGAGATTGGTCAAGCGGGTTTGGACAGAACAAAGCTTCCCAGGACTTGCACGGTGAGCAGACGTGCCCCTCTCTACGCTCAGGGGGCTACTGCGATGTCAAAAGGCATGACACTGGACTCATTCCCCACTGACAGAGGGCGAAGGAGAACATCAAAGCTTTCAGTGTTGCAGGAAGCGGCATTCCGCCCCTTCACAAAAGCGCGGCCGCTCTCACGTGCCCTGGTGCCTGAGTCTGCACCGCAGCGTTTCGCGCCCAGAATGTCCGTGGGCTATTTACACGTTATGTGGCTTCACCTTCCGAAACTTGCCCTGAAGAGATGGCAGTGTCCAGTTCTAGGATTTAGTGTTTGGCATCTGTATGTCCTCGGGAAAAACATCAGCATTAAGAATTCTTAACATTGGTTTCACACCTTCACGTCTACAAAATGTTTCCCATTCATTACATCACCCAATCCTCTTAGACCCAGTGGGTGGGCACCCCCGGCATCCTGTTTTAAAGATGAGCAGACAGTCTCAGAGGCTTGTGATCTGTCCAGGGAGGGCTACAGAGGTGCAGGGCTACAACTGGAACCCAAGACTCCTGCTCTGCAAGCCTGATGATTATGAAGACTTCTCTGTCTTGTAGTTTGGAAATCGGAATTGGGCTGTCCTGAGCAGTCAGGCTCTGACAAACTCTAAGATTAGGCTTGAGAGCTATTGTGTGTGTGTGTGTGTGTGTGTGTGTGTGTGTGTGTTTTAATTAAAGTATAGTTGATTTACAATGTTGTGTTAGTTTCTGGGGTACAGCAAAGTGATTCAGTCATATACATACATACATACATTCTTTTTCAGATTCTTGCCCATTATAGGTTATTATAAGGTATCGCCTACAGTTCCCCATGCTCTGCAGCAGGACCCTGCTGTTTATCTACGTTGAGTATAGCAGAGGGCTCTTGCTTCTGTTCTCGCTGGAGAAGCCAGCCCCAGGCCAACGCTGGCCTTTCACGAGCACGCTGCCATCACCCTGTCCCTGCTGGCCGTCAGTCCGGCTGGAAATCCAGTGTTGCTCTGCCGCATTTGCTATCAGAAGGGAAGTTAGACATAGGTGAGAAGAGACACCGCCTGCCCCACATTTCAGGAAGGAGACTTGAATTCCCAGCTGTGTTATCTAATGTAACAGGATTCTTTCCAGGTGATTGGCTGCAGTCGCCATAAATCCAGGAACAATATGTTCTTAAACATGTTTGGAATGGCCACCAGGGAAGTTATTGGTTAAGACGACATGTGGCTGGAAGGGAATCATGCACATCTAGGTGGGCCCATGACGAGGTTAGCAACCCTTCTGAAGCCCTGGCTCACATGTGCTGGGGAAGACGGAGGGCAAGGAAGACGGGCTTGCATGTTCCAGGCCCTGCCCTGCAGCCTCTCCCCCTACACCTCTCCCCAGAGCCTGGAATCAGGAGAATCACAGAATCACCCCGGCTGGTCCAGGACAGCAGCCACCCCCTCAGCACCTCCTTTCAGGAACAGGGGCTCCTTTAAGCAGCTGTGGGAATTGTGCGCATGTGTGCGTGTGTGCACCTGCCTATGGCCTGCTCGTGGAGCCACAGAGGGCAAGGGGAAGAGGAACTAAAGGCTGGCTAGCATGCACCGGGCTGTGGCTGAGTCCTGCTCTCCTCTGCTTTCTCGGCCCGACGACTGCCAGGCATGTTTCTTATCGCTCTGTGGATCTGTCTTGTGCTGATGGGTGGGAAGAGGCTGGCGAAGCAATCATCGTCTCAGTGACAGCAGTGACTTTCTGGTACCCTCCACGGATTTCCCACAGTCTTTGCTAATGCCTTGGGGCCCTTCGGGGTTTAGAATTACAGTGAATATTCTTAGGCTCATGCTCACAGGAGGGGTTGTGAAACAGCACCGAGTCCACCACGACGATCCATCCATGATGGGCGTCCAAACACTGACCAGAGGCGAGGAGCGACCACTACGCGAGCCCCGAACGTTCCCGGAGCGTGCAGCCCGCGCCCTTCCCGTCGCTCTGTGTGCCTTCCCTGACTTCATCTTCCCAGCGATTCTAGGAGGTATGGGCTGTTATTATCCTCTTTTGATAAATGGGGAAACTGAGGCACAGAGAGGTTAAGAGACTTGCCAAGGTCACACAGCTAGCACGTGGAGGAACTGAGACTCAGGGCTGTGCAGTCAGACCTCACCAATTCTAAGCTTCTGCCTCTTTTCTGGAAGCGAAGACTGGAGAAAGGACAGAGTCGAGTGATTATTTCACACTAACTCTAGTATCACTAATTAAAGAAATGGATCATTAAATACGAATAGAAAGCAACTTATTAAATATGAATAAGGACTCTCTCCTTCACAAATGGGGGTATTTTTAAGATTTTCTTTTTAATTTTTTACTGGAGGTACCAGGGGTTGAGCCCACGGCCTCCTGCATGCTAAGCACGTGCTCTGCCACTGAGCTACTCCCTCCGGGGCTTTTAAAGTAAAGATTATGCTATGTTTCTATCTCAATACAATTGCCAGCCACAAGCTTTTGGTTTGATCATCATATTTCAAAAGGTGTGAGTGGAAGGACCTGTGGGGTCCCTGCTGGGGAAGAGGACTGTCGTGTTCTGCACACGACGATGTCCTGACCAAGTCAGGCTTCTGTGCTAAGTACGGCTGAGCCATCCAGCCTCCGTTTTTCCTTCCCTGCTGGCCAGCTGGGGCTGAGACACAGGTGGTCTGGGTCTGTCGAAGAGCATTTTATGTTTTTCTACTCAAAGCTCAACAGCCAGAGTGAGGCATCTCTGCCCTCACTAAGTCTGTGTTCTCGCCAGCTGGGCCATCCCCCTGGCTTTCACAAGAGGAGAGGAAGAGAGAAATTTCCAGATGGTAAGCAGAGCCTCCGGGGTCTGGAGCACGAGCACGATGCTGCTGTGAAATACGGGGACAAAGACGGTGGAGGTGAAACCACATGGGGAGTCCAGTCCCAGGGTGGAAGCCGCTCTCCGAGGACGGCCTCACATTTCAGGGTTTGCACCCCAATTCTCTTTTGTCACTTTTAAAAAATAACAATACATCATTTCGAGGATTTTTTTTTTCCCTCTAGGTGACAATATTCACTTAACTTTTGATGATGTTAAAAATACCCCAGGGTCATACTATTTTAACCTGATCCAAAATCTTACATAAAAAAAGAAAGAAAAAAAAGAATGTTGTGGGGTTATAACAATCAACTCTGGGGTCCTAATCAATGCAGATCGATCTGATGAATAAGTTACTTTCCCTAAATTCTTCTCATTTTTAATAGCAAGAGTTCTTCAATTATTAGGAAAATGTGTGTCACGTCATTTTAAGCTATAGTTGCACTTCCTCTTAAGTTAGAAGATAAAAGGGCCAGCAATATGCTGCAAGCAGGAAAAAACTGAAAGCACGGACCTTCCAGAAGACAGTCTGAGCAGGCAAAACCAAGAAACAATGGGGGAGAAAAACCAGCTTGGGTCAGCCTCAGTGTCCATTAATACGCTCTGTAGGATACATAAATATAATGAAATTATATATAACCAGAAAAAATAGAGAATATTTAAATAACATGCAGACATGCCCGGCTATACCGTTAAGTGAAATAGTAAATTACAAAACAAATGTATCCTGTCAGCCCATTTAAAAAAAAATGTGTGTGTGTGTAAATGTCTGTGTGTGTATATGTGCGTGTAAATGTGTGTGTGTGTGTAAATGTCTGTGTGTGTTGTGATATCTATAGAGAAAAACAAACTCAAAAATTACATCTGTAATACTGAAACAGGCGTTTTATTTCCTGGTGGTAGGACTTTGTGTGGTTTTTGGTTTTGCCTCTTTGCTTGTTTGTAAGTTTTTGACAATAAACTATTAAGTAGATACTGACAGGGTGACATTTAGGATTTTATTTTGATTTCCCTGCTGTACACTGTGGTGTTGATATGAAGATGGTTATATTTACCGTCATCGTTAATTCTGCATGTATTACCCCTCACTCATCTGTAGTTAACAATCCTTATCCTGACCAGGCCTTTTGATAAACATGCTGACCAGCTGGATTATTTAAGTTACTTCTTCTCTTGCTGTTTCTAATTAGGCTCCATAAACCAATACCTGTCATTGGCATTTATGATTCTTTGTTACTTTTTCAAGGTCCATTAAGTCATTAATTATTCCATCTCTGCAATGTGTTTTCCCATTTCCTGAGCCATGAGATTTCCAGTTTATTTGCAATGTCTTTGAGCCATATCTCCTCAGGGCAACACAGTGATTCAATTCAACACTTACGTCTTAAGTACACACAAGGTGCAGAACGTGCCACCTGGGAGAGTGGGAATGGTACCAACGGGCAAGACCGAGCAGCCCCAAGTCTAGGGACCAAGAAAAACAGGCGTAAGTAACCCCAGTGCGATGATTTCAAAACAGTAGACAAACACCCATGCCGACTCCTGGAGTCACCCTTCATCTCCACCGACCGCTTACAAAATTCTCCTTTGCTTTATTCTTTTTAAAATATCTTGTGTTGGAAATATCACAAAATGGGAAAGCATGGCATTACACATCTTTGACAGCTATAAATGCTTACAAAGCAGGGACGTGGTTATCTAGTATTTTGATGGTCATTTCTTAACTAAACTCCAACCCACTCGTTCGGGAGCCAGACTGGACAAATGATCGCTTTGTGTTGTCCAAATCCTGGCTCATCCCCGAGTGCAGACCCTCTTGAATTCTAGCCACATGCACACTATTTTGCAGGTGAGGACATGGAAACACAGGGAGGGGCTGTATCTTGTCTTCTTTCCCCAGAAGCCCATTTTCAAGTCCACGTTAAGTCACAGGATTATCGCTTAAGAAGTGGGGCCCTGATCCTTCAGGTGGTTCTCCAAGTGCAGGATTCTCTCCATCACAATTAAGGGTTTAGGGCTTGAGACTGGGTGCGGGGAGGGCTGTTGAGGCAAAGTTTACCCCAACAGCTGCCACGTACGCCCCTGAGCAGATGAGAAAACTCGGCTTCGAGTGCTGTGTTTGTCACCGGTGTCTCTATCTCGTACATGAGCAGCGATGATCGGTATCTTGTTGCCTTGGAGACTGTCAGACCTGGCATCTCTGTTTATCTGCAGAACACTCGGTGGTTTCTGAAAACAGGTGTGGCCTGGTTGAGCACAGCGTAGCCACAATCTTTTTTTTTTTTTTTTTTTAAGAAGTCGCTTTGACTCTGGTGGCTTTTACCAACTTTCCAAATGTCACTCAGTCTACCTCAGAGGCTATTTGTTAAGTTGCTGGTAAACTAGTCTCCTACCTGCTTTTTCTCTGTTTTGAGAGATGCAGTACTAGATAGACAAAAGGAAAAAAAAGAGCTTGTGGAAGCGAAAACGGGTTTGAAGTGACAATTGTGTGTTAGTTGCAGTCTGTACAGGACAATCGTTCTGGCCCCCTCACTGGTGGTGTGGCTTCTGAGGTAAATTGCATGAAGAAAACCAGTCCTCGTTTGGTAATCTCTGCGGGGTTACAGAGCGGAGGGAGCAGACACAATTGCCAACCACCAGATACACGGCCCCACTGGTAAGGAGCTTGTGACCAGTAAAGTTACGGAAAGTACGTTAATACTAGGTCAGATTGAGCAAGAGAAACAGACCTTAATCAGCGATGAACTTTTCACTAAAAGGAATAAAAAGAGACAGAGAGAAGGGAAAAAAAAAAAAGAGAGACAGAAATCAATATCCAAACAAGGGACCATTTGGAGAGTCATGAAAATCAGTAACTATGAGAAGAGTTGGAGAAACCAAGTCTGTTTCGCTAGAGAAGAGATATTTTAAGCAAGTCAGGAGAGCTGACTTCAAATATTGGGACAATACTGTGACGTCAGTAGCCACATTCGTTGAAGTGCCAGAGAGCAGAACGAGGTCAGAATGGCAGACTTACAGTTTAAGAGGGGACAGAATTCAATTCCATGGAGGCAAGACAGTCTAACAAGAGCCCGCCTACCAGTAGCAGAGCAGCTGCCCCAAGACGCGTGAAAAGTCCCACCCCGGGAGCCAACGCCTCGGTGCGACTTGTCAGGCTTGCAGCACAGGATTCCTGTACTAGGAGGGAGATGGGGTTAGACCTCTAAGGTCCTTTCCAAATATAAGATGCTATCCGTCTAAGCAATTGCCAGTCAGAGTCTTAGGTATCGCCTTGGGCACTCCTCTCTGGGTCAATGACATTTAGATTCACTTCCCCCTCACCGTTAGATCATTGAGGAGGTTCACATCTTTGAATCAGCAGTCAGCAGAAATAGTGATGGAGGATAAACTCCCAGACATTCAGTCTGATTAACTGGTACCGCAGAGTCTTGTTGAGGAAAACGCAGGGGCCCATCAGGCCAGTTGGAGTTGAGTGTTACCATCGTGTGAAATCAGCCAGGTGCCCGTCTCTTTGCCTCCTCTAAGGAAAAAAGTCATTTCCATCTTCGGTTGTTTGAGTTTGGAGATGTTTTGGTATTCAGTAGGGGGTTTGTTTGTTTGTGTGTTGGCCAGGAGTTCTAAAATGCATCATAATAAACACGCGGGTGGCTAAACCACTCTTGTGTCTCTTGTTGGGGAGAGTTAAGAGCACACAGTCTGCAGACGAGTTTTGGTCTCAGCTCAGTCCTTTGTGAGCTGGGTGGCCTCGTGCACATGGCTTCATTTCGTGGTCCCCATTCACTCCTTTCTGAAATGAAGTATTTTACAAGTTTAGAGGAATCAAGTGAGGAAATACACGTGAAAATACTTTATATGCTCTAAAGTACCTTTCAGAATTTAGCTACAGTCATTCAAATTTCCTCATCTGTATGTTGTGGTCAGTACTAAACAGAAGCAGCCCATTTTCCACTCCATGCATTAGACATCATTTTTTTTTTTTTTGCCTCAAAAGCAACACTTCTTGGTCTTCCCATAAGTTCTGCAGAAAGACAAATGATTGTTGAGAACTGTCATTTTGAGTCTATACTTAAGTGGAAAAAACCTGAGGTCAGCATCTAGAAAATTGTCTTCCTCAAACTCTCAGCTCTAGGCTGGCATCGATAAGCCAACAGACGATTAGCAGGAACTCTTGTGCTTTATGAAGCGAGGCTCACAGTGAAGGCAATCAGCCTGGAAACGGGTAGGGGGTGGAATTCTGAGTATCAAGTCTCCTGCCTCAATTGCTTGTGGTTACTAATGACACTTGGCATCTCAACAGTACCTCTGCTCTAAGGGGAAAATGCTCAGAGAGCCCCTCCAAGGTCAAGTGGCAAAAAGAAACTTCCCCAGGAGAAGAGGTGAACCATTTCACGAAACAGGGTTTAGCAGAGTTGCTCACGCGCTTGTGGAAGTAAACTTGTGCGGCCCGGCCGTATCAACCATCTCTGCCAACAGGTATTTGGCTGCTTGATTCAGGCCTTTCCTGCATAACATGGAGGCTGTCTGTGCTGTTTTCTTTCAGCACAATCACAGAAGACATGTGGCCACAGAACTTCAGTCTATTATCAAAGGTGCAGTCAAATGTGACACTTCTCAATTGCGGCAACAGACACACCCTGGAGAGAGAGAGCTTTACGCCTTCACAAGTAAACAGGGAAACCGATGCCTTGTGAGCTCTTGTGCAGACCAAGGCAACTGTGTCCTAACTCTGAAAGCCCAGCTTAGGGCTGAGCAGGACCGTGCGCAGTGACAACACCGAGAAGCTGGCTTTTGCTGGTGCATTTCCCCGCCTTTTACAAACGGACACCTGAGTCTTTGAGCTGCTGCACACAGCACGGGGTTTCACACCGGGGCCTCCCATCTCCACCTGCTTTCAGGACTTCAGGCTCTCGTTGCCTGACAGCAGATTCTTCAGCTAGAACTTTCTGTGGCCCGTGCTCCCCTGACACAATTCTCAAGTGACAGGACCTGATTCTTCCAAACCTTCTGCATTCATTCACCTTCATTAGGATCCCCATCTGAGGTACCTGCTCTGAGTGTCAAAAGCGAGCTTCCAGAGATTGACTCTTACGTGAAAGGAATGACTTCAGCAGCAGAAATTTGGTGCATCATTGCAAAAGCCGGCAGGAAAGATTAGTTGTTGACAAAACTCTGAGGACCTGCAAAATCAGAGCATACAGAAAGCTGCCCACCTTGCTCAGGCCGGGATTCCGAGGTGCGGGAGAGGACGCCCTCATCCGCTGTTACACGTTCCCGCCATGGCGCTTCTGCCAAAGCAAGAGGGGGCGGCGCTCCTGGGCCGACACACACCCCAGGTGTCTAGCCCGTGCGGTGCGAGACTAAACTGAAGACGAGGTAGCCAGGCCTTTAGGAACAATGGTAGGAAACAATACCTTGGTACACAGATGCTCTCAATGTCACTGGCTTGCGGGGAGCACTAAATTGATGCCTTTGGGCATTCGGTCATTTGCACTTAAATTTTAGTTACTTAAGCACGTATTTAACCAACGCTCATTGCGCGTTACTATATGGCAGGGGTGTTCCGGTCACTGCGGATCTAGCGATAACGAGGCACAGCCCTGCCCTCCAGAAGCTCACAGTCTGCTGAGCAGACACGAAGGAAAAGCAAATTAAGAGGCAGTGCTGATAAGCTCTGGGTGCGGTGGGGACTTAGAGCGGGGGCACCTGCAACAGTCTAACGGGGTCAGGAGAGGCTTCATGGAAGACGTGCTATCAAAGCTGAACCCCGAGAGAAGCCACGCAGGGCTGCCTGGGAAGACAGACGGAAGGCTGGCTTTCTTGGCAGTGAGTCCAGCATAAATGTGAGAGAGATCAGAGCACATGAGAGAAGGTGAGTTTTCCAGCGTGACCAGACACAGAGCAGGAGAGGCGGATTTGGAGAGAAAGCCATGAGGATGACTGTATTGGGTTTATGTGTTTTTGATGTCACTTACAGCCAAAGGCCTGGCCGGGTGGAACCTCCCTGAGGGTGCATCTTGTCTGACTTAAGGTCATGGAATCATGATGTTAGAAGGAGTTTAGTGGTAACCTGATACAAGACCTGACCCCAGTGCTTAATTACCGTACATGACATCTAAACAGGTCCCCAAGAGCCCACCCCAGAAAGCACCTGCAGTGTGGAGACTGAGCTGCAAAACAGGCAAGGGGCAGCTGCACAGAAACAGGTCAGCTGGGCAAGCCTTGCTGACTCGAACCAGAAGCAGCTGCTGCCTCACTTTAAGCGATGGTCAGGGACTTCCCACTGGGCTTCGGGCGGAGCAGCTCCTGCTGGAGCTCATGAGACGAGTACCCTGGTCCTGACCTGGAGACAAGCCCAGGGGTCTACCTGTGGCCTCTGGTCAGCTCTCCAATCCACTCCCCATACCACAACCAGCCTGATTATTTCAAAACAAACATCAAGTTACCGTCTGTGAAACCTTAAATGTTTGAAAGGAACAAACCATCTTAAGGGGACTCCCACTGCTTTTAAGATGAAACCTGAATTTTTCATGTAGCCTCCAAGTCCCTGTAGATCCCAGCCTAAATCTCAGATTCATTTTGGTAGCCCTGTCCCCTCCCTCTGGCCAGACTAGCCATATTTTTGATTCTTAAGTTCACTACCAAGAGTGTTTACACCTGCTGTTCCTTCCTCCTGGAAAGCTCTCCCCGCTGCCCGCTTCAGCCCTGGCTCGGGGAACTCAGGCGTCCATTCATTCTGATTTGAGTCCTTTTGTGATATGAATGCATGGTACCAATCTCAGTTTTTAATTACATATTTATCAGCACAAGTATTTAATTAGTACATTCATACTCTCTCTCCAGGCTACTAACCCCAGGAGAGTGGAGACAATCTGTTTTGCCCATTATTGTATCCCCAACGCTTAGCACGTGGTCAGGCTTCACAAGCTATTGACTTGAATGAATGAATTTTTGTCCTGATTCATTCAGTTTTATAGCATATAAAACTTTTAAACTAAAAAAGTGAGATCAGATCAATTTATACATTTCACCCTCAATCTTCTTCACTAAAATGAAATTGAAAGTTACCCAAAACCGTGATTTTCCGGGAATATTGCCAACGTGAGTCTCTAACCAAACAGTAACTTCTTGGTGAGACTTGGCAGCTGTTTCTAAAACATAAACTCCTGCCTCACCTCTCCCTATTCGTCTTCACCTGCTTTAATTTTTTCCTTACCGCTAATTGACATTTAAATAAATTTAAATAAGTGTGTCTATTTTATTGTGTCTCTTACTAATAGAAGGTTAGCTCCGTGAGGGAGGAAAATTTGATTTTTTTTGTTCACAACCATATTCCCAGTGCCTAGAACAAAGCTTAGGACACATTAGGATCTCAATAAATATTTGTTATCAGATACTGTATCTCAGTTCAGCACCGTTGGACCCACCAATTCCGGTACGAATGTCTTCTCGACAAAATCAAATATGCTGCGAGAAAATCAGCTTTTTCTGATGGGATGGGTTTTACAGACTGGTGGTGTCCAATATGGTGTCCACCTGCCACATGTGGCCGTGGAACTCTGAAATGTGGCTAGTCCAAACTGAGATGTGCTCTAAATGTAAACTATACACTGGATTTCAAAAAATTAGTACGAAAAAAAGAATGCAAACTATCTCATGAATTATTTTATATTGATTGCTTGTTGAACTGATCATACTTTGGATATACTGAGTTAAATAAAATATATATTATTAAAATAAAGGTTTTTTGTACTTTTTTAACAAGGCTACTAGAAAATTTAAAATTATACATGGGTCAACTATATTTCTATTGGAGAATGCTGTTCTTGAATATAATATTCCAAGGCCTAAAAATATTTTGGGGGGAGTGAATCTTAAGATGCAAATCAAAATGTAAAGAGTCCAATCTTTTAATCCTCTTTGAAAGAGTTCATGGTAGTGGCGTGTAAGGAATGACAGTTTCAGGAAACAAATTCACTTTTACGTGGAGTTTTAATGTCTTTCTTTTCCAATCATGAAACAAAGGAATTTTGGTAGAACCCAGAGTGGGCTGGGGAGCCTAAACTCAGAGAATGGTAAAGGATTATTTATTTGTTTCATTATCTGGCATACAATTATTATTCTCATTGTCTTAGGTTTGAATGAATTCACGAACAAGACTGACCTAGTTTGTCTTAATGTTTTTATCACCCTTGTTATGTTTCAGAGCTGTATTCCTCCTACAAGATACATGCAGGTTCTTTAGAGGTGTTATGGCCACTTTATAGTCAGAGCTGAAAAGCTTGTTTTCCCGTGAGCCACTCATCTAAAAAGGGTGGGTTAAATCAAAGAAGGTGACACCCATCAAGGCATCAGGAAGCCCGGCGCACGTGAGTGTCCCTGGGACTCACACAGAGGAGCATGTTCACTGAGTGTCTTTTGCGCTTCTCAGTAGGCTTTCCAGATGATAACGTGTTGAACCTATCTTTGAGGGGTGCAACGCTTTGTGTTTAGTGAACACAGAAACAGTTAATTTCAACATCATGTGGTAAATTCTCTGATAAAGAGAAACACTGGGTGCAATGAGTGTACAAAAAAAAAAAAAAGAACCAGTCCCAGCTTGGTCAATGCCTGTGCGTGCGTGTGTGTGCGTGTGCGTGCGTGTGTGTGCGAGGTAGGGGTGGTGGGGGACATAGTCAGGGAGGAACAGCGCTATATTGCCAATTGAAGATCGATGTTATCAATGACTTAATAATTAGACCTTCCTCGCTTATCGCCACTTCATGACAGATACGCGAGACTAGTTTGAAAGTGATGACTTCCTCCTTATCAGGACTTTCGCTGTAACTGTTCGAATGGTTTGTGCTAATAAGGAGCAAAGAGATCAAGGGGATAAGACGGCTGTGATGGAGGCCCTCTGCATTTCTTTACTTTCTAAGAAATTCTGCCATCAAGTAGGGAGGCTCTCCTTCTTCCTTAACTCTGACGGCACGGGTGCTCTGGTTACTCGGCCAACCGTCTCTGCCAGTCCACGCGTCCACCCAAGCACCTCTCTGAGCATTTGAGCAAATGCAAGATGGCTTCTTGACAGAGCCTTGGTCTGGCCTGAAGGGGTCCTCTGGGGTCCATTTTTGGAGGGGTTGGAAGGCCTCTTATCGGTGAAAGAAGAGGCCACCTTCTCAAATTCTTAGTAGAATATCCAAACTTTGTCATCTGCACATCCGGGATCAAAAGCTTGTGGAAATTCCGTCAGTCAGGAAGCTGCTCTAGACCCAGCTATGGATGTGAAATGTAAATTATTGACTTTTAACTCCTATCCAAATCACAGGTAAATGAATTCGTGTTCAGAGAAAAGGAGCTCAAGGTATTCTAAATTTGATGATTTTTATCAAATAGGATTATCAGAAAGCAAAGGTCCTACCCTCTTCTCCCAATGCGAAATGTCTTCTCCTAAGGTTCCAGGCTATGTCCTTGACTTGCATCCAATATTTAGTATAGTTAAATATATATTATAATAATAGTAAATTATTATTATAATTAATAAAATAGTTAATTATTCATTATTACCCTACACTAAGCCATTGTTAAATAGATAATTCATTAAGTAGCTCAATGACCTTCTTGCATCCAAAAATTCATTTTAACTTAGAATATGTAAAAAAAGGTTTTTATTTGATGAAAACACCATAACCCATCATGTTTTTTTTTATTATTATTATTTTAATCACTTT